>NC_056737.1:1118718589-1119318589 GCF_019279795.1 Protopterus annectens | reverse complement strand
GTTTCAGCGAAACCGAGACACTCTGTTTGCTTTACCGTGGTTTCGGCCGAAACCGCGGACCGCGAGTGTCGGTCTTTATCTTTGTGTTTTTGGGGGTAGTCGGAGGATCCGACGGCATAATGTACGCAAAATCAGAACCGAAAAACTGTTCTGCAAACTCCGACCGACGTCTAAGCGTTCGTCGGTTGAAAGAGGCACAGGCCGAACAGGCTGCTACGTCGTGGGCTGGGCCTAAACAAGGCAGACAGTAAGAGTGGAAATCTTTATGAGGTATTTGTTTCCCACAGGTTAAACAATTGTTAACTTTTTCTGACATCGGCTGAGGCAAGAAAGAGTCCCCAACGGGGTACTTAGCTTTAGAAGTCTTCGAAGTAGTATTCGGTAGAAGTAATCTCTGGATCCGACCGACCGGCACTTGCGAACAGCTTCTGCTTCGGGCGCCACGCGGCAAGAAAGACTGAGGAAAATGGCGTCGGCTGTTGCTTTTATACCCGAAGACCAACAGAGATGACGTCGGGTGGGGTGCGACATCAGCCGAAGCCGGACCAGGACTTTGGAATCCGGCCGACTGCAGGGCTGCCTGACGACAGGACAACCCACTTGTTATGACTGCAGATGCATCCATGAAGGACATCAGCAGAATTACAATACTTATCCTGGAAGACTGCTTTCCTGCTGGCAATCACCTCAGCAAGAAGGGTTTCTGAACTACAGGCATTAATGGCGGTGCAACCCTTCCTGATCTTCCATCAAGACAGAGTGTCCATGAGAACAAATCCTACATTTATGCCTAAGGTGGTATCCAGAGTGTCTTTAAACCAGGCTATCCACCTTCCTACATTCTACCCCAACCCACAGAACAGGGGAGAAAGACTGTTACATACCTTGGATGTGCATAGACAATTACGCTACTACCTGGACAACACCAAGTCAAACAGAAAAACTGACCAGCTTCTGGTAGCATATGCAACAGGAAGGGAAGGAAAAGCAATTTCAAAACAGACAATCTCCAAGTGGATGGGAAATTGCATTAGATTTTGTTACTCCTTCCACGGAAAGAAAACTCCAGAGAACATCAGGCCTCTCTCCACAAGGGCTACAGCCACTACTACAGCTTTCCTACGAGGGGTGGCTACCAAGGACATTATAGAGGCTGCTACTTGGACCTCCGTGCATACATTTGCCAAGCATTATAATTTACTATTATACTCTAGATCCCGAGCAGGGTTTGCCACTGCTGTTTTGCAAGGGATCCTAGCTACACCATAATCTCTTTTTTCCTCCTCCCCTAGTTTGGCTATGGTATTCTACCCATTTGTAAGGACTGCAGATGCATCCTTGAAGGACATAGTAAAGTTTTGTACCTACCATAAATGTAGATGTCCGATAGGAATGCATCTGCAGTCAGGATTACCCACCCGCCTTCCCCACTGTGGTACTCCTAGGGTACATGCCACCTTTCAGCTAGCTTGGGGGGATCTATTATGGTGTATTTGTTTGTATATATGTACATACATGCTTATTTTATGTGTTTGCTCTCTACTATTTGGCAACATTGGCATTTATCCAAATTTAGCCATCCAAGAGGGCACCTGGCATCTGGGGCAAGAAACACTGAGGAAAATGGCATCGGCTGATGCCTTTATACCCGAAGAACTGCAGCTATGACGTCGGGTGAAGTGCGACACCAGCCGAGGCCAGACCCAGACTTTGGAATCCGGCCGACCGAAGGGCTGCCTGACGACAGGACAACCCATTTGTAAGGACTGCAGATGCATTCCTACAGGACAACCCATTTGTAAGGACTGCAGATGCATTCCTACAGGACAACCCATTTGTAAGGACTGCAGATGCATTCCTATCGGACATCTACATTTATGGTAGGTACAAAACTGTACTTTGTACTTGTTTCTTTGTCTTTAAAGGTGCTTTAGTCTTTGACTTTGAAGCTGAAGTCATTTTAATGTATAATTGAGTAGGTCTGAAAACACCCTCAGAAGCCGATGGCTGCTCAGCGGCTCCGGATCCATCTGAGGGAATTGTCTCCGAAGGTCCAATACCTTGAGCTTCCAGCGGCCTAGTCGACTCCATGTGGGTGTCGGTAGCGGCCTGCGGCTCTAAAGTAGTGGGCGTCAGGGGCTGTGAAGGCACCTCACTGATAACCAGCGACCGGCTTAGAAGAAGCCTCGTCATCGGTTTTGGACCTCGGATGCCTGTCCTTTTCTTTTTCTTTGCGTTTCTTGTGAATTCCGGTAGTCGGATGGCTGTCCGATGACATCGTATAATTAAATCTTTTGCCAAAATAGTGTAATGCAAAGTCGTACCCACGCTTAATAGTGCATTGGTTAAATCTAGCACAAAACCGACAACTAGCAACATCGTGGTCAGGGCCTAGGCAAGGAATACAGTAAGAATGAAAGTCCTTATGAGGTTTTTGCTTCCCACAAGAAATACAATTGTTAACTTTTTCTGACATCGGTCTGGAGCAAGAAAAAAGTTTCCCCAATGGGGTACTTAACTTTTACTGAAGATTTCGGATCTGAAATTCAAACACGAAAATCTCAAGAGTAGGCCGACCGGCGCTTGCGAACTGCTTATGTTTCGGACACCGCACGGCAAGAAAGACTGAAGAAAATGGCGTCAGCTGCATCTTTTATACCCCTGGCGCACTGACGTCAGGGAAGAGGCGACAGCAACTGACGCCAGACCTAGACTTTGGAATTCAGGCCGACTGAGGGTAGCCTGCCAGCAAGATAACCCAAGTGTAATGACTGCAACAGTGAAACCCAAAGAACATCACCCTCAGAAGCCGGTGCCTGCTCAGCGGCTCCAGACCCATCCAAGGGAGAGACATCCGCGGGTTCAATACTCGAGAATCTCGCGGCATACTGGACTCCGAATGGGTCTCGGAAGAGGTCTGCGACTCAAAAGTAGTGGGTATCAGGGGCTGCAAAAGCGCCTCACTAATTACCAGCGAAATGGCAACTGGCTTCGGAGAAGCTTCGTCGTTGGTTTTGGACCTCGACAGTCTGTCTCTGTTCTTTTCTTTGCATTTTTTGTGAACTCCGGTAGATGGATTGCTAACCGACGACATTTCAGGATAATTAAATCTTGAACCAAAATATTTAGAAGCAAAAATATACGGACGCTTAATAGTGCGTTGGTTAAATCTAGCACAAAACAGACAGCAAGGCACGTTGTGATCAGGGCCTAGGCAAGGAATACAGTACAAGTGAAAATCCTTATGAGGTTTTTGCTTCCCACAAGTAATGCAACTATTAACTTTTACTGACATCGGTAAGGAGCAAGAAAAAGTTTCCCCAACGGGGTACTTAGCTTGAGTTTGCAGACTTTGGTTCTGAAACTCGAATATGAAAATTTCAGGAGTCGGCTGACCGGCACTTGCGAACTACTACTGCTTCGGGCACTGCGTGGCAAGAAAAAACGAATAAAATGGCGTCAGCTGCATGTTTTATACCCCTGAAGACCTGACGTCATGGAAGAGGAGACAGCAACCGACGCAGGACCCAAGACTTTGTTATTCAGGCCGACTGAGGGCAACCTGCCAGCAGATTATCCAAATGTAATGACTGCAACAGTGAAACACGAAGAACATCTGTATATTTCTTTGTCTGCAAAATGCTATGGCTGGGGCTAAACATTTGGTGAATACTCAGGATGCAGTAGATAAGCCAAAGGGTAGAGCAGAGAAAGTACAGTTGTGTACACTTACCATAAATGTAGATGTTCGAGTGTATTTCACTGTTGCAGTCATCACACTTGGGTTATCTACCTGCAGGTAGCCCTCAGTTGGCCTGAATACCAGAGACTTAGTATTTCTGTGTCAGATGCTGTCGCTCCAGGACTGACGTCAGGTTGTCAGGGGTATAAAAACAGGCAGCAGATGCCATTACATCAGTTTTTCTTGGTCAAAATGTCAGAAGCCCCCCAAAATAGGGAACTAGGTTATGGCGGGGAAAATACCACCGGTAAAAAGTAAATACCAATACCTCAGAAGGGGTTAGTAATAGCCATAGACAGGAGAGAGACAAAGAGAGAGGGAGAGAAAACCAGGGGGCTGGAGGGAGAGAAACCAGGACTGCAACAGTGAATACACTCGAACATCTACATTTATGGTAAGTGTACACAAAGTACAGTTTTGTACCTACCATAAATGTAGATGTTCGATTGTATTCACTGTTGCAGTTATCACACTTGGGTTATCTGCCTGCAGGTAGCCCTCAGTCGGCCCGAATACCAGAGTCTTGGGAATTCTACATCGGATGCCGTTGTCTCTTCCATGACGTCCAGCATCAGGGGTATAAAACATGCAGCCGATGCCATTACATCGTTTTTTCTTGTCCCAGATGTCAGGAGCCCCCAAAATAGGAAGCAATTGCATGGTGTGGAACACCTCCAGTAAAAAGTAAATACCACTGCCATAAGATATGGCCAAAAAGAGGATAGGCAGAAAGCATAGAAGAGTCAGGGGGCTGGAGGTAGGGTAACCAGGACTGCAACAGTGAACACACTCGAACATCTACATTTATGGTAAGTGTACACAACTGTACTATGTTCTTCATGTTTCACTGTTGCAGTCATCACACTTGGGTTGATTCCCAAAGCTGAGGAAGGATGGAGTTAAGTATAGTAGGGCTAGCTAGCAGGCCTTGTAAGACTGCTGTGGCAAATCTAGCTCTAGATTTAGAAAAGACAGGTAAGTGGTAATGCTTGGTGTAGGTGTGTACAGAACCAGGTTGCAGCTTCCAGGATGTCCTTGGTAGGGACTCCCCTGAGAAATGCTGTAGAGGTTGAGGTAGCCCAAGTGGAACGAGTTCTGATCCCCTGTGGGGTAGGTTTTCCATGGTGCTTGTAGCAGAAATGGATGCAGTGTGCTATCCATTTGGAAATGGTTTGCTTTGAAATGGCCTTGCCCTCTGCCCCTGTAGCAAAGCTAACTAGCAGCTGGTCAGATTTTCTGAAAGGCTTAGTCCTGTCAAAGTAGAACCTGAGTGAGTTGTCTGTGCACGTCCAAGGAGTGTAGGATCCTTTCTCCTTTATTCTGAGGATTAGGGAAAAAGGTTGGTAAATGGATGGATTGGTATAGAGTCACACTGGATACCACATTGGGCATAAAAGATGGGTTAGTCCTGAGGGAAACCCTGTCAGCGTGGAAATGAATGCAGGGTTCCACAGCCATTAGTGCATGTAACTTGGGCACCCTTCTTGCTGAAGTGATGGCTAAAAGTAAGGTTGTTTTCCAAGAGAGGAATTTTAACTGTGCTGTAGCAGTAGGCTCAAAAGGGAGAAGTGTGAAATTCTCTAGTACAAAGTTAAGGTCTCAGGCAGGGGTGGGAGCTTTCCTTGGGGGTCTTAAATTGTTAGCTCCTCTCAGGAACTGTTTGATGAGAGGGTGAGAAAAGAGAGGTGGATCAGTATTATAAAGAGCTTAGATGGCCAAGGCATGAATTTTAATAGAAGGAAGGATAGGCCTTTGTGGAGCAGCTCTTCAAGGTAATCTAGGATTTGAGGTAAGGTGGGCGTGACTGTGTCCTTTCCTTGAGACTGGCTCAAAGAACAGTATCTTTTCCAATTTTTTGAATAGGATGTCCTAGTACTAGGCCTTCTGGCATCAAGGATGACATCCAACACCTGTTTGCTGAGGGTTGCTGGTGGTGTAGTCAGGGAATAAGCCAGGCTACAAGGTTCAGGGTTTGCAGCTGAGGATGCAAAATCTGTCCCTCCTGCTGGAACAGCAGGGAGGGGGTCTGATGTAGGTTCCAGGGTGGCACTGCTGCCAGACTGGCTAGGAGTGGGTATCAGTGCTGGCGAGGCCAGTCCGGTGCAATAAGGATTGACCTTGGTAAGTCCTGTTTCATAGGTTCATAGGTATACTAGGCTAGCCAAAAGGGTACCCTGGCTTTCGCCACCCAAGAAAATTATTTTCCTGTGCCCCTGTCGAGAAGAGCCACAGAGGTGATCCACGGAGTGAATTTCCTATTTCCCATCCAATCATCAAGATTTTTTTTGAAGATTGCTAATGAGGAGCTTTGTTTGATATACATAGGCAGTTTGTTCCAGAGTATGGGTAGTCTCTGGGACAGGAATCTATCTCTCCAGCATGTTCTGTTTATTGTGGTGACAAGGTTTAGGTCCCTAGAGCGTGTAGCTCAGAGGGATTGGGACTTCTTTAAGTGGAGCATGTCCAACAGCTCTGGGTTTGACAAAGCTTTGTATGTTAGGCAGAGATCGCCTCTGAGCAGGAGATATGCAACAGAGTAAAGCTGGAGTGTTTTGAGACGGTCTGCATAGGGCATATGGTTGAAGCCAGTAATCCTCTTTGTGAGGTATTTCTGTGGCCTTTCCAGTTGTTGTAGATGTCTTGTGATGTACATACCAAAAGGGGTGTTGTACTCTATAATGGGTCTAATGAGTGATGAGTAGAGGGGAACAATGACCTCCTTTTCCCTGGATGAGAAACCTTTTGTGATGAGGTGTGCCACGTAGAAGGATTTCCTGACTACTGCGGCGATGTGATTATCAAAGGAGAGACTACTCTCCACCTGTGTCCTAAGGTCCCTTATCACACTTTCGGTGTTAAGAAGGCTACCACCTATGTGGTAGCTCATGGGTACAGAGTTTTTACCAAAGGGGATGACAATGCACTTTTTGGCATTGAGCTTGAGGCCACAGCTTTGACACCAGGCATCTGTCTCAGTGAGGCCCTTTTGTAGGATGTTCACATCGTTAGGAGTTTTAATTATGGCTCCTAGTTTGCAGTCATCTGCGAACTTCGTTAGCAAAAGACCTTCTGTGTTAGCCTGTACTTCAGAAAAGTAGATACCAAACAGAAGAGGACCCAGGACTGAACCCTGTGGTACTCCACTTGTCACTGGTCTGAAGTCGGAATTGGAGTCTGCTACTTTCACAGTGTGGGTTGTGTCAGTCAGTCAGATGGAAACCCATCTTGTGACATAGGGATTTATACCTAGTATAGTGAGTTTATCTATAATTCCAGAGTGGGGGATGGTGTCAAAAGCCTTGGCGAGATCTAGATAGGCTGTCTGAACAACCTTACCTTTGTCTACGGCTTTGGTGACTGCTTCAAAGAAGTCAGTCAGGTTTAGCAGACATGATCTGCCTTTTAATAACCCAAACTGGGTGGGGTCCAGATTTTGGAGATTACCAATGTCTTTGTTTACAAGTTCCATGATGATACGTTCCATGGCCTTGAAGACCAGGCTCGTTAGGCTAATGGGGCAGTAGTTCCTGGGGTCCTTGTTGGCTCCCCCTTTGTGGAGTGGGATAACCGTTGCTGTGCGCCATTCAGTGGGCACAAAGTCTGATGTGAGGCTATGGTTGAACATAGTGCTTGGGTGGGGTGCCAGTTCATTCTGTAGATCATGTAGAACGCAGCCTGGGATGTTGTCTGGTCCCAAAGATGCTGTGTTCTTGGCTTTGAAGAGTGTGGTTTTTGCCTGTGCAGCCGTGATTACAGGAACTTTGCATTATTCTGGTACAGAGATGGGCCCTTTAGGGGATAAGGGGGGTAATGTTAGCACTGAACGTATGTGCCTGGATGTTGGCAATATCAGTTGGTTCTGTATATTTAGTGCCATTGTGCTGTAACTCAGAGCACATCTGAGTATTGCCATTCAGATTCTTGACATAGGTATAGAATGTTTTGTGGTTGTCTATAGAATCAGTGGCGATCTTGTTTTCCTAACTAGCTTTGGAGGATTTTTTACATGGGTGAAAGCTCTTAGTGACAGTACTTTTATTTGTTTTTATTTGTTGTTTGTTTCGAGTGTTTGGCCCATTAAAGTATCAAGTTCTCTTGGAGCCGGTTTGGTTTTCATTTACAAGTCAAGAAGTCAAGAAGTCAAAAGTTTCTTTGGTTGATATTTGAACATTTCTTTGCCTGCAAAATGCAATAACTGGAGGTAGGGACTTTGTAAATATCCCGGGCGCAGTAGATAAGTCAAAGGGCAGTGCAGAGAACTGATACTGCATGTAGCCTGCTTTAAAGCATAGGTATCTTCTGCAAGATTCCCTGATTGGAATGTGCAGGTATGCTTCTTTTAAATCTAGTGTTGCCAACCGGGCATCTTTGCCTAGCATAGAAAGTAATTGGTGAAGAGTCAGCATTTTGAATTTTGGAATCTCCAAAAAGGTGTTTAGAGTAGACAGGTCCAGGATAGGATGCCATGAATTGTCTTTTCTGGGTACCAGGAAAAGTCTTGAGTAGAAACCTTGTCCCTTTTCCTCTTCTGGTACCAGTTGAATAACCTCCATGCTTAAGAGAGAAAGTACTTGTTTTTGGGCCTCTGCTCACTGATTTGGGGGTAGGTCCAGCCATCCGCTTAGTGTTGGCAACGTGTGGAAGTGGAATCTGTATTCCTGGGACACTATATTTAAAACCCATTTGTCCTGGGTAATGAGTTCACAATTCATTGCATGAAGAGCAATCTTCCCCCCCCCCCCCCCCAAAGGAGCAATCAGTTGATAAGTGGTTGGAAATTTTAAAAGGAAGTTATTGATACAGTTTACCATAGGGGGGAGTCTTATTATTCCCAGATTTGGAAGTGGAGGCCTCCCACTACTTAATTCTGTGTGTCCGTTGGGACTGAAGCCTGGGTTTTTTGCTGTGTCTGGGTTTGGCTTGAGAAGACCTGGAAGGGGCTGGAAAGGACCATTTCTTAAATGACCAGTGCCTACTAAATCTAGGAGGCTGAACTTGTAAAAAAATCTTTAACAGTTTGCATAGATTTAGCTTTATCTTCCATCTTTTTAAGAACTTCCTCAGCTTTGTTGCCAAACAGGCGGTCCTGATTTAAAGGAGCATCCAATAATTTAGCTTCAACATGATTAGGCAAAGATTGCTCCTTAAGCCAAGCATGCCTTCTGAGCACAGACCCAGTAAAAGCAGCCCTGCAAGAGGCCTCTAATGATCAAAACCACATTGCAAAGTATGTTTTCCAACTTGTTCAGCAGAATGCATTAAATCCAGTAATTCTTTACTTTCCACACAGTCAGGAATCAACATCATTTTCTGTTTAAGCGGTCCAATAACATGTTGCTGATGCTTTAACATATGAAACTGTCAGTTTAAAGCCCTAATGGCCAAGGTTGCAGAAGTGTAAACCTTCTTACCCCATCTTTCCAGCGCCCTGGAGTCTCTATCAGAAGGGGTAGGATTTTTAGCAGTAGAAGCCTTAATGCCCTTGGGCCCCTGTGAAATAGTCTCTGGATCTGCAATAGGATTTTTAAAAAGGAACTTGTGGGACTCAGGGACCCTGTAGTATCTGTCAGGTTTTCTGGGAGCAGGTGGCAGGGAATCAGCGGCCAAACTAGATTCCGAAAAAGCATCATCAACAATGTCTAGTACAGGAGGAATAGCTAAAGGCCTATGCTGAGGTAGGAGAAGGAAATCCCTAAGCCTCTTTTTTGAATCAGAAAAATCCTGGCTTTCCCAGTGGAAATGCTCCCTTAAAGTATGTAAGGTTTCCCCAAAAGAACAATCCTCAGGAGGGGAAGCAGAGGGAATGGAGTCCACTGCATCAGAATCCTTGTAAGTAGATAAGGGCAAATCCAGATCATCAGAAGAATCAGAAAAAACAGAATCTTGATCAGAAGATTCATAATCAACTTCAGTCCTAGGCCTCTTAGAAGGGGGGGGGGTTGGCCTGGCTACCCCTGATTAGAGTTATTAGATCTTCAGCCATTCTTATTTGTTTTGTAGGCATAGAGGCCGGAGCATGTGGCCTGGGCGTTGGTTTTTTAGGCAAGGATCGAGATTTAGGCCTAAGTAAAGAAGGAGGCATCGGTTTAATATGCAAGTCCGTAGGCCTGAATACACCCTCAGAAGCCGGTGCCTGCACAGCGGCTCCGGACCCATCCAAGGTAGAGACATCCGCGGGTTCCATAGTTGAAGCATCTCACGGCATACCAGACTCTGAATGGGTGTCAGCAGAGGCCTGCGAATCAGAAGTAGCAGGTATCAGGGGCTGCGAAAGCGCCTCACTGAGTACTGGCAACTGGCTTAGGAGAAGCGTCATCAGCAGTTTTGGACCTCGGCGGCCTGTCTCTGTCTTTATCTTTGCGTTTTTTCTGAATCCCAGTAGTCAGATGGCTAACCGACGACATTTCTGGATAATTAACCTGAGAACCGAAGTACTTAGAGGCGAAAATATGCCAACGACAGATAGTGCGCTGATTAAATAAAGCACAAAACCGACAGCAAGGTATGTCGTGGTCTGAGCCTAGGCAAGGAATACAGTACGAATGAAAATCTTTATGAGGTATTTGCTTTCCACAAGTAATGCAATTATTAACTTTTACTGATATCGGTAAGGAGCAAGAAAAAGTTTCCTCAATGGGGTACTTAGCTTTAGTTGAAGACTTCAGTTCTAAAACTCGAAAACGAAAATTTCAAAAGTCGGCCGACCGGAACTTGCAAACTACTTCTGCTTCGGGCACCACATGGCAAGAAAGACTGATGTAATGGTGTCGGCTGCATGTTTTATACCCCTGACGACCTGACGTCATGGAAGAAGGGACAGCAACCAACGCAGGACCCAAGACTTTGATAATCGGGCAGACTGAGGGCAACCTGCCAGCAGATTTCCCAAATGTAATGGACTGCAACAGTGAAACACGAAGAACATCTGGTGCTTTGGCTAATAAGATAATGGAGGAAAGGAAAGGGGAAAAAGAATAGCAAGAGAGAAGAGGGAAGGCAGGAAGACAGAAGAGAGGGGAGAGAAAGGAAAACAAGTAAGGATTAACGGGTAGTGTCAGCCTGGTGTAAGACATGTACAAAGCCAGGAGTTAAGGAGACATCTCTTTAGAGATCTTCTGAATACCTGACTACATAATATTGCTGTAATATCTGTAGAAATATTGTTCATAGGTTCATACTAGGCTATCTGCCCTAGGGCATTTATAAGCCTAGCCAGAGTGTGTTTGGCTTTCGCCACCCATTTTAAATTAATTTTGCTATGCCCTTTTTCGAGGTTAGTATACTGTGCCTCTGTCTAACAGTGACGCAGAAGTGATACCCGGGGTAAACCTAAAGGAAAGGGGAAAGCCAGACCTTGGCTACTGACTAGGAGTATAGGTTCATAGGTAGGTACTAGGCTATCGGCCCAAGGGCCTATGTAAGCCTAGCCAGCAAGGTTCCAAAGCTTACGCCACCCAAGAAAGTTATTTTCCTATGCCACTGTCTAGCAGAGACACAGAAGTGATCCCCGGGGTGTATTTCCTATTTCCCATCCACTCATCAAGATCCTTCTTATCTGAAGGATTCTGTTGTAAATCTGGGAGTGAAGATGGACAAAGATCTTTGTTTTAGGGGACATATAAACGGGGTGGTGTCATCCTCTTTTTATCAATTAAGACGCTTGGCTAAGGTAAAACCATTTTTGTCTAAAGGTGATTTGGAAGTTGTTGTACATGCATTTATAACTTCACGCCTTGATTATTGTAATTCTATTCTATTTAGAGTGAGTCAAGGTGCTTTAGCCCGTTTGCAGCTTGTTCAAAATGCTGCTGGGAAATTCTTGGAGGGCAAACGAAAGTTTGACCATGTAATGCCTGTATTGGCGGTATTGCATTGGTTACCTGTTTTTTTCAGGGTTCGTTTTAAAATCTTGTTATTGGCCTTTAAGGCTTTAAATGGTTTAGCGCCAGTATATTTGGCAGACATGCTCCATGCTTATGTTCCCAATCGGACACTTCGGTCAGAAGATCTGTCCCTACTTGTGGTTCCCCGGGCACGACTAAAGATGAGGGGTGATAGAGCTTTTTCTGTCGCAGCTCCAAAACTTTGGAATGAGCTCCCATTATACATTTGACAGTCTTCTTCTGTGACAACTTTTAAGCAAAATCTTAAAAC
Source organism: Protopterus annectens (assembly GCF_019279795.1). NCBI lineage: Eukaryota > Metazoa > Chordata > Ceratodontiformes > Protopteridae > Protopterus > Protopterus annectens. The sequence continues at coordinate 1,119,306,693 of NC_056737.1, read as the reverse complement.
TTATTTTTATGAATTGGACTTTAATGAGGTGAAATGATTTTTAATGTTGTTTTGTTTTATGTTATTTGTTATTTTTAGTTAATTTTTATGTTATATGTTATTTATTGCTTTTGATTATTGTTTTGTAAAGCACTTTGGTGGCATTTATTGTCTGTAAGGTGCTATATAAATAAATTTTGACTTGACTTGACTTGACTTGATTTTTCTTGAAGAGTGCTAATGAAGAACTTTGCTTGACATAGATGGGTAGCTTGTTCAAGAGTATAGGAAGTCTCTGGGACAGGAATCTATCCCTCCAGCATGTCCTGCTTATTGCAGTGACAAGGTTTAGGTGCCTACAGCGTGTAGCTCGGAGGGATTTGGATTTCTTTAGTTGTAACATGTCCAACAGCTCTGGGTTTGACATAGCTTTACATGTTAGGCAGAGATCACCTCGGAGTAGGCGATATGCTACGGAGTAAAGCTGGAGTTTTTTGATGCGGTCAGTGTAGGGCATTTGTTTGAGGCCAGTAATCCTCTTTGTGAGGTACTTTTGTGGTCTTTCCAACTGCTGCAGATGTCTTGTGAGGTACATTCCAAAAGGTAGTGACCAATAGATATTTTTGGTTTACAGACTTCAAAGCGGTGTTTCTCAGATGACAAAGAGGGTGATTAGGGAGGTAATTAAGAATGGTGCTGGTTGCTGAGCAGGATGAGGATTTATATACCATTTTAGGAGCAAGGAGGAGTTGGGTGAACTTGAGGTAGTGAGGTAACTCAAGCCAGTTTAAACATGTGAGGGTGGAGAAGTGGCGGGAGTTGTATGACTGACTGGCTTCAACTTTAGCTACTTTGTTATAGCAAAGCTCAAATTTTGATCTTAGGGAAATCTGAATGTTGGTGAAAATGGGTGAGGCATATAGTAGTGAAGGAAGGAGGTATTTATTGGCAGTAGCTCTTGAGGAGTTGGTAAGGATTTTTTGATCTATAGAGCATGCGCAGTTTTTGGTGTGCTGTTTCCATGCACTTTTAAATATGAAGATCAAATTGCAGTTGATCATTTATTATGACACCAAGTAACTTTATGCGAGGTAAAACTTCAATTTCAGTATTGTTGAGAGAGGATATTTTGAAGGTGTCTTTTATATGAAAGTAGCAGACTCCAAGTCAGACTGCCGACCAGTCACGAGTGGAGTCCCACAGGGATCGGTCCTGGGTCCTCTCCTGTTTGGTATCTACTTCTCAGAAGTCCAGACCAACATGGGGGGACTCTGGCTGACCAAGTTCACTGACAATTGCAAGCTGGGAGACATTATTAACTCCCCAAGTGATGCAGACATCCTACAGAAAGGCTTCACTGAGACCAACGACTGGTGTCGAAACCATGGTCTTAGGCTTAATGCCAAAAAATGCGTCATCATTCCCTCTGGGAAAAACTCAGTTCCCATTAATTACCACATTGATGGTATCCCACTGAACACTGTAGGTGTTATAAGAGATCTGGGGACACAGGTTGACCGCAACCTCTCCTTTGACCACCACATTGCCACTGTGGTCAGAAAGTCATTCTATGTGGCAAATCTCATTACCAAGGGTTTTGCATCCAGGAAGAAAGAGGTCATCATATCTCTGTCTACTCTTCCCTCATTAGACCAGTCATGGAGTATAAAGCCTCATTTGGCATGTACCTCACTAAACATCTGCAACAGCTGGAAAGGCCACAAAACTACCTCACAAAGAGGATCCTAGACCTTAAACACATGCCCTACATGGACAGACTCAAGAAACTCCAGCTTTTTTCTGTCTCATATCAGCCATTAAGAGGCAATCTCTGCTTGACTTACAAAGCCATGTCTGACCCAGCCCTGTTAGAAATGTTACACCTAAAGAAATCCCAATCCCTCCGCACCACATGCTCCACGGACCTCAACCTCATTGCCACAATCAAGAGAACATGCTGGAGGGACAGGTTCATAACCTAGAGACTGCCCATGCTCTGGAATAGACTTCCGATAGGTTTACTATCATACACCCGAAATGTACTCAGTCGACTGTTCACATGGTCGACAGAGATTGTGCAAAATTCACAATGTTGAACACCAGAATTGCTGAAATACATGTCGACTGCTACCTAGGGATGGGTTTTAACATGGGTCAAGATAGGGGCAGATGTGTATTTCGGCAATATCAGTGTTCGACATTGCCTACGGTCGACATTCTGATTTTCAAACGAAGTGACATCAACCGACTTCACTTTGAATAAATGACAGTAAACCCTTCCCATACATGTCAAGCAGAGCATCACACTTGCCCTTTTCAAGAGAAATCTTGAGGAGTGGATGAGAAATAGAAAGTTCACCCTGGGGATCACTCCAGTGACTCTGCTTGATAGAGGCACTGGGAACTAACGGCAGCATGATGCCAGGGCACTTCTATGGGCTAGGCTTGGGAAGGCTCCAGGGCCAGTGGCCTAGTACACACCTATGAACCTGTGTACTTGGGATTTGGGGAGAAATAAGAGCAGCTTTGCTTTATTTGGATTTAGGAAAAGCTGACGGTCACTGAGCGTACTGAAATTACAAAATACTCATTAAAGTTCAAAATGCATGCATGCCACTGCCTTTAAAAGCCAGCAGCAAACTATAAAAACATTTCAGGCACTGCTGATGCAGATACTCCATTACAATTCCCTAACATTTTCATGGTATCATACTGAACAATTCTGAAAAAAATGTCCTTTTATATGCAGGGAACACAAACAGCAAGAGGAGTCAGTAGTAAGGGTATGACGTACTTTAAATGCTCAATAATAGAAGCATTTATAACCACACACAAATTGGGTCAGCAAAGTCCATACTTACAGAGACACGACAACATAAAGTATTTTGTTGTTTGGATTAAAAAGGATTTGTTTAAGGCAGCTTCAGATATATGGGAAGAGACTAAAAAAATACAATACAAAAACTGACTAAGTGGAAGCTCATTTATAGAGATGAATAATAAAATACAAGCAGTGAAAATGTTTTTAGTCCCTTTAGTTTTTACACACAGGTCAGGCATGTTTTTTTATCAACCACAGGAGAAGCTTTGAACAATAACTAATAAAGAACTGAAGGAATTTATCTGAGAGGAGAAGCGGGAAAGAGTTATGTGGGATAAGTTGATCCTTCTAATAGGACATTGTGGTTTAGAAATACCTGATTTGAAGGGATATTTTACAAATGCACAGTTAAATCTCAAATACATACATATACCTATATATCCACATATGCATATGCACAGATAGATAGCTTGATCTATATAAACAAACAGAATGTTACAATTCAAAGAGGAAAGGGATGACAATGAATCGTGGAGGGGGGTCAAGAAGGAGAGAGTAGGATGCTGAATGCAGATCCTTAAGGAGAATACTACATTCATAAAGTAGCAGAAAGTACTCTTAAAAACTAACACAAGAATGGAGAGAGGAGATTTTGCCAGTACGGATGACTGCAAGTAGGAGTACAGAAAATAGGCAAGAGGGGGCTGGAACTTAATGGAGAAAACTGGCAAAGGAACCAAGGTATTGGGAGCAAATAACTACACAGAGATAAGATCAAGAGGGCATGCGCACTGCAAGCTAGAGACAGACTTCCTCACCAAGGAATGATATCAGAGTGCAGGCAAAAAGAAAGGGATAGGAGAGTCCCAAGTGAAAGACCTGTTCTGGTAGCTTTTAGTTAAATTTAGAACAGAAGCTGCTGTTACAAGGGATAATTAGTAGGGCATACAAAACAATGCACAGTAATTATAAGAATCCATCAGAGGAGGTTAGAAAAGTTTGGGAAGAGAGTCTAGAAAAGCAATTTACAAGGGAACAATGGGTGGACACATGTACAGCTCCAAAGTATGCAAAAAAAAAAAAAACTCCAGAAGGTTTAGGATTTTTGCTTGGAAGTATCTGCAAATGTATTTTTACACCCCAAGCAGTCTTCAAAGAGTATTCCTTCATTTTGGTGATGGTTTCATCAAAAGTAATGTCCTCTGGAGGGGAGTCTCCTTCAATAGTATCTTCATCTGGAGAATAATATTCCAGGGATCAACCAAAAATACACTAAACTCCAAAATCCTGGTCACGGACTCTCCAATAAGTGTGCAAGCACCTCAGATTCGGCAAGTATTTATTCCATAAACGAACAATAAGACAAACAGCAGCACAGGACTCCAGTAATTGACAGCACAAAATAATTGATATGAAAACTTGTTAAGCGCTTTCACCCACATTAAATACATTCCCAATCCACACTTTGATGTGGTAGATTGTTTGTGTGAACTAAAGAAATTCACTAGGAAGATGAATTTACCGGTATTTTTTAATGACAAGATTAATACCGAGTATCTGTTTGATACTAATAACAGTAATAGAGACAACATTTTCAAGGAAAGAAGTACATTTATACCACCGAGTCATTCTATAGTGGATATTTATGAGAAAATTGTGACAAGAGAAATCTATCAAGTATCTCGTACTGTTAATAAGGAAATATTTGTAATTTAACAGAAGTAGAAAGGAAGACACTTAAGGCCTTACAGGATGATACCAACATTAGGGTGATGAAACCGGATAAGGGGGGGGGGGGCGGTATTGTTATATATGACAGTATAAAATATTCCAAGAAAATGTATGACATTTTACATTATTCAGGCAATTATGAAAACATCTCCATTAATGAAATTAATATAGCTTAACGAAGGATAGATTCATACACTGAGGAATACTATATCGATGGTAGGATTAATAGTGAGATTTGCAATTTTCTGAAAGTTAAGTATCCAAGATGGGCCACAATTGTTGGCATACCTAAAATACACAAAGATACTTCAGACCCCCCTTTCCGTCCGATTATATCAGGCAGCAAATTCAAAACATTCCCTATGGGAAAATTCATAGATATAAAATTGAAACATATATACAGTGGAATTCCTCACATGGTTAAAGATTCATGGGAATTTTAAGGTACATATCCAACTGGTGTATGTAAAGATGGCCTGATATTTGTCACCACTGATGTTATAGATCTTTTCTCATGTATACCCAAGCAGGCTGGTTTAGAGGCATTCTGTAATAGTATTATGAAATATACTGATTTTAGTTGGGAAGAGACACGCCTTATTGTGGAACTGACGTCTATTGTTTTAGACAATAATTTTATATGCTTTGAGGGTGAGTACTTCAAGCAGACGAGGGGGGTAGCTATGGGAGCAGTTTGTGCTCCCATCTTCGCCAACCTGGTCATGCTGGATTGGGAGCAGTCCTCATTATTTCCTAGTGAATTCTTCAAGAGTGTCAAGCATTATTCGAGATTTCTGGATGACATTTACATCTTATGGGATGACAGTGAAGAAAAATTAGCCACATTTTTACAATTCTTAAATACTACAAGCGAATACCTCAAATTTATATATACTTACAATACTGAAGGTATAGCGTATCTGGATACATATATTTATAAGTACAATGGCAACTTTCATTCTAGGATACATAGGAAGAAGACTTTTACAAATGACTATTTGGAATACAGTAGCTGTCATCCACTTAATATGAAACATAATATTTACAAAGGGCAGGTCATACGGGCTGCCCGTATCAGATCCAAAGATACTGGCTGAGGAAATTTAATTTATTACCAAGTTATTTTTAGAGAGAGGCTATCCACCAAAAATATTAACAGAAATTGGACAATATGTAATTCAAGAATGGGGTATTAAATACAAACCGTTATTAGGAACAGGATTTAAAACTAAACATTTGATGAAATCGGGTAACAAATGTGAAAATGTGACAATTTGCCATCAAAGATCTCTAATACTACTATATAGTCCAGTTGTATACAAGATAGTTAAAATAATCAACAAATGTTGGTATTTGATTTCCCATGATTCCAAGTCAGTGGAAGTAATGGGGAGCAAACTAAGAATTGTTTACAAAATGTGAAGGAACATAAAGAATTTATTGGTTCCTAGGATAGTGAGTGGAGATCAAAGGTCAGGTAATTTTCCCCATACTTCAAAATGTGGAACATGCAATCAAAGCAAGTATATATTAGAAGATAAGAAATTGATTATCCAGAAAGAATCACAATGTTTGTGTCTTTCGGCTTTTCCCGGTTAGGGGTCGCCACAGCAGAACTCCGGTCCGCTAATGATTGGTAGTTGATTTTTACGTGCCGAGTTACCAGCCCTGACGCACAAACTTCAATGAAGGTACGCCCATTCACGCATGTCTCCACGCAGAAGACGCTCTAGCTGAGAATTGAACCGGACAGCGTCTTACTGTGAGGCGACAACGCTACCGCAGCACCACCACCGCGGACCTCCAGAATGAATCACAATCATTAGTCAAATTTAAATATGGGAATTGTAGAACGAAAATGCTCATTTATTTGGCCAATTGTTGTGAATGTACAAGTTTCTATATAGGCAAAACGGAGCGGTGTCTCAGTCAGCGTATATATGATCACACCTATTGTATTAAGAAGAAAGATCTTACAAATGCCTTATATAGGCATACTGAAAAGATGGGTGGTAGACAAGTTTAAATTTGCCATTTTGGAAATTATCTCAGTGGATCCAAGAGGTGGTGACTATAAAACTTTATTGAGTTTCAAAGAGGTTTGGTGGCAACTTTATCTAGATGCCACCACTCCACCAGGACTCAATGAGTACATTTCATGTAAACCCATCCTGGAGAAGACTTAAATACAAACCCTTAGTACAAATAAACAAATACAAGTTGAATTTGGGAGCCAAAAGGATGAAGATATTTATATACTGAATATCAGGACATTTATAAAGGGGGTCATCAGCTTCAGTCTGTACATTTACGCATTCGTAACTACAGTTTTAAATATCAACATTCAATATTTTATACATATGAATTTCAAATTAAATTTTTAATAAATCAATTTTTTTGGAGTGTTTCTGGTTGATTTAGCATTAGGATAGAGCCTATATATGTACTGAACTTGTAATGTATTTTATTTTATTTAAGCTTTCATGGTTATTCCTAAATCGGATACACTCAATTACTGGTATACAGAGTTTTAGCAATTTAGCAATACAATATACTTTTAAGGTGAATTCAAGTGATGTGACAAGTATGATAAATTACAGTGGTGAATTCTGAACACATTTAACAAGAGATATTTTTATTTGAGTTCAATGCCCATTTTTGTATGTCTGCTATATTTTTATTGTAATGAATTATGATTTACAATCAAACAAGTAGTATCAGATGTTACCAAAGTGAAACTTTTTTTTTTTATATGTAGGTTTATACGAAGGATACATTATTTATGCTTGTTGTTGCTTTAAGAGGCGTGTTTTTAGTAATGGATACATAGTTTCACTTTGTATCCATTATTTTTTGGCGCCTAATTTTAAACAAAATGCGAAACTTAACACAAATAAGATGTTCTGATGAAGCCCACCATACGAGTGGGTGAAAGCACTTAACCGTTTTCATATCAATTATTTTGTGCTGTCAGTTACTGGAGTCCTGTGCTGCTGTTTGTCTTATTGTTCATTTATGGAATAAATACTTGCTGAATCTGAGGTTCTTGTACACTTATTGGAGAGTCCGTGACCAGGATTTGGGATTCCAGGGATCAGGCTATTTGTGAAGCATAGGAGATAGACTCCTCAGAACCAGATGATAGGGCCTCTTCACATCTTCTTCCTAAGGGGTAGGAAAGAGCGAGGCAGCAGAGATAGGCCTTGGACTGAACAAAGGAATGGAGGGGGCTGATGATGGTGTAGGCCTTAGGGCCATGAAGGCCTGCATCAGTGATTGAGTAAAAGACTGCCAGTCAGGTTGACTATCAGACAGGCTAGATAAATGCTTAGTTTTTTGTTTTCTTTTAGAAGGAGCAGTTTTTGGAGGCAGGGTATGCCTAGGCTCAAGGGTCTTAGCTGCTGAAGGAGCCTTAGGTTCATAAGATCCTGAAGGGCGTCCAGTAGAACCTGGTTCTCCCTGACATTGGGAGAAAACAACGCCTGAGATATCTCTGTGGACATGCCAGATGGTGCTTCAAGTACGGCTATCTTGAGGGAAGTGGAAGGCTCTAGTGGGCATCCCACAATCCCTATATCAGCGGTCGGCGGGGGGGGGGTCAGATGACAGAGAGGCAGTGGTGATAGGCCGTGAAATTTCAGTCTTTTTCTTTGGCGGTTCTATCAGATCAGCCAATTCTGGATCCATCCTAAGGGCTAGTTTTTTAAGCTATGATTTACTAAATACAGGTTAAGGGCAGCCAAGCGGATTCTAAGGGTTTTAGGGACAAAAGATTGTCAGATGGCACAGGAAGTATGGTTGTGTTCCCGGCATCCCACAATCCCTATATCGGCAGTTGGCGGGAAGGGGGGGGGGTCGGATAACGGAGAGGCAGAGGTGATAGGCCGTGAAACTTTGGTCTTTTTCTTTGGCGGTTCTATCAGATCAGCCAATTTTAGATCCATCCTAAGGGCTAGTTTTTTAAGCCACTGATTTTCTAAATACAGGTTAAGGGCAGCCAAGCGGATTCTAAGGGTTTTAGGGACAAAAAGAAAGAGTCCCCAACGGGGTACTTAGCTTTTTAGAAGTCTTCGAAGTAGTATTCGGTAGTAGTAATCTCTGGATCTGACCGACCGGCACTTGCGAACAGCTTCTGCTTCGGGCGCCACGTGGCAAGAAAGACTGGGGAAAATGGCGTCGGCTGATGCCTTTATACCCGAAGAACTGCAGCTATGACGTCGGGTGAAGTGCGACACCAGCCGAAGCCAGACCCAGACTTTGGAATCCGGCCGACCGAAGGGCTGCCTGACGACAGGACAACCCATTTGTAATGACTGCAGATGCATCCTTGAAGGACATCCAAGCTTCAATCAACAAAATAAGTAAGAAATCCCAAACAGTGTACTTAGCTTTAAACGTCTTGATTGAGTCTTGATTGAATTCTGAGGTCTGTGCATGCAGACTTCACATTTAAGGCCCCTGGTTTATGGCTCTAAGTGTGACGTTCCATGCACTTACAGCAACCAGGCTGAAAGCTTTTGTATAGAAGCCGACATTCGGGTCGCCTGAGGTGGAGAATCCCACAGTATGAATATTGCAACATGAAGGACATTGTATGTTTTGGGAGTGTAATGAGTTAGCAGATTTTACAAATTCCCCACAGCGTACTCTGTCAGAAATATTGGGTGAACAGACGGCTGTAACTACGGAAATAATTCTTTTGAGCTGGGACACAGAATCTGAATTGCCTAAACATAAGGCCTTAATTATGTTGGCTGACAAGAAAGCGATTACTAGAAAGTGAAAATCAAAGTCTAAACTAACCGCATTTAAAGTTCGGAACATTATTAGACATCAAAGAAATGGAAGAAGGATCTTTAGAAAAGGGAAGGAGCAAATTACATGAAAATAAATGGAAACTGTAGGAAGAATACATACATAGTAATGTTCAGGAGGCGGAGCAATGAGGTTTAAGGGAAACCAGGAAATGAGTAAATTATGTAATGTGGGACTGATGACAGATATGGAAAAGATAAAAATATGTGATCTATAATGTATGTAAAAAATGTTTACATTTTTTTTTCTTTTCTGTAATTGCCTACATCTTAAAATTTAATAAAGGTCTTTAAAAATATTAAAAGCATTACATAATTTGAATGCATATTTGTAGAGGCATAAGGGCACTGCTACTGATCTTGGGGCTTTGCAACCTTAAAAGCTGATTAAAAATATTTATTGCATCATCTCTTGTGTTTGATTACTCACATCCAGTGCTACGGCATCCAAAGCTTTGCATGCCTTCAAAGCCCATGTGCCTAATTTTCTGGATTTCACAGTACAAAATTCAATCACTCACATGGAAAAAATCCCCAAACCAGAACTACACCAGAACTGTTCTCCATAGTACCTCAAATAGATGTGTGGGAGAGCAGCGCTACCCAAATCTGCAATCCAGAGTTAGCATTAGTTCTCTAATCTCCAGTGATCGGCTGCAGTGTGCTGGTAGGAGGGCAAATCTCTCAAAAATAAGCCATCTTTGATACCCATAATCCTTTTCATCAGCCTCCATCACTATAATGACTCCATCTATATGCATATTACTATCCAAATATCTTATTCGCTTAGTTCCTTTGTTAACTGGGTAAATTAACTGTTCCTAAACACTGGATCATTTTCAGTCATGAACTGGGTCAAACAGTAATGCAGACATACATCAGTATACATATGAAGAAAAACAAATGACATAAATACATAGTACTGAATTAGATACATAAAGTTATTACCTCAGCCTTTCATTTACTCTAAACAAGTAAATACTGCCTAATAAATGTTAACAATAACAACCTTCCTAATACATTACTGTGCAATATTTTAAAAAGTGATCACCAACTGATACCCCAACATATGCAAAGAAGATATGACTTTGTGCAGTAGATGCTCTGATGTCTCCCCAAATGACTTTACTTCATACTCAAGATCTTCCCTGGGCCTCAAACCTAGACACCTAGAGTCTGTAGCATAACATTTTGTTAGGATGAAGGACACTTGACCAAACTGCATCTTCCTGAATTGACTTTTAATAAAAAATACCAATTCCTGCCTGTGCTGGTGTCGTAGAAGGATAAATCCCAGATTATGGCCCAGGTGACCCAAGTCTGATGAGCAGTTTGTGTGCTTAATGACAAAGGCGGTAAGAATAGATGAAGCCACCCTGGCGGGAAGGAAAGATGGACCTAGACAGCTTGCATACCTGCTCTTCTGACACAACATCCATTTACGGGAAAGGTATGTCAGGAAATGGAATCCAGTGCAGGGAGGAAACGGATGTGACTGCCCAAACTGGCGATGGTAGCTCTTGGCAGCACACGTAGAGAAGAAGCATGCATACATGGACAGAGGGTCATAGTCCGTCTCTGTAGTGATGCACAGGCTTACATCACCACCAGAGAAGGGGTTAGGTCATTCATAATGCCCTCAAAGCCAGGATCCAGATGAAGGCACAAACAATCCTGAAGTCTGCATGTATAACACCCCCTCCAGATGACTTTTGCCCCAGTGGCTCTTAAGAGACTCCCTACAACTGGGGAAGGGATGCACACCCAGTAGGGAGAGTCTTGACTGCCAGCAGGCAGGGGGTGGGGTCAGTACTCAAAAAAAAATAAATAAACAGTAATCACTAACTGATTCAGATAAATGTCTTATGTCCTCCATGAGAGGCTGTGTATCTCTCATGCATGTCAAACTGTGGGTCTCTGCACCTTGGGGTAAGAACAATCTTCTCAAGTCAAAGTTGTGGCTTTTGTTTTTCTTTGTTTTTTTTTTTGGGGGGGGGGGGGTTAAAGAATCCAAAAGTACACAGTTGGTCAAATGTTCGTCCACTAAATTACTTAACTCCCCACTTTTAAACGCGCACTTGTAATCTCATGATAAAAAGTGAGGGGGAAAAGCATAACTATCAGATGTGTACACGCATCTGGAAAGGTCAACATAAGAAGTGCATGTTTAGTAATACAACATATTTTTCATATTAATTTAGGAAGACCATACTTTATTTTTCAGATAAATCCTAAACAAACACCAACAATTTTCCAAATATGCTAGCAGACCAGGACTAATTTACCTTCACAATTTCAAAATACACTACAGAAAACAAAATGGGATTTAACAGAGTACTGTAATGGTATAAAAAGAAAAAGCAATGACTCTAAACATAGAACACTTTGGTTGCACCAGAATACAATGCCTCCTTAATTCTGAACAGTATTTGCTGTAGTAAGCAGTGTACAAATGTGGTGGTATCCACTTTTTTGGAGCTCTGCTCCCATCTACATGTGACAGGCTCCTTCATATACCACTTTAGAGAGAGAAATCAAAACCTGCACTTAATGATGGCAAGCCTCTGTTTAAAAGGAACCATCAAGGGTGCAGGATAAAACTATCTACATGACCTCTCTCCGGAGAAGTAGTGAGTAGGCTTTCTTTTTCTGATGGCACATTTTCATGTAAGCTCTCTCTGCAAGCACAAAGCAAAACAAAAACATTTCTACGTCTTTATGTCCCTTTTGTGCCAAACATTTCATTTTCAGTTATATTCTTGTTCTCACTGTAGTGTTCTCTACAACTTCACTTTGCAGCGACTTATGTACAATCTTCACCTTCGTACATGTCAGTAATCACCCCCTTCTCCTCCAATGACTGCCCCACCAACAATCTGTTACTTTAAACATGCAAACCACAATGAACTTAAAGCCCTCAAACTCATTTGGCTACATTTAGTGTGTACCTAGACAGTGGGATGAACTTGACTAACCCAAGATTACCAGTCAGGAAGAACACTTCAGAATCAGCATGCAGGAACAGCCATGAGTCCTTAAACTACCACCAGCTAAAAAGGGGACGTAACTAATAGCACATCTCATGCGCTGGCAAAAACATATTCACCTACCTTGGCCATCTGAGCTTGAATTCCACTTGCTTTCAGTGCAGAAACAGCTTTCTGTGCTGCTGCTGGGCTGTCAAAATCCACAAATCCATAGCCTGAAAGCAAATATTTCACACTATTAACTACATCAAATCCATAGCCTGAAAGCAAAGATTTCACAGTATTAACTACATCAAATCCATAGCCTGAAAGCAAAGATTTCACAGTATTAACTACATCAAATCCATAGCCTGAAAGCAAAGATTTCACAGTATTAACTACATCAAATCCATAGCCTGAAAGCAAAGATTTCACAGTATTAACTACATCAAATCCATAGCCTGAAAGCAAAGATTTCACAGTATTAACTACATCAAATCCATAGCCTGAAAGCAAAGATTTCACAGTATTAACTACATTACCAGTGCAAAAGTGCTTCCATCTTTCTCTGGGACAAAAAAAAGTTATGGCTCACACAAAGTACAATGTCATTCTTTTAATAAAAATAAATATTTTACCAGTGTAGCAGTATTAAGTCTGTGGTACATATACAGCTGTAAGACGCCTTGGTTCAATGCCTTGCATGCATTAATAAGTGCAAATGTTTCAAAGGATAATGAAAACAAATACTACAACAGAAAACATGCAGTGCAACACTACTGTAAAAAAATGAAAATTCATTCTGTATACGTGCCACTCATCGGAATTTACAACCTGACAACGGGAGAATAGGAGAGTTTACCAGTAGCAACTCTACATCATTTATGTTATGTTGTCTAAAGAGGACATTCTGCAGACCACTGGAAGGCATATCTCAAATATTCACTAGGACTACTTTTCCTACTGTTCTGCCCTCTTCCGTCAAATATATCTCTTATTTGTAGCTCAACATAGAAATGAAGTGATCTGGACAATACGGGTGATGAAGGTTTTAAGTTCATGTTCCCTAGGGGTAATGCAGCTGGTTAGGAGTATTAAGACTACAAGTTATTAATAAGTTTCCTGTGGTACCAGGTTTGATTTCCCGAGCCTTCATTTGCCTACTGTGCTTTGGGAAAATTAGGAATGTAGGCTAGGCTCATTAATGGTTTCCTGAGCTGCATATGCCTAGTAAATGCATAGGGGCTATTCTTTATCAGTGTAATACACAGAATTTTCTCACCCCCCCCCCTCAACACACACACAGACACACACACAACACACACACGCACACACGCACACACGCACACACACACATGCACACACACACACACACACACACACACACACACAGAAATTCTCAACAGGAAATGATTACGCACAGGTTAAATCCAATTGAAATTCTCTTTCCATGAGCTGTCAGCACAGTGCTTTAATAGAAATAATTCTGCGGTATTCTACAAAGTGAGAATCACCTAATTGGATCCATGCCTAACCTTGTTGTAATACCAAACAAACAAGTTCCTCTGTTGTAATTGTCAATGCATTTTTACCAAAAAGTGTTTGGTAAACAACACTATCAATTCTTTAAAACATGTTGCAGCACATTTTTACCCCAAGGTTAAATCTAATTACTAGAACTGTATCAGAAACAATGCAGTCTAATGGATATCAGCAATGCAGCAGTCTTGACTAAAATACTTACTAACATAATATTGCAGTCAGCATAAAAACAAAAAAATCAAGGTCAACACCGCACTGCAGTACTTCATGTGCATGAAATGTCATAAATGCATAAAAGCGCAGTTTGTTGCCAAAAGCTGAAGCAAAAGGGCTGTGTGATTTTGTTACTGTTCTCAGGTAAGACTGGGGCTGGAATCCAGTTAGAGATGCCAGTTTGATGCTGAGAATGTTGGGACACAATTTCTTCGACTGTTTCTGACCTATTTCTCTGCACAAAGTACATCCATCTATCTATCTATCTATCTATCTATATGTCTGTCTATCTAGCCCATGACTTACTGTAATGGTATGTGCTGTTTTCCCCCCCATCTACCCTATACCAGGGTTGGAGCTGAAAAAGGTAAGATGCTATCTTGCCACCGTTTTCAGCATATGGAACTGATATTAAACTGCCAGCCAGCAATTTATAATATTATCATCAGAATAAACTGTTGAAAATGTCCTCGTCTTTTAACAGTTTCTTGACTGCTTAAGTAAATGTTAAGCAGAAAGTGCAGTTGTGTAAGTAAACTTGCCATAACAATAGATATTCAAGTAGAGCTCTGTTGTAGTAGCCTAAATATTAATAATAATAAACCTCTTTGTTAACTAGATTGGCCCACAGTACCTTTTTAGGGGGTGACCAGGGAATAATTTCTGGTTAAGTGACATAAGGTCACACAGTAGGTAAACAAGAGCTGAGGGAAACAAACCCTGTACCACAGGAACTACAGCTCACGCAGCCTTAACCTCTGCTCCAAATACCAGACAAAGCTATATGGAACATATCCTGCCAAGGATCAGACATCAGGAATACCAGACAAAGCTATATGGAACATATCCTGCCAAGGATCAGACATCAGGAATACCAGACAAAGCTATATGGAACATATCCTGCCAAGGATCAGACATCAGGAATACCAGACAAAGCTATATGGAACATATCCTGCCAAGGATCAGACATCAGGAATACCAGACAAAGCTATATGGAACATATCCTGCCAAGGATCAGACATCAGGAATACCAGACAAAGCTATATGGAACATATCCTGCCAAGGATCAGACATCAGGAATACCAGACAAAGCTATATGGAACATATCCTGCCAAGGATCAGACATCAGGAATACCAGACAAAGCTATATGGAACATATCCTGCCAAGGATCAGACATCAGGACCGCTTCCACACTTTTAGGGCACCCTCCAGACTGCCATACTATCTTTAGAGCTTAATGACTAGTCTGTATAAAACAGACTAAAAATGAAAGCTTTCTTACCTCAGAAAAAAAGGGATGCTATAGCCCTGCTATAAAATATGTACTAAGAGAAGAGGGGAAAATAGGGGCCCCGGCCCAACCCTAGCAAACAACATGGAAGAAGGAGGTTGGGTGTTTGTGCTGCAACAGTGATGTATTAGAACATCTGCTGTTATAAAGTTTGCTTACACAACTGCACTATGTTTGTTAGATCACTGCTGCAGTAGTCTTAGCCATGTGGGATGAATGCCAGAGCGTAACAATGAAAGGGACATTCAAGACAGATGAGAGACTAGAGGTCCTTGGCGGATAGTCATAGCAAACTCTGCTCTGGCCACTGGAAAAAAAAAAGTTAATTTTGTAATGCTTGGTAAAAGTGTAAAGGAAAGACCAAGTTGCCATCTCTAGAATATCTGTACCCTTTCCAAAAAGGTGCCGTAGCCCTGGAAGTGGTTTGTCATGATACAAACAACAAAAATGGAAAGGCACAATTCAACCACTTGGAAATAGGTCTGCTTAGATACTGACTGCCCTTTTTCTTTTACCTTCATAAGAAATGAGCAACTTATTAAAATTGCTGAACTTCTTTGTCAGTATAACATCTGAGTTGTATGTGGACATCCAGAGTGTGCAGAATTTTATCTCCTTTGTTTTCTGATTCTGGAAAGAACACAGAGAGAGAACTAGACTGATTCTAGGTAAACTCTGAAACTATTGTAGTCATAGAAGGGTTGGTTCTCAAAGAAATTCTTGTCTGTATGAAAGATGAGATTAGGCTAAGTAAGATAGGAGCATGCAACTCAGATACGTTTCTTGCAGAAGTCACAGCAATGAGTAAGCGCGTTTTCCATTATATGAATGTTGCATCAGCCTTGTGAGTTATCTCAAAAGTAAAAACAGCAAGTCTCTCCAGTACAAATTTAAGATTGAATGGAGGAGCCACCTGTTTTCTAGGTGGATGAATACGTAACACCGCTTTCAGAAAACTGCATGAATACAAATAAAGAAGGGGGGGGGGTTCAGGCAGAACTGGCCAAAAGATGAATCGTAATGGAAAAATACGAAAGGCCAGAGTATAATAACGCAACACAAATACTGAAAAAAGTACAGTTGTGCAAGAACTTACCATATCGGTAGATGTCTTACTGATCATTGTTGCATTATCTCAAAAAATAACATAGATATCCAGTTGGGGTAACAAGGCCAAAACCTTACACAAAGCCATACATAAAACGTATGACCTATGGTTCTGACCATAAGGGCACATTAATAAATGTATGAGCATAAATCCGCAGACTGTCTCCAAACCAGTAAGCCTGTAGAGGCCTGCCGAAAAAATAGAACTGGTCTGCTAAGAGGGGAGAGACAAAAAAGACAGTGACCTCCTAGGTCCATAATGAAAAGGAAAACAGAGAAGGGGAAGGTAGGGTGGGAAAGCATACTGCAACAATGATCAGTACGGCATTAACTGTTAGGCGAAGTTCTTACAGAACTGAATTATGTCCATCCTTAGACCACTGATGCGGTACTCCAAACTGCTGGGTGATTCCCAAAACTTATGAAGTGTTACGGCTGGTTTGATGAGAAATAAGAAAACTGTCCAGTAATTCAACTGACCTGGCAAAGGTGGCTTTGGCTTTATTAAAAACATCTACTCTGTAATGTTTGGAAAAGGTACGCACAGAGGACCAAGTTGCTGCTTCTTAGATTGCTCTAGAACAGTGATGGCGAACCTATGACATGCCTGTCAAAAGGTGACACATCACGACATTTTGGGTGACACAGCAGCATTCACCAACACCCGAGTTACCAAAGAAACTGCTTTTGAATTCTGTTGCTTGAGTGGAGTGCACTGAATTATTTTGCGCCAGGAGCCAGTTCAACAACACTGCTGCAGAGGTAAGAAAGTTATTAACCTCAAAAACGACTTCAGTAAACTTTCTTGACAGAGTCTGCAAAGGGCAGTGTTGACATTGTTTTGTCTTCATTGTTACACTTCTGCAAAGGGCAAGTAGTCTGCATTTATAGGAGTGTGCTGTTTTACATTCCTCTCAACTATCCCTCTTAATCTCTGCTAAAACTGGCAACTGTTAACACCTAATAATGACACTAATTAGATTTATAGACTAATTTTACTTCAGAAAATGTATATTGATTCACATTCATTTTTTACTATCAGTGTCTCAAATTAATAATACTAGTATTTTAAAACTGTCCATGTCTCTTTTTTCTAGATCTGTCACCGATTCTGTTGAGATTTATCCCTGATGTACTGACAGCCATGATGTTTTATTTATTTTTATTTTATTCTTGGGGGGACCGGTGACATGCAAGCAGAGTCAAGTTAGGTATTTTCAATTTTTGACACGCCGAACCCAAAAGGTTCGCCATTACTGCTCTAGAATCAATCTCCTTTTAAAGGGCTCCAGATCAGGCCACTGTTCTAATACAAAGTACCTTTTCTGGAAAAGGTAAAGATTTATCATGTTAAGTGCAATAAAAGGTAAAGGATTTAGAAATACAGTTGGCAACAGTTTGTTTAGAACCAGGGTTCCTTAGCTCTAAATCCTGGAAAGAGACACACAGTTGGTCCAACTTGCAGACATCTTTAGTCTTGTTCACACAGAATCAGAGTTATCTATAAACATCAAGAGAGAGTAGAATCCTTTCTCCTTTGTTTTGTGAATTAGGGAAGAAGGTGGGAAGATGTATGCCCTGATAGAGAGAGACTTTTACCATTTTAGGCACAAAGGACGGATAAGCCCTCAAAGACCTCTATCAATGTGAAAAATAGGAAGGGAAGAATTGTACTAGGGGTCTGTAATTCAGAGACTCATCTGACAGAGGAGAGAGAGAGATACCAGAAGAATGTTTTTCCAAGTACAGAATTTAAGACAGGCAGATGCTGCTGGTATAAAAGGAAAGACAGCAAGTTTCTCCAGCACAAAATTAAAGTCCCTAGCAGGTGGGATAGCTTTCCTTGGAGGTTTCAAGTGAAGTACACTTTTTAAGATCTGGTTTACCTCTAATCTGACCAGAAGCAGAGGATCCAGAGGTAGGCAAGCAGATATAGCTGAAATGTGTTCCTTAATACATGAATATTCTAGGCCAGATATAGCTGAAATGTGTTCCTTAATACATGAATATTCTAGGCCAGATTTCAACAACTCACATCAAATGTATTAGCCTGTACTGGGTCCCATTTTTAGCCAGACACCAGACAATAAATCTTTTCCATTTTTGCTATGTAAGATTTCCCAGCAGTAAGTTTCATTGCATTTTGCAGGACCTGAAGCACATGCTCAGAAAATTAGTTTATTTAAGGGCTCAGAATCCTGCCATCCATAATGTCAAGTTGAGGAATGAAAGGTTGTGATGAAGTAATGAGCCCTTCTGTTTTGTACACCAATCAACTGTGGAGGGAAGCTTCTGGTGATGACCCTTGGCAATGTACAAGAAAAGGGGAAACCAATACTGTCTTGGCTAACGAAGTCACCAGTACGATCTTTGGGTCCTTATTAAGACCTCAGGGAGAACAGGAAGTGGAGAGAAGGTACACAAGAAAGTACAGTTGTGTACACGTACCATAAATGTAGATGTTCGAGTGTACTCACTGTTGCAGTCATCACACTTGGGTTATTTGCCTGCAGGTAGCCCCTCAGTCGGCCCGAATACCAGAGTCTTGGGATTTCCGCGTCGGATGCTCTCCCTTCTTCCATGACGTCAGGTCGTCAGGGGCATAAAACATGCAGCCAATGCCATTACATCAGTTTTTCTTGCCCCAGATGTCAGGAGCCCCCAAAACAGGAAGCAATTACATGGTGTGGAACACCTCCAGTAAAAAGTAAATACCCCTGCCATAAAAGATGGCCATAAAGAGGATAGGTAGAAAGGATAGAAAAAGCCAGGGGGCTGGAGGGAGGGAAACCAGGACTGCAACAATAAATACACTCGAACATCTACATTTATGGTAAGTGTACACAACTGTACTATGTTCTTCGTGTTTCACTGTTGCAGTCATCACACTTGGGTTGATTCCCAAAGCTGAGGAAGGGTGGAGGCAGTCATGAAGTATTAGGGCTGGTTAGTAGCAGGTCTTGTAAGACTGCTGTGGCAAATCCAGCTCTGGATTTAGAAAAGACAGGTAAGTGGTAATGCATGGTGAAGGTGTGTACACAACTCCAGGTTTTAGCTTCCAGGATGTCAAAAAAGGAAAAATGTTTCAGCAGAAAAATCAAAATGTTTCAGCAGAAAAATCTAAGGAAATATTTTCCTCAGACTTAAATTACCAATTGTCAGGTGGGGACACCTGGGAAGCATAGTCCAAGCTTACTTCCTGCACATTAGACACTGAATCCAAATATGAAGGAGAGAAACAGATCTTTTCTGTTTAGTTTGAAGAGGATATTCAGATTAGAATGACTGAAACATGTTAAACAAGTTTTTGGCAAAGGCAAGTCTTTCTTTCTTGACTCCCTTAGCTGAAGGGGAGGATTACAAAGTGGAAGTATGCTCACGTTAGCGTGTCCTACTCCTGGAAGTGTTAAAGAAAAGGAACACTCTGAAGTATGATCATCTCCCGAGAATCCAATTCCTCCATCAGGTTCTGTAAGAGAATTACATCCTCCTCCTCTTCTGGTCCCAACAAGAGGGATTCGCCCCTTCCAGACGTTCACATATTAGTGGCCTCAGAGGATGTCCTTGTCTCCTGGAGACTTCACAAACAGCAATGTCAAAGGAGTTTAGGGAAGTTGATGCATGATCCGAGGGCTCCAAAATGGCCACAGCAGAATCACCTGCCAAAGACCAAGCAAAAAGGAAGCCTGAATGGAAACCAAAGCCTCCTGGACACTTTTCTCTTCTTAGAGACTGGAGGGGGTGACTGTCTGAGAAAAAAGGGCCCTGCTTCATAACCCTAAGGGTCAAGGTCATCACTTTTGGTTTTCTAAATGTAAAAGAAGAGAATTACATCTGCCTCCCAGGTCAAGAATAAAGGAGTTCCTTCTAACAAGGCCAATAACAGACAACTCATCCACATGGTTATGTGGTGCTGGTACATCATGATTACTGGCTGATTTCAGACAGTGATACTGACACTTTATGGGATTTTGTGATTTGTTTCAACTTGAATGTCCTTGGCTTTACATTTGCACCTAAACATGACTTGTTTACTACAAACTTTCTGGATGTCTCTATAAATAAATTATTGCATGGTTCAATATCTTTACACAGAAAGTCATTTACCAGAAATTATTTGTCAGTTACCACATGTTGCCATCTAAAATATGTGATAAATAATATTCACAAGTTACAATATTCATGTGTTACATAAAATGTAGTGAACACATGAAGTCTGGTTAACATGCACAGTAATTAGACAAAAGATATAATAAGCAAACTGTTCTGAGAGTTCACAGTTGCACTTCTAGCCAAGTTGGAACTAATGTTCTGAGTTATGAACCAGTTTTTCAGCATAACAATAACTGATACTATGAAAGAATGAAAGTATGCAAGTATGAATCACAATATATTTAATCTCGGAACCCTTGTTTCACGGTCCAGAGATGCCAATAGCTTTTTACTGATGTGTAAATGCATTTATGTCACAACTTGAATTAATATTCTTTAATCACCTTTTTTTTTTTTTTTTTTTTTTTAATTCTATTGGCCGATACTCGTCACATGCCAAAATGTTTTTCTTATTTAAGATTATGTTGTTTATACATAGTAGACTGCACTGAAGACCCTACTGTGAAACCAGTTTTGGTCGTTTTTATTGGACTTACCTAACTAATGAAGTAATCTGCGCTTTCAACTTTTTTATTTTTATTCATCTTTATTTATTTGTTTGCAGTTGTTAACTGGCATAGATCACTGCAACCCATGGAACTGTTCTAGACTCAGTCCAGGAGCACTGTATGGTTAAGTGACTTCCTCACAGATACACAGTTAGGCAAATGGAGGCTAAGGAACTCAAACCCTGTATCACAGGAAGAAGCTCACTTAGAGCTCACAGCATTAATCCTCTGCACTGCCATGTTTAAAACATTGCTCCCCCCCCCCCTTAAAACAACTTTTTAACCGATTTGTTCAGGATACTTGCACCTACATTTTGTTTGGTTTTAAAAATTAATAAATATGTGTGGGTGGGTGTGTTTTTTATATATAATACAAAACAGAGACACTAATTTTAAAAGTCTAAAACATTGGAGTCGATGGATAATTTCTATTTACTTTGAGACTTGCTTTAATGTCCTGTTTTTGGTAATAATTAAGCTTATTCATGATGTGCTATTTTTGCCAGAATCCAATCCACCACAGTTGACGAGTCCAAGAATTATGCCTCTTTTTCGACTTTTTATTCCTTTTATCCTTTCTATACTTAGAAACTTCATTTTATTTCTTTTTATTTCTTTCTCTCCATAAAGACTTCAAGTATTTCTCAGAAAGCTGTAAAGACAAAGCTTTCTAACATCTAACTGTAGAAGCTTTATCAACTAGACACAAACCTAATAAGCCTCAAGCTTATAAAACCCTAAGCAAAACAAGCACTGGGTGTGGCATATTTTTAGGAGTCACCTGCCCATCACAAGAACACCTCTGTAAAGATCTAGGGGACAGAGACGATCTTTCTTCCATCAATGGCAAATGGTAACATCTTAACTTTTACAAAGAAGTTGAGATCTGTAACTGTTTTCTGTTAAAACAATAGCTAATGATAGGTACCAGCAGTCAATACAGCTACTTTTCATCTTACACAAACAATGGGACCAGGAGTCTCTCAGATGAGTAGTAAATTATTAAAGAACTAAAATGGCAAAGCAACATTTTTACAACATCCTCAGTAAAACACACGGTTATTAATCGCTGCAGCTTTAATTTAATGGCCACTTCAGTTACCACCACCACAACAACAAGCAAACTTACCAAAAGGCTTTAACCCGAAGGTGACGATACTTGGAAGACCTACACAAAGTTGTGATGCCTCACTGGGGAAAGTACATATAAAATGTGCTAGGACTTTGCAATAAAACTATTTTCAATGAATTTTCTGCAGTCTAATCCAAACAAAAAGACTATACTACCAAGTCATACAAGGGGAGTGCCCCAAACAGCACAATACATGCAGAGAAGCAGGCGCATTTTCAGTTATGCTCACATTGTGGCTAAACATATACTATAATCTCAGGAGAGCAACTTACACCTCAGCTGCTATGACTTAGACATACTGCTACAGTTTGGGCTTTCAAATTTACTCTCACTCCTCCAATATTAACTGATGTTCCTGGTGAAGTAAGCAGTCAGTTTATGGGTACAAATCTTGTTAAAGAAACTGAAAGACTCCCTATCACTAACTACATAGCATCTAGTATCTAAATACCTTCGACTGCGAAAAAGGACAAAGTGTTCCCCTTTCAGACCCTCTGCTGCGATTTTTAAAGGTCAGTGCTTTGATTTGTAATGCCTGGACATTTGAGAGGCATGTGGACAGTAACTTCAGCTTGACTGAGGACACCTGACTTATTCAGAGTTCCAACTTCAGGTGTACTTCCAGAACACCACTTACAACTAACTGTTTCTCTAAAACAGATTCCCTAATGGTGAGGTTAGCCTCGCTGGGGAGACCCAGCAAGTCTGACAATGTCGGGTACTTAATTATTAACTTTTGTTACTATTTTTCAGTGGAATCAAGCTAAAAGGCTAATAGAAAAGTGGGGATAATGAGCAGCATGAAAGAAAATTACAACAATGAATATAATGCAGTTTACGTTTCAATCTGAATAAACTGCAAAATGATACGTTCCAAATTAAATATACTTTATTTCTAGAGTGAGTGAGTGAGAGTGTGTGTGTGTGTGTGTGTGTGTGTGTGTGTGTGTGTGTGTGTGTGTGTGCGTGTGTGTGTGTGTGTGCGTGCGCGTGTGTGCGTGCACGTGTGTGCGTGCGTGTGTGTGTGCGATGTAGTGCAGTACATGCATATTTATTTGTGGAGAGGTACAGAACATTCTTCTAATAACCGGGGGAGACAAGGAATTTTCTGTGGTTAGTAGGAGACCGACTCTGACAGCATCTGAGAACTCATACCCTGAAGCAAGGAAAGAACACTGGGCTGTATCATAGAATAGGCCCCAATGTTTAAAAGCTATGAAACTTGTGAAATGAATGTAGTCAACCAAGGACTAAGGGGGACCACCTGAGAAGAACTGTTACATGTAATAATGGCAGTGTGTTGAAGAGTATATTGTTGCAGCTGGAAAAGTGCAAAAGTACAGTTTTGCAGTTTCATGGCTGATTCTATGGTATGTGAAAAAATGTAAGTTATGTAGTCACAATAACTATGAATTTGTGCTGCCCCTTTTCATTCTTCCTCAAAGAAAGTGTCTCGGATCCAACCATAGGCTCTGACTCAGACACCTTTCTCTAAATACTAGGCTCAGACTCTCGAGCTCCTCTTTTACCCATAATGCCCCTGACCACTGCAACACCTCAGATCGAGTTTGCTGCTACTTCACCATCTTAGAAATATAAAACATTATCATATTACTGCAAAAAAAGTGAGACAGTAACAGAACAGACTGTGGCTGACCAAGTTCGCAGATGACTGCAAACTGGGCGCCATAATAGACTCTCCAGCCGACACAAGCATCCTCCAAAAGGGCCTCATAGAAACAGACAACTGGTGACAGAGCCATGGCCTCAAGCTAAACGCCAAAAAGTGTATAGTCATCCCCTTTGGCAAAAACAAAGTGCCCACAAATTACCACATAGGTGGTAATCCATTAAGTACGGAAGAAGTAATTAAGAGACCTGGGGACCCAAGTTGATAGCAATCTCTCATTTGACAACCACGTGGCCAAAGTGGTTAGAAAAACATTTTATATAGCCCACCTAATCATGAAGGGATTCACATCTAAATCAGGGGAGATCATCGTGCCTCTTTACCCATCCCTCATCAGGCCCATAATTGAGTACAATGCCCCTTTTGGGATGTACCTTACCAGACACCTGCAGCAACTGGAAAGACCCCAAAAGTACCTCATCAAGAGGATCAAAGGGCTCAAACAGATGCCATATGCTGCCCGGTTAAAGAAACTCCAGCTCTACTCAGTGGCATACCGCCTGCTCAGAGGCGATCTGTACCTGATGTATAAAGCCATGTCCAACCCGGAATTAATGGACATGCTGCACCTCAGAAAATCCAAACCCCATTGAGCTATGTGCCTGAGAGACTTGAACCTCAGCACTGAAATAAATAGGACATGTTGGAGGGACAGATTCATAACCCAGAGGCTCCCTTCACTCTGGAATAAAATCCCAGTCCAGGTTAGGCAGAGTCCCTCACTGACTCTCTTCAAGAGGAATCTTGATGAGTGGATGGGAGATCGTAGGTTTACCCCGGGTATCACTTCTGTGTCACTGTTAGACAGAGGCACAGTATACTAACCTCGAAAAAGGGCATAGCAAAATTAATTTAAAATGGGTAGCGAAAGCCAAACACACTCTGGCTAGGCTTACAAATGCCCTAGGGCAGACAGCCTAGTATGAACCTATGAACCTATGAACAGGGGCTCAAACAGGAACTGTCGTTCCTAACAGAAATCTTCATCAGATCACTCCCAAAGACATGGACGGGGGAAGGTTGGGGGAAGTTAAGGAAGAATGAAAATGGACACCACAGATTCATAATTATGGAGAACATATAACTTTCATACCTGATGCTGTCATCTGTTCCTCAACAAATGGCACAGAGTCCCCAGCTATAGTAACACTGGGTGACCTTCATGGAAGGATTGTCTGGAGGACCGCAGAACCAAATGCAGCCCCGTTTCTGGAGATCACATCCAACTTGTAATGAGCAATAAAGGTATGAGCATTAGAGCAACTGGCAGCTGCACAAATATCAATGGAAGCTGTGGTTGTCTTGGCAAAGTTAAGCCTCTCATAGAGTAAACATGAGAATGCAATTCGTTATCCATTTGGCTGTGGTAGTTTTTGAAACTGGTTTCCCAATTTGTTACTGGCAAAGGAAACAAACAACTGGTCATTTTTTCTAAATTCTTTTGTCCTATGAAGATAGAAAAGAAGTTGTCTATGTACATCTAAACGGTTAAAACATGTATTCTTCTTTATGGTCAAATTTAGGAAAGGAAACTTGCAAGTTGATGACTTGATTGAAGTTTGATTCTGAGGCAACTTTGGATAAAAAGGAAGGATCAATACATAAGGTAACCCCGTCTTTATGGAAAATTAAATAAAGTAATTTTGAAGAGAGCGCTTGGAGTTATAGCCACAAGTAAGACTTGTTTTCCAAGAAAGAAATTTGAAATTTGCTGTAGCCAAGGGCTCAAAGGGTCACTGTACTAAACTTTGTAACACAATAGTAAGATACCAAAGTGGAGTAGGATCCTTTACCGGGTGTCTAAGTAAAAAGATGCCTTTAAGAAATGGGTTACACAATTTGAATGAAGTAACCCAAGTTGTAGATGGGCCTGACCTGAAGGCTTCTAGGAAGACCTGGAAAGGGGTAAGGGAACACAAACCACCTTTTTGGTGTAGGATTTCTAGAATGTCTCCAAAGGAGATGTCTTCTAGTAGAGGGGACCATTGCCCTTCATTGAAATTGGTGTCTTCTGTCAAGGATTTCTGAGAGGAATACAAGTCCCTCCTTTTGAACAACCTCTTTTGGGGGACTTCTTCAGTGGGGTGCTCTGGAGAGGAATCAGAAGAGGTGGGGAATTCCCTAACTGAAACTGCTTGGAAGCTCTTACAGGCTGGGTGTTCTTGTGGTATAGGATAAAAAGACTTAGACACAGGATCCGAAGGGGGAACAGGAATAGGATCTGAAGAGGTAACATCTCTCAGGTGAGAGAATACCCTTTCCACCACCTCAAAGCCAGAGGGACCAGGAGAAGCTGAGGGCAATCTGACCAGAATAGAAACTCTCAGAGAAGACAAACTAGGGCCGTCCTTTACCCTCCTTTCTGAGGGAGGAGTGGGAGCTATGCTGTCCAGTGCCAAGGCCCCAATGGGAAGTGACAGCTCCAAAAGTGTCAAAGTCATTCTTTCTCGAAAGCTCAGAACAGCGATTTTTTTTCCCAATGGAAAAAAATCGCTGTTCCAAAAAAGCAAGAATACAAAGTGGGAGGCTTTGCCCCAACACCCCCCTACTTAAATATACCAACTCCGAGATCGCACTACAGTGCTGAAAATGTCAAAGTAACGGAAGCAGCCAAGTATGCATACATATACATACACAGACACACTAGTGGTGAAAAGTTACACCAGCAATAGTAACAATGGCAATAATAATAATACCTTTCAGAGAAGGTAAATAAAACAAAGGAAAATACCAGTGATGGTAAGAAAGAAAACCAAAGGATGGTAAAGAAAGATAAATTAGCCTAGTGAGTAAAGACAGGATAGTATAAAAGTTTATAAACAAGAAAGAAAGAAAGAAAGAAAGAAAGAAAGTTAAACTCTAAAGATTTTACTCACTACCACCCCCCCCCCAAATCAATATAGTGAGCTCGAGAGAATGCAATCCCAACCGAGCGGTAAACTAGATCTGAGGTATTGCAGTGGTCAGGGGCATTATGGGTAAAGGAAGGAGCCTAGAATCTACAGAAAAGTGTTCAGAGTCCGATCTGAGACCCATTCTTTGAGGAGCTAATGACAATGATATCATCAGATTTTTTTTTATGATCATTTTCCAAGTTGTACAGACAAAAAATATTCTCCATCTTTACTACTACTGTTCCAGTTGTTTTTAATTAAGTCAACAAACTCAGTATTTTTTTTTTTTACCTGTTAATAAGTAACTGCACATTTGTGTTTTAGGTGCACAGATGTCAGTTAAGACAAAAATGCAAAAAGAGCAAGTCATAAGAGCAAAATGAGCAACTCAATAATTTTAGGGAGCCTGGCATAACTGTTAAGGTGTTTACTCTGCAGACACACGATGTTCATAGGTTCATACTAGGCTATCTGCCCTAGGGCATTTATAAGCCTAGCCAGAGTGTGTTTGGCTTTCGCCACCCATTTTAAATTAATTTTGCTATGCCCTTTTTCGAGGTTAGTATACTGTGCCTCTGTCTAACAGTGACACAGAAGTGATACCCGGGGTAAACCTACGATCTCCCATCCACTCATCAAGATTCCTCTTGAAGAGAGTCAATGAGGGACTCTGCCTAACCTGGACTGGGATTTTATTCCAGAGTGAAGGGAGCCTCTGGGTTATGAATCTGTCCCTCCAGCATGTCCTATTTATTTCGGTGCTGAGGTTAAAGTCTCTCGAGCGTGTAGCTCGATGGGATTTGGATTTTCTGAGGTGCAGCATGTCCATTAATTCCGGGTTGGACATGGCTTTATACGTCAGGCACAGATCGCCTCTGAACAGGTGGTATGCCACTGAGTAGAGCTGGAGTTTCTTTAACCGGGCAGCATATGGCATATGTTTGAGCCCTTTGATCCTCTTGGTGAGGTACTTTTGGGGTCTTTCCAGTTGCTGTAGGTGTCTGGTAAGGTACATCCCAAAAGGGGCATTGTACTCAATTATGGGCCTGATGAGAGATGAGTAAAGAGGCAAGATGACCTCCCCTGATCTAGATGTGAATCCCTTCATGATTAGGTGGGCTATATAAAATGTTTTTCTAACCACTTTGGCCACGTGGTTGCCAAATGAGAGACTGCTATCAACTTGGGTCCTCAGGTCCCTAATTACTTCTTCTGTACTTAATGGATTACCACCTATGTGGTAATTTGTGGGCACTTTGTTTTTGCCAAAGGGGATGACTGTACACTTTTTGGCGTTTAGCTTGAGGCCATGGCTCTGGCACCAGTTGTCTGTTTCTATGAGGCCCTTTTGGAGGATGCTTGTGTTGGCTGGAGAGTCGATTATGGAGCCCAGTTTGCAGTCATCTGCGAACTTGGTCAGCCACAGTCCTTCCGTGTTGGCCTATACCTCCGAGAAATATATACCGAACAAGAGAGGTCCCAGGACTGAGCCTTGTGGGATGCCACTTGTAACTGGTTTGGAGTCTGACATGGCTCCAGCAATTCTAACCATGAGGGTTCTGTCCTTGAGCCAGTTTGCAACCCATCTAGTGACATAGGGGTTTATATTTAAGCTGGTGAGCTTATCTATAATGCCCGAGTGGGGTATTGTATCGAAGGCTTTTGCGAGGTCCAGGTAGGCTGTGTGGACCACCTTCCCCTCGTCAATGGCCTTGGTGACTGTTTCAAAGAAATCAACCAGGTTTAAGAGGCAGGATCTGCCCTTAACAAAGCCGAACTGGGTAGGATCCAGTGTCTGTAGGTCCCCAATATCTTTATTTATGAGGTCCATGATGATCCTTTCCATAGCTTTGCAGACCAAGCTAGTCAGGCTTATGGGGCGATAGTTTCCAGGATCCGTTGAGGCACCACCTTTGTGGGGAGGGACCACACAGTTGCTGTACGCCACTCTTTGGGTACATAACCTGTAGTAAGGCTGAGATTGAACAGTAGTTTTATGTTTGGGTTTAGCTCTTCTTGGAGTTCATGTAGGACGCAGCCCGGGACACCGTCTGGTCCCATTGATGCTGTGTTTTTTGCTTTGGAGAGGGCGGCTCTTACCTGAGCATCTGAGATGTCAGGGGGGCAGCACTCTGCTGGGATAGATATTTGCCCTTTTGGTGGGAGGGGGAGAAGTTTGCGCTGAACCTGTCAGCTAGGATGTTGGCAATGTCTGTGGGTTTGGTGTATTTTTTGTCATTTTGGACTAATTCTGAGCATATCTGGGAATTACCATCCAGGTTCCTAACATAATTAAAGAAAGCCTTGTGATTATCCTTAGTGTCCTGTGCAATTTTTCTCTCGAAGCTGGCTTAGATGATTTTATGAGTGCCCGTAGTTGTTAGTAGGGCTTGATTCTCACATGGAGTAATTGGCTAGGCTTAAAATGGCCCACAAGAGCAGTTAGTACTAACCTATAAACCTACTAAACTATAAATTAACAAAAATATTTTTCTGGTGTTAGCTGTATGCATTAGGAAGGGTGGTAATCTTTGTTCTACTAAAAATAAAAACATAACATTTCCCCAAACTGATGACACGACACCTGTTTAATCATTTTTTAAGATGTTTAAGACTCTGGCACCAAAAAGTCCAGTCCTAGTATTCAACCCTGGATAAAATTCCCTGAGTTAATGTTAATACAAGTTTGGTCATAATTCAGAAACCTCGATTTAATTACTTTTCAACTGAATGTTCGTTTACCTGCACATTTGATTAATAGGAAGGTCTGATAAAGCTTACTTGCGAAAGTGCTGGTTATAACATGGCCAGTCTCCTCCCATAGGTCCATTTCAAAACAAAATTTAACACTGTTAACCAAGGAAAAATAGAGTATGTATCCATATCTGCATAAATGAATGTAACTCTGTCAACCAATGAAAATAGAGTTTTAATATACTTATTTACATATTCCTAATGGGTTGATGCTGTACAAAGTAAAAATACCCCGACTGTCTGTGGAGTAGTTGTTACTAGACAACAGAAATAAAACAAAGAGAGAGTTTTGCCACAGCGCTCACCTACCTATGTTGGACGTTCTTCAAAAATAAAGCTTTTGAAAACCAAAAGACAGACTTTAGTGGTTTTATTCAACTTTTGAAACAGGAAAATATGACATCATAGATCGTGGACTGGGTTTATTCTCTTAAACTGACTTGGAAGCTTGTCCAGATAGATTGAGTTCATCAGCTTGAATTCAATCTTTGTATGGTTATTTTCCTAGATCAATAATCACTCATCCACCAATCCAGTTAAATGCAAGTATGCTATACCTCACTGTGCTGTGAAAATTATTCCTATCAACTCTGGCACAGAAACATGGACGACTTACTAATTATTTGGAGGTGGGGGGCACGATTCCAACAGACAACTTATACTGACAGAAGGTCTTTTGGAATCTGGCTCCCAGTGTAAGTCTTACAGATAGACCTTATACCAAAGTAAGTCACTTATACTAAAAGCAACTCTTTCAGAATCTGACCTGTGATGTTTGAGATGGTTTGGTTTCTAACGCAAACACTTAAAATGAGACATAACCTAGGACTGAGTATGAATTCTTCTCTCAGATACAGTAATGATGCACATTTTTTAGATGGTGTAATAATTACATAAAATGAATGATCCAGCTACCAAACAATACACTAAGAAAGTGACTTTACTTAGGAGTGTGCGTGTCTGTCTATGTAGTGGCAGACTACACTAAAAGTTTCATTGTAAACAGCCCAGTAATGTGCAGGGCCAAAACCCTGACAATGCATCATGTGACCCAATTTTCACTAGTGGTTTGGGGAAGTGACAGAGTTGGTAGCGAGCATGACAGTGCCCATCTTGAGGTGAATGTCTGCGCTGGCTTTGTTCAAGTCCTGATGAAGAGCAGGACATCTGGAATGATAGCTGGCTACAAGGCTTGAGAGAACTGAGCACAGGTGGTCACCATAAGCTGGGCAATATGCAAGTAAAAGTTCTATAGCACACCTTTAATCCTGCATCGACTTGCTAACTCAGAGAAGTTAATTAATATATATTGTGAATTGTACCACTCAAGTTGGTGTCGTTTGATTTTGCAATAATATTTTTTCTTGTCAGGAAGCTTCTAATGCCATTAGAGACATATTACTATTATTATAAATTTAACAATGGCTACAACAAATCTCATGCTATTATTTTAGATCTATAAACACTGTCTCAGTAATGGTGCTAAATGAAGCTGCTTTACAAAAAAAGCATTTCTTGTTTGCTTCTGACCAGCTCATGTAAAGCAATGTAGCAGTTATACGGCTGAAAATGTACCGCTCACAAAGGACAAAGTATTTTGCATGTCCATTTAGAAACACCACTATAAACCAATCAGCAGAACAAATGCTCAGTACACTCAGCACATGCATTTACCATGTTCCGGTGCACCTACTTGGAAACAGGAAACAAGCAAAACAGAGGTTAATCTGCAAGGAGTACATGTGAAGCAAGATACAGAAAAAAAATCACTTGCCAAACAGACCATTTTAGGATGCAAATTGGGATACCATCCCATGTAAAACAAGGTTACTGGACAGAATTTTGCAAAAAAAATGTATAAAAACACAAAAGGAACCTTTACTTTACACATGCTATTATAAAAAAAGTATAAAAAGAATCCAGGGAAGTAAATAGTGTGGGAAGAAATAGTCAGGGAATTGTTATGGCTAGGCTTGTATAGGCCCTAGGCCTGATAGCCTAGTACCAACCTATGAACCTATGAATCCATGCAGAAACAAAATCACACAAAGTAAATATTACAGGAGAGACAGAAAGGAAAAGAGTTAAAGGCATATAATAATTAACAAAGGAAGAGTACAGAGACGCTCCACTTCTGATCAAGAAATAAAAAATCTGACAAGATATGCTAGAAAGAACAGGAAATCAAAGGGAAAGATTATGAAACTTAAATTCCCATCATAGGTATACATAAAAAATGAATAAATAAATGTATGTTCAGTTTTACCATGGCAGGTGGGGTGCTAGAACCAAACAAAATAAATGCCAAGAAGGAGGAGGTGAAATCAGATCCTCTAAAATAAAAAGTCCGCCATCCAATGCAGTTAACCTTCTTCCAGGTATATGGGGGTTTTCTCTCTAAAAACACCCACAAGTAGCTCAACATCCAGAAACTCTTCACTACGTGTCAGTTTTATTTCCATGTTTCCCTGGCACCAGAGCTGGATCATGGGCCCTAGGGCAAACCAATAAGTGCTCCGACCCCAAAGCCATACTAATATCCCATTAACTGCTCGTCTCTCCCAATTACAAGAAAAACCTGTTCAAACTTGTCAGGGTGCGTACTATTACTATTACTACTACTATTATTACTACTATTACTATTATTACCACTATTACTATTATTACTACTATTAGTATTATTACTATTATTACTATTATTACTATTTTCTTTTTTCTTTCTACAATAATCACAGATTTGTTTCAAGTTAAACTTTTATTTCAAGAGCTGGAGATATGCTCTAGAGAGGAGAGGAATGAAGGTCAGCAGGACTAGGACAGAATATATGTGTGTGATTGAGAGGGAGGATAGAGGAATGGTGAGGATGCAAGGAGTAGAGGTGGCGAAGGTGGATGAGTTCAAATACTTGGGATCAACAGTTCAGAGTAATGGTGAGTGTGGAAGAGAGGTGAAGAAGAGAGTACAGGCAGGATGGAGTGGGTGGAGAAGAGTGTCAAGAGTGATTTGTGACAGACGAGTACCTGTAAGAGTGAAAGGGAAGGTCTACAAGAGGGTAGTGAGACCAGCTATGTTATATGGGTTGGAGACAGTGACACTGACAAAAAGGCAGGAGTCAGAGCTTCATGCGGCAGAGTTAAAGATGTTAAGATTTGCACTGGGTGTGACGAGGGTAGACAGGATTAGGAATAAGTATATTAGAGGGTCAGCCCAGGTTGGAAGGTTTGGAGACAAAGCTAGAGAGGCAAGACTATGTTGGTTTGGACATGTGCTGAGGAGGGATACTGAGTATATTGGGAAAAAGATGCTAAGGATGAAGCTACCAGCTAACAGGAAAAGGGGAAGGCCTAAGATAAGGTTTATGGATGTGGTGAGAGAGGACATGCAGGTGGTTGGTGTGACACAGCATGATGCAGAGGACAGGAAGAAATGGAAACAGGTGATCCGCTGTGGCGACCCCTAACGGGAACAGCCAAAAGCAGATGATGATTTTACAGCAAAAACACTGACAGGGATTTGATAAACAAAAAGTACAGTTTTGTACCTACCATAAATGTAGATGTTCGAGTGCTCATACAGCTGCAGTCATAACAGATGGGTTATCCTGCCGTCAGGCGGGTCCTCGGTCGGCCGAATTCCAAAGTCTAGGTCCGGCGTCGGTTGCCGTCGCTTCTTCCCTGATGTCAGTGCGGCAGGGGTATAAAAGAGGCAGCCGACGCCATTTTCTTCAGTTTTTCATGCCCCAGATGTCAGGTGCCCCCAGAAGGAAGGCAAACATAATGTTATGCAAAAATGCAATGTTGATAAATCAAAAACAGTAGTTGCAAGCAAATACACCATAAAAGAATACCCCAACAAGGTTATGTGAAAAGTGTTTGTCATAAGGCCTGTCCTAAGAGAGGATGGAGGGAGGGAAACATGGACTGCAGCTGTATGAGCACTCGAACATCTACATTTATGGTAGGTACAAAACTGTACTATGTTCATCGTGCATACAGCTGCAGTCATAACAGATGGGTAGAATCCCAAAGCTAAGTAAGGGTGGTAGGCACTAAGTGGAACTAGGAGGGGCTAGGATGCCCTGCAGGACTGCTGTGGCAAAGCCCGCTCTAGATTTTGAGTATAGTGGGAGGTGATAGTGCTTGGAGAAAGTGTGCACTGAACTCCAGGTGGCTGCTTCCAAAATGTCCTTGGTAGGGACCCCCCTGAGGAAGGCTGCAGAGGTAGCTGTGGCTCTGGTGGACTGGGATCTGATGCATGCAGGCACAGTTTTTCCATGAAATGAGTAACAAAAGCGCATGCAGTGGGCTATCCATTTTGAAACTGTCTGTTTGGAAATAGCCTTTCCTTGAGCACCTGTAGCATAGGACACAAAGAGTTGCTCAGATTTCCTGAACGGCTTTGTCCTGTCTAAATAGTAACGCAGTTGTCTGTGAATGTCCAAGGAATGTAGTAGTCTTTCCCCTTTGTTTTGTGGATTCGGATAAAAGGTAGGTAAGTGGATAGTCTGATTCAAAGCTACACTGGATACTACCTTTCGCATAAAGGTAGGGTTGGTTCGTAAGAAAACTCTGTCCTGATGGAAAATGATGAATGGTTGCACAGCCATGAGGGCCTGTAGGTCCGAAACCCTGCGTGCTGAGGTGATAGCCAGAAGAAAGGCAGATTTCCATGGCAAGTACTGTAACTCTGTTGAAGAAGCTGGTTCGAAGGGAGGAAGGGTCAGCTTTTCCAATACGAAGTTGAGGTCCCAAGCAGGGACTGGTGGTTTCCTTGGGGGTTTTATATTCTTTGCCCCTCTGAGGAACTGCCTTAAGAGAGGATGAGAGAACAAAGGAGGATCTGTGTTGTATTGTGCAAATGGCTGAAGCGTGGATCTTGATGGAGGAGAAGGAAAGTCCATTGTTTAACATCTCAGCTAGGTACTGTAAAATTTGAGATATATTTATTACCCAAGGATTCTGTCCTTTTTCTTGATTCCAGGCACAAAATCGTTTCCATTTGGCGGTGTAAGCCTTTCTAGTAGAAGGTCTTCTGACCTCCAAGATGACATCCTGTACCTCCTGGGAGAGGAGAAACTGTTGGGAAATCAAGGAATTCTCCATGCAGCTAGATTTAGAGTTTTGAGATGGCTGTGAAGGGTTTTGTAGTTGTGCTCGGACAACAGAAGAGGGACTAGAGGTAGGATCCATGGTGGGGAGTGTGTCAGGCTCCTCAGGAGCGGATACCAGTGTTGTCTTGGCCAGTCTGGAGCAATGAGAATCATTTTCGGCCTCTCTGCTCTGGCTTTTAATAGAACTTTGGGCAGCAGAGGAAGAGGCGGGAAGGCATAGACTGTCAATGTTGCCCAATTGAAGGAAAGTGCGTCCACTTTCCAGGCCTGTGGATGACAGGTCCTTGAACAAAATTTTTTCAACTGGCAATTTCTGTGGGTAGCAGAGAGATCTATGTCTGGCTGTCCCCATGCCTGAGTTATCTTTGTGAAAACTTGAGGATGCAACTTCCATTCGCGTGGATCTGTCATATTTCTGTTTAGGTTGTCTGCCAGTGTGTTTTCCTTCCCTGGCAGGAATTGTGCCTGTAGTTGAATTTGCAATTCCAGTGCTGTGTTCCATAGGGTCATGGCTTGCCTGCACAGGGGGTATGAATGAGTTCCCCCCTGTTTGTTTATGTACGACATCACTGTGGTGTTGTCTGTCCTTATCAATAGCTGGCCTGGATGCAGTAGGTCTTTGAAGGTCATAATAGCCTTTTGCATGGCTAGCATTTCCTTTTGGTTGATGTGAAGGTGCTTCTCTTTTCGGGTCCATTTTCCCTGGATGCACTGATCTGTCATGTGTGCTCCCCAGGCGTAGTCTGAGGCATCTGTTGTGATGATTTGAGTTGCTTGAGGTACACAGAAAGGAAGACCTGTGTTTCTTTGGCAAGCTTGAGCCCACCACATAAATTCCTTTTGAAGGCATGGAATGAGTGGTATAATTGCTTCCAAGCTGTGGCTTTGTTGAGACCATAAGTTTTTTAGGTACCATTGAAGTTTCCTCATATGCAGCTTTGCACATGGGATTAGTAGGATGCAAGATGCCATGAATCCCAGAGCCTGCAGGACTTTCCTTGCAGTTAGCCTGGTGTAAGTTGCCATTTTTTTGAAGTATTGAGACAGTTGCCCTTGCTTGTCTGGCGTGAGGTAGGCCATCTGAGTGATTGTATCCAAGCTGGCACCCAGGAAAATTATTTGTTGAGAGGGTATTAGTTTTGATTTATTTTTGTTGACTGTGTATCCCAGGAAGTTCAACAGTTTTATTACAAACGCCAGGTGCTGCAGTAGTATGTCCTTGCTGTCCACTTGGATCAGGCAGTCGTCCAGATATGGGTAGATTTGTATCCCTTGCAGTCTGCAGAAGGCGATTACTGATGCCAGGCATTTCGTAAACACTCTGGGTGCAGTAGATAAGCCAAAGGGCAATGCAGAGAATTGGTAATGGGTTGAACCTGCAAGAAATCTGAGGTATCTTCTGCAATCTTGTCTGATAGGGACATGCAGGTATGCCTCCTTGAGGTCCAATGTTACCAGCCAAGACTCCTTGCCCAGCATGGGAAGAAGCTGCTGTAATGTGAGCATCCTGAATTTTGGCACCTGTAGATATGTGTTTAGGATGGATAGGTCTAAGATAGGTCTCCAATCTTTGTCTTTCCTTGGCACCAGGAATAGTCTGGAATAAAACCCTTGACCTTGTTCTTTTGCAGGTACCTCTTGAATTGCTTTCATGTCCATGAGAGCTGAAATTTGTTTTGTGCCTCTGCCCTTTGATTTTGTGGCAGGTTTGGCATGCCTCTCATTTTTGGAAGGGTGTGAAAGTGGAACCTGTAGCCTCTGTCTATAATGTCCAGAATCCATTTGTCTTTTGTAACAATATGCCAATTTTTGAGAATAATGTCAGTTTTCCACCCAAAGGTGCTGCCATTGAAGCTTTGCTTGGCAGGCGTCGGGCTAAGTCATTGTGTCTGTTTTCTAAAAGACTGTGATCTATCTTCTCCACCTCTTGGGGTTGGTGCTTGCCACTGTCTGGCTCTGAAAGATCCTTGAGGTTGCCCTCTACCCCTTGGACACCTGTATCTGCCCCTTTGAGGTCTGTCCGTGGCTGGAAAGGACCAATTTTTTGAAGGCCAGTTTCTGCTGAAACGTGGAGGCTGTACCTGCAGGAAATCTTTCACTGTTTGCATTGATTTCGCTTTTTCCTCCATTTTCTTTAGCACCTCCTCAGCTTTAACACCAAACAATACATCTTTTTGAAGAGGTGCATCTAATAATTTAGCTTTGACATGATCTGGTAAGGTTTGCTCTTTGAGCCAAGCATGCCTACGTATAACAGACCCCGTAACAGCAGCTCTACATGAGGCCTCTAAAGCATCAAAACCACACTGCAAGTTATGTTTACCCACTTGCTCTGCAACTCTTTTAAATCTGGTTGTTCTGGTTGTGTCATCTTGCTTTTCAGCTGAGAAATCAAAAACTCTTGATACTTTAACATATGGAACTGACAGTTTAATGCCCTCATGGTTAAAGTGGCCGAGGTGTACACCTTTTTCCCCCACCTTTCTAAAGCTCTGGAATCTCTCTCTGAAGGTAATGGATTTTTAGCAGTAGAGGCCTTAATTCCCTTGGGACCCTGTGAAATTGTTTCTGGGTCAGCAGTATGGCTTTTATATAGGAACTGGTGAGAATCAGGAACCCGATAATACCTGTCTGGTTTAACAGGAGCTGGAGGCAAAGAATCTGGATTAAGGCTGGCTTCTGTGTACACATCATCCAATATATCTAAAACAGGAGGGATAGCCAGAGGCCTATGCTGGGGGAGCAGAAGAAATTCCCAGAGCCTTTTCTTGGAATCTGAGTAATCTTGGCCTTCCCAGTGAAAGTGTTCCCTCAGTGTAAGCAGGGTTTCCCCAAAAGAGAAGTCCTCAGGTGGGGAGACCGAGGGAATAGACTCCTCTGCATCAGAGTCTTCGAATGGAGAATAGGCATAATCCTGGTCCTCAGATAGTTCTGAGGTAATAGAAGCTTGATCTGAGGAAGGGTAGTCTTCCTCTAATCTGGGCCTTTTGTCAGAGGGGGGTTGAGAACCTCTGATAAGAGTAATCAAATCCTCAGCCATTTTAAGCATGCGTTTTTTAGGCATGTGCCTTCAGAGGGGGTCTGAGGAACCTGTTTTTTGGATTTCATGGCTGCTTTAGATTTAGTGAAGGCTTTAATAGGGAAGGAGGAAGGCCTGAATACCCCTTGAGAAATGGCAGGCCTGTCTAAATTCTGAGTTTCCCCGCCAGGAGTGGCGTCGGTATCTGTAGTAGGAATGGGGGCCGAGGAGCCTGCGACCTGGGTACTGAAGACACTGGTAATGCATTGTCATCGGTACTCAGGAGCTGAGTAGGCGCTTCGCTGAGTACCGGAGAACCGGTAGTCGGCCTTAGCGTGGTTTCATTAGGTGGTGCGGACCTCGTATGTAGGTCCTTATCTTTGCGTTTTTTGCTCAAAACTGGAGTCGGAGTATCCGACGACATAATATAATTAAATTTTTTGCCAAAAAAGTGAAGGGTGAACTCCGCCCGACGCTTAATAGTGCGCTTGTTGAATCTAGCACAAAAACGGCAGGCCGAGACGTTGTGGTCTGGGCCTAAGCAAGGTATACAGAAAGAGTGGAAATCCTTATGCAGTATTTGCTTCCCACATGAAATGCAATTATTAACTTTGTCTGACATCGGTCTGAGGCAAGAAAAGTTTCCCCAACGGGGTACTTAGCTTTCAAGAAGACTTCGGCTGAAATACTTTCGTAAATCTCAGGAGCTGGCCGACCGGCACTTGCGAACTGCTTCTGCTTCAGGCACCGCGCGGCAAGAAAGACTGAAGAAAATGGCGTCTGCTGCCTCTTTTATACCCCTGCCGCACTGACATCAGGAAAGAAGCGACAACAACCGACGCCGGACCTAGACTTTGGAATTCGGCCGACCGAGGACCCGCCTGATGGCAGGATAACCCATCTGTTATGACTGCAGCTGTATGCACGATGAACATCAAATATCTCATGCTGAAAACAGCATGAGCAGCAGTAAACTTCTCTTCGACTGGAAAACACATCTGGCAATCCATTAGACTACAAGAGATGTGACGGGATTCAGTGACTGGCAACTTGTGTGGTGGATTAAGTCTAGTGCTACCTGTACTTAAGGTACAGGGTTTGAGTCTGTCAGGTCACTTAATCAGACAGAGGTATTTCACACACACACACACACACACACACACACACACACACACACACACACACACTCGATGCTACAATTTCAAAGACAGCAGTGACCTTGCTGCATCCTATTCTGCAAAAGGCAGTGAGATTTAAACAAAACAAAACAAAAACAAAAAGAAAAACAAGATGATGTTTAGAAAAATAAAGTGAGACTGCTGCACTATACAAGACGTCTACCACAAAAAGACAGTTTCTGATTGAGCTCCAGGAAGTCTTGCTCACTGGCTCAAACTCCGAACCAATGAGATGATGTTGCCAAGAAGCACTCACTGCAGTGAGAAGAGAAGTGCAGTAGCTTTTAAAGAAATTGTGTTTTCTAGCAGGGAGTATTGTTTTTTCAATATTTTACGGCTGGGGCAGCACCAAGCTCTAGGCAGCTGCCTAGGTTTCCTTGTGCTGGATACAGCCCTGCCTGACACACATCGCAAACAGCCCCACTGTTTTAATTTATTTATTCGTTTACTTACTGATTTTGCACTTCAAATCTTGATGTTTCAGAGAGGAATTTGTCCTATCCTGTGTGACGTGGTAGGCATACTATCTTGTAGTGTCACTACCGACAGTATTACATCCTGGGACATTGTCAATAAGAACTAAAAAAAAGTATTCATAAACACTTAATTTTTGTATAAATGTTTATGAAGAACAGGAATGAGTTGAATTGCAAAACTATGAAAATAAACTGGCAAGTATTTTCATTTTAAACAGTGCAAGCACAGTTCTGTTACAACTTATCGTAACAGCACATGTCTTACTAATCACTATTGAGTACTCCAGTACTACTGGGCTATCTTGCCGTGGCAGCCTGATGTCCAACCAGCGTACCAAAGCCTAAGTCCTTCCAGATGCTTGTATGTCCAGAGTATGACGTAGATCAGTGGGCTTAGGGATAAGATGTAGGAAGGTAAGATCCTTAAACTATCTAAAGCCAGGGATTCCTGGAAAAGCCTAAGTATAAAATGAAAAAGCAAGATCAACTAAAAGGAGGGTGGAAGGAACGACTTCCTCCCTCTTTGTCCACGGGATGAGGACGGACGAGGAGAGGTTGGGATGCAAAACAACAGTGACCAGTAGGATATCTACTGGTGTGGTAAGCTCTTATACAACTGTATTATGCAACACCACAACAGTGACCAGTAGGATATCTACTGGTGTGGTAGGTTTTTATACAACTGTATTACGTCCACTCTTAGATCATTGTTGCAGTATTCCAATACTATTGGATGACTCCCAAAACTTAGAAGTTGGGCAGGGTGGATGGACCAGAAACAGGACAGCTGTCAATCCAAAAAGTACAGATCTGGGGTAAAAGAAATCCCTTCATCTAGAAGATGGATTGACTCTGTAGTGTTTTTTGAAGGCATCTACAGAGAAGGTGCCTACAGAGAAGGTGGCAGCTTCCAGAATAGCTCTGGAGTCAATGCCCTTGGAAAAGGCACCACAGTAGGACAGACCGTGCAATGGTAGAAATAACAAAAAGAAATGGATTTTAAGATCCAATTGGGAATTATCTGCTTTGAGACCAGAATGCTCACCTTGCCTTCATGGAACAAAACAAAAAGCTGGTCCATTTTCTTAATATCTTTAGTCTTATCAAGATAGTATATCTTTGTAGTCTGTGCACATCCAGGGAGTGCAGAAGCCTCTCACCTCTGTTCTGTGGGTCTGGAAAGAAGGTGGGTAAATGTATAGCCTGACTTAGAGACAATTCGTAGATTAACTTGGGCATGAAAGAACTGTTGACTCTTAAGAAAGACCCTATCCTTATGGGGGAAAAAAAAAAGACAGAACCACAAGGGTTTGAAGATAAAACATTTTTCTGGCATAGGTAAGGGCCAGCAGTAAAATAGTTTTCCAAGCATAAAACTTTAAGGAAGTAGAAGCCTCTGGTTCAAAAGGTGGTAAAGTATGCTTTGCCAAAATGAAGTCAAGATCCCAGAGTGTGAAATAGCCCTTCTAAGTAGATCCAAGTGAATGACACCCTTTAGAAACTGTTCAACTTCAATTCCTGAGAACAAGGTGAAGATTAAGTGGTGTACAGGGGGAAATAGCAGACAGCTGTGCCTTTATAGAAAAATAGGCAAATCCAGTTTTGAGTAGCGCACACAAATTGGACAAAATTGTTGGGACCACCACATGATGGGAGTTCTCATTCTTTTATGACACCAGAGAGAAAACCTTTTCAATTTGAAAATGTAAGATTTTTTAGTGGTAGGTTTTCTCCCCTACCACAGAACCAGATGCACGCTGTCTGACAGCCTGTAAGTTGGGATGAAGCAGAGAGCCCTTTTTCTAT
This sequence comes from Protopterus annectens, assembly GCF_019279795.1. NCBI lineage: Eukaryota > Metazoa > Chordata > Ceratodontiformes > Protopteridae > Protopterus > Protopterus annectens. The sequence goes on along the minus strand of NC_056737.1, from coordinate 1,119,265,507 downwards.
GCGAGTTAAGTCCTTTTTGTGGGGTAATTTATAGTAATGGCCCCTAGCTAGGTGAAGGGGAACCATTGTTAACTTGTCCAGAAGGTAGTTACCAGTCCTGTTGAATATTCAGCAGAACTTTTGATATTAGTGGGAGGTGGAGGCATAGAGCTATTTCCCCTCCTGGCAGAAAGATGCTACATCCATCCTCCAGGGCTGGGGACAAGGAGTCCTGCAGCAAGACAGCTTGAGCTGTCTTTTCTGAGTGGAGGCAAACAGATCTATTTGAAGAATACCACATCCACGGACTACATCCAGGAAGACCTCCCTGTGTAACATATACTTGTGAGGAGCTTCCATGGATCTGCTTGGAGAATCTGCGAGCACACTGTCTTCGGCTAGTATTTAAGCTACTTGTAGGGACAAATTTTCCTTTAGAGCTCAACACCATGCCAAAAATTTAGGTTGCACAGCTGGTATAACTTGGAAGTCTCTGGAAGGTTTGTCATGAAATTTTTACCGGGGCCATTTTTGGGTCTGTATTAGATCACCGAAACGGTATAACATCAAATGCTGTTTTGCCGACACATATAGACCGAAATCTGAAAACAGCAAAGGCTCAGGTCAGCGACTTTTTTCCCAGGGAAAAAAATCACTTAGCCTGAGCCGTGACATTGCCCTGTGCCCCACTGTAGTGTGTCTCGGAGTTGGTATATTTAGTTGGGGGGTGCGTTATGTTTGAAATTATGTGCATGTGTTTTTAGTGGAAGCGATTTCTTTCCCAAGGAAAAAAATTGCTGTTATGAATGTTCGCAGTTTAGTGAGGTCGCTGATTACGTGTCGATGAAGAGACGTTCAATGGAACGCCTCTTAAGAGCATTTAATATAGACCCCCATTTTCTGTCCTTCTGAGGGGGTTTCCGATCCATGTAGATGAAGAAAGTAAGCTTAGCTGGGCAATTTTTTGATAACTAGGTACTAAACTGAGAAAACTCTCTGAAATCTTGCATCATTTTACCATTCTCTTGCAGAGACTTGAAAAGTTCTGCTGCAAAGGGTCCAAATAAAAGATCCACGTAAAGGGGAGAATCGAAAAGCTTGGCCTTAATATCCTCAAGAAGGGATTGTAGGTGAAGCCAAGCAATTCTTTTAATAAATGATCCAGTAGCAGCAGCCCCGGAAGAGGACTCTGCAGCATCTTAGCTGCATTTAATGGAATGTCCTGCAAGAAGCACAGATATCATTTGTTGCTTAGTGTCAGAAACCTTGAGTTTAGCCTTGGTCTTATTTAAATTGCCTAAAATGGACAAACGGTATTTAGTAATTTGAGTCTATTTAAAGCTCTGAAGGCAGGAGGGGCAGAGGTATAAAGCTTCTCATCATGCCTGTCTATGTCCGTACCTCTGTCGGATGGCAAGGCACTAGCTGCTGGCAGAAGCTTAGTAGGTTTGTCAGTAGAAATGGAAAAAAGCAGAAGGATTTGCTACAAGATTTTTGTAAAAGGTCTTCAGGAACCTTATAAAACCTATCAGGCTTCTTGAGTGCTGAAGGCTAAGAATCAGAAGTAGACGGGAATACAAAAGCATCCCAAGTCTTCCAAGACTCAAAGGACAGGAGAAAGCAGAGGAGCCCCTACCTCCAGTAAGGTATTGCATCTGTCAGTACATCAGATATCCATTTGGATTCTCAAAATTGTGAACCATTTTAGTTTATAGTTTCAATTTAAATAATTTCCCCAAAGGAGGCTTAGTCAAGTGGGACAGCAGGGAACAAGGTGCCCTTGTCATTAGAAGCAAGCTGACCAGGAGAATGGAATTGCAATGAATCTGCTAACGAATCTTCATTGGAATCAGACTCCTCCTCCTCCTTAGATCAAGATTCATGTTGAGTCTTCTGGGGGGGGGGGGGGGGAGTAAAGGAGGGAAGAGGAACGAAGAGGGTTTTACACACAAGATGACCTTGCATAGGAGTGCAGGAAGAAGTGAGAGATAGAAAAGACTGACCAGGCTAGGAAGGACTACTGGTTGGCTAAGAAAGAGGCTGCAATAGCAAAGAATGTGGCATGGGAGGTACTGTACCAACTTCTGGAAAGTGAATCAGTAAGGGGCACAAAGAAACTATATCAGGTTGCAAGGCAAAGACAGAAAGTTAAAGAAGATAGTCAGACACCCTTCATAAGGGATGCCAGCAACAACCTGCTCACCAGTCCAGAGGACAACAAAGGCAGATGGAAGGAGTATTTCCAGCAGCTTTTGAATGAAGAAAACCCCACAGAAGCCGTACTGCCCCAGAAACAGCCTACGATGAGAGAAGAAGAGGAGCCCACCCTAGAAGAAGTAAGAACAGCACTAAGGAAGATGAAGTCAGGGAAAGCAGCAGGCTCTGATGAGGTCTCAGCAGATATGATAAAGATGCTGGGTGAGATAGGGTAGACATGGCTTCTGAGGGTGCTAATAGCAGTGTGGAGAGAAAGGCGTATCCCAGATGACAGGAGAATACGCATACTCATGCCAGTGTACAAGAACAAAAGGGACATCCACAACTGTGGGCAATACAGAGGCATCAGACTCCTATCACACTGCATGAAAGTTCTGGAGAGGGTGACTGATAAATGGATATGCAGAGTAGTAGAATGTAAGATGGGAGAGGAGCAGTCTGGAATTCAGATCAGGGCAATACAGAGGCATCAGACTCCTATCACATTGCATGAAAGTTCTGGAGAGGGGGATTGATAAATGGATATGCAGAGTAGTAGGATGTAAGATGGGAGATGAGCAGTTTGGATTCAGATCAGGATGCAGCACAACTGACCCGATGTTTGCATTGAGAAAGATACTTGAGAAGAAGCTAGAGATGAGGAGAGTCCAACTGGACATTCCAACACTTGGAGAAAGCATATGACAAGGTCCCAAGAAAACTGATCTGGGCAGTACTGCGGTGGTTTGAAGTCCCAGAAACATTGGTAGAATTAGTGCAGGCTATGTACAAGGACCCAATGACTCAAGTACGAACAGTGTTTGAACAGTGTTCGGTCTCACAGAGGGGTTCCCAGTGGGAGTGGGCGTACATCAGGGTTCAGTTCTGAGCCCACTGATGTTCATACTGGTGATGGACTACATTAGTAAACAGGTTGGAGGGGATGGATCGACAAAGCTGCTGTATGCAGACGATGTGGCAGTAATGGCAGACTCTGAGCTAGAAGCTAATGTCGTACTACATAGATGGGAGCAAAGGTTCATTTTTTCTACCGGTTGGGCTCAACATCTAATACACTACAAAAGATTCTTGGATGACATTTGCATTTTATGGGGGGGCACCCATGGGGAACTTCTGAATTTTATTGGGTATCTTAACTCCGTCACTCATTTCTTGTCCTTTACACGTACTATTAGTGATATTGAACTTCATTATCTGGATGTCGCACTATACAAAGACTTGGATAACTGCTCCTTACAATCTAAACTGTACAGGAAACCCACGTTTTCCAACTCCTATTTACACTGCAAAAGCGGCCATCCCTTTTATCAAAAAAAGGGCATTGTTAAAGGGCAATTCATTAGGGCTTCCAGAATGACCAGTACTCTTGGCGACTTTTTACAGGAGATCAAATTTCTAAAGTCTTTGTTCATGGAAAGAGGGTATCCTGCTCCATTGGTTAACACTTTAGTACAGGAAGTCATTGACAATAGGGGAAACAATTTACCCCCCACTTTTGGGTAAGGGTATTTCCCCATGTGCTACAGTCATCAGCAACAAAGAGGAGGCAGTTTATGGTAGTTTCACTTACACTTATTGCCTTAACTCCATGGAAATAGAAGAAGTTATTCAAAGACATTGGCCAGTTCTTACTTTGCATGAAGAATTAAAGACGGTAATACCTACTTTTCCCAAGTTTACTAGAAAGAGAGATATTAATCTCAAAGAATTATTTGAAGGGAAATTTAACTCTTTGGCAAGCACGCAGGTACCCCGAATAGGCACATTTAAATGTGGAGCTGGCAAACAATGTTTTGCTATATTTAACACCTCAAGTTTATACATCCCCTCTAGGAATTTTCTTTTTAACTCTAACTGTTCTACTAACTGTGCAAGCAAAGGGGTAGTTTATTTAGGGTATTGTACTGCCTGCACTGGTTTCTATATAGGCAAAACTGAAAGGAGCCTTAGAAAAAGAATTTATGAACATTTTTATGATATTTCCAGACAGAAAGATTCTAATGCCTTTTTTAAACATTCCCTAACATGCCCCAATTATGAATTAAGGTTTTTAGTCTTAGAACAAGTGGTGCCAGACACCAGAGGGGGTGACTGGGAGACAACCTTGGAATACAGAGAACTTCTCTGGCAACTAAGACTGAACCCCAGTAGACCCCCAGGCATGAATGACAACATTATTAGCGTTCTTAAAAACAAAATGGCATGCTTGTGAGGTTTTAGATAGTGTCATTATATATTGTATACACATTTTAAACTGTTTTATATAATTATTACTATATTTATTTTTTAACAATACAAGAATATATTTACAGTTTCTTAAACCATCTAATAAATCCCCTCAGTTTAACATTATTAAGATTATTAATATTTTTAACATTCTTAAATGCAATCGCATTTTTATTGTAGTGAGACACTTCCATTTAACCCTGTTTTTGGTTGTGGCACTGTTTCATTTAATTCAAGGTTTTAAACACATTATTTTTTCAGCAATACTCATGGTTTGGAGATGTGTTTCTTTTAATTGCACTCTCCTTTAATTGTATTATTTAATTGTAATATTGAATTGCAATGCTTAATTAATTACGCAATTTAGTGATTTAGAAATGACTATTTAATGTGGCCATTTGGCATTCTTAACATTAACTTGAGAAAGCTCAGCATTAAGCTGAGCGAAAGCGCTTGTTATATCCTTGTGTTCATTTGATGTGAATAAAGATCTCAACTTGGATTACCTTCGCTCTACTTCCATTATTGGCTACCAGGTCACTGCACTTGGATCAGTTGGGTTTGCCACTCTGCCTGGATTTTTTTGTGAGGAGAAGGGTAGTCTGAATGAAGATGTCAAAGCTAGAATCAGAGGGGCTGCAGCCAACTGGCACAGAGTACCAGGTGTAGTCTATGACAGAAGAATGCCAAAGAAGCTGAAAAGCAAGATGTCCAAGACAGTGGTGCAACCAGTACTATTGTATGGTACAGAGACCTGGCAGTAAATGCAGAACAGTTGAAGAAGCCAGAGGTAATGGAAATGAAGTACCTGAGAAAGGTGACAGGATGCACATTGTGGGACAGACGAAGAAATGAGGACATAAGAGCAGAAGCCAAAGTAGCTCCAATTTCAGAAAAGATCAAAGAGAACAGATTACGATGGTTTGGGCACATGTAGAAAAGCAGAAGGCAATCTGGTGAGGAATATTCGGGACAGACAGAAAGAAGGTAAGAGGAAGCGAGGACATCCAGCAAAGAGGTGGATGGATTGTGTGAAAGAAGATTTGTGACAGTCAGGCATGAGTGTTGAAGAAGGCAGGAGTGTGGCACTGAATTGAGAGAGTTGGCGACAATTAACATGATACCCCACCACCATGTAGAAAAATGGGAAAAAGGGGGCTGATGATGATGATGATTTTATTTTCTTAGGGGTGACGTCCGCCCTCACAAAGAGCAGTGAATCAGAACCCCAGCAGACCTCAAAGTTCTAGCCACCAACAGGGTCATAACTTGGCCTCCAGCAGGATTATGTTATAATGTACATGAGAAAGATTTGGACATACCATGGATTCCTGCAGCATCTCAATGGATGCATCTGAATCAGACTGGACCATAGTCACAAGACTCCCCTCTCTTAGCTGACCTTAACAAGTCTTTCATGAAAAATACAAGAAAAAGAAAGTCCCCCAATGGGGTACTTATCTGAAAAAGTGGAGCCAATGATAGCAGCCAACAACACATTGACAAAAGCAGAGATCCTGTGTTCAGACTGGTAGCAAGTTAGTCTGAGTATCTTACATTCCTATTCCTGGAAGAGCAGAGATCCTGTGCTCAGACTAGTAGCAAGTTAGTCTGAGTATCTTACATTCCTATTCCTGGAAGGCTGTTAAGCCGAGGTGCTAGAGAGGATTTGGTGTATTTTAATAAAAGGAAAAATCTACTGGCTTTGTTGTTTGGAATTATTCTGTTTCGATAGTGTGGTTTAGATCTTACATTCCTATGTCTGCTTATGTACCAGTATGCCCAAAAGGCTTAAGTTATACGTCTGACATACAAGCATGTGGAAGGTTTTTGGCATGCCGACTGGACATCAGGTGATCTTGGCGAGATAACCAGGTAGTACTGGAATACTGCAACAGTGATCTTGGGAAAAACATCTATTGCTTTCATCCCTGTAACTGCAAACAAGCAAGAAAATCGCTGTGAAGTAGAACGACCAGTCAGCCGCAGACAAGTGAGCAGAACTGCTAGACGGAACAAGCTTAATACCTCAGAAAATGAATATGGGAAACGGACTGCCAATCGAATAAAACAAATCTGCCTACTTAACACAACCTTCTTGGTTATTTCAAAGAGGATTTAAATGTAACATGAAAAATTGCAGCAGGTTTCAGTTGGCACAAATTAGGGTAATTCAATGAAAGAAAATTACTTGGCTCTGAAAAGTGAGGACAATAAAGCATCTGAAAACCAAAACTCACATCAATATGCCAGGCTCCATGATGGCCATTCGGGGGTGTAAGTCATTAAAGTCATTAGAAGATATCACAAAGCATTTAAAACCAAGTCTGATGCATCAAGCATAGAATATCAATATATAATGAAGAAAACTAATCGGGGGGGGGGGGGGTTCAAGAAAGCAAGCAATGCAGGGAGAAGGCAAACAAGGCCTTAAGATCTGCATATTGCAAGATCTCTACATGAAAGTAAGGTACTCCATGATGGATGTATTCAAGTCTTTCAGTGGACAGCTGCTGTAGGACACTGCAGACAACTGCTGTGTTTGTTTTAGAAAAATCTGCTAAGCAGGAATCATAGAAATGAAAGGATAATTTTAGCTCTTATTAGGAACTTGAACCCAAGATCTCGTATATACTTCAGCGGCAGTGATGTTAGGATGGTAACAACAGGCTGGACCACTGCTGAAACTGGATTCTTGTGACACAGTCGGACTTTCCAAGTAAACCAATATCAATAAAAAAATAAAGAAACAGCCTCTGGACAGACTGATGTTGAGTTTTATAATGTCAGCTAGAAAAATCGCAAGACCCCCCCCCCCCCCAGCATAGTGATTAAGGTCAAATTACACATACACAAATACAGAGATAATCCTCATCTTAGGCACTGTTAGAATCATAGAACTGAAAGAGTATTGGCTGTAGTTTGGGACTTGAACCCAAGAACTCCCACATACCATCCTGACATTAGTGCCACTGGACCAACAATGGCCTCTGGGCAGACAAGTGCTGAGTTTTCCCTTAAGAGCTGTATAATTTCTGTAAGGTAACTCCCATCCTCCCCAGCATGGTGATATTGTCAAATTATATATACATGTATATATATATATATATATATATATATATATAACATTTTATATATATATATATATATATATATATAGATAGATATATAGATTATATATAGATATATACACACACACAACACACACACAAAATCCTCTACTTAGGCACTATCAGGATAATCACAGAAGTGAAAGGTTAATATTAGCTCTCATATAGAACTCGAACCCAAGACTTCCAACATACCATGAGGACATCACTACCACTGGACCAACAACAGCATCAAAACAGACGGGTGCTGAGTTTTCTCTTAAGAGCTTTTCAACAAACTGCATGTCACTTACCTTGATTTTAGTGGTGAGTTAACTACAAAAGGAAATAATTGTGGCCAATCTAGAGGTAAATAAGGCCCAAGCAGCTAAGAAACAACTGTGCAAATCTAAGAACCTGCCTAACCGTTTAATGAGGTTTCTCCGAGTGGAAAACTAATTTAGATAACTCAAAACGCAATTAATTCAATCTTCTTTTTCTTCAACAACAGTCACAAAGCACTACAGAAAAGACAAAGTCACCTGATTTTAACAGAGCCTACAAATGTTCAAATAAGGACAGAAATCAGTTAACTGGCTTTGAAAACAGCAGGAAAGCAGGAAAATCATGGCAAATTACAGGTTTCCAGTGGGACCGGAGAGAGTTCAGTCCAGATCAGTGTTCTAAAGCAGCAAAATCAAGCAGGAAACTTAGGAGGGAATACAGGTTTCCAGTGGGGCCGTGGGAACGGAGAACAGTTCAGTCCTGTATGGTGTTCCAAAGCAGATTCTGTTGAAAAATTTATAACAGCATGGCAGGCATATCTGCATACAGCAATATTTGCAAATGCAGAGGACGGGCCCAAGTCAGTCATTCACCTATTCATTTATCACTAATGCATAACAGTGGGACAGGCAGCAAAACTTTAACTATGAGAAGAGCCACTAACAAAGGCTGAGTGGAAATAAGTCCAAAAGCAGTGCAACAAAAGGGTACAGGAATTCTGAGAATGACCTTTCAGGGTGCAACAAAGACAGGAATGTGAGAGCCATTACTTCTAATGGTTCACATATGAACAAATGGTGTACAGAGGTAGCAGAAACAGACAGCTACTTGAGTCAGACAGAAACGGAACATATACGATCCCTGTGAAAGGTTCTAGACAAAACTGAAACAGTTCAGAAACAGTGGAAAAGTAACCCAGCTTACAATGGGATCATGAGGAGAGGCAGCCGGATCTAGATGCATGTCCTGTGAAGGACATGAGAAAAATGCAGGCAGCCACAACAGTAAACAAACATTAATTCAATAATAAGAGATCATATCAAAGTCCTATAATAACAGAAAACAGAAACATTCAACAGTGATGGAGAAGAGACCGTTTATATTACTATACACTCCAGTTAATGAGTCAGGAAGTGGGGAATGAACAAATAAAATCTGTTTCATAATGCAAGTGTTACTGCAGGCTGTCAGGCTTCTGGGCACATACGACAATACCCTAACTACGAGCAGGAAATGATAAACTGAAAGTAGTAGGACAGACAGTTCTGGACAGACTGTAGCCTTTAACTTACAAACATATTAGAATGCAAATTCATTTCTCTGGCTCATGGCAATTCATATATCTTCTTGCTATAGGGGTAGTTTTTTATGCTCTCCTGAAAGTCAGCAAGCAAGGAAAATACAGACAGGTAAGTCTGAAATGATGCATTTTTTTCCATTATACTAATCAATTACAGCAGATATGCGGTTCCTGTGTCAATTTTAGTTTACACTGAGGAAAACGAAGACATAAATAGTTCCTGCCCATCTACAAAAATGTAGGGTGTTACATTCAGTACAGTGAGTACTGTTACATTCAGTACAGTGAGTACTGTTACATTCAGTACAACTAGTGCTGTTACATTCAGTACAGTGAGTACTGTTACATTCAGTACAGTGAGTACTGTTACATTCAGTACAGCTAGTGCTGTTACATTCAGTGCAGTGAGTACGTTACATTCAGTACAGTGAGTACTGTTACATTCAGTACAGCTAGTGCTGTTACATTCAGTACAGCTAGTGCTGTTACATTCAGTACAGTGAGTACTGTTACATTCAGTACAGTGAGTACTGTTACATTCAGTACAGTGAGTACTGTTACATTCAGTACAATGAGTACTGTTACATTCAGTACAGCTAGTGCTGTTACATTCAGTACAAGTACCACTGCTACTGACCTCAAGTCTGAGAGTTCAGAAATGTATCACACAAAAGCAGCCCGCCAGCCTCAGTGAAACTAAAGAGAAAAACTGTTCTGCAGGCTGCACAGCTTTCATCTATACTGCAATATAAGCAAAAGTAACATCAGAACCTCCTGTCACAGCAAAATTTATCTTGTACACCAAATCTGAAAACGAACACCCTGGAAAACGTTTAATAAAAACAAAGAAGTACCTGCAAAAATATCACAGAAAGGACGCAGACAGCTTGCATCCTTCCTCTGAAATTAGTGCGCTTCTTTACCAACTGTATCAGTATACCACTATTCACATGACCAAATAAATTACTAGTTGGGAAGGCAGAAGAGTAAAACCAGCAGAGCAAAATGTTGCATGACAAGTAAGTTATCGTTTCAAAATACACTGTGTGTACAAAAAAGTATTTCTCCATTACTGTAACAGATTCATATTATTTGATAGCCTCGCTTTGAGGGGCAGAGAGATAAGAGTTCTAACTGCAACCCAGGTGATCTGGGTTCAATTAGTGATGGCTCCAGTATTTGGTGAAGCTTGACAGGCAGAGACATTAGAGGAGGAGGATGGCCTGCTCACCTTTCCCAGGGGGAAGGGACAAACTGTGGCACTCGGGAAGCATGTAAGGAAGTGCAATTTCTTGGTTGAAAACTGGGGAACCACAACCAATGCTTTAGGGAAGAAAATGGGGGTGGACGCTTGTTGGCAATGCCCCTTGCAAAAGTGAGGGACAACCAGCACTGGCTTCTCACTGCACTTTCCACTTTTGTTCCTTAATTGTGTGTTTGTGGAGAGTTAAGGTAAAAATCCTAAAATCATCCCTGATTGCTACTTACATAACTGTCCCTCTCGTCAACCCTCACCCTGGTGATGGGAATAACAGGCAAACTGTAAGGAAAGGGGATGATGATCAATAGGCAAACTGTAAGGGGGATGATGATCAACAGGCAGTAGGGGGCAAAGAGTGCAAAAAAGATAAGTATAACTTTTGTTTTGGTTTTACACACACACACACACACACACACACACACACACACACACACACACACACACACACACACACAGCATCACTAAAACCTGTTCTAACAAAGACTGCTGGATCTGTAAAGATTGTACCTATCAACAAAAAAGTTGCAAACTTGCAAATTAAATGACTGTAGAATACACATGCCTGTACAGACACAGACATGCACATATAATGCTGTCATATGGAGTTTTAATGCATTCGATCTGCAGGCCAAATCACATTTGTTTGTACTTCATCTAATAGCTTAATACTCCTCATTAATCAATGTCTCTGTAACTGGAAACTGTACTTCAAATGCGGCTCATGAGTTTCCTGCATGCAATGTGGTGTGAGGACCTCTACCTCCTAGAGTCCACACACTTGGCTCCTTAAGGTTTGCCATGTTGCAAATGTCTGTCTTACAGGTTTTCTACTCTGCTTAGTTCAGTTTTAAGCCTGGGTCTTGGTGTTGTTACTGGCTTTCCCCACGCCCATGGTACAGTGACTTGGCATGCTTAATGTACTGTGGTTATTTTGTGGTCTATATAATACATGCCTAGCATTATGGTTTCCTGAGCTTACAGTTTCTTGTTACACAAGGCAGGCTTTGATGGGTGTCGTCGGTATGTGTAGATGGCAACAGACTGGGATACGACTGAATATAGCGTCTGGACAATCCTACACCTCTCACAGACATTTACATTCATGAGAAGGAGGGTGTTTTTTCTGTGACCATGAGACAGTTCTTGCAATGCTTGGAATAACATTACTTATCAAGTCTTTGAAATTTAGCTCATGAGGTCCTCTAGGGTGGGGCCCCAACTGCAACCCAGCCAACCTGGGTTTGATTAGTGGACCTAGCACTGTTCAAGCCAGGTGGGGAAGGGGCATGCCCTGCTTGCTTCTCCCTGTAAGAAGACAGGAGGGGTTTGCATGAACTTGGAGGCACATATGGCAGTGCAATCACTCTGGTGAAGGCCAGGCGGATCACTGCCCGTACTGGTGGGGGGCGGGGGGTACTTGAATGAAATATCCCTTGTGGACATGAGGGGATGCCCTTCACAAACAACCCACTGCACATCTCTCTTATCACCTCACTGGGTGCATGCAAAGATAAGGGTGGAGAGAGGGGAAAAAAAATGCTTGAGCCACCCCTACCAGCTGTCTTGCCCAGGGAGGGGGATGAATGAGATGACTAGTCAGGGGTCCGATGGTCAGCTGGCAACACAGGCAAAAAGTTGAGGGAAAAAGTAAGAGCCTTCCTATATAAAATTCAGCTAAATGTGAAATGTTTGTCAAATCTAGTTTTACTGGCAAAGGGTCAATAAAATGGTAAGATTTTAATAAAGCTTCTTTTTAAATAATGTGTATCCTGTCTAACATGTTTACAGCTACATTACAGGGTAATACTAAACTGGACTAATTAGAGGTTTTAATCATAAAGTGGACAAAAGTTAGACTTGGCCAAATGCAGAGAAGCACAAAAATCTGGGACAGAATAATACACAAACACAAGTACAGGGCTTAACACTCAGATTTCCAGACTTTTGCACAACATCTCTGATTTTGCCTTACATTTTTGCCCTGTCCCTCATAAAATTAAGTCATCATCTTCTTTGGCTGTTCCCGTTAGGGGTCGCCAGAGCGGATCATCTGTTTCCATTTCTTCCTGTCCTCTGCATCTTGCTCTGTCACACCAACCACCTGCATGTCCTCTCTCACCACATCCATAAACCTTATCTTAGGCCTTCCTCTTTTCCTGTTACCTGGTAGTTTCATCCTTAACATCTTTTTCCCCAATATATTCAGCACCCCTCCTCAGCACATGTCCAAACCAACGTAATCTTGCCTCTCCGGCTTTGTCTCCAAACCTTCCAACCTGGGCTGACACTCTAATATACTTATTCCTAATCTTGTCCACCCTCATCACACCCAGTGCAAATCTTAACATCTTTAACTCTGCCAAATCCAGCTCTAACTCCTGCCTTTTTGTCAATGCCACTGTCTCCAACCCATGTAACATAGCTGGTCTCACTACCCTCTTGTAGACCTTCCCTTTCACTCTTACTGGTACTCGTCTGTCACAAATCATTCCTGACACTCTTCTCCACCCACCCCATCCTGCCTGTACTCTCTTCTTCACCTCTCTTCCACACTCACCATTACTCTGAACTATTGATCCCAAATATTTAAACTCATCCACCTTCACCACCTCTACTCCTTGCATTCTCACCACAATTCCCTTACTTATGATATGAGTAATATAGAATGTCCTTCTTACCACTGTGGAGACATGGTGGTCAAAGGTAAGGTTGCTGTCAATCTGTGTGTTCAGGTCTCTCACCACTGAGTGCATACTTAAGGTGTTGCTATTAATGTGGTAGTTAGCAGAATATCACTTTTACCGAAAGGAATAATAATACATCGTTTTGCATTGAGTTTAAGGCCATGACTTTGGCACCATTCATTTGTTTAGGTAAGACCCTCTTGTAGGATGTGGACATCCTTTGAAGATTCTATGATCGCTCCCAGTTTGCAGTCATCAGCAACTTTGTCAGTCACATACCTTTAGTTTTTTGCTTTTTCTTCAGCGAAACAGATTCCAAACAGTAGAAGTCCCATGACTGATCCCTGTGGAACACCATAGGTCTGCTATTGGAGGTGGATTCCCGTATTTTAACTATACGAGTTCTATCAGGGAGCCAGTTAGCGACCCATCTAATGACATAAGGGTTGATGCCTAGTTGGATGAGTTTGTCAATGATGCCTGAGTGGGGGATAGTGTCAAATGCCTTGGCTAAGTCCAGATACGCTGTATGCACAGATTTCCCCTTGTCCAGGGCCATAGTGACTGTCTCGAAAAAGTCCACCAGGTTTAACAGGCATGATCTCCCTTTGACAGATCCAAACTGAGTAGGGTCAAGTGGATATCAGGAGTAAGGTTCTAGAGTGCTGAAGCAAGTTTTGAGAAAGCTCATTCGAATGAGGAAATACACAAGCATGAGTTTTAAATAAGCTTCATTTTGTGTCTTCAGACCTGAGACAGCTGTAGCCCACTACTGCTGTTAACTTTACTGCAAGTATGGGAGAGACAAAAATTCAGAGTAATCCAATCTTAGAGCTAGTACTGTGCTCAACACCCCTAGCAAGTGCTCCATGCTCCTTTCTCCTTCCAGCTAAGCAGCATGCCTTTTCTGCTGTATACAATGCCGCCATCTTGAATAACCTGTTAACCATGAATAAAAAAACTGGCAGTAAGTGTAAATGATCGAGGCTTTGAGCTGTTTACAAGCTGTCCCATGATATAAAAGGTACAAGGTTTGATTCCTTCCAGCTCCATCTGCTTAATATGCGACTCTAAGCAACTCACTTAGCCAAAAAGTGCTCCTGGTTTAGCTTGAAAAGGGACACGTGTCCAGTGGGTTTGCCCAGTCAACAAATGAATTTTCATTAGTCCGTAAACCATTGATAGAAATACTGTTTACCTATTAATAAAAAAGAAAAATCACTCACATCTCGTTTCATAGACATTCAGTAATATCTGACATAATTACCACATGCTGTAAACTTAGCTCAATCTACCGGCCATCTCAACCTTTTACTGCTCTGCTGCTCTTTGACAACCCCTTATGACTGATGGGGTCACCTTTACAGTTTAAAGGCACTCTGCCTAGTACTTGTTGCTAGACCTTAGTTTTAAATTTATGATTCACGCTAATCTTCAAGCAACTACCAGGCCCCGCATCACAGACTCCCTGGCACATGGTGCATCATGTACAAACCAAATCTACCTTCATGTCACTGCCCTCTCAGCAAAGCACTGAAATTCTACAACCTGACTTTCTTTGTACATTTGACACACTGAAATGGTAGGTCTTTTCAATGCATGATGGATCTCCTGACTCAGACCTCCTTTTTACTACTGCATTAAACACCAGTCCTCACAACATTGGTCACTCAAGGACAGGACTCTTCCACGCCTACTGTTCAACTTACACACACACACACACAGCGACACACACACACACACACACACACACACACACACACACACACACACAGACAAACACACAGACAGACACAAACAGACACACACACACACACACACACACACACACACACACACACACACACACACACACACACACACACACACACACACACACACACACACACACAGTCAGTATTTCTCTCTATTTATACCTGGATGAATTCACAGAAAATTGTTCCCTTGTATCTAACAATGACTCCACATTCATGTAATTCCACTCATAATATTTATCTGACAAACACCAGCCATTTTCCATCTCAATGGGACGACTCTTCACTCATATGTCATTCACACTGCATCACAAAAGCACACACTAATTCTGCTCTCTCTGCCCAGGGCACTCTACATTTCTTTTACCAAAATACAATTTCCCTTCTTCTTTACTAAAGACAAGGCATCCAACACGTTCCTGCTTCTTAGCACGGTCATAATACTGCACTCATGTAGGGATCTAATCTTTCCACAAAAAGAACAGCAAAGCCCGCTAACTCTGTGTTGTACCTCTTGGAGAAACCAGTATGTGCTAACTCGGCTCCATTGTAAATAAAAACGACTGTTCATTCCTCTTGAGGAATTACCTTCAACTATTCATTTTTCAAAAGCATATTCGCACAACAGTCCATCACAGCTACTCCACTCAGTTTCTGGATTCTCTGTCTCTGCTTTTAGGCTAAGCCTTGTGTCTTTCACTTGCTAGACTGTCACCCTGCCCTTTGATTTCACTGCGGTACGATCACACCCTTCATAAGTACCCCCAGTCTTGCTGTACAATCCACGCATTCCTCACAAGCTCGTCTCGTAGTTCACTGTATCGCTGAACGGACTTTAATCTGCCGTCACCCTCCTGTTTCCATCATTATGCTCTCATAAATGACCCACGTCATTATTTTGCACATTTGGTCAGTGAGGTAGCCAAGGGTCTTTCCAGCCAGAAACTCCAGGAGTAATTATATATCATAACAAATGAAAGATACATGAAAGCACAGGCTCAAGACAATAACACTCTATAAAATAACTTTAACACAAATGCAAATCATTCATATCTACAATGTAGGAGGCACAAGGCCAACACTGCAGCATGAACATATACATAATGAACAAAAGCACTGGCGTTCTTTGAGTTCTTATATTACCGCAGGTGCACAGGTGTACTGTACTACTATCTATAACCAGTGTCATGCACCGCTAATGTATAACATCCACGAAATAAGGTAACTGTTTGAAATATAAGGACTTGGGAGTGTCGAGTCTATAAAGTGGAGACTGAATGGCCAAAAATCCAGACTTAGATATACTTGGTCTGAGACTGCCACCCATCAGAATACTTCGTTTTCTTCAACATATGGCAATCTCAGAGTTGGCATAAGTTTGAGTAGTGTAGTGGGGTGGAAAAGTGCTTTTCCTTCAGCAAAAAAGCAAGTTTTAAGCAGAAGATCACTGTTTGATATTCATGCTTCTGTATTTTCTGTCTTTTTTTAAAGCTTGTCTGGACTTACAAATCCCAACAATTCAACAGGAAACTGTGACATACCCATGGCTGTCTCACATATATGGGTTTTGGGAAAAAGTGAAAGTTAAGATAGAATCTACAAAGGACTAACATTATATGGGATGCCAAGTAAAACTCTCAGCAGAAAAAAAGCTTTATGACTGGGAGTTTTCCTTAGGGCAGCAAATCTAAACATGGAGCAGGGACACGGTTTAGGGTCAAAGACAGAGAATACAAAACTCATGACTTTTTCATAAACCATCCAGGAGTTTCCACTTCTGTCATTTATCCTCCAGTATAGTGCTGCAGCAACACCTCGCTCACCACTACGTTTAAGCCAACTTTAATCTGACACTGATTTTTTTTTCACCTGCATTGTGGATTAACTCAAACATATACTGCACATGTTTCCATAAGCAGGCTATGCACAAAGTCAGACAGACATTACAGATCTCCGCCAGGTCCTCTCTTCAGCATAACAGCCCAGTCATTCTGTTATCGCTTCAAATGATAGTAGAATAGCTCTGTTATCTGACCGATATCAATGGAACCTTGACATAAAATAATGCTGTAGGGATTATTAGTGTCTAGGAAGAAACTTATGGACACTTACAATACAAACTAGTAGTACAGACATATTCTCTCTTTCTGTTTGCCAGCCATTATCTACTGCAAGCAATGTGAAAACTAACTCAAACACATCTATAGTCTAACAAAACTGTCAAAGACTACTAAGAAACTTGACTTTGAACCAAAGTGCATTTTACTTTTCTCTGAAATACCCTCAACCCTCAAATATCTGCTGCGCTTACCTTAAAATTTTGCCACCTGCAGAAAGTATTTAATTGTTCAAATGCGGTTTTCATTCAATCCAGCTTCACTGCTCTGCATAAAGATTCGCAGTAACTGTATCTCTTGCTCCAGGAGCCAGTAACAGACAGCATGTATCTCTCTCTTGCAAAACCTTCTGTGATAACCGAAACTCCTCAAATGCTTTTAAAGTAATCTTTTCTGCATAACATTTTTTTTTTCTATGAAAATAAACCACTTTTAAACTGCCAAAGTTTTTCCGAATTAGTTTTTCTGAATTCAGCAAAGAAACTAACTGCTTTAACCACTTTGGTTCTCTAACAGTAAATATCAAGAATACAATTACATGAACTCGTTTCCCCCCGAATTCATCACTTTCTAAACAATAGGAATGCACTTAACCCCACATTAATAGCTGGACACCCAAGATCAGAGACATGACAGCAAATGCTATAAAACTATAACTATAAATTTGTTTCTGTGGATCTAGTAATGTGATGAAAACTCACACGTTATTTTAGATATGCCTCATCTACCTCACCCACTCCCTATCCTAATAACAAGATGCAGCACTCCTACTATCCATTTCCTCCCTACCTTGTACTTTGTTTCTGTATTATCACATTTTACACTGGACACCATTCAGTCACCATATTCTATATAGCATCCTCCACTATCGATGTTTTTTGTTTCTTTTGTCCTATACTACCTTTCTCTCTCCCTTTTTACTACAGGTCTATATTATATTGTCGACAGCTCACAATGTCGACTCTGAAATGCTCAACATCAAAATGTCGAACTACTAAAATAGTGAATGGCCATATAACCGATTTCTTTCCAATGGAAAGAAATTGGTTGGCCAAACAACAACGGCACACATAAACAACTATATTTAAGTGGGGGCTGTGCCCCCCACACCCCCCTAACTAAATATTTTAACTCCGAGACCGCACTACACTCAGGGAAAGGGCAGATGTCAGAGAACAGCCAACAAACGGTTATATGGCCGTTCACTATTTTAGTAGTTCAACATTTGGGTGTTGAACATTTCAGAGTTGACATTGTGAGCTGTCGACAACATAAAATAGACCCTTTTACTACTGCTTTATTTTTTCTTCTACTATTCTCAACCATTAGTCCTTATAACCTTGTATGTAAAAAATAGACTATCCTTAAGCTGCTATGCAACGCTCACTCCATACCACTCATAAATGCCGCCATTAAAGAAATCTTGCCTCCCAGCCAAAAATTCAACCCTAACCCTTCTCCTAATAACTCATCACTCGAAACCTCAATACAATTCAACTCTTATTTCACAGATAGTATAGCATCTATAACCAAGTATTCCCAAACATCTAATCCTAGCCCTGCCATGTAGACACATATCACCTCGTCCACTTTCACCTTCAAACCCTTGCCCATTATCCTTTATAAAACATATTTAAACTCAACCCATGCTCTACTTCAGCTGAGTACCTTGAAATAGCAGCTGAAAGCATTGCCTGTGCAGTCTCAGTCCTTACAAACAGGTCAGTCCAGGAATCCCACATTCCCTCTCCCTAGAAAAAGTCACACATTATCCCTCTGCGCAAAGGAGGAAATTCAACAGACATCGCTAAATTTGGACCTACAGCAATCTTATCCCCCTTCTCCAATATATCTGAAAAATGTATTCAAAAGCAACTGCTAAACTATCTCCTGCAGGATGTCTTATCCCCTACACAACATGGCTTCTCTCTTTCCCACAGTACTAACACTGCACTTCTAACCTACACAGATGCTAGAGATAATGGCAAACCTAGTCTCCTCCTTTTTTCCAGACTTGTTTAAAGCTTTCAACATAGTTTGTCACAGTCAACTTCTACTTCAAATATCCTCATTAGGTCTCTCTCAGCCACCATTTTATGGTTCATAAGTTACCTGTCCAATAGGCATCAGTCATATAAATGGCACTCCACACGCTCTCCATACCTCCCATTCACCACTGGGGTACCACAAGGCCCTATCCTTGGTCCCCTCCTCTTTAGCATTCTCATCAACACCCTCCACACAGCCACACAACAGGCCTCCATAATACAGAACGCAGATGACTCCTCACTCATTTGCACATCTGACAATGTAGCACACCTGCAAAAAATTACTCAGGAAGCTTTAACAGCAACTGAAATACGGCTTTGTAACTCTCAACTCATACTCAACCCTAAAAACAAAAAACAAACTGCTACTATTTTCCCGAAGCCCCTCTTCCATGACAAAAACAAAATTTAAAGTCCCCTCTCTTAATAACACAACCACTGAAATCACTTCTCATAGCAAATAATTAGGGATGATATTGGATGACAATCTTAAATTCCACCTGTGCATATAAAACTGCATAAGAACAACTATTCTTAATCACGGTTTTCATATAACGTTTAATTTGGTAGAATTATTGTTTTTGTATTACTTTTAAGGACTGTAAAATTATTATTCTTAAAATGTTCTGTAATACTCCGGTACTTTTCTCCCAGTGTATCTGCTGAAAATGGGCTGGTAATCAAATGTAAATCAATAAATAAACCTATTATGTAAAAATCTAAATTAGCCTTAAGATTCTGCACATTTATTTCAAAATGGTTGCTACTTACTACATAGCAACAACACAACGTGAATTAATTCACACTCTACAAGAAATGTCTCAGCACTAACCATCATTACATTTCTGTCATTCAAAGTTTTGTACATGATCCATGCACTTAGGTATTTGTGTAAATTTGGATTTGCATAAATACTTCATACTTTTATCTGTTTCCTAATTATTGCAAACAACAACTTATATCAATGGGGTCAGGTTGTATCTGAACAAGGCCCCCTTGGTCAGTCTACTTACATGGTCAGCAAATGTTAAATGAAATAAATAAATAAAAGAAACAAAAATAAATTGCATTAAAATACAATAAATAAATGGCAGCTTATCTTCACTAACAGACACAACCACCTATTCTACACAAAGCTTCGCATTCTAACATTTTTATGATGACCAATGAGTGGAATGGCTGTATTCCTTTTAATGTCACCATACCATCCTTCAGTTAAGAGTTACTAGGAAAGACTGCCCCCTATAAAAAGGCAACGTGAAGCAAACAATTCAAATATGCATAATATGGTGCAACTGTCCTACATTTTTACGTACCTGTGTCATTTTACAAGAGGCCTTTCTGGTACTAGATAGCTTTTGGTAGGTTATACATCTTGACAAGAAACTCCTGAATAATGGCCTTCCCTGTCATCAGCAAGTCTAAGATGGTGATCATTGGATGCCTATGACAAAGCTTTGCTTTTGTGAGTTAACCCTTTGAACATTCCCTAAAATTATCCATTTTACTGTTTTGCTGTGAGGCTAGTTATACAGTGTTGATGACTCTTGTATGAATAGAGGTGAACTTTGTATCACCTTGCTTTGTGTGGCACCTGCAGGGGGGTTGATCTGGAGATCTTTTACAGTGGTAAGTTTTTCTGCAACTGTCCATTGAATTTTTTTCTTTCTTTTTCTTTTGGGCTGGGGGAGGGCATTAATGACGGAGTCTGAAAGCTACACTACTGCCCAGAATGTAAGTACTTGTACTTTTATGCATTTTTACTGTAAACATGGTTATGTCTACTTATAGTGCATTTGCTTTAATAATTTTACACTATCTGTAATACTTTGTCTGTACACAATTAACACCTCTTGCACTTCACTCTGATTTCTGTCTCAGTACTCGGGTAATAAGCACTTGGATGGCCACGGTGGTGCAGCGGTTAGCATTGCTGGGGTGCCTTCTTTGCAGAGTCTGCATATCCTCCCTGTGGTCGTGTGGGTTTCCTCCGGGTGCTCCAGTTTCCTCCCACATCCCAAAGATATGTTGTACGTGGATTGGACATTCTAAATTGGCCCTAGGCATGAATGCGTGCATGTGTGTGCCTTCTGTGGAAGATTGGGTGCCGGGCTGGCAACTCGACACTGTAAAACTCCACTGCCAATTATGAGCGGCTAAGCTGATCCGCTGTGGTGACCCCTGACCGGGAAAAGCCGAAAGAAGAAGAAGATGACTTTGGTAATAAGCACTTAACATCACTTCACTCTGATTTCTGTCTCAGTACTCGGGTAATAAGCACTTACATCACTTCACTCGATTTTTGTCTCATTACTCGGGTAATAAGCACTTACATCACTTCACTCTGATTTCTGTCTCAGTACTTGAGTAATAAGCACTTACATCACTTCACTTTGACTTCTGTCTCAGTACTCGGGTAATAAGCACTTACATCACTTCACTTTGACTTCTGTCTCAGTACTCGGGTAATAAGCACTTACATCACTTCACTCTGATTTATGTCTCATTACTCGGGTAATAACCACTTACATCACTTAAATCTGATTTCTGTCTCAGTACTTTGGTAATAAGCACTGACATAACACTGACGCATAGACACTACAGCATGTACAACAGTTTTCAAGGTACAATTCTCCCAGGGGCCACATCACTAAATGCCCACTGGACTACTCTCCCTTTATGAGAAGGTTAAAGGGGAAATAACTATCCCTACTGTACTGTGTCTGGCACAACAATGAATTTGGGTGTCATTACAATTTAGATGGCTAGAAAGGTGTAGCAACCAGGTCGCTTATTTACATCTCCTAAAAAAGCTTAACTCTTTCATTTGTTCACTAGCAAACATGACAAAAAACAGGTGCTGAATATGAATGCATGTTGTACCATTCCCAGCATCAGACTGGATTCAGCTGAACCCCCGAATGAAACCTGTTTTACAGATGCAGAAGTAAAGCCCTGTACTCCTAATAAGTAAAAGTATCCAAGAAAACAGATGCTCAGATTTATGCATTTGTGAGCAAATGAAAAATCACAGCCTTTGGATACGACTGGGGTAACCATTACTCTTATGATACACAGGCTCATTCCTCCACTATCGCACCATCCTGTATAAACTACCCAGGTTGGGATACACCTCCTTTCAAAGCAAACTCGCCCCTAACATCAAAGCGAGAGATCGGCAGAACAGCAACTACTGCAGGACGAAGGGTGGCTGCCTAAAGGGCAAGCTTTTCGGAGGCACAATCCGACCTGCAATGCGGCAGTGGAATATCTGCATTGTACAGCTGACATTCAGTGAGGAATGCAATTCGACATTCTATTCCGTCATTTTAACAGGCACAGTTCTGCAGCTGTTTAAATGAATGAATGAATGTTGTAATGTTAAGAGTAAATGCAAGACATCAGAAGGTGAAAGACAAAAGAAAATGAAGTATTTTTTGTTTGTTTGCTCTATAACTTTAGAAAGGAGGGTTTTTTTTCTCTCGTTTTGCCTCTCCAATGGAGGGAGCAATTTAGTTTGCTATTGCTCTGGTGACCACGTTAAAGGAATGGCTGCAGTAAAGTTAAGAGTGCCTTGGCATACAGATGTTAAGATATCTGTTAAGCCTCCTCTGAGTATCTACGACTGTGATAAGATGTTCATTCTGAGCTTCCCCTGCCAGCCCTGCAATGCTGGAGTCATTCAATGAATCAGTACTGCCAGCGTCTGTATCAGGAGTCGTCCTTCGGTAACAGAAGGCCCCAAAGACTTCCTCTAACTCATATTTCTTTCAACTCAAACAAACATAAAAAGCTATCATTTAATTACTAAATATAGTTACTGTTACTGCTTCTTCTGGATTTCACTTTTTAAGACAAACATCTTTATAACAGTACCTATGCATATCTAACTGCGTAGCAAATTAGATTTAGATGAAACTTAAAATATTCCAAGAATTCACAAGAACAAAAAATCAAGAAAATTTAAGTGTTTCACCACATACCTTTGCATTTGTTTGTTGCCTTGTCTAAAATGGCCTTCGTAGATACAATCTTTCCATATCTGTAAAAGGGAAAAAAAAGATACATGTAGTACTTATGACTTTTTTCCTCCTGTTCAGAACTGCAGTTGCTACAGAACAGCAAATTTCAAGTGTTTGTTCAGTTAGCACTGTATCTGTGCAATTAAACTTAAAATCACCACTGCTTGCCTACACTATTTTCATAGTAGACAGATACCTACTTATGTCTATTAATTCCATACTGTTTTACTCACAATGCAACAATTTCTGCCATAAAATGAATCCACCAGCAGCAAACTTCACATATTTAGCAAGCAAACATTTTCATCTGCTTGCATAATACAGCTTTTCTGAAACTCTACACAGATACTAGTTTAGTGATGGGTGAAGATAGGACTGCTAGTTTCATATTCAAATATACTTGGACAGGTTCTTTTTGTTGCCTCATCATTATTAACCTAAGTGCAAACCTACAGTCCCCTTACTAGCTGTCATGAACGGTGTAATGTCAACTTAGCCAGGTCTCTTGTAGCATGCAACACTGTACTCAAGCTATGTTTGGCTAAGCACAATGACCTCTTTAGGAGGCTTACATGTCTGCTGATGCACAGTGTATGTCTACGGTCTAACTTGCGAGTATCAATGCTGCTACAATACCTTGATGAGAGACGACATCTGCCGGGAGAATAGGAGCAAAATGAGCCCACCATCAGCACAGTACTCCAGTCCTGACAAGCACAGCTTTGCAATGTAACTAGAGTATGTGGAAGCAATAAACACAATGCCAGTATTGAACCTCCTGCTTCAGCAGTTGGTGTGCACTGTCCCATCATAAGTGGGAATGCAGAAAATAGGACATCAAAAAAAAACTGTCGGTGAAGCACAGAGGATTACGCTACACTGGAGTAATTCTGTAGTTCATATAACTGAAAACAATTAAAACGCTAGCCTGTACCCTTCCCTTAGGAACGTCCTTGACTGGGAGGGTGAGTTAGTTGAACTTTCAAGGTGATGGAAATAAATAATTTTCCAGCTGGCAAGCTGAAGGTCAGAGAACCACCTGGAGGGAGAAAAAAATTAAGAGAAAATATTTAAAATATACTGCCAGTTTAGTTATTAGAGTGAAGACCTGGCACACTGGTGAAGCCAATAAATCCATTCTGAATACTGACCATAAAACCCAACTGATTTTCTGAAGCTTACATAACAAACTGCTCTTACATGCAGTGTCAGGGAGTACATTATGTAGAAGATTATGAAGTTGGAAAATGGTCTAGGAAACTAATGCTAAGACAACTACTCAGACACCTAAGCCAATGACAAGTGGGTGAAGGGGAGGTGCTCCACAAGCATGCTCATGATCCTCTTGTGCTGCTATTACATACGTTTGGGTGGGGGGCTTCTGAAGAGCAGCATGGATGGATATGAAAGAGAGACAGTAAAATACATGGCCACGACTCATGAAGACATCAACCCACTCCTACAACAGAACACATGTACAGATAATAATACAGGAGTTCTTGGAGCCTGGTACATCATTTAATTCACATCTTGTACCAAATTAATAACTGTATCAAAAACTAGGGCTCCTTTCCCGTAACAAGAAATTCCTTACCTCCGAAGCCAAGATTACTCTCTCTCTTACCTACCTTCTACCCTGTCTAATGTACAATTATCAGATTCTCACAAATCTTAACTCAGCACTTTTGACCAAACTTGAATCTACCTACAACAAGGTTGCTAGATTTGTTACTCAACAAACCTACAAATCCCATCACTGTCTCTCTCTCTCTAAAACACTTAAACTGGCTTGAATTACCCCACCAGCTTATTTTCTCTCAGCTCCAGATCATCCATGCTATCCTATACCAGCCTTCCTACTGCCCAGCACTATCCCCTCTCATCTCCCATGTTTCTCCCTCCAGACCTCTCCGAAGCTCTAAACAAGACCCACTACAAATCTACAAACCCAAGTCTAAATTTGGATGCAACATGTACAGCTATCACCCCACTATTGCTTGGAATAGGCTCCCACTAGAAATCAGGACCCTTACACATCCATAACAATTTAAGACAGCCACCAAAGAACACTTTAAAAGTCACTGGTCCTGTCACTGCACTCTCCCTCCTTAAACATCCCCTACTTCTCACACCTTAATCTATGTTCGGCCCTTATCTCACTCTTCTCACTAGCTCTCTCTAATCTTCCTTGACTAGTCTTTCTACTGTCTTCTACAATCTATTAAGCAAATCGCCTCAGAGAAACATTCTATTGTAATTGTCTTGCCTTCATGCAACTACATTACGATAAAACTGCGTTTTTGTAACCACTTACCCCAAAAATTATATTCATCTTATTGACATATTTCTTTTTATACATCTTGAAATAGTTTTGCTACACTCCTGATTATTGATTCTGATAATGGATGTAGATTTGATTTTAAGGTGCATGCAACCTGACTCCACATGTGGTCTACCTTGCCAGCTGCACGGTCCGCCAAGCATTTTATGCAGGCAAGACAGATAGACCTCTGAAAGACAGGATTAGGGAGCATTTATACAGTATCCGATGTGCTTCTGCCAACAATGCCTTGTCCAAACATGTTATGACCCTGGTGCGAGACACTCAAGTTCATGGTGATTGATAGGTTAACCCCCGTGTCGAAGGTAGTGATATCAGAAACCTTACTGAAATGAGGGAGGTCAACTGGATGATTAGGTTAAGAGCAGACCAGAGCAGTCGTCTCAATGAAAAAGTCCCATTAAGTCCTGTTCTAAAGGGACAACGCCTTAGAAAGTGATAACTGCCGACTGTCATTAAAATATATATAATGCCATTATATAAATTTTTTATTTATATATATGTATATTTTATATTACTTTTTATAGTACTTGCTTCAAACAGATCAATGCTGGATCAGTACTGAAAGTGTATTGACACATTTTTTAGGAATGTCTGAGTGATTTTACTTCCTATACAGGTTGTTTTATTGCTTTAATTGTTTTTTTATTATGAATATGCTATATTTATGCTTAGTTTAATATAATGCTTCAAGTGATTGGTTCAACCTGTTTGCCTCACTTTGACTGATGTTTGCATATAAGCATGCTAGTTCATTAATTTTTTGTAGGTCTGATGAAGCAGATGTGAAAGCGCTTACCTTTTTAATTTTATGAGCAAATAAATGTTTTTTTTACAACTCCTGGCACTGTTTTATTCCGCTGGTGTTTGCGGTTACACATTTTCATTTTTATTTCCAGCAGTTTATTTATCTCAACGAGTGTATTTCTTTTTTATCATCATCTTTTTTATTAAGACAATTATAGTATCAACATTAGCATTTTTAAGTTGGATAATAAATTCAAGTAGAAATATTTAGCACAGAGTGCACGATCCTACAAATTAACTGCAACCCCCACCCCACCCCACACACACACACACACACACACACACACACACACACACACACACACAGCCAATGGAATCTGGCGATGGGAATAAGCCAAGAGCATCTACTTGTAATATGATCACTGGTATTGGAAACATGTGAATGCTCCCATCACCCAAACCAATACATCGGTGACACACGATGCAAACTCTGCAAAATGATCTATACCAACAGAACACTCTGTGTTAAATTATATCGTGTGTATGTAATCTGCAAACAACCAGTGCCGGACTGTGACAATAAAACCTTCGGAAACACTGGATTTACTAGCTCTACTTAAGTGGTCACGTGTCCGATCACCAAAGGTAGTTAACAGTAATAATGCATAAATATAAAAATCAAAGAATCCTAATAAGATACCCACATATAAAATACATTCAAGAATGGCATTCTGAATGACCCCAAGGATTTCACCGCATCTCAATCCTAATTTATCTGGCATAGACTATCTTTGGTATGTAGCACGAAGGCTTTGTTCTAGACGGTGTAAAATAAATGTCACCTTGGCTGGTGAAACACAAAATATTTCTTACTTCTATTCTAATGAGGACTTGAATGGACATATATTTTGGCCTTGAGAAAAATGGTTACCTAGCCCAATAGGTAAATGGGCACAGAGCCAGGCCAACAGCAGAAGCCTCAAAGAAGCAGGAAATGTTAACGTGAACATGTGTCAACTTTCCTAACGCACTTTACATTTGTCAATATATGGAGTCTAGACCTCTCCTATACTTAGTAATATTGGCTAATGAAATACTTTACTTATTTTACTTACTTACTTACTTCTGGTCTAATGGGGTCTTTCTTAGTGGGCATATATTCTGGGTATTAGTTTTACTCAGCCTTGCAAGCAATGGTCAAAAATATTCCTAGGTGATAAAACGACATAGACAGAGTATGACAACAAAACCCCTCCGAAGTGTGAACATGTAAGCTATACAGACAAGGCCACATGTCAGTTCTAAGCAAGTTCACAATAAAAATAAATTTGGGGAACTTCCAATAAACTACTTTGGTACAAATCACACACTTAGTGTCTCAGTGGAATGTGACCTATCTGACAAGATACATCGCCTCGGACTGTAAGGCATCACATATCATACCTCTCAACCTCTTAGAGCTGAAATCTGGCCAAAGCCATATATAAAAGTGGGACAAAGGTCCAAAAATATGGCATTTTTTAAATATTGCTCTTACAAACTTAGAAAGTTGACTAACAGGTTTTGCACTCGCATGAATTTTCTGAAGGGTATGGAGTCTGAAACTCATTATTTTCTAACTTCAAGTCTTTAACAATTTGCCACTAGTTTGCCAGAAAAACACAATTTTATGAAAAATAAACCAAAAATATGAATAAAAAATCTGGACATTCTACAAAAATCAGTACAGCTGAGAGATATGTCACATATACAGAGCTAGAATCGTCATCGTGTTCTTTGACAGATGTCCTCAAAAAACAAAATCAATAATCATTCAGTACTGAATTTAGAACTGCTCTTTTCATAAACCATCTGTTCCCAAAAATGGCAGCCATGTTCTGTTCACTTCTGATGACTCACTGACAAGACAATGAAAACAATAATGACCACACTAACACATTTCCATCTGCTGCTGCTATGACACTTACACTGCCCCAACAAGCCACATCATTTTATTTGACTGTGATCACATATTAACCCAGTGCTTTCACATGCAGCATACGTTCCCACCCTTACCCCAAGAAAGACAGTCACATTCTGTGTACACCACTGTCATTAGGGTATTATAAAAGAAAAACAATGTATTTTAACTCATAGCTCTCAGATACTATACACTTTCTCCAACCCCCACCAAGCTGGTACTATGATTATCTTTAATTTGTTTACATCCACAGATTGCTCACAAAAACTTATAGCCAATTCTGATGATCACCCAAACAGGTGAAAAATAGCCATAGCGGAACGTTTCTTTATCCTTATCAGGGCTGCAGTAGAGATGAATATTATCCCAGCACTCAAGGCAAAATAAAGCAGAACTAATCCTGCAGAAGATGCCAGGCCATTATAGACAGTGGGCACTAACATTTGATCATACAACATACAATTGGAGGTGTACTCACTGCCTGACCAATATGGATCTTTCCTGGCTTAGGAGCAGCTGTAGTACTTTCGAGCTGAAAGAAGGGCAATCGGACTATTACATTTGTTCCTTTGATCTTGTGGTTTAGACTGAAACAGATATACATTTTTATCAATGTGTTTACAACCCAATTAATATGTTCCCAAACTCATTAATCCTAACCCCATGAATCCCCCTTCCAAGTACCACCACAGGTCCTACATGAAGGCAAATTTTCCCTGCACTAGGAAGCAATTTAACTAATTCACTGAATTGGGTCTCACTGCATTTTTTTGCGATACATTGGGATTAGACAAACAGAGGCTCAACAAACTGAATGGGAACCATACATATCTGCAAACCATTCTCAATCACAAACAGTCAAAACAAAATACCACTAAGTGTACTGCCTTTCAAAAAGAAACTAAGAATGCAGCAAAAAACGCTGCTTCCCCACCTCGCCCCCACAAATAATTTTACATTTTATATGAACACACACATACAAATATATAAACCAGCTCCTAAACTGGACATCAGTGAGAAGGAAAAAGTATACTGAACTCCACTCAGTGTTGACATCACACCAAAAGCATTAACATACAGTAACCCATTAACACTAATATGCATACCAGGTGTCTCACACAAAAACACACACATTCACACACAAACATGCACACGCAGAAAGCCAGCAAACACCACACATTACATGCATTCTCCAAATTCAAGATCGAAAAGAAGAAACTCGCCAATGACTCCAGAATCGACTAAGTACACCTTCAAGTAATTGTCAGGTAACTACATTATAACTTCAAATTTCATATGGCCGACACCATATGATTGAAGTTTTACGACTATGAACGTTCTAAACGCAGATCTCCATACAGTGCAGAATGGGAAATTTTCCCTTTTCCTTGCTGAAGTGCAATCTCAGAGTTTGGTATATTTAAGTAGCGGGGAGGTGCAGGGGGCCTTCTCTCTCCCCGCGGAAATGTCCATGATTCTTTTTGTTTCATTTTTTTTTTTTTGATGTTCGAAGTCTTAAAACTTCAATCATATGGTGTCGCCCATATGAAAATTCAAAGTTCTAAGACTTCGATCATCTAAATGGGACCCAGATATATATATATATATATATATATATATATATATATATATATATACATATATATATATATATATATACACACACACACACACACACACACAGATACATACATATATACAGAAACACACACACACACACACATATATATACACATACATATATATATATATATATATATATATATATATATATATCACACACACATACATGTGTGTGTGTGTGTGTATGTGCATATACAGATCTACACACACACACAGACACACAGACACACACACACACACACACACACACACACACACACACACACACACTGTGTGTGTACATTGTAAATATAGGAAAAAGCTTAAAAGGCATGAAAAGCAGCTGTGTATTAGAACACGGTGCTTCAGAACATGAGAAAGACTCCAGTTTGATCCCTTAACTTCTGCTGCTGATATGGACATTTATTTAATTAAATAAGGGGCTACAATGCTCAAGCAAAAATCAAACAATGTTAATAATGCATAATTACAATGCTGAAGTTAATGAGCATGGTTTCAAAAAGATACGTCAAAAGTACTGCGTTGGCCTGATGGCAGGCAGTGTATTAGCAGCTTATTTCAAAAGTTTGAATCCAATGGAGTGAGACTTCATCAGATCAAGTTGTACAATTCTTTTAATCTAAAAAAAACACGGCAAGCTGTGCCGTAAGGGACTGAGGCGGGACTAGAACAGCCAGCCGGCTGTCAGCACCTGAAATACAGTATAAATGGTCATACGTAACCTGCACTAATCTCTGCAGAGAGCCAGTTTTAGCATGCCCCCCCCCCCAAAAAAAAATCTAATTATTTCTCTTGATAATTTTTGGTTGCTGTTTGCTTTTAACTATCAGGGACCAGGCATAGGATGCACAATATATACATATTTTACGACAGAAGTTAAGTTTTACTTTAAAGTCAAGTCAAATCTAATTTCAAGCATAAAAAATAAACCTACAAGTATTTGTCTTATTAAAAAATAAATGCCTGTTCTTTACTTGATATCTGATATACTCGCTACTGTCAGGAAACAGAATATAGTGCCGCCTGGCATAACTTAATCAAGCTGCAAAGTAAAAAAGAAATGTTGTGTAAAATCTTACCATAATCACAGATATTCTTCTCTTCCATGTTGCAGTATTCTCATATGTGGCATCCTCTGCCTCAGGCGACCTGAATGTCCAGTTCGTATACAAAAGCTTAGCCTAGTTGCTGTAAGGTACGTGGGACGTCACACGCAGAGACCATAAACTGTGGGCCATAAATGTGACTTTTGCACGCACAAACCTCAGAACTGAATGCCCAGTCGGACAATAGTCTAAGGTCAGCTGAAAAGATGCCATCCAGATGAGGGAAAAGGTCCTACAGGGGGTAGGAGGGAGGGATAGGAATACTGCAAACATGGAAGAGAAGGACATCTATGGTTATGGTAAGGTTTTACACAACTACTCTATGTCCTATTTTCATGTTGCAATATTCTCACATGGGAGAATACCTAAGCTCAACCAGTGATGTGGGTGGGTGGAGGACGATGGAGTCTCCAAGAAACCACGCAGGATTTTTTTAGCAACTCCTGCCCTAGCTCTAGAGATGCAATCCAATTTGTAGTGTTTAGTGAAAGCGTGGACTGAGGACCATGTAGCTGCCTCTAGGATAGTGGCTCTATCTAAGCTTTTAAAGAAAGCCCCTGACGAGACCACAGCTCTAGTAGAGTGGGCTCTCACAGTGTAGGGTAACTGTCTTCCATGGATGGTGTAGCAAAAGGACATAGTTTTGCAGATCCATGAAGATATAGTCTGTTTGGATACAGCTTTCCCCACAGCCCTGGGGTGAAAGGATACAGAAAGCTGGTTGGACTTTCTGATGTCTTTCGTCTTATCCAGACAGAACCTAAGTTGCTTGTGAACATCCAGGGAATGGAGGCTTCTCTCACTGTCATTCTGTGGTGAGGGAAAGAAGGTGGGTGAATGGATAGATTAGTTAAGGAAGGGTTAGTACGAAGAGAGACTCTATCCTTATGAAAAATGAGGTAAGGTGGATTAGCCATGAGTACTTTTAACTCAGACTCTTCTGGATGAAGTTAGTGCTACAAGCAGAACAGTTTTCCAGGTGCACATCTTTAATGTGGCTGAAGCTGCTGGTTCAAAAGGAGTAGTAGTTTCTCCAGAATGAAATTCAAGTCCCAAGGAGAAGGAATGGGTTTTCTCAGTGGTCTGACGTGAAGGACCCCCTTGAGAATGAGCTTCACCTCTAATCTGGATAATAAAGGTGGACAGAGGGGTAAACAGGCTGAGATGACTGACAAATGGACTTTCACTGAAGAATATGAAAGTTCAGATTTTAGGAGCTCAGACAAATAGGACAATACTGGAGGTATATCCGCCTGAAAGGGGTCTAGCTGCATTTGAAGAAACCAAGAAAAGAACCTTTTCCATTTGGATAAATAGGATCTCCTAGTAGTAGGTTTCCTGGCCTCCTGCATGCAGACAGCACGTCCTCTGAGTAAAGGTGTCTAAAAGGGATCAAAAGTTTATCGCCCAGAGGGTAATACTGAGAGTTTGCAAGTGTGGATGGATGAGAGATCCCTTATGTTGTGTAATGAGGTCCACCTTGTGAGGCAACTTTTGGTGATTGACCTTGGCTAGTGACAAAAGAAGGGGGAACCAGTGCTGCCTTGGTCAATAGGGGATCACTAGCAAGACTTCTGGCTTGTCCTGCTGAATTTTCAGCAGGATCTTCTGCATTAAGGGGAAGGGGGGACTTCATACAGGAACATCCCCTTCCAGGAAATTGAGTAGACATCCACTCTCCAAGCTTGTGGGGAGGAGGACCTTGAGCAGAATAGCTGTAGCTGTTTGTTCTGAGGGGAGGCAAATAGCTCTATCTGTGGTGTGCCCCGCTGGTGGACTATGTCCAGGAAAAAAATCTCTCTGTAACATCCATTCATAATTTTGAGACAATGATCTGCTGAGTGCATCCACCTGATCGTTGTCCTGTGATGGGATGTACACTGCCTGTAGTATTACATTGGACTGAGTAGCCAACTCCCGTGCTTGTATAGCCAGTCTGCAGAGTAAGCAAGACCTGGTCCCCTCTGCTTGTTGATGTACCACAGTACTGTGCTGTTGTCTGTAATGATTTTGAGGGGACCTGACTGTATGAGGGGAAGGAACGCGTTCAGGGCTAGGAGAAGAGTAGTCATTTCCCTGATGCTGATGTGTTTTTTCCAAAGGCACGGCTTTCATTGGCCCTGCACCTTGAGTCCATTCATAGTGCCCCCCCATCCCAGATATGATGCATCTGTGTACATCTGTTGAACTGCTGTGAGAGGCTGTAGTGGGAGTCCTGGATTCAGGTGGATTTGCTGAATCCACCACCTTATTTCTTTCTTTAGGCAGAGAAGGAAAGGTACCTGAAAGTATAGAGGATGGGCGTGCTGGGACCAAACATTCTACAAATGCCATTGGAACTTCCTCATGCCTGGCAAGGAGCAACATGGGAAGAGTGGCTGCCAACTGACCCAGTAGGCCAAGGAATTCCCTGCCTGAAATGCAGCTCACCAGATCCTGAAAGAAGCCAGTAAGAGAAATGCCGTTTTCTGATGGCAGGAAGGCCTTCATCAAACACGTCCTTATTCTGCAACCCAAGAAAAACTGGTCTTGGGAAGGAGTCAGGGAGGACTTG
Organism: Protopterus annectens; assembly: GCF_019279795.1. Lineage (NCBI taxonomy): Eukaryota > Metazoa > Chordata > Ceratodontiformes > Protopteridae > Protopterus > Protopterus annectens. The sequence continues at coordinate 1,119,232,194 of NC_056737.1, read as the reverse complement.
AGTACATCTGACTGTGAAGCCCAAGCTTCCTAGGAGGTAAATGGTGAATTGGAGGTGTCTTTATAAGGTACATGCTTCCTCTGCCTGGATGAGGAGGTCATCCAAGTATGGGAAGATATATATGCCTTTTGTTCTGCAGAAGGCTACTACTGGGGCAAGACACTTTGTAAATATCCTTGGTGCTGAGATAAACCAAAGGGCAAGGCAGTAAACTGATTGTGTGAGCATGACACAGCAAAACTGGAAATTGTGAAAATTTGGGTGGATAGGGATGTGAAGACATGCCGCCTTCAGGTCTACAAGTCGCCATGAAGGCACTGGGTGTCAAAAGTGGAAGAAGGGTTTGAAGAAACAGCATGCAGAAAGTGGGTACATGCAGAAAGGGACGTAGAAGAGTCCAGGATGGTTCTCCATAGGGCATCCTTTTTGGGACTAGACAGAGCCTAGAATAGAAACCTTGACCTTCTTGTCATGGGGGACCCTCTCTATTGCTCCCTGTAGGACCAAATCCTGAATGACTTGAGGTATGACACAGATTTGGTCTTTTGGAGGGAGGGGGATACCTTTTGGAGAAGGTTTTTCCTGCCAAGTCATGAAATACCCTTTTTCCACAACTTAAAGTATCCAGTTGTCTGAAATGATTCATTGTCACAGGAGGAGACCGTGAGAGAGGCAGACAGAAAGGGGGAGAAGGAGATTGGCGTTTAGAAAGTCACACATTGTTAGGTCTGTCAGGAAAGGGCTGTCTTGGAGTAGTGTGAGATGAGCTAGTCCTGGAGGATGGAGATTTCCTGGCACCTCTCCTTGGCTTGGAGGTAGAGTGTGCAGAGGCCTTCTGACAAAACTTGGCTTGGCGGGGTAGTTTCTATGAAACTTGGGGACAAAGAGATGCTTGAGATCCTGCAGCTTCTTGCGTTTCTCTTGCAGATTTTTAAACAGTTCTGCTGATTGCTTCCCAAAGAGGAACTTGTTGTCAAGAGGGGCATCCACAATCTTGTTTTTGAAATCATCTGGCAGAGGCTGTGGCCTGAGCCAGGAGTACCTATGCAGAACTGAAGCAAATGCAATTGACCTGGCTGATGCTTCTGCAGCATCACAGCTGCATTTAATGGAATACCTGGCAACCTGGGCAGCTAAAGATAGTTTAGAGGCAACTTGAGGTTTGGTGGGAGAATCTGTCATGGAGACGAGCAGATTTGTGGTCTAGGAGACTAGATCCAAGGCAGTGATGGTGAACCTTTTGGGCTCGGGGGTGTCAAAAATTTGGAAAATGCTTATCTTGACTCTGCTGTGGTGCCCCCCACGAATAAAAGAGAAACAATTCTTTACATATTCATTTATTTTAAAAAAATGCAGTCCAATCATGTGTGTTGCTATCTACTATACTACTTTTAAAAAGTAATTTTGATTTGAGCTGAATAAAATATGGAATACACTAGATTTGATTTGATTAGCATCAATTAATGACTTTTTTTTTTGCTGAGTTTTAATAGATAAGTGCAGGGTCACATATTTTGTGTATTTTTGTTCATTCAGTTTCTTTGGGGGTAACTCTGGTGCATGCTGGTGTGTCACCCAAAACATTGTGGCATGTCACCTTTGACACCCATGTCACAGGTTCGCCATCACTAGTCTAAGGCGTACTTGACCACATGAGTTTGGTAACGGATAGCTCGAGTTGAAGAAGTATACTTCTTTCCTAATCTATCCATCACCTTACTATCTTTATCTGACGGCAGTAGGGAAGAAGGGGGAAGCTGCCTGGATTGTTTGTCTACTAAGACAGCAATCACAGCTGGGTTTAATGAGGAATGTAAAGTCATCTTCAACTTTGTAGAACCTGTCTGGTCTTTTTGGGGCTGGTGGCTGAGATTCTGGAGTCTTGGAAGCAGAGGCAAAGGTGCCCATGTATGCTGGTATAACAGGAGGAATACTAGAGGATGAGGGAGGTTCCATCTGCAGAACCTCATAACACCTCTTCTGCACTTCTGCCATTTTGAGTAGAATCCCATTTAAAATATGCCCTCATTTTGGAAATGTTTTCCCCAATGGTTATGTCCTCAGGTGGGGAATCCTCATCCAAGGGGGAAGCCAGTTGTGAGGCAAAGGAGAGGGACTCATCAGAAGAGAAGGAAAAATCTTCCTCAGGTGTATGTGGAAGTGGCATACGTCCAGCAGAAGCAGGCCTGGGGCTCAAGGTTGGAAGGGCAGCAGTTTGAGAAGCAGTAGGCCTCAGGGCCAAAAAGGCCTGAAAAAGGGACTGTGAGAATGCCTGCCAGTCAGGCAAATCCTCTGCTGGGGGAGATAGATGCTTTGACTTCTGCTTCCTTTTCAGAGAAGGAGTCTTGGGTCCTGGCTGAGTGGGTGAAGGCCTAACGTCCGACATCAGCCTAGGACTAGAAGTGTCTTCCTTGGTAAAACAAGCCATTTAGGCGAACCTGGTTCCCCCCTCCCGACATCGGAGACCAACGTCGCTGGTACCTCCGCAGACATGCAGGCCGATGAAACAAGGGCAGCTTCTGAAGCAGTACCTATCAAAGTCGCTGGACCTACTGTACGTTCCTCAGCCCCTAGATCAGAAGCTGGCGGGGCATCCATACTCAGAGGTGCAGTATCTGGCCTAGCTACCTTGGTCTTCTTTTTTGGTGGTTCTGCAGAGACAGACGGTTCTGGTTCCATACCAAGGGCAAGGCATTTTAGATGTTGGTTTTCAATGAAAAGCTAAAGGGCTGCAAGATGGCTGTGCAGTGCTTTAGGAACAAATGACTGGATGCAACATGCTTTGCAGTCGTGGGACGGCCCTAAGCAAAACAAGCAGAGGTCGTGGCTGTCTTTGTGTGGAATTTGTCAATCACGCTTACATTTCCCTTCCTAGATGACATGGATGGAATCAGCTAGACAAAAGCTAAACAGCAACCTAAGCTTAGCAAAAAAAGGTAGAAAAGAATTCCCCAACAGGGTACTTATCGTTTTAGGAGTCACTAGCGCGAAGCTGAATGAGTGAGCTGACATTAGACTGCGGCAGAGAAATTATGAGGTCTGTGCTTGCGGACATCACATTTATGGCCCAGAGTTTATGGTCCCTGTGTGTGACGTCCCACGCACCTTACAGCAGCCAGGCTAAGCTTTTATATATGAGCTCCCGGATGTTTGGGTCACCTGAGGTGGAGGATCACACATGAGAGAATACTGCAACATGAGAATAGAAGGACATCTGGGGATGTTCTCGATTTTTTGCAACAGCGAACGCAAACGTTCTGAAATGAAGGCAACTTTTGGCTCCCTGAATATAATACTAGACACCATAAAACTTACCAAGTGAAGTATCACTTCAGTGATCATCTGAAAGTACTATCAATACATGAAAAGATACAAGTTACATTTATTTTTAAGTAGATCGCCAACGGCATTCCTCCTTCTGACCAAACACAACCGTCTCATAAAACAAGAACTCTGCTCCCATGCCCAAAGCATTGTAATCTGACAAGTACAAAGACAAAGAAACTAAAGCACTTACATTTGTTTACTTGCAAAGTTACCCGTACGAAACATGTTCTTTGCCCAGAACAGGTTTCTGTACTGCAGGGTGTTACATTTGTAGATGCAGGTGCTTCACTGCACCATTTTTTTTTAAAGCCAGGTAGCAGGGCACAACCACAAATCTCTTTAAAATGGACGGGGGCCTTCCCCCTTGCTCTACGGTTCTGGTGTCTTTGGCTACAATAATTAAACAAGCACATCTTTTTACTGGAAGATCTTACAACAGTTGACTGTGCCTTATTATGAAGCATACACCAATTTGAAAACATACAGAGATATTCGTGTCTAAGTTTCAGAATTTATCTATCTCACTACAAAATATGGAAAATTACCTGAAAGACTTGCTGCACATTTCAAAGAAAATGTGCTTAAGAAGTGACAAAATGCAAGAAAAGCACAGCTCATATTCTGCTGAGCTTCAAGGACTTTTACCCGATTAAATGCATATCCTGCTTCAAATGTGATAATTAAATGGTTTCATTTGTGTGCCAAGCTAAGTGCGTATAAAAGGAAAAAGTATACTAACTAGCAGTCAGAGCACTCTCAGTCTGTCTGCAGGATGTATGAAACAAGCTTTTCATTTCAGTGACAATAAGCACACCTCAGCTCTTATTCAAAGGATGCAGCTCTCCACATCGAGAGGGTAATCAGCAGTGCTCACTTTGAGCCATGAATAGGAAACTACCAAACTCATTCAAAATGTGAAGTACTCCTTCAACGTGACACTGCTAATGATGCCAGACTGCGGGATGCAGGTGTAGGACAATTAATTGAGCACTGTATCTTTGACAACAAAATAGTTTCACATATCCATAAAAGATAACCTGCCAGATATATTGGAAAACAGTGAAGATTTGGGTATGCAAAGAAACCAAATGCTTCCTTTTATTATAGGTTTGGCAATCTCAGAATACTTAATGGGTACCACATGCATTGTAGTTTGAAAACTTCATTTGAAGGATTTTTCCCTCTGCATTTTATTTTTTACACAGGTCACACACACACAGACACACATACACACACACACACAGACACACACACAGACACACACAGACACACACAGACACACACACACACACACACACACACACACACACACACACACACACACCTACCATCGAACCTTTTAATTCAACAAATCCATTCAGTTCCCTTACTCCAGGGATGCAGAACACCAATAAGGGAAAGTTGAGGACCGTCAGGAATTCTGACACCACGCTGAAGGTGGCTAGAAGCTTTCACAATGCTCATGCAGCTCTCTTCCAGTTGTCTGACAAACTTGTCGTAATTCTTACATGCCAGCAATGCTCAGCTACAATGCACGCACCCATTGAAGGTGTGTGTTCTCCTAAGTCCCCCTCCATAAAGAATGAACTTCTGTTCCTTCACATGAAGGGGATTTATCTGTGGCAGGACTAAACCATTACTCTCTCCCTGTTGCAGGTATGCTAGCGTCAACTGCCCAAACCCGTCCCTCCACAGCTAGCTCCTCCCACAAACCAAGGATAAGCACGTCACGATCACAGCCCTGTCGATCCAGGTCACGAGGATAATCACACAATCAAATTACTTGTATACAAAGTAATTAAGTGTCCCTAGCGAAAAGGAACACTATCCATTAATACTTACAAAGAAGACCTCAACAGCTACCACAGTCTTTACAGCAACAGCATCTTGCTGTCCACTAGGTGCTTGGCAAGTTTGAAAAGTTGGGTAAAACCTGCTTTATTTCTTATTTCCAGGCTGATTCCAGACAGCAGTCACTTTTTTTAAAAAGACAGCAGTCATATTCTTTCTTTGATGAATGTTATTTCACACAATGTAAAAATAGATGCTAAATAAGGGTATCCTTGAGGGTCTGGGCTCCCTTTTGCCAAGAATTAAAAGGATCATGATTTTTTTTTTAACCATTGACAGAATAATTTTATTTTGTGAACAAAATCCACCATTTTCACCTACTTCATTTTATAGTGAGTTTTTTTAAAACACCTTTATTAAAGGCTCATTTGTGACATAGGCAAATTTACATTTATACAAAAGTAATCAAATTATTAACAAATTAACATTAACAAACATTACAATTCACATATATTACTATATATCACATAACCTAAGGAACATTACATAAATTATTCAGTTCCTACCCCCCCTTTTTAAACAAGAAACATCTTTATTAAACCATCACTTACAACATAAGCAATCATATATTTATATAAATGAAAACAAACCACACTAACACAATCCTAGTTGCAGGCATTTCACAACACAAACCATACTGACACACACCCAGTTGCAAACATTATACGCCAATTATAATCTACACAATCATCTTCAGTCAAACACTACATAGCTTATTTAAGTCCTGCCTCCTTTTAAACGTCATTCCTCCCCTGTATGTATGTGTTCCCACAATTCCCATTTTTTCCTATGTAGTTTGCTTCTACCCTTTTCTAAAAGATATCAGTTCCAGGTGTTTTAGCTCTGTTAATGTATTCACTACTTCTAATATAGTTGATTACGATTCTGACTTCCATTTTTAGTAATTGCTTTTTTGGCAGCCACCATAATTAGAAACAGCAAGGCCTTACCATGTCTAGGCAATTCTGATTCTGTCTCATAGCTCAGAAAAATCGTCTTCCTCATCACACCAATCTGCCCACCAGGCATCTCAGACAGTGCATCCCACAGGGAATCCTTAAAGACCGCCAACCCACCACACTCCCAGAAAATATACTCCCAAGTACCTCTTTCTTCCCTGCCACACAATGTTTTAACTAGTAATCTGGTCAGAGGAAAATAAACAATGTATGTTAGCTTAAATGTGAGGAAAACCAACAGCACAACTGACTTTGCAGTGACTGGCTACCAGTTTGTTTTTTCCAGGAACAAGCAAAAGGCGAAGTCTATGACATGATAAGGAGATAAAGCAGCTGAACCAGTCTATGGTCATTTGAGAGCTACTACAAGAAGGATATAGTCCTATTTACAGATGAGAATTTGAATTACGAATACCCTCCTAGCTTCAAATGTTTTGAAACATTTTAACATGCATGTGAATGAAGAGCTGGACTCAACCAGACACCTAAATAGTTATGTTATGAAGTCTGTGAGATGGGAATTCCAAAATATAGGACTGTAAGGGCACATTTTTTGTTTTTGTGTATGCACCAACTGGCACATTATTTATTTATTTGTATTTGTTTACTGGGATGGTCCACTGGACCTTTGTGAGCCCATTTTCAGTGGAGGCCCAGAGAGAAAAGCTCCACAATCAAATATACAACAAACAATAAATACATGCAGTACACAACACATACAGTTCAATAGATTATCATAAACCACACAGCTATGCCTGAGCTGCAGTAGGAATTTAGTTGAGTAGGTGGGATTTGCAATTCTGTCAATGTTAACAATGACTGTTTTGATGCAGCTTGTGCTAAAGATTATTAACCTCTTTCTTTATGACTTTATTACGGTGGAGGGCTTTGTGTACCCTTGAAATCATTAGAGACACTGTCTGTAGCTTTATGCACCTGTTAGGGTCAACTCTTGGGAAAATGGTTTAACAGAAGGAGCTAGGCAAATATGACCCAGGATGCATGCGTCTTTTCAGTATGATGGTTCACTAAAGAATTTAGGAATCTTGGTGCCTGGTGCATGGGTGACCCAAGCAACCCAGCCTGACATAGCTGAAAACCGTTGCAAGGAACCATTGTGTGGGTTTACCCCTTATAAGGCAAAGGACAGAAACACTTGCAATGCCACATCACCTACAAGGCAAAAGGTGGGGGACAGATGTATCACCTACAAGGTAAACGGTGGGAGATAAATTGTAATGACATATCACCTACAAAGCAAAGAGTGAGGAAGAGGTGTAATTAGAACAAAGTGAAAGTCAGGAAGACATATCAAAGTACAATAAACTCTGGGAATGGAAACTGCCTCTTGGCTCATGAAATGTCACCTCACTGCTGGGGAAGGAGACAAACTTGTATAAAAGGTTGAAAAGTGGCAGCTAGATTTATTTGTCTTATCACTGCAGACAGCATCAGTTCTGGAACAGACATTCTTAAGTACAAGTGGTTTATCTCCTACTGTGGACATGGCCCTCAGTAAGGGTCATAGGCAGGTGTGAAGACACATGTCCTTGGCTAGGTGGCATACAGTTGAGGTTTGTGCCAGTAAATAATAGGATCATTACAACGTAACCACAAGTTGCAACAAGGAAAACTCTACATACTGTTTTTACATATGCAGTTAATAACTAGCTAGAGCACGCTGCCTTCCTAGAGATAGGACTGCAATGATCAATGGATTACTACCTACAGACTTAACAATTCTGCTACAAGTCTTCTATGCTCATACGGGGAATGGACAAGATACTTGGGAGTAAGGGGAAGACATTGGTAAGGATGGATAGTCTCATGTGAACCGAAGTGAAGTGACTGTTGTGTACTTCTCTGCTATAGCCATGGGTCATCCATAACAAACTGCACATTCAAACATGAGGACTGTCACAAGTGTACTTGACATCAGAGCATCTTGAGTCAAAGGTCAGTGACTGAATCCATCAAAATGTCAGCAGAACTGATGCTGCATATTCTGGACACTTGGGTCAAGGGAAGGTGTGAGCAGTCAGATAACTTGGTGGTGAGATGCAGGACATGGCTGACAGAGGGTGGACAGATTTCAGAAGAAACAAATGTGTAAGTTATCCTACAAATACCTAGTTATAACAGCAACAAGCTGACTGTGTTGTAAATACATGCCAATCAGTATTGGTCAATAGCATTTACAGATGCACAAAGGAGATGCTAAGTTAGCAATAGCTTATATATGCGAGAAATTCCATGAAAATTTCTGCATTAAAAAATTTCAGTAGCACAACTGGTAGCATACTCCTCTTTGGTGCGGAAGGCTCTGGGTTTTATTCCCACACCAGTTGGATCGATTGCTGATACTGCAGTGTAGCATAAAGGATGCCATTCTCCTGAGGTGCACTGTCCTTCGAATGAGACATTAAGCTAAGGCCCCATCTGCTTCAGCTGGTGGTATCTCAGGTGGATGTACAAGATCCTACAGCACCTATCAAAAAAAGTAGGAGTTCTTTATTTGCACGACTATTTACAAAGAACTTGCATTAATCACTATATTCCTTCATTATTAACATATTTTTACATATGTACAGACCACACTCTTTTTTTCCATAACCACCACTTAATTTTCCTTGTTATATTTGGTAATATCTACATTTGTTGCATGTAGTCTTATTCAGTCTCTCATTTCAAATTGCTCATATTAATAAAAACACTTTTTATCCAAATGATTAACATATTCTTTACTATGTTTCCCATAAAAACATATTCAATCATATCCATATTTATCTGATTACAATATTGTAATTCTTTAACTGTTTTATTTTCTATTATTTTCCCATACATTTTTTACTTTTTTACATGTGAAGAAAAAATGTTTTGTTGTTTCTTACTCTCCAGAAAAAAAGGCAAATCCTTTAATTTATTTTTACAAGGCATCAGTGGCGGCTGGTGACTTCAAATCAAAGGGGGGCTGCAGGAGACAGCTGAATGGGTGGGGCCAATGGGAAAGGGGTGTGGCCAATGAGAAAGGGGTGGATCTATGCTCAAAACCACAACAACTGGAACTTTAATTAAACATGCTGCCCTGGGTGCCAAACCACCATTACAAGAGTCCAATCAAGACAAAGTGAAGTGTAGAAGAAAAAAATATTTCAATGCATTGGCAACATGACAGCTTATTTAATATCTAAATGGAAACAAAAAAGTTGTGAGGCACGAAAAAATAAATTACTTTTTAAATACATTCATGGAAGGCCAGTCAAAATCAAGTACAAAAAAAATCCAAGCAGCACTCAACTCAAACCAATTCTCCTTGCACTGCATTTCTAATTATAATTTATATTCAGCTTTATAAAAGTAACAAGTAACATGCTGAAAGTAGCAATCTCTGTGATACCCCCACTTGTAAAAATGTTTCTTATCCAAAAAAGACCTACTATCTGACAATAACTATCTACTTGTTTCATGGGGAAGACATTATCAAAGTAAAAAATAAACAGCAAACAAGAAACAAGCTCAAGATAAATTGCTTAAAGGATACCGCACAGGTTATGGACCACATATGACAGATTGGCATTCTGTTTAGTTTACGGGAAAGCCTGCAAAGATGACTGCAAGTCTCCAACAAATGTAATAAGCTTCTGAAAATACTGTAATCCTGTCCTTTATTACAAATACTGTCATATGCATTTCAATACCTAAGGCTTGTACGTTATCTAGTTATGTAAATATTCTCTGCATGGCAACAACAAAAAGGCTTTCAATGTTGTTAATTCTTTAACAGTATGCTTATTAAAGCTTATTTGCATCTTACAATCTCTGACAAGTTTACCTGATGGTCATTAAAGCATTGCGACTTAAACACAGAGCAACAGGGCACTGCGACAGCATGCATTTTCTGAATAATAAGGAGCATAAATCAACAGTATAAAAATATGACAGAAAACCAGAACATTCTGCAAAATCAAGGACAGATGAAAAGCCACTGTCGTACTTGTGTCTACCTTGGATGGGGGAATACTCTGCACACTTACACTGCATAACTGCTCCTTGCTTTGCTTGGATACATCCAGAGTCACTACATGGGGGGAGTGGGATGCAACAAGTATTTCACAATTTGAAATGTCTCTGGCTGATAGTGATGGCTCTGACACTCATACCTCTCAACCTCGGAGCAATAAATCTGGACAAAGCCATACACATAAGTGGGACAAAGGCCCAAAAATAAGGACAATTTTTAAATATTGCTCTTATAAACTTAGAAAGATAATAGAGTAGTAGTAGGTCTTGCATTAGTATGAATTTTCTGAAGGGTATGAAATCTGAAACTCAAATGTCTGCCATTATTTTCTAACTTCAGTCTTTAATGACTTGCCACTAATTTGACAGAAAACCACAATTTTATGAAAACAGACCAAAAATGTGATGCAAAAATATAATGTTGCCACACAATACAGCTGGGAACCTGTCAAAAAAGGGACACCTTTTTAACATTAGTACTGTTAACTTGAGCACCTGACAAAATAAGAGAATCTACATGCATTTTTGAAATAAAAGTAATCTATAACTCTGATCATTACAGTTATTTATAATTGTAAACCCTCCACATTTTCTTCCAAAATTGCCATTTTGCAGAAGGATTATTAGGGGAAGAGCAACATTTTTAGCCAAAATTGGGGACAATTGAGAGGTATGGATATTCCTAATTCTATAAAGCGATTTATTTGCATGTACCTCTCAACCTCTTAATGCAGGAAATCTGGATAAGGCCAAATATATTGGGGGAACATACAGACAGTACTAAAATTTACTCTTGTATAACCTTAGTTGATAGAATAATAGGTCTTGCTTTAGCATGCATTTTTCTGAAGGTAATGACATCTGAAACTCAATGTCTGTCATTATTTAGTAATTTAATTCCTAAATGATTTGCCAGAAAACCACAAATTTTATGAGGAACAAACCAAAAATAAGAAGAAAAAACCTATTCATTCTGCAAAAATCTGGACAGTTAAGAGCTATAGGTCAGCCAGGGCTGTCTTTGAGTTTGCTGCCCTTCCCCCCTCACAAAATCATGGTCGAATGGAGCCTCCCCCCTACAGCCATTCCAATGTCCCATTCCTTGGTTATTTCGCCCCATTTACCATAAACACTGTAATAAGCATACTGCTTTAATTCTGCAATGATTTGCATTTCATTTGAAAGTTTTATTTTGCATTCTACAGCCCAAACACTAATATATATCTGCTAAACAAAGCAATGCAGTCTCACAATGAAAATAGACTTAGCATTAAAACTTATCTGCCCTTGAAACTCACATTCATTGAAACAGCATTGAAACCCACATTCAAAGAAAATACATTTTGCCAGTGCCAGATAAAGATTAACTTTGGGCTGTTTTCAAATCATAGGCCCCTTGCACAAGAAACATACACGTGCTCTTTGATACACCTTCCTGATTGTATTAAATTATATTCCTTGTACAATACAGTACAGTTGTTAGAGGGCGTTTTAAATTTATTGTTTTGAACATTTTTCCACTAAACAATGAAACAAAAAGTACAGTTTTGTACCTACCATAAATGTAGATGTTCGAGTGTTCACCCTGCTGCAGTCATCACACTTGGGTTATCCTGCTGTCAGGCGGTCCCCGCAGTCGGCCTGAGTTCCAAAGTCTTGGTCCGGCGTTGGTTGCTGTCACTTCTTCCCTGACGTCAGTGCACCAGGGGGTATATAAGAGGCATCCGATGCCATTTTCTTCAGTTTTTCTTGCCCCAGATGTCAGGTGCCCCCAATAGGTAGGCAATATATATATATATATATATATATATATATATATATATATATATATATAAAAATAAAACAATACCTTCAGGCAAAAGCAAATACACCACAGAGGTTGTATAGGATAGAGTGGTATAGATGAGTTCAGCTAGTTCAGAGGGGATGGAGGGAGGGTAACCTGGACTGCAGCAGGGTGAACACTCGAACATCTACATTTATGGTAGGTACAAAACTGTACTATGTTCATCGTGTTACCCTGCTGCAGTCATCACACTTGGGTTGAATCCCAAAGCTAAGGATGGGTGGTGGAGTTAAACTGAGATAGAAGAAGCTAGTAGGCCCTGCAAAACTGCAGTGGCAAAACCTGCTCTAGTCTTAGAATATAGAGGTAAGTGATAGTGTTTGGTGAAGGTGTGCACTGAACTCCAAGTTGCAGCTTCCAGAATATCCTTGGTTGGCACTCCCCTGAGAAAGGCTGCTGATGTAGCTGTAGCCCTGGAGGAGTGGGACGTAATGTTAGCAGGTACTGGTTTCCCATGATGCGTGCAGCAGAAACGTATGCAATGCCCTATTCATTTAGAAATGGTCTGTTTTGAGATAGCTTTTCCTTGTGATCCTGCAGCATAGGCCACAAAGAGCTGGTCAGATTTTCTGAAAGCCTTAGTTTTATCCAAGTAGTAATGTAATTGCCTGCGAATGTCCAAAGAGTGCAGGAGTCTTTCTCCTTTGTTCTGGGGATTTGGGAAAAAGGTGGGCAAATGAATGGTTTGGTTTAGGGCCACACTGGATACCACCTTTGGCATAAAGGAAGGGTTACTTCGTAGAGAAACTCTGTCTAGATGAAAAATGAGGAAAGGCTCCACTGCCATTAGTGCCTGTAGCTCTGAGCTCTTCTAGCTGAGGTTATTGCTAGTAGCAGGGCAGTTTTCCATGAAAGAAATTTTAAATCAGCTGAAAAAGCTGGTTCAAAGAGCGGCAGTGTAAGCTTTTCCAGAACAAAGTTGAGATCCCAAGTAGGTGTGGGTGCTCTCCTGGGCGGTCTTTTGTTCTTGCCCCTCTGAGGTACTGTCTTAGGAGTGGATGTGAGAATAAAGGAGGATCCGTGTTGTAATGAGCTGAAATTGCTGAGGCGTGGATCTTAATAGATGAAAAGGAAAGTCCTTTGTGCAACATCTCAGTTAAATATTGTAGAATCTGAGGAATGTTTGGATCAAGGGGATTTTGGCCTTTAGCCTGGTTCCAGGCGCAAAATCTTTTTCATTTGTCTGAATAGGTTTTCCTGGTGCTGGGCCTCCTGGCCTCCAGAATGACATCCATAACAGCTTTGGATAGAGGTGTTGGCTGGTTGTTTAGGTAATTTGCCATGCAGCCAGGTTTAAAGTCTTGAGTTGGCTGTGTAGAATCTGATTGTCTCGCTGGGTGAGCAGGTGAGGAATTTGTGGTAAAATCCATGGTGGGCCATGGGCCATGTTCCTTAGAATTGGATACCAATGTTGGAGAGGCCAGTCTGGTGCAATGAGTATCATTTGTGGCCTCTCTAATCTGACTTTCAGCAGTACCTTTGCTAGAAGAGGCAGTGGAGGAAAGGCATACACGGTTAATGTTTTCCAACTGAATGAAAGGGCGTCCACTTTCCAAGCTTGTGGATGGAATGTCCTTGTGCAAAATTTTTGAAGTTGGTAGTTTTAGGGTGGCAAACAGATCTATGTCTGGGCGTCCCCATTTTTGAGCTATCATTGATAATACTTGTGGATCTAGTTTCCACTCGTGTGGATCCATGATGTTTCTGCTTAGGTCGTCTGCCAATGTGTTTTTCTTTCCTGGCAGGAATTGTGCTTGTACTTGAACCTGGTAAGACAGTGCTGTGTTCCACAAGGTCATTGCTTGCCTGCATAGAGGGTAGGAATGTGTGCCCCCTTGCTTGTTTATGTACCACATTACTGTGGTATTGTCCATCTTTATTATTAGTTGTCCTGGGTGTAAGAGGTCCTTGAAAGCTGTTAGGGCATTCTGTACTGCTAGCATTTCTTTTTGATTGATATGCAGATGCCTTTGATCTGTAGTCCATTTGTAATGAATGCACTGTCCTGCCATGTGGCATAGTCCGATGCATCTGTTGTCATAGTTTGCCTGGCTGTGAGTACGGTGAAAGGCTGACCCTTGTTGAGGTGACATGCCTGTGCCCACCATAGAAACTCCTGTTGAAGGCAGGGAATGAGTGGTATCATTGTTTCCAAGCTGTGGCTGTGCTGAGTCCATACGCTTTTCAGGTACCATTGTAATTTCCTCATATGCAGTTTTGCAAATGGTATTAGTAGTATGCAAGATGCCATGAATCCCAAGGCCTGCAGAATTTTTCTTGCAGGGAGTTGGGTCTTTGTTGCCATTATTTTGAAATATTGAGTCAGCTGTTGTTGCTTGTCTGGCGTGAGATAAGCCAACTGGGCCGTTGTGTTCCAGCTGGCACCCAGGAATATCATGTTTTGTGAGGGCACTAGTTTTGATTTCTTTTCGTTTACTGTGTACCCTAGACAACTTAGAAGGTGTTTGACAAATGCCAGATGCTTTAAAAGAATGTCCTTGCTTTCTGCTTGAATAAGGCAGTCATCCAGGTATTGGTATATTTGAATTCCTCTTTGTCTGCAGTATGCAATTGCTGGTGCCAGGCATTTTGTGAAGACCCTGGGTGCAGTAGATAAGCCAAAGGGCAGTGCAGAGAATTGATAATGCGTTGAACCTGCAATGAAGCGGAGGTATCTTCTGCAATTTTGTCTGATAGGGACATGCAGGTATGCCTCCTTGAGGTCCAACGTTACTAGCCAAGCATTCTTGCCCAGCATGGGAAGAAGCTGCTGTAGTGTTAGCATCTTGAATTTTAGTACTTGCAGATAGGTGCTCAGAATTAAAAGATCCAGAATGGGTCTCCATGCTTTGTCTTTTCTTGGGACTAGAAAGGGTCTTGAGTAAAATCCTTGTCCTTGCTCCTGTGTAGGTACCTGCTGAATGGCTCTCATGTCCATGAGAGCTGTAATTTGTTTTTGTGCCTCTGCCCATTGACTTGGTGGCAGGTTTGGCATTCCTTTTATCCTTGGCAAGGTATGAAAGTGGAATCTGTATCCTTGTGAGACAATGTTTAGGACCCATTTGTCTTTTGTGATGATGTGCCAGTTGTCTGCAAAAAATGCTAATTTTCCTCCCAAGGGAGCTGCCAGGAGAGATTTGCTTGGTAGTTTGAGGATTGAGTCACTGTGTTTGTCTTCTGCTAGTTTGGGGCCTGTCTTCTCCTCCTTTCTGGGTAGCAGTACCCCATTGGCGAGGTTTGTAAGGGCCTTGTGACTGACCTCTGCCCCTTGGGCGTCTGTATTTGCCCCTCTGTGATCTGTCAGAAGTTGAAAAGGACCAGTTTTTTGTTGGCCAATTTCTGCTGAAACGAGGCGGTTGTACCTGTAAAAAATCATTGACCGTCTGCATAGACTTTGCCTTATCCTCCATTTTCTTTAAAACCTCTTCTGCTTTGACACAAAATAATACATCCTGCTGTAAAGGTGCATCCAATAATTTTGCTTTAACATGATCAGGTAGGGTTTGTTCTTTTAGCTTACAGGAAGCTTCCATCGAATCAAATCCACATTGTAAAGTATGTTTACCCACCTGTTCAGCAGCATGCAACAGATCCTGCATTTCCTTGAATTCAGACTGTTCTTTATGTGTGCTCATTTTTTGTTTTAATTGAGACATGAGGAATTGTTGATATTTCAGCATGTGAAACTGACAACTTAATGCTCTCATAGCCAGAGTAGCTGAGGTGTATATCTTCTTTCCCCATCTATCTAGTGCTCTGGAATCTCTTTCAGAGGGCACAGGATTTTTAGCCATAGAAGCTTTAGCCCCCTTGGGACCCTGGGAAATTGCTTCTGGGTCAGCCACAGGGCTTTTATAAAGGAATTTGTGTGAGTCAGGTACTCTGTAGTACCTGTCCGGTTTGGCTGGAGCAGGAGGTAGAGAGTCTGGATTTAGACTAGACTCCAAGTAAACATCATCCACAACATCTAAAACTGGAGGGATAGCAAGTGGTCTGTGCTGGGGTAGTAAAAGGAACTCTCGGAGCCTTTTTTTAGAATCAGAGTAGTCCTGGCCTTCCCAGTGGAAATGTTCCCTCATTGTAGGTAAAGTTTCCCCAAAGGAGTAGTCTTCAGGGGGAGATGCTGAGGGAATAGAGTCTTCAGCATCAGAGTCTTCATAAGGGGGAAGAGTGTAATCCTGTTCCTCAGAAGAATCTGAGGAAATTGAAACCTGGTCAGAGGAAGCATAATCCTCCTCTTGTCTTGGTCTTTTATCTGGAGGGGGATGGGAGCCTCTGATTAGGGTAATCAAATCTTCAGCCATCTTAAGCATCTGTTTCTTACGCATGGGGCCTTGAACTGTAGACTGATGTACAGTCTTTTTTGGTTTTAAAGGAGTTTTAAGCTTAGCATAAGATTTAATGGTGAGTGTAGTCGGTCTGAAGACACCTTCTGCAACCGAAGGTGTTTCCACTGCACCGGGGTCTCCTTCTGCTCCGGTGTTGGAAGGGCCTAATGAAGATGGCTGCATCGGCCTAGTACACTCCGCTTGAGAATCCGCAGCTGTCTGGGGTTCCAATTCTGCGGTTGTCAGGGGCTGCGTAGGCGCCTCACTGAAAACTGGAGAACCGGCGACAGGCCCAGCAGAGGCCTCAGAGTCTGGCTTATTCCTAGGCTGCCTGTTCTTATCCTTGCGTTTTTTATGCATGCCGGTCGTCCGCTGCTCCGACGGCATGATATAATTAAATTTCCTACCAAAGTAATGTCGTGCAAAGTCAAAACGGTGTTTGATAGTTCGTTTATTAAACCTAGCACAAAACCGACAACCTGTGACGTTGTGGTCTGGACCTAGGCAAGGAATACAATAAGAATAGAAGTCCTTATGAGGTATTTGCTTCCCACAAGAAATGCAATTGTTAACTTTTTCTGACATCGGACTGAGGTAAGAAAAGGTTCCCCAAAGTACAGTTTTGTACCTACCATAAATGTAGATGTCCGAGAGGAATGCATCTGCAGTCTTTACAAATGGGTTGTCCTGTCGTCAGGCAGCCCTTCGGTCGGCCGGATTCCAAAGTCTGGGTCTGGCTTCGGCTGGTGTCGCACCTCACCCGACATCATTGCGGCAGTTATTCGGGTATAAAGGCAGCAGCCGACGCCATTTTCCTCAGTGTTTCTTGCCCCAGATGCCAGGTGCCCTCTTGGATGGCTAAATTTGGATAAATGCCAAGTTTCCAAATAATAGAGAGCAAAACACACAAAATAAGCATGTATGTACATATATACAAACAAATACACCATAATAGATCCCCCCCAAGCTAGCTGAAGATTGGCAAATACCCTAGGAGTACCTCAGAGGGGAAGGAGGGTGGGTAATCCTGACTGCAGATGCATTCCTCTCGGACATCTACATTTATGGTAGGTACAAAACTGTACTATGTCCTTCAAGGATGCATCTGCAGTCTTTACAAATGGGTAGAATACCATAGCTAAACTAGGGGAGGAGGAAATGAGAAGAGATTATGGTGTAGTTAGGATCCCTTGCAAAACAGCAGTGGCAAAACCAGCACGGGATCTAGAGTATAGAGGTAAGTTATAATGCTTGGCAAATGTATGCACGGAGGTCCAAGTAGCAGCCTCTATAATGTCCTTGGTAGCCACTCCTCGTAAGAAAGCTGTGGTAGTGGCTGTAGCCCTTGTGGAGTGAGGCCTGATGTTCTCTGGAGTTTTCTTTCCATGGTAGGAGTAACAAAATCTAATGCAATTTCCTATCCATTTGGAGATTGTCTGTTTAGAAATTGGTTTTCCTTCCTTTCCTGTTGCATATGCCACCAGAAGCTGGTCAGTTTTTCTATTGTTTTTTGTCCTGTCCAGGTAGTAGCGTAATTGTCTGTGTACATCCAAGGTATGTAAGAGCCTTTCTACCCTGTTCTGTGGGTTGGGGAAGAATGTAGGAAGGTGGATAGCCTGATTTAAAGAGACTCTGGATACCACCTTAGGCATAAATGTAGGATTTGTTCTCATGGACACTCTATCTTGATGGAAGATCAGGAAGGGTTGCACTGCCATTAATGCCTGTAGTTCAGAGACCCTTCTTGCTGAAGTTATTGCCAGCAGGAAAGCAGTCTTCCAGGATAAGTATTGTAATTCTGCTGTTGCTGCTGGTTCGAAAGGAGGAAGAGTCAGTTTTTCTAGTACAAAGTTCAAGTCCCATGCTGGCAATGGAGGTTTCCTGGGAGGTTTTACATTTTTAATTCCCCTCAGAAACTGTCTGAGCAGAGGATGCGAGAAGACAGGAGGATCCAAGCTGTATTCTGCTGAAATAGCTGATGCATGTATCTTGATGGAAGAATAGGACAGGCCTGTATGGTAGAGCTCCGCCAATTACTCCAGGATGTTGGCCATGTTCACCAGTGTCACATCTTGCCCCTTTGCAGTACTCCAGATGAGATATCTTTTCCATTTTGCTGCATAATTCTTTCTTGTTGAAGGTCTACGAGCCTCCAGGATTATGTCTTTAACCCTTTGGGATAAATTTGGGTTAATTGCTGTTATGTAATGTTCCAGGCAGTTAGCTGCAGAGTTTTTAGGTTTGGATGCAGGATGTTGTAGTTGTTCTGTGTTAGCAGTAATGGGATCAGGGGCAGTGTCCATATTTGTTCCCGGGACATGCTCCTCAGCAGTGGATACCAATGTTGTCTTGGCCAGTCTGGGGCTATCAGAATGATCCTCGGGCGTTCCTCTTTGATCTTCAGAAGCACCTTGTGCATCAAAGGAAGTGGTGGGAATGCGTATGCTGTCAGGCTTTTCCAACTGAAAGATAGGGAGTCCACCTTCCATGCAAGTGGGTGGTAAGTCCTTGTGCAGAATTTCTTCAACTGGTGATTGAATGGGGATGCAAACAAGTCTATTTGTGGTAATCCCCATTCTCTTGTGATGGTTTTGAAGATGTCCGGATGCAGCATCCATTCGTGGGCATCTGTTGTAGTTCTGCTTAATATGTCTGCTAGAATGTTTTCCTTCCCTGGTACATAAATTGCCTGTAACTGAATGTTGTAGCTCAGAGCCACATCCCATAGGTCCAGTGCCAGCCGGCATAGAGGGTATGAGTGTGTGCCTCCCTGTTTGTTGATGTACCACATAACTGTGGTGTTGTCTGTCCTTATCATCAACTGGCCTTCTTGGAGAAAAGGTCTGAATGCCTGGATTGCCAATTTTACTGCCATCATTTCTTTTAGATTTATGTGCAGATGCAGCTGGTCTTGAGTCCATAGGCCTTGAATGCACTTGCCCAGCATGTGTGCCCCCAACCGAGGTCTGAGGCATCTGTCGTGATGGTTTGTCTTGGTTGACTTTTGCAGAAGGGCAATCCTGTGTTTGATTGGCAGGCCTGAGCCCACCATAGGAACTCTTGCTTCAGGCATGGGATCATTGGAATTTTTGTTTCTAGGCTGTGCTTGTGCTGGGACCACAAATTCTTTAGGTACCACTGTAGCTTTCTCATATGCAGCCTGGCATGAGGGACCAGTATTATGCAGGATGCCATGAAGCCTAGAGCTTGTAGCACTTTTCTTGCAGTTAGATGGTTCTGCTTTGTTAATGCCAAGAAGTAGAGAGGAAGTTGCTCTTTCTTTTCTGCAGTTAGAAATGCCATTTGTTTTGATGTGTCCAGTTCTGCACCCAGAAAGGTTATTCTTTGGGATGGAATCAGCCTTGACTTTTTTGTATTGACTGTATATCCCAGGGCTTGCAGCAGGTATATGACTCTTTGTAAGTCTTCTGTTAGTTTGTTTTTGTTGTCCGCTTGTATCAGGCAGTCGTCCAGGTAGGGATAGATTTGAATCCCCTGAAGTCTGCAATGAGCGATTACTGATGCCAGGCATTTCGTGAACACTCTGGGTGCAGTAGATAAGCCAAAGGGCAATGCTGAGAATTGATAATGCTCTGATCTTGCAAGAAATCTGAGGTATCTTCTGCAAATTGGTCTTATGGGGACGTGCAGGTATGCCTCCTTGAGATCTAGAGTTACCAGCCAAGACTCCTTGCCCAGCATGGGAAGAAGCTGCTGTAGGGTCAGCATTTTGAATTTTGGAACAATGAGGAATGTGTTTAAAGCGGACAGGTCTAGAATAGGCCTCCATTTGTTTTCTTTTCTTGGTACCAGGAAGAGTCTGGAGTAAAATCCCTTTCCTTGCTCCATAGATGGTACCTTTTCCACAGCTCTCATTCTTAATAATTGAGATATTTGTTTTAGAGCTTCTGTCCTTTGAGTAGGTGGTAGGTTTGGCATTCCTCTCTTCCCTGGTAGAGTATGGAAATGGAACATGTAACCTTGGTCTATAGTTTGCAAAATCCATTTTTCTCTTGTAATGCAGTGCCAGTTTCTGGAAAATAAGGTTAGCTTTCCGCCTAAGGGTGCTTCTAGTTGTTCCCTGGTAGGCGGTGCCACCGCCAAGTCACTGTGATTGAGTTGTTGTAGTGGTGGTGGCTGTATCCGTGCCTCGTTGGTTGTTACCCTGCCACTGGCGACCCCTGTAGGCACCCCTGGATTGGTTTCTGCCTCTAGAGCGCCTATTCCTGCCTCTTTGTGCATTACAGGAGTCCGGAAAGGACCAATTCTTGGAGGGACAGTTCCTGCTAAACCTTGGAGGTTGAACTTGTAAGAAATCTTTCACTGTTTGCACAGATTTTGCTTTCTCTTCCATCTTTTTTTAGTACCTGCTGTGCAGGGGAACCAAATAAATTGACCTTGTCCATAGGTGCATCCAAAAGCTTAGATTTGACATGGTCTGTTAATGCCTGTTCTTTCAACCAAGCATGCCTCCTGATAACTGTGCCAGTCATGGCTGATCTAAAGGAAGCCTCCAGTGCATCATAGCCACATTTTAAAGAATGGTTACTAACCTGCTGTATGTTATGTACCATTTCTTGAACATACTTTTTATCTAAAGATTCTTCAGAGGACAGCTTTTCAGTCAACTGGTCAAGCATAAACTCTTGATATTGAATCATATGAAATTGGCAGTTCAAAGCTCTAGCTGACAAAGTAGCAGAGGTGTAAACTTTTACCCCATCTCTAAGGACCTGGATTCCCTTTCAGAGGGAGGGGTTTTAGAAGAAGTAGCTGCTACAGCTTTAGGACCCTGGGAGATAGTCTCTGGATCTGCAAAAGGAGCCTTATATAAGTGGTGGTGAGTGTCCGGGACCCTGTAGTACCTATCGGGCTTAGCAGGAGCCGGAGGTAAAGAATCAGGAGCAGTGCAAGCATCAATAAATGCATCATCAACAACAGAAAGAACTGGAGGTATAGCTAAAGGCCTATGCTGTGGCAAATGTAGAAAGGTCCTAAGCCTTTTTCTAGAGTCTGAGAAATCTTGTCCCTGCCACTGAAATTGTTCCCTCATAGCATGCAAGGTTTCCCCAAAGGAAAATTCCTCAGGAGGAGAGGCTGAAGGGATGGACTCCTCAGCATCAGAGTCTTCGTAAGGAGAATAAGAAGCCTCAGGAGGGTCTGTATGTTCTGAGTCATCAGAGGAATCATCTGTGGATACTGGCTCAGGCGGCTCTGCTCTAGGCCTCTTTTCTGGAGGAGGGAGAGGCCCTGTCTGGATGAGGCTGGGCTCCACGAATTAAAGAGATGAGATCCTCAGCCAAAGAAAGCATATGGGAGCTGGTGCTGGGCCTGTGAGAGGGGGGCTTGGCAGGCACAGGTTTCGATGCTTTGGCTGCTTTAGCCCTGGCAAAGGCCTTAATAGACATAGCTGGAGGAGGCCTAGCAGCTCCACGTGCAGGGGTTGAAACATCCAGGGGAATGGTGTCTGATAAATCCTGTGAAACCGCAACAGAAGGTTGGATTTCAGAAGCCGTTTCTACCAGGTTAGAAGAGGCCTCGGTAGAAGGCATGTTATCGGCTGAAGAAAGAACCGCTAGCTCGGTTTCGGCCGAAACCGAGACACTCGTGGTTTGCTTAACCGCGGTTTCGGCCGAAACCGCGGACCGCGAGTGTCGGTCCTTTTCTTTGCGTTTGGTTATTTGCGTAGTCGGAGGATCCGATGGCATAATGTAGGCAAAATCGGAGCCGAAAATCTGTTCAGCAAAGTCCGACCAGCGTCTAAGCGTCCGTCGGTTAAAAGAAGCACAGGCTAGACAAGCTGCTACGTCGTGGTCTGCGCCTAAACAATGTATGCAATAGGAGTGGAAATCTTTATGAGGTATTTGTTTCCCACAAGATAAACAGTTATTAACTTTCTCTGACATCGGCTGAGGCAAGAAAGAGTCCCCAACGGGGTACTTAGCTTTATAGAATTCTTCGAAGTAGTATTCGGTAGTAGTAATCTCTGGATCTGACTGACCGGCACTTGCGAACAGCTTCTGCTTCGGGTGCCACGCGGCAAGAAAGACTGAGGAAAATGGCGTCGGCTGCTGCCTTTATACCCGAATAACTGCCGCAATGACGTCGGGTGAGGTGCGACACCAGCCGAAGCCAGACCCAGACTTTGGAATCCGGCCGACCGAAGGGCTGCCTGACGACAGGACAACCCATTTGTAAAGACTGCAGATGCATCCTTGAAGGACATCGGGGTACTTAGCTTTACTGAAGACTTCGGACTGAAATTCGATTCGAAAATCTCAAGTGTCGGCCGACCGGGCACCGCGCGGCAAGAAAGACTGAAGAAAATGGCGTTGGATGCCTCTTATATACCCCTGGTGCACTGACGTCAGGGAAGAAGCGACAGCAACCGACGCCGGACCAAGACTTTGGAACTCAGGCCGACTGCAGGACCACCTGACGGCAGGATAACCCAAGTGTGATGACTGCAGCAGGGTAACACTATGAACATTGCATGCACCACCAATGACAAAACTGCCCAATTCAGAACATTTCCATCATAAAAGTCTACTCAAACTTCTACAATCCACCAGTATCAGTAAATATGCACAATCTCTGAAAGCTAAATAATTCCACATTAAAGAGTTCTGTAACTAATGAAGAGATTGCTGCTAGCAAACAACTTTATATTTAATTGTTTCATCTACAAATAAAGTTCCTGTTGCCATTGAGGAATAAATTGCCTATGCTACATTAAAAAATATATAAGCTAGCAATATTGCAATAGGGAATGGATGGCAAACTGATAACAGGTTTATAGTTACTAGGTATATTTGCCAAAAGGGACTACAGCATCCACCCCCTTTATAACACAGTACAGTATAACCAATCCATCTACATACTGTGGGAGTAGACCCCACAGCCTTCTGCATCAAAAGCAAGTATACTACCTGTTGTGCTATTAACAATGCAAGCAGACTCAGCATAAGCAGCACTAAACTTCTCTTCCCCTGCAGCTCTCAGATCCTTGTAAAATATACTCAACACTCAGCTGCATCTCTGAACTTTGCAGCACAAGAAATCTGGAAAAAGCCAAAATTTATTGGGGGGGGGGGGAACAAAATCCCAAAAACCAGGGACACATTTTAAACATTTCTTGTATTATCTTGGAAAGTTGCTAGAATAGGATGCTGTGTTACAATCATACATTTCACTGCCAAATCTTGAACCCAGGACCTTGTGCAAAACAGTCAGTGCAACATACCACTATGCCAAATCAATTGACTGAAACTTTAATGGCTACCATTTAGTGAATTCAGTTCTCACCATAGCTGTCAACCTCTTAGCACAAAACACCTGACCAAAGTCAGTAATGGGGAATACAGCCCCCAAACATATTCAGTGAATTCAGTTCTCACCATAGCTCTCAACTTAGCACAAAAAACCTGGACGATGCCAATAATGGGGGAATACAGTCCTAAAAATAGGGACACATTTCAAATCTCCATCTTATAAACTTAGAAAATTGCTAGAATTACATTTTTTGTGTTACCATGTAGTTTCTGAAGAATATGAAGTCTGAAATTCAAATGCCTGTCAGTGTTATTTATTTATGTAACATTCGTTAACCAGGAAAGTCTGACCTGGAACAAAAGCCAATGTTCAGCAGAGGCCCAGGGAGAAATAGTCCAGACACGTCTTTGTAAGATGGGAGAACACAAGAGCAAACCCATACAAACACAGGGAGGACATGCAGACTCCACACAGAAAGCACCCCAGCCAAGAATTAAACCAGAGCACCTGTAGCTGTCAGGCAACAATGCTACCACTGCACCAGCAACTATGTAAATAAACAAAAATACAGAAACCACAGATTTTATGAGGAACAGAACAGAACAAATATGAGGCAAAAATCTGCAATTTTTTTACAAATGGTAATGGGTAGGGAATTCAGGCTTTTGCTACCTACACCCAAGGTACAGGGTTCCCATCAACACATATCCTGAGTTCTCTCTAGCCACTGGTATATAGCTACTGGGGCATTAAACCCACACACAAAATCACTTATCTGAATGAGAGCAGCAGTGTGTACACTGTATAAAAGTTGGCTGAATGATTTAGCATATTACTAGATTTGTTTTTGTTATTCGATGCTATTTTCATGCCTTATCGTGCTGTACTGTTGACATTCAGTTACTGAACTGCTTGGTGTGGTAACAGACAGCCCATTTATCTAACAGTTAAATCTGCAGCCCACTGCATGTTACACTACTGATCTTGATGACCATGGTTTTCAGCAGACTTCCAAAGCATAGTTGGGTGCCCACACATTCTTCCTACTTGTTAAATGAACTCATTTATGTAGTATTTCCCATCCTTATATAAGAGAAAATGGCACAAAACTTCACTGTAGAGAAAGAGAGAGCATCAGAGAAATAGAGAGACAGAGAAAGAGACTTTGAGTTCAATTCATTAATGAAAGCAATGAAGCCCAATACCTGAAATTTATCTGTGATATCAGATGAATGATTTAATTATTTCTGATTTTGCCTATGGGTATAGTCACCTTTTTCAATCTAGTATTTATGCCTCATTCCCATACTCAGGTGATCAAAAATATTTGGTGTCTGTTCTAGAAAGCTTATTTTATGGACTGCCAGTTATATTGTTCATAGGTTCATAGGTCAATAGGTTGGTACTAGGCTCTCGGCCCTAGGGCCTGTACAAGCCTAGCCATAACATTTCCCCGGCTGTTTCTTCCCACAATATTTACTTCCCTGTAAATGGTGCATTTCAGTCTTATGCTCCCATACAAAACAAAGTTCTCTTAACCCACAAAACCCTAAACCTCCTGCCATCAAACTAGAAGTGATTGCGTGCATACAGGAATGACCTTACAATGAACCTTACAGAGAAACTTGCATAAATATACTTCAGTGGGCAAGCAGTTTAAGCAAATTAGTAAATCAGGCTTGTATAGGCTCTAGGGCTGATAGCCTAGTACCAACCTAGTGACCTATGTACCTATGAACAATGTAACAGAATGCAAATTAGCTGTTATGGCCTCAGACCAATGCATACTGTACTCCAGACTCTACAACCGAGGGCCACAACACATTTTGAAGACCTCACCTAACCCTTACCCTGGAATAACACCACCACTCCCCTTTCACAACCCCATCCAATCAGTAGCCCACTCAAGAAATGCTTCCCCTGCAATATACTTGTGCATCCAGGAAAATTAGACTACAATAATCACCTAAAAGATTTCTAGCAAATAAAAAGATTGAGAAACAAAACCTGTAGGAGGGGGCATTACTACACATGCAGATAAGCTGTATCCGGCACACCAGAAATCGGTTTCAAAACGTTCATGTTACCAAATCCAGCTGTGAGCAAATCAGTTAAACCATCGCTGTTCTATCAAGTTACATAAACTCAGTGGGCCCAACTCGTAAGCAATCACTACTATGCATTATAACTCTCACCAAAATTAGCAGATGCATCAAGAGTTTTACGTCAATCAAGCCAAATCAAAGGATTCTTACACCCTTAAACACTTGTCACCATTTCACTGACAGAATGTTCAAGTGTTTTCTTCCCAAAAAGTGAAACAAGTGAGGCCTAGCAGGGAATGACTCAATGTAGCAGATGGGGCTACACTGCTGTCAGCAATGATTTCTAAACACTAGCTGCCATCTTTCAATCCATGATACAGATACATCTTAAGGATATCAAAGGCTTAAATTTAGCCTACATTGTATAGTAGAACATTATACTGTTTTCTACACCCCCCCAAAGGACATACACATTTCAACAGACAGCTACTCATCAGTAAAAGCCCCTGACCCACTTACCAGGACGCAAAGAACTCAACAAGAATGAGACTGTGTTGCCCGACGCCACTCTCAAAGTCGTCATCTGTGAAATCAAGTGCATCTGAGGCTGCAGTGAAGGTAGATAACAGAAAGAATAAATAGACAACAGGTCTCAATAACTGCAACATGACACGAACTTGAACTGACACAGCCCAGCGTGAAAAGTGAGAGATGTGAGAAATTAAGAGGGGAAAAATGTCAGTCTTTCTTTCATTACAGTTATGACCCACTTACTACCCTCCACTAAACTTAGAAAATATAAGAGAGTTATCTCTTCAGAAGACACTAACGTGTCACAAGAAGATGGAAAGCAGTACCATGGAACACAGAGAGCAGCCGAAGCCATTCATTTATTTTGCTTTTCTTAATAGAATTTAGTCCCTTAGTATACATAATGTGCACACACACAAGCACGCACACACACACACACACACACACACACACAAGCACACACACACACACGCACACACGCACACACACACACACACACACCCCCTTTGAACAGGATATGTCCACTAAGATTACATGAGATGTGATATTTCCATTAACGGAGCTGCCTTGCCGATCAACACACACATTGCCACTAACGGAGCTGCCTTGCCGATCAACGCACACACCTTACCTGTAAATGGGTCCGGAAAGCAAACCAGGTCCAACTCCATTGTCCCGAAGCAGCAAAACCCGGGCTCGACGTAACGCTTCCCTGCAGAGCTCCTGAACTCAACTTACCTCACTCCTGATTGGTCCTGAGCTCAAATCCCCGCTTACCTCCTCTCCTGACTGGTCCTGTCTGCGGCTCAAGCAGTCCAGAGCTCCTCTCTTCTGTGCGGACGTCTACCGCACGGCATCTTGAGCATCTGTGGGGCAAAAATACCTTCTCTGCATCTGGACTGCTAACTGAGGCAGTCAGAGTTAGCAGAGATTCCTGGGTATCTGCCGGGCAGTCCGCGCATGCGCGGTAGTTCCGGTACTTGGTAAAAAATGAAAAATTATTATTTTTTAAAGTTTATGGTTCATGTTCAGTATTTCTTTTATTTCTAGGTGGGAGGGCTGCAGTCCTGCAGACCGATAGCACAAGCCGCCCCCTGCTGAAGGCATATTTCCCTTTACTGGCAACTTATTAATTTGCAACCTCTACAAGAAGTCTTGACATACAATATTCTTCATACACCATTTATTTCTTTGCATTATAGCTTTTATTTTTCCTACTGTTAAATGTTCCCACAGATTCAGACAATAATTCTGCAACATTATATTTTTATACCATATTTTTCTATTTTCTTTTATTCCTTCTATCTTTAATTTCCACGATTTTATTTTTTGCTGATACATTCTTATATCTTCATTTCTCCATTATCTTCACCTTTTATTCATTTTTATTATACCCCATTTTCTTTTATATTTCTCCTTAAATATACTTTTACCAACTTATTTTCTTTTCCATTTATCCACTCCACGACCTTATATAAATTTAATGAGGCTCCATACACTATTGAATCCAGTAAACTTAAATCCCTTTCTTCCTTTTCCATATATAATACTCATCTTTTGACTGGATTTAATCCGGACCCCCCACAATCAACTATTTCTCCAGTTCTTGTGGTATCACATATACACTAGCCAAATATGATAATTTCACATTCATATTGTGTCTATCAAATGTACTTTTTTATTGAATGACAATCTATATCTAGTCCACATAATACTAAGTCCTTTTAGATCTCTCAAAAAATTCTCCTATTGCTCCTTCAATATATATCATTTTCCAAAATCAATTTCTATTACTGATATCTTTTTCTTTTCAAAATGTATTCCTTGCAGCATTATATCATCTATAAAACCCTTGTATTATTCTTTATTCATTTTTAATCCAACTTCACGCACTATCATGCACATTTGTAATCGCCTCCTTCATTTCTTCCCCATTTTAGCTGTTATATTATCAGCATGAGACACAACAGGACACATCACTCTCATTTCCTGCACATATTTGCTTTTTTATTCATTTAATCCTTTTTTTACACTACTCATAACCATTACAAGCAAAATGCTACTCACTGGACATCCATCTTTTATACATTTATTCATCTCTATTTCTTCACTTAACCAACCATTTACTAAAACTCCAATTTTGGTATTTTATACACTGATTAACATACTTTATCTTTATGCAATAATTATATTCTCGCATTATTTTCCATAAGATATCATGTTCTATTGAATCAAATGATATATTGATATCAGCCACCGTTAGTTTTACTTTGTTTTTTTCTTTCTTAATGTCATCCACTATTTCTGTAATTATCATTAACAGCTATTGGTTTCCTTTTCCTTCAGCCCCAGACATAGCTTCTTCCATTATACAATTCAGTTTATTTTCGAATCTTTTTTTGTATTATTTTCATAATTTGTAGTCATTATTAATCGACATTACTGGCCTGTAATTTATAAGTTCATTCTTTTCCTGTTTATTCCATACAAATCTCAACACCCCTACATATTTCTTCATAAATGACACAGTCATTTAGTCATTCATTAACTATCTTTATCAAAATGTCAAATTCCTATACATTAAATATCATATGCCATCTGGTCTAGCTGCTGAAAGTACAGTTTTGTACCTACCATAAATGTAGATGTTCGAGTGTTCATACAGCTGCAGTCATTAACAGATGGGTTATCCTGCCGTAAGGCGGGTCCTCTGTCGGCCGAATTCCAAAGTCTAGGTCCGGCGTCGGTTGTCGTCGCTTCTTCCCTGACGTCAGTGCGGCAGGGGTATAAAAGAGGCAGCCGACGCCATTTTCTTCAGTTTTTCTTGCCCCAGGTGTCAGGTGCCCCCAGAAGGAAGGCAAAACATAATATTATACAAACATGCAATATAGATAAATCAAAAACAGTAGTTGCAAGCAAATACACCATAAAAGAATACCCCTAATAGGTTGTATGATAAAGGTGTTTGTCCTAAGGCCTGTCCTAAGAGGGGATTG
This sequence comes from Protopterus annectens, assembly GCF_019279795.1. Taxonomy (NCBI): domain Eukaryota; kingdom Metazoa; phylum Chordata; order Ceratodontiformes; family Protopteridae; genus Protopterus; species Protopterus annectens. The sequence continues at coordinate 1,119,203,019 of NC_056737.1, read as the reverse complement.
GAGGGAGGGTAACCTGGACTGCAGCTGTATGAGCACTCGAACATCTAAATTTATGGTAGGTACAAAACTGTACTATGTTCATCGTGCATACAGCTGCAGTCATTACAGATGGGTAGAATCCCAAAGCTAAGTAAGGGTGGTAGGCACTAAGTGGAACTAGGAGGGGCGAGGATGCCCTGCAGGACTGCTGTGGCAAAGCCCGCTCTAGATTTTGAGTATAGTGGAAGGTGGTAGTGCTTGGAGAAAGTGTGCACTGAACTCCAAGTAGCTGCTTCCAAAATGTCCTTGGTAGGGACCCCCCTGAGGAAAGCTGCAGAGGTAGCTGTAGCCCTGGTGGAGTTGGATCTGATGTATGCAGGCACAGATTTTCCATGAAATGAATAACAAAAGCGTATGCAGTGGGCTATCCATTTTGAAATTGTCTGTTTGGAAATAGCCTTTCCTTGAGCACCTGTAGCATAGGACACAAAGAGCTGCTCAGATTTCCTGAATGACTTTGTTCTGTCCAAGTAATAACGAAGTTGTCTGTGAATGTCCAAGGAATGTAGTAGTCTCTCCCCTTTGTTCTGTGGATTTGGATAAATGGTAGGTAAATGAATAGTCTGATTCAAAGCTACACTGGATACTACCTTTGGCATGAAGGTAGGGTTGGTTTGTAAGGAAACTCTGCCCTGATGGAAAATGATGAATGGTTGCACAGCCATGAGGGCCTGTAGTTCCGAAACCCTGCGTGCTGAGGTAATAGCCAGAAGGAAGGCTGTTTTCCAAGACAGGTATTGTAGCTCTGTTGAAGAAGCCGGCTCAAAGGGAGACAGGGTCAGCTTTTCCAATACGAAGTTGACGTCCCAAGCTGGGACTGGTGGTTTCCGTGGGGGGTTTATATTTTTTGCCCCTCTGAGGAACTGCCTTAATAGAGGATGTGAGAATAAAGGAGGATCTGTATTGTATTGTGCAGAAATGGCTGAAGCGTGGATCTTGACGGAGGAGAAGGAAAGGCCACTGTTTAACATCTCAGCTAGGTACTGTAAAATTTGAGGTATATTTATTACCCAATGATTCTGGCCCTTTTCTTGATTCCAGGAACAAAATAGTTTCCATTTGGCGGAGTAAGCTTTTCTAGTAGAGGGTCTTCTGGCCTCCAAGATGACATCCTGCACCTCCTTGAAGAGGAGAGTCTGTCGGGAAATTAAGGTATTCTCCATGCAGCTAGATTTAGGGTTTTGAGCTGGCTGTGAAGGGTTTTGTAATTGTGCTGGGACAACAGAAGAGGAACTAGAGGTAGGATCCATGGTGGTAAGTGTGTCAGGCTCTTTAGGAGAGGATACCAGTGCTGTCGTGGCCAGTCTGGAGCAATGAGAATCATTTGTGGCCTCTCTGCTCTGGCTTTTAATAGAACTTTGGTCAGTAGAGGAAGAGGTGGGAAGGCATAGACTGTCAATGTTGTCCAATTGAAAGAGAGTGTGTCCACTTTCCAGGCCTGTGGATGATAGGTCCTTGAACAAATTTTTTCCAACTGGTGATTTCTGTGGGTAGCAAATAGATCTATGTCTGGCTGTCCCCATGCCTGAGTCACCTTTGAGAAGACTTGAGGATGCAACTTCCATTCGTGTAGGTCTATCATAAGATCTGCTTAAGTTGCCTGCCACTGTGTTTTCCTTCCCTGGCAGGAATTGTGCCTGTAGTTGAATTTGTAATTCCAGTGCTGTGTTCCACAGGGTCATGGCTTGCCTGCACAGGGGGTATGAATGAGTTCCCCCCTGTTTGTTTATGTACCACATGACTGTGGTGTTGTCTGTCCTTATCAATAGCTGGCCTGGATGCAGTAGGTCTTTGAAGGTCATAAGAGCATTTTGCACGGCTAGCATCTCCTTTTGGTTGATGTGTAGGTGCTTCTCTTTTTGGGACCATTTTCCCTGAATGTACTGATCTTCCATGTGTGCTCCCCAGGCATAGTCTGAGGCGTCCGTTGTGATGATTTGAGTTGCTTGAGGTAAACAGAAAGTGAGACCTGTGTTTCTTTGGCATGCTTGAGCCCACCACAAAAATTCCTTTTGAAGACATGGAATGAGTGGTATAATTGTTTCCAAGCTGTGGCTGTGTTGAGACCATAAGTTTTTTTAGGTACCATTGTAGTTTCCTCATATGCAGCTTTGCACATGGTATTAGTAGGATGCAAGATGCCATGAATCCCAGAGCCTGCAGGACTTTCCTTGCAGTTAGTCTGGTGAAAGTTGCCATTTTGTTGAAGTATTGAGACAGTTGCCCTTGTTTGTCTGGCGTGAGGTAGGCCATCTGGGTGGTTGTATTTAAGCTGGCACCCAGGAAAATTATCTGTTGAGAAGGTATTAGTTTTGATTTATTTTTTTTCACTGTGTATCCCAGGTAGTTTAACAGTTTTATTACAAACGCCAGATGCTGCAATAGAATGTCCTTGCTGTCCGCTTGGATCAGGCAGTCGTCCAGATATGGGTAGATTTGTATTCCTTGTTGTCTGCAGAAGGCAATTACTGATGCCAGGAATTTCGTAAACACTCTGGGTGCAGTAGATAAGCCAAAGGGCAATGCAGAGAATTGGTAATGGGTTGAACCTGCAAGAAATCTGAGGTATCTTCTGCAATCTTGTCTGATAGGGACATGCAGGTATGCCTCCTTGAGGTCCAATGTTACCAGCCAAGACTCCTTGCCCAGCATGGGAAAAAGCTGCTGTAATGTGAGCATCTTGAATTTTGGCACCTGTAGATATGTGTTTAGGATGGATAGGTCTAAGATGGGTCTCCAATCTTTGTCCTTCCTTGGTACCAGGAATAGTCTGGAATAAAAACCTTGACCTTGTTCTTTTGCAGGTACCTCTTGAATCGCTTTCATATCCATGAGAGCGGAAATTTGTCTTTGTGCCTCTGCCCTTTGATTTTGTGGCAGGTTTGGCAAGCCTCTCATTTTTGGAAGGGTGTGAAAGTGGAACCTGTAGCCCCTGTCTATAATGTCCAGAATCCATTTGTCTTTTGTAACAATGTGCCAGTTTTTTGAAAATAATGCCAGTTTTCCACCCAAAGGTGCTGCCATTATAGCTTTGCTTGGCAGGCATAGGGGGAAGTCATTGTGTCTGTTTTCTAAATGACTGTGATCTATCTTCTCCACCTCTTGGGGTTGGTGCTTGCCACTGTCTACCTCTGTAAGATCCTTGAGGTTGTCCTCTACCCCTTGGGCGTCTGTATCTGCCCCTTTGAGGTCTGTCCGTGGCTGGAAAGGACCAATTTTTTGAAGGCCAGTTTCTGCTGAAGCGTGGAGGTTGCACCTGCAAGAAATCTTTCACTGTTTGCATAGATTTCACTTTTACCTCCATTTTCTTTAGTACCTCCTCAGCTTTAACACCAAACAATACATCTTTTTGAAGTGGTGCATCTAATAACTTTGCTTTGACATGATCTGATAAGGTTTGCTCTTTGAGCCAAGCATGTCTACGTATGACAGACCCCGTGACAGCAGCTCTGCATGAGGCCTCTAAAGCATCAAAACCACACTGCAAGGTATGTTTACCCACTTGCTCTGCTCCATGCAACAAATCCTGCAACTCTTTCAAATCTGGTTGTTCTGTTTGTGTCATTTTGCTTTTCAGCTAAGATAACAAAAACTGTTGGTACTTTAACATATGAAATTGACAGTTTAATGCCCTCATGGTTAAAGTGGCAGATGTATACACCTTTTTCCCCCACCTTTCTAATGCTCTGGAATCTCTCTCTGAAGGTAAAGGGTTTTTAGCAGTCGAGGCCTTTATTCCCTTGGGACCCTGTGAAATTGTTTCTGGGTCAGCAGTATGGCTTTTATAAAGGAACTGGTGAGAATCAGGGACCCGGTAATACCGGTCTGGTTTAACAGGGGCTGGAGGTAAAGAATCTGGATTAAGACTGGCTTCTGCGTACACATCATCCAAAATATCTAAAACAGGAGGGATAGCCAGGGGCCTATGCTGGGGGAGCAGTAGAAATTCCCTGAGCCTTTTCTTGGAATCTGAGTAATCTTGGCCTTCCCAGTGAAAGTGCTCCCTCAATGTATTTAGGGTTTCCCCAAAAGAGTAGTCCTCAGGGGGGGGGGGAGACCGAGGGAATAGACTCCTCAGCATCAGAGTCTTCAAAAGGGGAATAGGCATAATCCTGGTCCTCAGAATGGTCTGAGGTAATAGAAGCCTGGTCTGAGGAAGGGTAGTCTTCCTCCAATCTGGGTCTTTTGTCAGAGGGGGGTTGAGAACCCCTGATGAGACTTATCAAATCCTCAGACATTTTAAGCATCTGTTTTTTAGGCATGGGGCCTTGAGAGGAGGTCTGAGGACCCTGTTTTTTAGTTTTCATGGCAGCTTTAGATTTAGTGAAGGATTTAATAGAGAAGGTGGAAGGCCTGAAGACGCCTTCAGAAATGGCAGGCCTCACTAAATTTTCAGTTTCCCCGCCAAGAGTGGAGTCGGTATCTGCAGTGGGAATGGAGACCGAGGAGCCTGCGACCTCGGGTACTGAAGTCACCGGTAAAATAGTTTCATCGGTAGTCAGGGGTTGCGTAGGCGCCTCGCTGAGAACCGGTAGTCGGCCTAAGCGTTGTCTCAGTACTTGGTGCAGACCTCGGATGTCGGTCCTTGTCTTTGCGTCTTTTGCTTAAAACTGGAGTCAGTGAATCTGACGACATGATATAATTAAATTTTTTGCCAAAATAATGAAGGGCGAACTCCGCCCGGCGCTTAATAGTGCGCTTGTTGAACCTAGCACAAAAACGGCAGGCTGAGACGTCGTGGTCTGGCCCTAAGCAAGGTATACAGAAAGAGCGAAAATCCTTATGCGGTATTTGCTTCCCACAAGACATGCAATTATTAACTTTGTCTGACATCGGTCTGAGGCAAGAAAAGTTTCCCCAACGGGGTACTTAGCTTTAAAGAAGACTTCGGCTGAAATACTTTCGTAAATCTCAGGAGCTGGCCGACCGGCACTTGCGAACTGCTTCTGCTTCGGGCACCGCACGGCAAGAAAGACTGGGGAAAATGGCGTCGGCTGCCTCTTTTATACCCCTGCCACACTGACGTCAGGGAAGAAACGACGACAACCGATGCCGGACCTATTCTTTGGAATTCGGCCGACCGAGGACCCGCCTGACGGCAGGATAACCCATCTGTAATTACTGCAGCTGTATGCATGATGAACATCTTACATTTATTTTCTTTATTACCTTTTCTAATTCCATTATTGTAATTTTTTTTCCATTTATTCTGTGAACTGCTTTGCCCTCCACTGCTTTTTCCTATTTCTTTCTTTTTTACCACTCGTTTCACGTTCTTCCCTACAATACTGACTATATTTTTCTATCTTTCAATTTTTCCTACTTCATTTTTCATTTCTTTCATCATACCACTGTCTTCGTTTACTCTTCTACTTTCATATTGTGATACTTCATTTATTCCTTGTAAAAATATTTTTTGCTTATATATTTTTTCGCTCAAATCTCTTCTTTTCTAAAATATCGCCCGTTATTGCTATCAAGACTATATAAAGCAGCTTTTTGTATTTCTATATATTCCTTTTTTTCTTTTTGTCTTTTCTTATTTCCCATTTGCTTTAAATGCTATCCACTATTCTGGCTACTTTTTGTAAAAACATTTCACTGTTAAATGATCTTTCCATAACTCTGTTATAACTTCTTAACCTTTTCCATTCCACTCCTCTTCATTAATCCTTTTAATTCCTTTCCCTAATTTCATATGTTCCTTATTTTCATCTACTTCAATTCATATAGCCAAATGATCAGAAACGTTTCTACTGCTTCTTCTATCATTGTTCTCATAGATTTTTGATAACAAAAATAATCTATCACGGTTTTTAATTTCCCTCTTCAATATGTGCTTTTATTCAAATTCCATAACTCTAAATTTTCACATTTTATTTCTTCCACTGTTTTCTTATCTGACCTATTTTTTCTTTTATGCCTTACATCACAATTAATGCTTTCTGTTATTACTGTATCCATATTTACTATGACAATGTAATATCTTTCTAAATAATTTTCCCCATTCTTTATACATCACATATGCATACACTGCTATTAATCTATACACCTTCCCACCTAAAATCCACTACCATTAATCTCCCTAATTTAACTAAAGTATAGTCCAAAACTTGTACTCCCTTCATACAGGAGATATAAAAAGTGTACACACCCCTGTTAAAATGCCAGGTTTTGGTGATGTAAAAAAAATGAGACCACAATAAAGTATTTCAAAACTTTTCCTACCTTTAATGTGACCTATAACCTGTACAATTCAATTGAAAAACAAACAAATCTGTTAGGGAAAAATATAGAAAATAAAAAAACGTACAATAAGCTGGATACATAAATGTGCACACCCTTAAACTAATACTTTGTTGAAGCACGTTTTAATTTAATTACAGCAATGATGCTTGGAATGTGTATAATTTTGCCATTTTCCATTTTCAAAATCACATTACAGTCCCAAGACCCTATTCAAGGTCCTCGGTTATCAATAACTTTAGAAATGTCCTTTACTTCATTACAAAAGTTCTTTAATAAGTACTTTTTAGCAGACTCTCTAAGTTTCTGTACAAAATTGTATGTTCATTTTTTCTTTGCTCATCCCCCCAAAAATTCTTTACAACACATTTATGCCACAGATACATTTTATTTTTCTTTTCACATTTCTTCAAAAAGGATTCTAAAAATTCAGTAGTCTGAAAGAAAATGTCACAATAAGTGACTTACTAATTAGAATAAAAGCTCTTACTACCTCTTATGCCTTAATACCTAAAGGTATCAGAAACGTGTCCCATACTTCATTCCTGTCCATTTCGGCTTCTTCCTTACTCTGAATTCTCGCCACATATTTTCTTCCTTTCCGGTTCTATCTTCTTTCTCTCCTTTCTAACTTATTTTTTGTTCTGCCTACTTCTGGAAAAGATCTTTTAATTTCTGTCCTTCTTCCTTATGTATTCTCTCCATCATTTTACCCCATGATATTTCCTTCCCTGTCTCTGGCTTACTTTGTTCTAATAAATCTTCTAATATATTGTCCCACAACCTTCCTGACTAGAGGGTTGTAATTATAACTCTTTCATCTCTTTGAATAGGTCCTGTTGAAACAATTCCTCTGTATCCTCAATTTGATCGCATTCTCTTCTCCTGAATAATCCCCTCCTCTTCTATTTCAGCAAATATCTCCACAGAGTTGGCATTCACTTCTACTCAATTTTTCTTAGTCGCTATGTTTGCACACCGTTGTCCCAGCTGCCAGTGTGATAAGAATGGCCGCTCACACCAGTCAGCCACACACACTCCTCAATGCCTTGGACAACTTGTTAGGTATGTAACCACTGTACATATTGCATCTGTAATCTTAACTGCTTATCTTGAAGCTTTTCTCCCCGGGCCTCTGCTGAAAATGGGACATGAATCCAGTCGGACTATCCCTGTTAACAAATGTAAAAATAAATAAATAAAGTTCCTCTAGTAGTATAAATGCCACCTCGGGTCTCCCCTAAAAAGAGGTTACTAACCTAGTGGGACTAACCTGGTCAACAAAGGATAAATAAAATAAAAGACCTTTGCAAAGTAAATCCTTTTACAAGACACCTCCAAAACTGTTAAGGATGTTTCTTTATGTATAGTAAACATGATACGAAAGTGATATACAAAAAAGCCAAGGAACGATACGCAACAATTATGTTGAGTGAAGCATGTTTACCAAATAAACAAGAAAAAACTACTACAAGAAGGACTAGAGAAGAATCAGTTTTTTTTTGAGTTATACCACAGTTACCAATTTCAGAAGCCTGGGAAAAAGAATTTCAGAGGAGTACGGATACCTAATTTAGACAAGCAGTCGCTAAAAGAAATGAGAATGAAAGACTAACCCAAGCAAAAACAATCGGTAAGGAAAGAAATTCAGACCTATGTTTCAAAAGAAGGAAAAGGAAGACATGGGGGTTTGAATTTCCTAGCTGACAAAATGTTTCCCTGTCACGTGAGAAAGGAAATTCTTGACAGAATACATGAGTGACATCTTGGAATAATACTGACAGAATACATGAATCATACCTTAGAATAAAGTGCAAAGACAGAAGCGTAAGAGATATGTTTGGAATGGAAATGTAACTCAAACAAAATGAGTTATGCAATTGGTGATCCATCCCACAACAACAACGCAAAGGAAACAATTCTAAGATAGCCAGTTCCAGGCCACATATGAAGAGGAGCAGGCACTAATGTATTTCACTTTAGAAAAGCCACAAACTCATAGCATGGATTAATATTCCAAGTTTCTTAAAATAAATTAAACATGCGGACACAAGTGCAAGTGTTATGCATAACGTTAGGTTCATAAGTTAGTACTAGGCTAACTGCCCTTGCGAGCCATTTTAAGCCTAGCCAACTAGGCCCTTGTGAGACTCAAACCCTGTACCATGTGTTTGTAAGGCAAATACCTTAACCATTAGGCTACCCTCCCAACCCTTTAAAAGTACATGTTAGGTTCATAGGTTAGTACTAAACATAATAATAATGAATAAAGGTTTATCTTCTCAAGTCATGACCTCAGAACTGAGAATTCAGACATATGTCCAAAGCTATCTATACCCTAATGGACATGTGGAAAGAACAATCACAAAAAAGGAAAGAATCTAACGAGACAAAGGTACAAAATTATCACAAATACTCTTGCTTTAGGGACTCTTTCACTTACATGGTCACCTGCTGATAGGGAGAAGGCTGAAAAGAAATTTTACTTTTGGCTGCATCTCTAAAGCCAAAAACATCATCAGAATACAAACAAAATGGTATCAAAAACAGGAATCCTGCTTTTTTTAGAAAATACAGAATATTACCAAAGCTGTATTGTGTAAACAAAGTAAGATCCTGAAGCCATGGGGAAGTTGATATTCTGAAAATGAAAAAAGTTGAGGAATAAACCAAGCAAACCTAACACAGTTCATATGAAAGAAGATAAGCTGAAAAAAAGAAAGGCATCCATGCAAAAACTGTGATGGCAAAGTGCTGAGACAGTGACTCCTGAAGGTGTGCCTCCAGGTGAAGCTGCAGTACAGCAAGAAATGCCCGACATAAAGGACCACATGTCCAACTCCGTGGCACAGGGGGATAGAGCCCTAGCTAGGACTAGAGTGCAAGACATGCCTTACCAAAAGGAACAGATGTCCAACTCCATGGCACAGGGGGATCGAGCCCTAGTTATGACTAGAGTTCAAATTCCAGCTTGGGTGCCAGCAGCCAAGCAAAGGAGGATGGGACTGAATGGATGACAATGGCTTACCCATCTTGGGGAGGGGAAGCAGGAGTGCCAATGACAGCGTGTGGTATGCAGGTAAAAACCCAAACCCACAAAGAAGGCACAGGATACTCTCCAGTGACAAGAGGTACTCAAGCCAGTCACCAGACTCTGAACTAGTGCTGGAAATAACAAAGATGGAGAGAACACCAAGTCAAGACTAGTGGGCGGAGGCTTGATCAGCAGAAGGCAAAAAGGGGTGGAAAGTATGCAGAAAAAAAATTTCAGCTATACAGGCCATTCATTACTTAAATACAACTGCAAGAACCGAAAGTTTATTACTAATATGTTCCTGGATTTTGTAAAAAGTTAACTTTGAGGTAAACAGATAAGGACCTGCGCATGATAGCATTAAGGTTAACACAGTGACTAATATGTAAAGCATAGTCTCTCTCTCTCAATCTCTCTCTATTTTTTACACACACACACACACACACACACATATATATATATATATATATATATACACACACACACACACATGTAAATATACATGTACATATGTGTGCAGCTTTAAATAAGGGGGTTAGATACAATGTACTTGCTTATAAATGAATGAACTAGATGAAGCATTAAACATGTCACATGATACACTGAATTTCTTGAAGACTTGGTATGCAATACAAACCTTGATTAACCTCCACCACATCTCTTGTCTATCAGTTAAGCCTCGAGATGTGATGCATTCCTCAGAGAACAGCAGCAATCTTTTTTTTACGACCACATGGGTTAGTAGTGAAATCTTACAACAAATTCCAAGGAGTCAAATGACTTTACCAAGGGTGTAGTATAAATCTGCAGGAAATGATAAATGTTGCTTTGCTCAGATTCCCACATATTTTAATTGTGTGACTTATTCTAGAAGTCACGCTTGAGAGGATTCAGTAGCTCAGGTGCTGGGTTGCTACTAAGCCTCTTGTGGGCATCAAATATCATAGATAGAAAATCACACTATGATCCACTTTACTACACCAGCGCTAAAATTTATGAGGTCAACAAAATCAGGTGATATTCCAGCTGACCAAGACACGGCTATCCCGTTTGCATAAAACAGTGACAGGGTATGAGAAAGGGATATCTTATCAGTATTAATAAAAGTTGGACATGAGCCTAAAACTGATCCTCGAGCGACTCTCAATATTGAGTAAGGCTGGGTGTGAATGAGCTGAATTAATCTTCACCCCAAACACTCTGTTACTAAGGTATCTTTGAAGCAATCTCACTGGTATAGGACTTGATTAATGCAGTTTGATTACAGAGAGCTGCTCTAAGCACTGGACAGAGTAAAATGTTTTTCATAAGGCAACAAAAATTCTGCCTGTAAGCTGGCTTTTATCCATATTACCAAAGACACTGTTTTCACTCCCATTTGGAGAATTCCTACCACGTCAGTCATCTGCCAGAAACCTAACTACCAGCCATGATGTTGGAAGACTTTATGGACCTTCTTCGGCCAGTGGGAGACCTACACAGGTCACTCCTCAGCAGCAAGTACCACTGACTGTTGTCCATGGGAAAAGTGGCCACTTGCAAACTCCGGCTAATCAAGTGAGAGCTGGGTCGTACTTACACACCCTGGAATGCAGCCCCCAAGGTGGGAGCCAGGGAAGCACCTCCTGCAGGGTCAGTCATCATCCATTGAAAAGTAAGGCAGGTGGGTGCTTGATTTGTTGTTCTTAGTAGATGGAACTCACCAAACATGGGAACCACAAGACCATTTCAAAAATGCAATTACCTCCTGGGAAAGTTGTGATGGTGCCCCAACAGTACAAGACCCTGAAATTGATCCACTCGAGGAACTTTCAACTATGCCAGGAGTGTTACCCTCCTATACAGCAGCATGACACACTGTGATCCTCTCTCAGGCAGTAGTGACACCACCAGTGCATGTCTTTGCTTATCCGACAAATTCAAGGAAGCTTGGCAGGTCTGGCTTGGGAAGAATTCTACAATCAGAATCGGGATGAAGATCCTACATGTGGGAGTATGAACAATAAGTAAACAAACAGCCAGGCTCAAAGGTTCACACTCCTAACAGAGTGCAATGTCACAGCATGCAATGCCTAAGGGTGAACACCTAACAGAGTGTGATGTCACAGCATGCAATGCCTAAGGGTGAACTCCTAATATAGAGTGATGTCACAGCATGCAATGCTTAAGGTGAACTCCTAACACACTGTTGATGTCACAGCATGCATTGCCTAAGGTGAACTCCTAACACAGTGTGATGTCACAGCATGCAATGCCTAAGAGTGAACTAACACAGTGTGATGTCACAGCATGCAATGCCCAAGGTAAACTCCTAACAGTGTGATGTCACAGCATGCAATGCCTAAGGGTGAATGTGTTCCTGAGCAAAGAAGGTTCAGATGATTACAAATCATAATGAAATGGAATGACAGAGAGGATGAACTAAACCGCAGACCTACCAAAAGTCTACCGCTGCAAAAAAAATAACTACCTGACTTGACCCCTGTGTATATCACAACAGGCTGTTTGGTACATATTATTTAGATGCTTCACAGCAGTTGAAACGAATGAAGCACTGGTGTGGACTGAAGCAGACTGAGCAGCTCAGCCACAGCATCGTTCTCTACAATGAGGTGCCATCACTTCTCCTTCCAGGAAGTACAGTTGTGTACACTTACCATAAATGTAGATGTTCAAGTGTATTCACTGTTGCAGTCATCACACTTGGGTTATCCTGCCAGGGGTAGCCCTCAGTCGGCCCGAATACCAGAGGCTTAGTATTTCTGTGTCGGTTGCTGTCGCTCCAGGACTGACATCAGGTCATCAGTGGTATAAAATCAGGCAGCTGACGCCATTACATCAGTTTTTCTTGCCCCAAATGTCAGGAGCTCCCAAATAGGGAGCTAGGTCATGGTGGAAGAAAACCACAAGTAGAAAGTAAATACTAAAAATTTCCTGTAAGGAGTGAGGAAGGGAGAGAGAGAGAGAGAGAGAGAGAGAGAGAAGGGGAATGGAGGGTGGGAAACATGGACTGCAACAGTGAATACACTCGAACATCTACATTATGGTAAGTGTACACAACTGTATTATGTTCTTCATGTTTTACTGTTGCAGTCATCACACTTGGGCTGATTCCCAAAGCTGAAGAAAAGGGTGGAGGCAGTCAAGAAGACTGGGGGCTGGCTAGGATGCCCTGCAAGATTGGTTGCAAAGCCTGCCCTGGATTTGGAGAAGATAGCCAGGCATTAGTTGTTGAAGGTATGAACAGAAGTCCATGTTGCAGCCTCCAAGATGTCCCTGGTAAGCCCCATCTGAGAAAAGCTGCAAAGTTGGAGGTTGCCCTAGTGGAATGTGTCCTGACCCCCTTAAGGGGCAGTTTTCCGTGTTTTTTGTAGCAGAAATAGATGCAGTGTGCTATCCATTTGGAGATTGTTTGTTTGGATATGGCCTTGCCCTCTTCCCCTGCTGCAAAGCTAACTAGCAATTGATCAGTTTTTCTAAAAGATTTAGTCCTATCCAGGTAGAATCTGAGCTGTCTGTGCACATCTAGAGAATGCAGAATCCTTTCCCCCTTGTTTTGTGGGTTAGGAAAAAAAGGTGGGCAAATGAATTGATTGGTTGAGAGCCACACTGGATACCACTTTAGGCATGAAAGTTGGATAGCCCTGAGGGAGACCCTGTCAGCATGGAAAATGATGAAGGGCTCTACAGCCATTACCGCTTGTAGCTCTGAAACTCTTCTAGCTGAAGTGATGGCCAGAGGCAAGGCTGTTTTCCAAGAGAGAAATATGTACTCTGCTAAAGCTGCAGGCTCAAAGGGGGGTAGTGTGAGCTTTTCCAACACAAAGTTAAGGTCCCAAGCTGGGGTAGGAGCTCTTCTGGGTGGCCTTAAATTGTTAGCCCCTCTTAGGAACTGCTTGATGAGAGGGTGAGAAAAGATAGGTGGCTCTGTGCTGTAATGAGCAGAGATGGCAGAGGAATTAATTTTAATAAAAGAGAAGGATAGGCCCCCGTGTAGCAGGTCTGCTAGGTAATCCAGGATGAAAGGTAGGGAGGGTTGTGCTGTTTCGGCTCCTTTAGCCTGGATCCAGGTGCAATACCTTTGCCACTTGTCAGCATAGGATTTTCTAGTGCTGGGGCATCTGGCCTCACATACAACATCCAGGACTTGTTTGCTTAGGCCAGCAAATGGCGAAGAGGTCAGGGAATAAGCCATGCTGCCAGGTTCAGGGTCTGTAGTTGTGGATGCATGAATTCTCCATTCTTCTACAGGTAGTTTGAATTATTACTTACCCCCTCTGATGCCTTCACTGATTTCCTCTCTGGTTGCTTTGCATTCCACCTGGTTTACACCCCTTGTGCTATCCCCCTCCCCCAATACTAAGTCTACATTAGAATCCTGCTGAGCATGGAGCCATCTTTACATTTCTAGTCTCCCACCAGGACACAAGTGCTCTTCAGCAATTACATTCTGCTTGCTGGTAAGCCATTAGACCTCAGGAATTTGTTTAAAGTGTTCAGATTTGTAAAGTAATAATTACTTTTTTCTCTTGTCTTGGTTTAGCTCTGCCCTGCTCCGTTCGCCCTCATGCTCCCCTGCCCTGCCCCCTATTCCCTCCCATCCCGACTACCTCTACATTTATAGTAATCACAGCCATGCCCACAGCTCACCTCACATCACCTCCACCAATCACAGCTCCTCAAGTTATATCACATTATACCACACCAACTTGCTCCACACAAAATACTCCCAATCACTCTCATTCTCACTAGGCATTTTTTACATCACCCACACTATTTCCCCATCCACATATAGTGCAGCCCTATAATTCCTATTCAGACCCCCCCCCCCACCTAGAACCAACTTAAACTTTATAACCATGACTATCACACATCCAAGTCTAGTCTGACTTCTCATAATTCTTTACAACACCACAAGTTATCACTCTAGCAATATCCCTAAACTTAGTAGCACAACACTACATTATGCACTCTCATATACACACACCACACATTAAAATAATATCTGCCCACAATTGTTCAAGAACTACATAATGGACCAATTCAGAACTAAACATATATGTTCTAATTCCTACTCCAAAAAAACAATACTTTCTCACACTCCTCACCAAACTCCAACATCTGTATCACCATTTTAACACCAGTCTCACCATAAGTGGAGATATCCACCCCAACCCAGGCCCAAATCCATCCTGTCCAACACAAACTGCTCCAACACAAATGTCAGAACATAACACCCCTACTTTCTTCATCCCTGGGCAAATCAGCAACAGCAGCAAACCAACCATCTTTTAATGCTAAATATTAATATTAGAAGTATCAAAAATAAAATACCTGAACTCTAGGCCACAACAGCACACAACTCCACAGACATAGTTGCTATAACATAAACCTGGCTAAATAAAAACATAGCTAACTCAGAAGTTCTCCCTACCGGCTACACTATCATTAGACAAGACAGACCACTTCGTAAAGGAACTGCCTTACTGTACAAGTCCAACTTAACTGTACGTCAATTACCAAACTCCTACCCCTCCCCCAGTAAAGTACAGTTGTGTACCTACCATAAATGTAGATGTTCGAGTGTATTCACTGTTGCAGTCATTACACTTGGGTTATCCTGCTGGCAGGCGACCCGCAGTCAGCCCGAGTTCCAAAGTCTTGGTCCGGCGTCGGTTGCTGTTGCCTCTTCCCTGACGTCAGTGCGCCAGGGGTATAAAAGTTGCAACTGACACCATTTTCTTCAGTTTTTCTTGCCCCAGATGTCAGGTGCCCTCAGATAGGTAGGCTGAAAAGATATAAATATGCCAAACAACCATGCATATATTACTATAAACATTTCTTCCATCTACAAGCAAATACATCACATAGGTTGTATAGAGTTGAGAAGTACAGAATAGTCCCAGCAAAGAGGGGGATGGTGGGTGGGTAACCAGGACTGCAACAGTGAATACACTTGAACATCTACATTTATGGTAGGTACACAACTGTACTATGTTTATCGTGTTTCACTGCTGCAGTCATTACACTTGGGTAGAATCCCAAAGCTGAGGTTGGGTGGCTGGGTCTAGATTGGATTTGGCAAGGCTAACAAGCCCTGCAGAACTGCGGTGGCAAAGCCTGCTCTGGATTTGGAGTACAGAGGTAGGTGGCAGTGCTTGGTTAAAGTGTGCACTGAGCTCCAGGTTGCAGCTTCTAAAATTTCTTTGGTTAGAACCCCTCTGAGGAAAGCTGCTGAAGTGGCTGCTGCTCTGGTAGAATGAGGCCTAATGCCCTTAGGTACAGATTTGCCATGTTGTGCATAACAGAAGCAGATGCAGTGCCCTATCCATTTGGAGACTGTCTGCTTTGTAATAGGTTTTCCTTGTGATCCTGCAACATATGCTACAAACAGTTGCTCAGTTTTTCTGAAAGCTTTTGTTTTGTCCAAGTAAAATCGTAGCTGCCTGTGTATATCCAAAGCATGCAGAAGTTTTTCCCCTTTATTCTGGGGATTAGGGTAGAAAGTAGGCAAATGAATGGTTTGGTTTAAGGCCACATTGGAGACCACTTTTGGCATGAATGTTGGGTTTGTTCTAAGAGAAACCCTGTCTTGATGAAAAATGAGGAAAGGTTCTACAGCCATCAATGCCCGTAACTCTGAGACTCTTCTTGCTGAAGTTATTGCTAGGAGCAGAGCAGTTTTCCATGACAGGAAGTTAAGATCAGCTGTGCTGGCTGGTTCAAACGGAGGCAGTGTTAGTTTTTCTAAAACAAAATCGAGGTCCCAAGTTGGTACTGGTGCTCTTCTAGGGGGTCTTATATTCTTTGCCCCCGCTGAGGTACTGTCGTAGTAGAGGATGTGAAAAAATAGGAGGATCCGCACTGTAATGAGCTGAAATGGCACAGGCATGGATTTTAATAGATGATAGGCCTTTGTCCAACATCTCAGTCAAGTATTGTAAAATCTAAGGTATATTAGATGACCAGTGGGTCTAGTCCTTGTGCCTGGTTCCAAGCACAGAATCTCTTCCATTTTTCTGCATAAGATTTCCTAGTGCTGGGCCTCCTGGCTTCCAAAATTACATCCATAACAGCTTTAGAGAGAGGTGCAGTCTGAGTGGCTACGTTATTCGCCATGCTGACATGTGTAAGGTTCTGAGTTGACTGTGCAGAATCTGATAGTTTTGCTGTGTCAGAAGATGAGGGATTTGAGTAGAGGCCAAGGTGAGCCTTGGGACAGAGTTTTTAGGATTGGATACCAGTCTGGTGCAATCAGGATAATTTTTGGCCTTTCTTGTCTGACTTTTAGAAGTACTTTGGTGAGAAGAGGCATCGGAAGGAAGGCATAGACTGTCAGGTTTTTCGAGCATCCACTTTCCATGCTTGAGAGTGATAAGTTCTTGTGCAAAATGTCTGTATTTGGCAATTGTGAGGGGAGGCAAAAAGATCTATGTCTGGGCGTCCCCACTTCCTTGTTATCATGTTGAACACTTGTGGATTTAGCTTCCATTCGTGAGGATCCATGAGATTTCTGCTTAGTTCATCTGCCACTGTATTTTTTATTCCTGGCAGGAACTGTGCTTGCAGATGTACCTGGTAGGTCAGTGGTGTGTTCCACAAAGTCATGGCTTGTCTGCATAGGGGGTAGGAATGCGTGCCCCCTTGTTTGTTTATGTACCACATAACTGTGGTACTGTCCGTCTTTATTAACAGTTGTCCTGGATGTATTAGATCCTTGAAGGCTGTCAGGGCATTTTGTACAGCTAGCATCTCTTTTTGATCGATGTGAAGATGCATTTGTTCCCTGGGCCACGTGTCCTGAATACATTTTCCTGCCATATGTGCTCCCCAGGCATAATCCGATGAATCCGTTGTTATTGTTTGCCTGGCTGTAGGTGAAAGGCTGTCTCTTGTTGTGGTGACAGGCCTGGGACCACCATCAAAACTCCTGTTATAGGCAGGGGATCAAGGTTATGACTGTCTCAAGGCTGTGACAATGCTGAGTCCAAACACTTTTTAGATACAACTGTAGTTTCCTCATATGCAGCTTTGCATATGGAATTAGTAGAATGCAGGATGCCATGAAACCCAGGGCCTGCAGAATTTTTCTTGCAGAGAGCTGGGTCTTTTTTGCCATCATTTGACAGTAATGAGTCAGTTGCCTTTGTTTGTCTGGTGTGAGATAAGCCATCTGGGCAATTGTATTTAAGCTTGCACCTAAGAATATTATCTCTTGAGAGGGCACTAGTTTTGATTTCTTTTTGTTTACTGTGTACCCTAGGCAAATTAGTAACCTTTTTACAAACGTCAGGTGCTTTAGAAGAATGTCCTTGCTCTCTGCTTGAATAAGGCAGTCGTCCAAGTAGGGATATATTTTAATTCCTTTTTGTCTGCAAATTGCAATTACTGGAGCCAGGCATTTTGTGAAGACCCTGTGCGCAGTAGATAAGCCAAAGGGCAGTGCAGAGAATTGGTAATGCATTGAGCCTGCTATAAATCTGACGTATCTTCTGCACAATTGTCTGATTTGGACGTGCAGGTATGCCTCCTTGAGATCCAAAGTAACTAGCCAAGTCTTTTTGCCCAGCATGGGCAGAAGTTGTTGTAGTGTTAACATTTTGAATTTTGGAACATCCAGGAAGGTATTTAAGATTGACAGGTCCACTACTGGTCTCCAGGCTTTGTCTGTTCTGGGTACTAAGAAAAGTCTTGAGTAAAATCCTTGTTCCTGTTCTTCTTGTGGAACTTTTTGAATTGCTCCCATATCCATAAGAGCAGCAATCTGTTTTTGTGCATTTGCCCATTGGTTTTGTGGCAGGTTTGGCATATCTTTTAGTTTTGGAAGCGTGTGGAAGTGGAACCTGTACCCCTGAGAAACTATATTCAGCACCCATTGGTCTTGGGTGATCATGTGCCAATTGTTTGAGAAAAGTGCTAGCTTTCCCCCTAGGGGTGCTGTCAACTGTAAGAGCTTGGCATTTGCAGAGGGAAGTCATTGTGTCTGTTTCCTATAAGGTTGTGATGTCTTCCCCTTCATTGGGGGCTGAAGCACCCCATTGTTTAGGTCTGTAGGGGCCTTGGGGCTGAGATCTGCCTCTTGGGCATCTGTATCTGCCTCTTCGTGAACTGTCTGACATTGGAAAGGACCACTTTTTTGAAGACCAGTTTCTGCTAAATCTAGGTGGTTGAACCTGTAAGAAATCTTTCACCGTTTGCATTGACTTTGCTTTATCCTCCATTTTCTTTAACACCAAACAAAAGTACCATGCTGTAGTGGAGCATCCAACAATTTTACCTTAACATGATCAGGTAAACTTTGTTCTTTCAACCAAGCATGTCTTCAAATAACTGAGCCTGTAGCTGCGGCTCTACAAGAAGCCTCTAATGAATCAAAACCACATTGCAGAGTATGCTTTCCCACTTGTTCAACTGCGTGCAATAATTCCTGCATTTCTTTACTGTCAGGACTTTCTGTACTTGTAACCATTTTCTGCTTTAACAATGACATGAGATACTGCTGATATTTAAGCATGTGAAACTGACAGTTTAAAGCTCTTACAGCTAAAGTAGCAGAAGTGTAAACTTTTTTCCCCCATCTGTCCAGAGCTCTGGAATCCCTATCTGAGGGGACAGGATTTTTGGCAGTGGAAGCTTTAACCCCTTTAGGACCATGAGAAATTGTTTCTGGGTCTGCAGCGGGGATTTTATAAAGAAATTTATGAGAGTCAGGGACCCTGTAGTATCTGTCTGGTTTTACTGGAGCAGGGGGTAAAGAATCTGGAGACAGACTGGATTCAGAAAATCATCATCTACAATAACAAGCACAGGGGGGATAGCCAGGGGCCTGTGCTGAGGCAATAAAAGGAAATCTCTGAGCCTTTTCTTGGATTCTGAGTAATCCTGGCTCTCCCAGTGGAAATGCTCCCTCATGGTGTGCAGGGTTTCCCCAAAAGAATAATCCTCAGGTGGTGAGGCTGAAGGAATGGACTCTACAGCATCAGAGTCCTCATAAGGAGGGAGAGAATAGCCCTGATCAGAAGAAGAATCAGAGGAAATGGAAACCTGATCAGAGGAATCATGATCAGTGTCTTGCCTAGGCCTTTTGTTGGGGGGGGGGGGGGGGGCTGATTAAAGTAATAAGGTCTTCGGCCATTTTAAGCATCTGTTTCTTTGGCATGGATGACTGTTCTGGAGAATGCTGCACTTGTTTCCTTGTCTTTGACTTTGCCTTTGCTGCTGTAGTAGCCTTAATTGTAAGCTGTGAAGGTATGAAGACGCTCTCAGAAGCCGGTGCCTGCTCAGCGGCTCCAGACCCATCTGAGGACACAGTTTCCGTAGGTCCAATACCTTGAGTTTCCACAGGCCTCAGGGCCTCCACGTGGCTTTCGGTTATGGCCTGTGGCTCTGAGGTAGTGGGTGTCAGGGGCTGTGAAAGCACCTCACTGAGAACCGGCGATTGGCCTAGAAGAGGTGTCGTTGTCGGTTTTGGACCTCGGATGCCTGTCTCTTTCTTTGTCTTTGCGTTTTTTATACAATCTGGTCATCGGTTGATCTGACGGCATTATATAGTTAAATCTTCGTCCAAAGTAATGTAAAGCAAATTCAAACCGACATTTAATAGTGCGCTTACTGAATCTCGCACAAAACCGACAACTAGTAACGTCGTGATCAGGGCCTAGGCAAGGAATACAGTAAGAGTAAAAGTCCTTATGAGGTATTTGCTTCCCACAAGAAATACAATTATTAACTTTTACTGACATCGGTCTGGAGCAAGAAAAAGTTTCCCCAACGGGGTACTTAGCTTTACTGAAGACTTCGGTTCTGAAATTCAATTTTGAAAATCTCAGGAGTCAGCCGACCGGCACTTGTGAACTGCTTTTGCTTCGGGCACCGCGTGGCAAGAAAGACTGAAGAAAATAGCGTCGGTTGCAACTTTTATACCCCTGGCACACTGACGTCAGGGAAGAGGCGACAGCAACCGACGCCGGACCAAGACTTTGGAACTTAGGTCGCCTGCCAGCAGGATAACCCAAGTGTAATGACTGCAACAGTGAAACACGATGAACATCTGGGACATACTTACCTCACAACTTCATATTCAGCCTAAAAAGGTCATCACCACATGTGTGATCTATATTCCACCTGGTAATACACCTGGTAGCCTTGAAGACTTCTTATCCTGGTGTTCTTCCACATACTCAGAAAAAACCCTTATTCTGGGGGACTTCAACCTAGATTGGTTCACCTGTATATCAGAACCGCCAAGTAATCTAATAAATCTCCATGGCTACCAGCAGCTAGTCCAAATTCCAACTAGATGTGATAAAAAATCTAAAAGGGAATCCATCCTTGACTGGGTCCTAACTAACAACCCCACATTGTACCCTCACACAGGCAGTCTCCCAGACACCTTAAGTGACCACAACATAATATACTTTATATGTAGTAGAACAAGCATATGCAAAACCACTAACTATATATCCACTAGAAACACAAAACAATTTTCTCCTGAAGTCCTCAACACTTTACTCTAACTGTGACTGGACCCCCCCTAAAAACCCTCCCACTTGACCAGGCTGTAGCATATTTCAACAAAACATTTCTAAAACACCTAGACACTGTCGCTCCATTGCGCAAAATCAAGGTTAGAACCTCTACAAACCCCTGGCTCAGTAAAGAAACCAAACAGATCCTCAAGTCCAGAGACACTGCCTGGCTTTACTATAAAAAAAAACCCAAAGAAACAAAGCCTAACTAAGTACCAAGAACTGCGCAACCATGCAAAAAAATGCATTAGGCTGGACAAAAAAAATCCTACTACACAACATTACAAACTAAATACCAACACAACCCCCAAAACTTTTGGAAAAATGTAAACCAGCTACTAAAATCCACCCAAAAGGCTACCCACAAACCAACCACCCCTGACACTAAAGTTCCCATTGAAACACAATTCAACTCCCACTTTGTGAACTCAATTCTATCCTTAGTATCACAGGACAGTTCCTTCCTCACTATCCACCCCCCCCCCCCCCCAACACAAATAAAGTACAGCTGTGTACACTTACCATAAATGTAGATGTTCGAGTGTATTCACTGTTTCAGTCATTACATTTAGGCAATCTGCTGGCAGGTTGCCCTCAGTCGGCCTGAATAACAAAGTCTTGGGTCCTGCCTCGGTTGCTGTCTCTTCCTCCATGATGTCAGGTTGTCAGGGGTATAAAACATGCAGACGACGCCATTTTATTCAGTTTTTCTTGCCCCAGATGTCAGGTGCCCCCCAAATGGGGAGCAAAAAAAAAAAATATATATATATATATATATATATATATATATATATATATGGATCACCTTTAAAACCTCGAAACCGCGTTTGCCCGACACACTAATGACCGAAACGAAAAGACCGACAACACAAAAGCGACAACGCAAAACACCGAAAACCATTACACCAACACACTACACGTAAACAACACAGTACACTACATAACATATGCACTATCCCTAACCCAAACCCTAACCCTAAGGTCCGACACTACCGCACACTTACCCTACCTGCACCCTAACCCTAACTCACTTACCCACCCCTAAACCCACAGTCCTCGCTATCGCACACACCCTACCTGCACCAACCCTAACTCACTTAACCCACTAACCCACAGTCCCTCACCATCGCACACACACCTACCTGCACCCTAACCCTAACTCACTTAACCCACCCTAACCCACAGTCCCTCACCATCGCACACACACCCTACCTGCACCCTAACCCTAACTCACTTACCCACCCCTAAACCCACAGTCCCTCGCTATCGCACACACACCCTACCTGCACCCTAACTCACTTAACCCACCCCTAACCCACAGTCCCTCACTATCGCACACTTACCTGTCCGCTCCCTAACACTAAATCCCTCACTCGATCGCACACTTACCGAGTCCGTCGGGTTCTCACCTTTTCGGTCATCTGCGTTTTCGGTATTCTCGTCCCGTCAGATTCCGTTTCGGGCAAACGCGAGTTCGAGATTTTAAAGGTGACCCATATATATATATATATATATATATATATATAGAGAGAGAGAGAGAGAAAGAGAGAGAGTAAACAGTAAATATATATAAATGCACTTTTAGAAACAAACTTTACTTTCATCTAAAAGCAAACACACCACAAAGGCTTTTGTGTATAGTGAAGGAAAGAAAGGTAGAGAAAGGGGGATGGCGGGTGCTTAACCCGGACTGCAACAGTGAATACACTAACAACTACATTTATGGTAGGTACACAACTGTACTATGTTCTTCGTGTTTCACTGTTGCAGTCATTACATTTGGGAAGAATCCCAAAGCTATGGTTGGAAGGCTGGAGCTAAACAGCATCAGGAGCGGCTATAAGGCCCTGCAGAACTGCAGTGACAAAGCCTGCCCTGGAATTGGAGAAGAGTGGCAAATGATAATGCTTTGTGAAGGTATGAACAGAGCTCCAAGTATCAGCTTCTAGAATTTCTCTGGTAGGTACCCCTCTGAGAAAAGCTGCTGAAGTAGAGGCAGCCCTGGTGGAATGTGATCTGATCCCTTTGGGCACAGACTTACCATGGTGCAAGTAGCAGAAAAGTACAGTTTTGTACCTACCATAAATGTAGATGTCCGAACAGGAATGCATCTGCAGTCATAACAAATGGGTTGTCCTGTCGTCAGGCAGCCCTTCGGTCGGCCGGATTCCAAAGTCTGGGTCTGGCCTCGGCAGGTGTCGCACTTCACCCGACGTCATAGCTGCAGTTCTTCGGGTATAAAGGCATCAGCTGACGCCATTTTCTTCAGTGTTTCTTGCCCCAGATGCCAGTTGCCCTCTTGGATAGCTAAATTTTGGATAAATGCCAATGTTTCCAAATAGTAGAAGGCAAACACAAAAAATAAGCATGTATGTACATATATACAAACAAATACACCATAAGAGATCCCCCCCCAGCTAGCTATTAGATGGGCAAATACCCTAGGAATACCACAGAGGGGAAGGAGGGTGGGTAATCCTGACTGCAGATGCATTCCTGTTCGGACATCTACATTTATGGTAGGTACAAAACTGTACTATGTCCTTCAAGGATGCATCTGCAGTCATAACAAATGGGTAGAATACCATAGCCAAACTAGGGGAGGAGGAAGAGGAAATTATGGTGTAGTTAGGATCCCTTGCAAAACAGCAGTGGCAAACCCTGCTCGGGATCTAGAGTATAAAGGTAAGTTATAATGCTTGGCAAATGTATGCACGGAGGTCCAAGTAGCAGCCTCTATAATGTCCTTGGTAGCCACTCCTCATAAGAAAGCTGTGGTAGTGGCTGTAGCCCTTGTAGAATGAGGCCTTATGTTCTGTGGAGTTTGCTTTCCATGGTAGGAGTAACACAATCTAATGCAATTTCCTATCCACTTGAAGATTGTCTGTTTTGAAATTGCTTTTCCTTCCCTTCCTGTTGCATATGCTACCAGAAGCTGGTCAGTTTTTCTATTGCCCTTGGTTCTGTCCAGGTAGCGCAACTGTCTATGTACATCCAAAGTATGCAGCAGTCTTTCCCCCTTGTTTTGTGGATTGGGGAAGAAGGTAGGTAGGTGGATTGCCTGGTTTAAAGACACTCTGGATACCACCTTAGGCATAAATGTAGGATTTGTTCTCATGGACACTCTATCTTGATGGAAGATTAGGAAGGGTTGTACTGCCATTAAAGCCTGTAGCTCAGAAACCCTTCTTGCTGAGGTAATTGCCAGCAGAAAAGCAGTTTTCCAGGATAGGTGTTGTAGATCTGCTGTTGCTGCTGGTTCGAAAGGGGCAAGTGTCAATTTTTCTAGCACAAAGTTCAAGTCCCATGCTGGTAATGGTGGTTTCCTAGGAGGTTTTACATTTTTAATTCCTCTCAGAAACTGCCTGAGTAGAGGATGCGAAGACAGGGGATCGAAGCTGTATTCAGAAATAGCTGATGCATGTATCTTGATGGAGGAATAGGACAGGCCTGTATGGAAAAGTTCTGCCAAATACTCCAGGATGTTGGCAATGTCTACCTTTGACACATCTTTTCCCCTTTCAGTACTCCAAATGAGAAACCTTTTCCATTTTCCTGCATAGTTCCTTCTTGTTGAAGGTCTGCGGGCCTCAAGGATAATGTCTTTAACCCTTTGGGATAAATCTGGTTAGTTGCTCTTATGTAATGTTCCAGGCAGTCAGCTGCAGAGTTTTCAGGTTTGGATGCAGGGTGTTGTAGCCGTTCTGAGTTAACAGCAAAGGAATCAGGGGCAGTGTCCACATTTTCCCCCGAGACATGCTTCTCAGTAATGGGTACCAATGTTGTCTTGGCCAGTCTGGAGCTATCAGGATGATCCTTGGACGTTCCTCTTTGATTTTCAATAGCACCTTGTGCATCAAAGGAAGAGGTGGGAATGCATATGCTGTCAGGCCTTTCCAACTGAAGGATAGAGAGTCCACCTTCCAAGCAAGTGGGTGGTAAGTCCTTGTGCAGAATTTCTTGAGCTGGTGATTGAGTGGGGATGCGAATAGGTCTATTTGTGGCAGTCCCCATTTCTTTGTGATGACCTTGAAGATGTCCGGGTGTAGCATCCATTCGTGAGCATCCGAGGTAGTTCTGCTTAATATGTCTGCTAAGATGTTTTCTTTTCCGGTACAAAATTGCTTGTAACTGAATGTTGTAGCTCAGAGCCATATTCCATAGGTCCAGTGCCATCCGGCATAGAGGGTATGAATGAGTGCCTCCCTGTTTGTTGATGTACCACATGACTGTGGTGTTGTCTGTCCTTATCATCAACTGCCCTTCTTGGAGGAATGGTCAGACATTCTGGATTGCTAGTTTTACTGCCAGCATTTCCTTTTGATTTATGTGCAGGTGCAGCTGATCTGGAGTCCATAAGCCTTGTATGCACTTGTCCAGCATGTGGGCCCCCCAACCGAGGTCTGAGGCGTCCGTTGTGATGGTTTGGCTTGGTTGAATGCTGTGGAAGGGCAAACCTGGGTTTGACTGGCATGCCTGAGCCCACCATAGGAATTCTTGTTTCAGGCATGGGATTAGTGGTATTTCGGTTTCTAAGCTGTGCCTGTGTTGAGACCATAAATTCTTCAGGTACCACTGTAGCTTTCTCATATGCAGTCTGGCATGAGGGACCAGGATTATGCAGGATGCCATGAAGCCCAAGGCCTGCAGTACTTTCCTTGCTGTTAGTTTGTTCTGCTCTGTTAATGCCAAGAAGTAGAGAGGAAGTTGTTCTTGTTTTTCTGCAGTTAGGAATGCCATCTGTTTTACTGTGTCCAATTCTGCAC
Source organism: Protopterus annectens (assembly GCF_019279795.1). Lineage (NCBI taxonomy): Eukaryota > Metazoa > Chordata > Ceratodontiformes > Protopteridae > Protopterus > Protopterus annectens. The sequence continues at coordinate 1,119,177,406 of NC_056737.1, read as the reverse complement.
CTAAGAAGGTTATTCTTTGGGATGGTATCAGTCTTGACTTTTTTATATTGACTGTATATCCCAGGGCTTGCAGTAAGCAAATGACTCTTTGTAAGTCTTCTGTTAGCTTGTTTTTGTTGTCCGCTTGTATCAGGCAGTCGTCCAGGTATGGATATATTTGGATTCCCTGAAGCCTGCAGTGGGCGATTACTGATGCCAGGCATTTCGTGAACACTCTGGGCGCAGTAGATAAGCCAAAGGGCAATGCTGAGAATTGATAATGCTCTGATCCTGCAAGAAATCTGAGGTATCTTCTGCAATTTGGTCGTATGGGGACGTGCAGGTATGCCTCCTTGAGATCTAGAGTCACCAGCCAATACTCCTTGCCCAGCATGGGAAGAAGTTGCTGTAGGGTCAGCATTTTGAATTTTGGAACAATGATGAATGTGTTTAAAGCGGACAGGTCGAGAATAGGCCTCCAATTTTTCTCTTCTCTTTTCTTGGTACCAGGAATAGTCTGGAGTAAAATCCCTTTCCTTGTTCCATAGATGGTACCCTTTCCACAGCTCTCATCTTTGCTAATTGAGCTATTTGTTTTAGAGCTTCTGTCTTTTGATTTGGTGGCAGGTTTGGCATTCCTCTTTTTCCTGGTAAAGTATGGAAATGGAACCTGTAGCCTTGGTCTATAGTTTGCAAAATCCACTTGTCTCTTGTGATATAGTGCCAGTTTTTTGAAAATAAGGTTAACTTTCCGCCTAAGGGTGCTGCTATTTGTTCCCTGGTAGGTGGTGCCAGAGCCAAGTCACTGTGATTGTCCTGTTGCAGTGGTAGTTGTTGTGTCTGTGCCTCGTTGGTTGTTACCTTGCCACTGGCGTCCCCTGTAGGCACCTCCTCTGGATTGATTTCTGCCTCTTGAACGCCTATTCCTGCCTCTCTGAGTTTTAGAGGAGTCTGGAAAGGACCAATTTTTGGAAGGCCAGTTCCTGCTAAACCTTGGAGGCTGAACCTGTAAGAAATCTTTCACTGTTTGTACAGATTTTGCCTTCTCTTCCATTTTCTTCAGTACCTGTTGAGCAGGAGAACCAAATAAACTGACCTTATCCATAGGAGCATCTAATAGTTTTGCTTTAACATGATCCGGCAAGACCTGTTCTTTCAACCATGCATGCCTTCTTATAACTGTGTCAGTCATGGCTGATCTAAAGGAAGCCTCCAGTGCATCATAGCCACATTTTAAAGAATGGTTACTAACCTGCTGAATGTTATGCACCATTTCTAGAACATATTTCTTATCTAAAGAATCATCAGAGGACAGTTTCTTAGTTAACTGATCAAGCATAAACTCCTGGTATTGGATCATATGAAACTGACAGTTCAATGCCCTAGCTGAGAAAGTAGCAGAGGTGTATACTTTTTTACCCCATCTCTCTAAGGACCTGGATTCCCTTTCAGAAAGGAGAGGGTTTTTAACTGAGGTCGAAACTACTGCCTTAGGCCCCTGTGAGATAGTCTCAGGATCTGCAAAAGGAGCCTTGTATGAATGGTGATGAGTGTCCGGGACCCTGTAGAACCTATCGGGCTTAGCAGGGGCTGGAGGTAAAGTATCATGAGCAGTGCAAGCATCATTAAATGCATCATCTACAACAGGAAGAACTGGAGGTATAGCTAAAGGCCTATGTTGTGGTAAATGTAAAAAGGTCCTAAGCCTTTTCCTTGAATCTGAGAAATCTTGTCCCTGCCATTGGAATTGCTCTCTCATGGCATGTAAGGTTTCCCCAAAGGAAAATTCCTCTGGTGGAGAGGCAGAAGGAATCGATTCCTCAGCATCGGAGTCTTCATAAGTAGAAAAAGGAGCCTCTGGATGGTCTGTATCATCAGAAGAATCATCTGAGGACACTGGCTCAGGGGGCTCTGCTCTAGGTCTCTTTTCTGGAGGAGGTTGAGAGGCCCTGTCTGGGTGAGATTGGGATCCCCTAATTAAAGAGATGAGATCCTCTGCCAGAGTGAGCATTTGGGAACTGGAACTGGGCCTGTGAGAGGGGGGCTTAACAGGCACAGACTTAGAAGTTTTGGCTGCTTTAGCCCTGGCAAAGGCCTTTATGGACATGGCTGCAGGCGGCCTAGCAGCACCACGTGCAGGGGTTGAAACATCCAAAGGGATGGTGTCCGATAATTCTTGTGAAATCACAGTAGCAGGTAGAACTTCAGAGGCCGATTCAACTAGGTTAGAAGGGGCCTCGGTAGTAGTCATGGATTCGGCTGAAGATAGAACCGTTTGCTCGGTTTCGGCCGAAACCGAGACACTAGCGGTTTGCTTAACAGCGGTTTCGGCCGAAACCGCGGACCGCGAGTGTCAGTCCTTTTCTTTGCGTTTCTTAACAACTTGTGAAGTTGGAGGATCCGACGGCATTATGTACGCAAAATCTGAGCCGAAAAACTGTTCAGCAAACTCCGACCGACGTCTAAGCGTCCGTCGGTTGAAAGAAGCACAGGCTAAACAAGCTGCTACGTCGTGGTCTGGGCCTAAACAAGGTAAGCAGTAAGAGTGGAAATCTTTATGAGGTATTTGTTTCCCACAAGTTAAACAGTTATTCACTTTTTCTGACATCGGCTGAGGCAAGAAAGAGTCCCCAACGGGGTACTTAGCTTTTTAGAAGTCTTCGAAGTAGTATTCGGTAGTAGTAATCTCTGGATCTGACCGACCGGCACTTGCGAACAGCTTCTGCTTCGGGCGCCACGCGGCAAGAAAGACTGAGGAAAATGGCGTCGGCTGATGCCTTTATACCCGAAGAACTGCAGCTATGACGTCGGGTGAAGTGCGACACCAGCCGAGGCCAGACCCAGACTTTGGAATCCGGCCGACCGAAGGGCTGCCTGACGACAGGACAACCCATTTGTTATGACTGCAGATGCATCCTTGAAGGACATCAAATGGCTTATCCACTTTGAAATAGTCTGCTTTGATATAGCCTTCCCCTCTGTCCCTGCAGCAAATGCTACCAGTAGTTGTTCAAACTTTCTTAGAGATTTGGTCCTGTTTAAGTAGAATCTTAGTTATCTGTGTACGTCCAATGAATGCAGAATACACTCCCCCTTGTTCTGAGGATTTGGGTAAAATTTTGGTAGACGAATGGTCGGGTTAAGAGCCACACTGGATACCACCTTAGGCATAAAAGAAGGATTGGTCCTGAGGGACACCCTGTCCGGCTAAAATATAATAAAAGGCTCCACTGCCATGAGAGCCTGTAGTTCTGAAACCCTTCTTGCTGAAGTGTCTGCCAGGAGAAACGCTGTTTTCCAAGACAGAAATTTTATATCCAGAGTAGCTGCTGGTTCAAAAGGAGGCAGGGTGAGTTTTTCCAGCACAAAATTGAGGTCCCATGCATTCTGGCCCCTCTAAGATACTGTTTAAGCAGAGGATGAGAAAATTGGGGAGGCTCTGTGTTGTAATGAGCCGAGATGGCAGAGGCATAGATTTTTACTGAAGAAAAAGATATGCCCTTGCCAAGCATCTCAGTCAAATATTGTAAAATCTGAGGAATATTGGGCTTTGCTGTGTCCGTCCCTTGTGTTTGGTTCCAAGCACCAGAATCTCTTCCATTTATCAGCATACGATTTTCTAGTACTAGGCCTTCTGGATTCCAAAATGACATCCATCACAGATTTACTGAGAGGTGTTGATTGAATAATTAATTGATCAGCCATGTTGCAAGATTCAGTGTTTGGAGCTGAGTGTGCAGAACTTGATTGTTCTGCTGAGACAGCAGATGAGGCATTTGAGGCAAGTACCATGGAGGAAGTTGAGACATAATTCCTTAGAAGTGGGTACCAGTGCTGACGAGGCCAGTCCAGAGCAACTAGAATCATTTTTATTTTTTCCTGTCTGAATTTTAGTAATACCTTGGAGAATAGAGGCAGAGGGGGAAGGCATAGACTGATAATTTTTTCCAGCTGAAGGACAGGGCATCCACTTTCCATGTTTTCTTGTGATGAGGTCTTGTGCAGAATTTGTCCAACTGATAATTTTGGGGAGAGGCAAATAGATCTGTCTGGGCTCCCCATTTCTGTGTTAACATGCCGAAGATTTGAGGATCCAGTTTCCATTGTGCGGGTCCATAAGATTTCTGCTTAGGTCGTCTGCCAGAGTATTTTGTTTTCCTGGCAGGAATTGAGCATGAATATGTACCTGGTAAGTCAAGGCTGTGTTCCGCAAGGCCATGGCTAGTCTGCAAAGGGGGTAGAAATGTGTACCCCCCTGCTTGTTTATGTACCACATAACTGTGGTGTTGTCCGTCTTTATCAGTAGTTGTCCTGGATGAAGTAAGTCCTTGAAGGCTGTCAGAGCATTCTGAACAGCTAGCATCTCTTTCTGGTTGATATGCAGATGCATTTGGTTTGTGCTCCATTTGCCCTGAATGCATCTCCCCGCTAGGTGGGTCCCCCAAGCATAGTCTGTTGCATCTGTAGCTAGGGTTTGGGTGGCAGAGGGTAGAGTGAATGACACTCCCTTGTTTTGGTGACATGTCTCTGCCCACCAAAGAAACTCCTGTTGTAGGCAGGGAATGAGAGGAATCATTCTTTCCAGACTGTGGGCAATGTTGATTCCATAAACTTTTTAGGTACCATTGAAGTTTCCTCATATGCAGTCTCGCATATGGAATTAGTGGAATGCAGAATGCTATGAACCCCAAAGCCTGCAGAATTTGTCTTGCAGATAACTGTTTTTTTGTTGCCATTTGTTTGAAGTATGTTGTCAGTTGCCTTTGTTTGTCTGGCGTGAGGTAAGCCATCTGGGCAGTTGTATTCAAGCTTGCACCCAGGAATGTAATTATTTGAAGGGTACCAGTTGTGATTTCTTTTCATTTATGGTGTACCCTAGGCATGCTAGAAGCCTTTTTACAAATGCCAGATGTTGAAGAAGAGTGACCTTGTCCTCTGCTTGAATGAGACAGTCTACAGATAAGGATAAATTTGAATGCATCTTTGTCTGCAGAATGCAATTACTGGTGCCAGGCACTTTGTAAAGACCCTGGGCGCAGTAGATAAGCCAAAGGGCAGTGCAGAGACTGGGTAATACAAAAAACCTGCTTTGAAGCGGAGGTATCTTCTGCATGATTCCCTTAATGGGATATGCAGGTATGGCTCTTTTAAGACTAGAGTTACTAACCAAGCATTCCTGCCTAGCATAGGCAGTAGCTGTTGTAAAGTCAGCATTTTGAATTTTGGAATGTCCAGGAACGTGTTCAAAATTGATAAGTCCAGTATTGGACGCCATGAATTGTCTTTTCTGGGTACCAGGAAAAGTCTTGAATAAAATCCTTGTCCTTTTTCCTTTTCTGGTACCGGTTGAATAGCCCCCATATCCATGAGGGACATGATTTGTTTCTGGGTCTCTGCCCGCTGGTTTTGCGGCAGATCTGGCCATCCGTTTGGAATTGACAAAGTATGGAAATTAAATCTGTACACCTGGGATACTATGTTTAATTCCCACTTGTCCTGGGTAATTAACCGCCAATTTTGAGCATGAAGTGCTAGTTCTCCCCCTAAGAGGGCTGCCAAAAGATAAGTGCTTGGTGATGGTAGAGGAAAGTCATTGAGACTGCTTACTGTAGGGTTGTGCTTTGTTTCCTCCAGATTTGGAGGTGGAGGCACCCCATTGCTTTGACCTGAAAGAACCCTGTGATTGGTATCTGGAACCTTTTGAGCACCTGGATTTGCCTTGAGTGGCTCTGTTGGACACAGGAAAGGACCAATTTTTAGTAGGCCAGTGTCTACTGAACCTGGGTGGCTGCACTTGCAAGAAATCTTTTACAGTTTGCATAGATTTAGCTTTGTCTTCCACTTTCTTTAAAACCTCTTCTGCCTTACTACCAGAGTATCATGCTGCAAAGGGGCATCCAATAATTTAGCTTTAACATGATCAGGCAGATTTTGCTCCTTGAGCCAGGCATGCCTTCTAATCACAGATCCAGTAACGGCAGCCCTACAAGAGGCCTCCAAGGAATCAAAACCACATTGCAAAGTATGCTTTCCAACCTGTTCTGCTGAAGGCAATAATTCTTGTAACTCTTTATTTTCCGCACAATCAGAAATCAACATAATTTTCTGTTTCAGTAAACCCATAACATGCTGTTGATATTTAAGCATATGAAACTGGCAGTTTAAGGCCCTGATTGCCAAGGTTGCAGATGTATAAACCTTCTTTCCCCATCTATCCAGCGCCCTGGAATCTCTATCAGAGGGGGTAGGATTTTTGGCTGTAGAGGCTTTTACACCCTTGGGACCCTGAAAAATAGTCTCAGGATCAGCAGCAGGACTTTTGAATAGAAATTTGTGGGAGTCAAGAACCCTGTAATATCTGTCTGGCCTACTAGGAGTTGGAGGCAGGGAATCAGGAGCCATGCTTGATTCCGAAAACACATCAACAAGGTCTAATACAGGAGGTATTGCCAAAGGACTATGTTGAGGAAGAAGAAGGAAATCCCTAAGCCTCTTTTTTGATTCAGAGAAGTCCTGACTCTCCCAGTGAAAATGATCCCTTAAAGTATGCAAAGTCTCTCCAAAAGAGTAATCCTCGGGAGGAGATGCAGATGGGATGGATTCCTCTGCATCAGAATCCTCACAGAGTGGAATAGAAAATTCCTGATCAGAAGAGGAATCAGAAGAAATAGAAACCTGATCTGAAGATTCATAATCAGTGCCTTGCCTAGGCCTCTTAGCAGGGGGGGGGGGGGGGGGCCGTTGGGAACCCATGATCAAGGTAATTAAATCTTCAGCCATTTTGATCATCTGTTTTTTAGGCATAGGGGGCCTGAGCATGTGGCTCATGCGTCATTTTTTTTGACATAGAATATGTTTTTGACCTTGTTTTTGTTGCTGGCGTTGGTTTAATATAAAAATGTTGAGGCCTGAACACACCCTCAGAAGCCGGTGCCTGCCCAGCGGCTCCGGACCCATCCAAGGGAGACACATCCGCGGGTTCAATACTCTGAGAACCTCGCAGCATACCGGACTCCGAATGGGTCTTGGGAGAGGCCTGTGACTCAAAAGTAGTGGGTATCAGGGGCTGTGAAAGCGCCTCACTGAGTACCAGTGAACTGGCGACTGGCTTAGGAGAAGCTTCGTCATCGGTTTTGGACCTCAATGGTCTGTCTCTGTCTTTTTCTTTACGTTTTTTGTGAACTCCGGTAGTCGGACTGCTAACTGACGACATTTCAGGATAATTAAATCTTGTACCAAAATATTTAGAAGCAAAAATATACCGGCGCTTAATAGTGCGTTGGTTAAATCTAGCACAAAACCGACAGCAAGGCACGTTGTGATCTCGGCCTAGGCAAGGAATACTGTATAAATGAAAATCCTTATGAGGTATTTGCTTCCCACAAGTAAGGAGCAAGAAAAAGTTTCTCCAACTGGGTACTTAGCTTTAGTTTGAAGACTTTGGCTCTGAAACTCAAATATGAAAATTTCAGGAGTCGGCTGACTGGCACTTGTGAACTGCTTCTGCTTCGGGCACCGAGTGGCAAGAAAGACTGAATAAAATGGCATCGGCTGCATGTTTTATACCCCTGACGACCTGACATCATGGAAGAAGAGACAGCAACCGACGCAGGACCCAAGACTTTGTTATTCAGGCCGACTGAGGGCAACCTGCCAGCAGATTACCCAAATGTAATGACTGCAACAGTGAAACACAAAGAACATCACTAATACAAGCTTTACCCTCAAAACAGTTTCCACCACTTCAATCAAAAGCATGCTCTCCAAACTAAAAACCTCATCAACAGCAGCCGACAGCACAGTTGTGTACACTTACCATAAATGTAGACGTTCTGAGTGTATTTACTGTTGCAGTCATTACACTTGGGTCATCCTGCTGGTAGGTTACCCTCAGTCGGCCTGAATTCCAATGTCTAGATCCGGGGTCGGTTGCTGTCGCCTATTCCCTGATGTCAGTGCGCCAGGGGTATAAAAGATGCAGCCGATGCCATTTTCGTCAGTTTTTCTTGCCCCAGATGTCAGGTGCCCCCAACAGGGTAGGCTAAAAAATATGCCAATAAAACATGCATGCACCAAAATATATTATACCTTCATCTACAAGCAAATACACCACATAGGTTGTATAGATTAGAGAAGTGCAGATAAGTTCCAGCAAAGAGATGGGGGCTGGTGGGTGAGTGGGTGGGTGGGTAACCTGGTATGCAACAGTGAATACACTCGAACATCTACATTTATGGTAAGTGTACACAACTGTACTATGTTCTTCGTGTTTCACTGTTGCAGTCATTACACTTGGGTTGAATCCCAAAGCTAAGGTTGGGAGGCTGGAGCTAATATAGCATTAGGAGCGGCTAAGAGGTCCTGCAGAACTGCAGTGGCAAAGCCTGCCCTGGATTTAGAGTAGAGTGGTAAATGATAGTGCTTTTTAAAGGTGTGCACTGAACTCCAGGTAGCAGCCTCTAAAATGTTTTTGGTTGGTACTCCCCTGAGGAAGGCTGCTGAAGTGGCTGCTGCTCTAGCTGAATGTGGCCTAATGCCCTTAGGCACTGGCTTGCCATGTTGTGAATAGCAGAAATGAATGCAGTGGCCTATCCACTTAGAAATAGTCTGCTTTGAGATAGCCTTTCCTTGTGATCCTGCAGCATATGCCACTAGTAGTTGCTCTGTCTTTCTGAAAGCTTTGGTTCTGTTCAAGTAGAAGCGTAGTTGTCTGTGTATGTCCAAAGAATGCAGAATTCTCTCCCCCTTATTCTGTAGGTTTGGATAGAAAGTAGGCAGATGAATAGCTTGGTTAAGGGCCACACTGGAGACTACTTTAGGCATGAATGTCGGGTTTGTCCTCCGAGATACCCTGTCTGGATAAAAAATGATGAAAGATTCCACAGCCATGAGTGCCTGTAGCTCTGAGACTCACCTTGCAGAAGTTATTGCTAGGAGCAGAGCTGTTTTCCAAGATAAAAACTTTATATCAGCTGTAGCGGCTGGCTCAAAAGGAGGCAGGGTGAGTTTTTCCAAGACATAATTGAGGTCCCATGCAGGTATTGGTGATCTCCTTGGAGGCCTTAAGTTTTTGGCTCCTCTGAGGTACTGCCTTAACAAAGGATGAGAAAAGATTGGTGGCTCTGTACTGTAATGAGCCGAAATAGCAGAGGCATGAATTTTAATTGATGAAAAGGATAGGCCTTTGCCCAGCATCTCAGTTAAGTATTGCAAAATCTGAGGAATATTTGGTACAGCTGTGTCAATTCCTTGTGCCTGGTTCCAAGCACAGAATCTCTTCCCTTTTCCAGCGTAAGATTTTCTGGTACTGGGCCTTCTGGCCTCCAAAATGACATCCATCACAGCTTTAGTGAGGGGTGCGTTTTGTATGACTACATTATCCGCCATGCTGCCAGGTTTAAGGTCTTTAGCTGGCTGTGCAGGATCTGATTGTCTTGTTGGGATAGTAGATGAGGTATCTGAGGCAAGGTCCAAGCCGGGCATTGAGACAAGTTCCTTAGAATTGGATACCAGTACTGGCGGGGCCAGTCTGGGGCAATCAATATCATTTTTGGCTTCTCTTGTGTGACCTTAGGAGTACCTTGGGGAGGAGAGGCAGTGGAGGAAAGGCATATACTGCTAAGATTTTCCAGCTGAAAGATAGGGCATCCACTTTCCATTCTTGTCTGTGATAAGTCCTTGTGCAGAATCTTTTTAGTTGGTAGTTTTGAGGAGAGGCAAACAGATCTATCTATGGGCATCCCCATTTCCTTGTTATCATGCTGAAGATTTGTGGAACCAATTTCCACTCGTGGGGATCCATGAGGTTTCTGCTTAGTTCGTCTGCCAGAGTATTTATCTTTCCTGGCAGGAATTGTGCCTGCAGATGTACTTGGTAAGTCGGTGCTGTGTCCCACAAAGTCATGCCTCATCAGGCAACATCTCAAGCAAAGTTGGCAGTGCCATGATTGCTCCCCAGGCTAGTGAAAGAGGATAAGGTACATACTAAATCTAAATCTAGAGTACTTGATAATAGTTTTCAATCTTACTCACAAACACACTGGCTAATCTACAATGTATGTACTGTACCTGTGTACTATGTATGTATTCTACCTATGTTCCAAATTTCAGCTGTACACCACAAATCTATTAATTACCTTTATTTTTAAATTAATATTTTTTTGTTTGTTCTCTCCACTGTAATTGTTGATGTGCCGCATACCACTGTAAAAACATGTCTTTTGTAACTTGTGTGTATACTGATAATGTATAAATAACTAAATGTAACTGTAATTTTTCTTTGTGGAGCTTTTCTCCCCGGGCTTCTGCTGAAAAAGGGCCTTTTCGGCTCAGTCAGACACCCCCGGTTAACAAATGTAAAATAAAAATAAAATAAATTCTGAGTCAGGAGAGTTGGGATCTGGGGTAGGTGCCATGGTGGCAGAAGTGACAGGCTGTGCAGCAGTGGGTACCAGTCCGGGGTAATCAAGACTGCCCTTCGTTTTTCCTTCCTTAATTTGAGCAGTACCCTTGAAATTAGTGGTAGAAGGGGGAAATGCATAGATCGAGAGGTTGACCCATTGGAAGGGTAGAGCATTCACTTTCCAGGCTTTGCTGTGAGGTTCCCTGTTACAGAATTTGCTGAGCTGGTGATTGCTATGGGGGGCAAAGAGGTCCACCTTCGGGGTGCCCCATTTCTGGATTACAAGGCTGAAGGTGCTGTAGTGTAGCTGCCACTCATGCAGGTCTAGCAGGTTTCTACTTAAGTTGTCTGCCAGAGAGTTTAGGGAGCCTGGCAGGAATTGTGCTAGCAGGTGAATTTGCATGGCTGAAGCAGTGTGCCAAAGGGTCATGGTTAGCCTGCACAGAGGATAAGAGTGAGTTCCTCCCTGCTTGTTGATATACCACATCACTGTGGTGTTGTCTGTTTTGATCAGTAGAGGCCCCAGGGAGAGTAGGGGTCTGAAAGCTGTCAGAGAATGCTGAACAGCTAGCATCTCTTTTTGGTTGATGTGCAGATGTATTGACTTGGGCTCCAATGGTCCTGAATGCACCTGCCATCCAAGTGTGCACCCCAGGCATAATCTGATGCATTTGTGGTTAGGGTCTGGGCGGAGTGGGGTTGTGAGAAGGATAGTCCCTTGTTGTGGTCGCATGCTGCTGCCCACCAAAGAAAATCTTTCCTTAGACAGGGTATCAAAGGTAGGATAGTTTCCAGGTCCTGTGAGTGTTGACACCAAAGGCTTTTTAGGTACCACTGTAGTTTCCTCATATGCAGTCTGGCACACAGAATGAGCAGAATGCAGGATGCCATGAACCCTAGAGCCTTCAGGATTTTCCTTGCGGATAACTGGGTTCTGGTGACTAGTTGAGATAAGTAGCCTGTCAGGTAGGCTTGTTTTTCTGGAGTAAGGAATGCCATCTGGGATGCTGTATCCAGGTTTGCTCCCAGGAATACATTTTTTTGAGTGGGGACTAGTTTGGATTTCTTTTTGTTTATAGTATACCTCAGGGAGGTCAGTAGGTCCTTTACAAAGGTCAGGTGTTATAACACCTTTTCCTGACTGTCTGCCTGAATCAGGCAGTCGTCCGAGTAGGGATAAATTTGGATATTCCTTTGTCTGCAAATGCAATGGCTGGAGCCAGGCATTTTGTGAAAACTCTGGGAGTAGTGGATAAGCGAAAGGGAAGCTCAGAGAACTGAAAGTGCATAGATCCTGCCGTGAAACATAGATATTTCCTGCAAGAATCCCTGACTGGGATGTGTAGACAGGCCTCTTTTAGGTCTAGGGTGGCTAACCAAGCATCCTTGGAAAGCATAGGAAGAAGCTGCTGGAGGGTGAACATTTTGAATTTTGGTATCACCAGGAAGGTGTTTAGAATTGATAGATCAAGGATAGGGCACCAGGAAAAGCCTGCACTCCCTGTTTTTGAAGTGGAGGATCTTTGCATTCCCTGGGACTGCTGTCTGGGGGGGGTCTGCTTCCCCTAGGTCTTGTCTGAGCTGGCCTGGAGGGAGCCGGAAAGGACCAGTGCTTGGAGGGGCAATGTCTACTGAACCTCGGAGGCTGGACCTGCAAGAAATCTAACTGTCTGCATAGATTTTGCTTTTTCTTCCATCTTTTTTAAGACCTCTTCTGCCTTGGTGCCAAACAAATTGCCTTTGTGCAATGATGCGTCCAACAGTTTTGATTTGACATGGTCTGGCAAGGTCTGTTCCTTAAGCCACGCATGCCTTCTAAGTATAGAACTTGTGACTGCTGCCCTGCAAGATCCTTCTAGGTCATCAAAGCCACATTGCAACTTGTGTTTAGTAACATGGCTTGCAGAATGCATAAGTTCTTGTAATTCTTTATTTTCTGCACAAGCAGGAAAGGTAGATATTTTTTGTTTGAGGAGTTCCAAGGTATGTTACTGGTATTTCAGCATGTGGAACTGACAATTTAGTGCTCTAATGGTAAGAGCTGCAGAGGTGTATATTTTTTTACCCCATCTGTCTAAAGCTTGGGAATCCCTGTCCAAGGGGGTGGGATTCTTAGCTGTGGTTGCTTTTATTCCTTTAGGTTCTTGGGAGATGACCTCTGGGTCAGCAGTAGGATTTTTGAACAGAAACTTGTGCGAGTCAAGGACTCTGTAATACCTGTCAGGTTTCCTGGGAGCAGGAGGAATTGTGTCAGGAGTTAAACTGGAATCCATAAAGACATCATCCACAACATCCAAGACAAGAGGAATGGATATAAGGTCAGTGCTGTGGCAAATCTAAGAATTCCCTGTGTCTCTTTTTGGACTGAGGGTAGTCCTGACATTCCCATTGGAAATGCTCCCTTAAAGTATATAGGGTTTCACCAAATGAAACATCCTCTGGAGGAGAGGCAGAAGGAATGGATTCCTCTGCATCTGATTCCTCATAAGGAGATAAGGTTTGCATGCATTCATATTCAGAAATCTCAGAGTCATCGAACTCCTGGTCAAATAAAACTGCTGGGGACAAGTTTCTTTCCTTTGGAAGGAGTAGGCCGACTTCCCCCCAATAGGCATAATAAGGTCTTCCGCCATTTTAAGCATTTATGATTGAGGCATGGAACACTGCGGTGGTGGTGCTGCAGTAGCGTTGTTGCCTCACAGTAAGACACTGTCCTGTTCGATTCTCAGCTAGAGCATCTTCTGTGTGGAGACATGCGTGAATAGGCGTACCTTCGTTGAAGGTTGTGCGTCAGGGCCGGCAACTTGGCACATAAAAAAAAAAATGAATCTTGAGAAAGTAACAATTACATTACAAATTATTTCTATCCAAGACTGCTGCACGTTCATCTACTGTTCTGTCTTAACGATCAACTACTGTTTTCACATTAATTCTAAACACCTTCCCTGTAACTGAAAATGATGCCTTCTTGTAACTATAATTCCAACTGTAACACTGTTGTACAGTCCTAAGAGATCTGAAGTATTTAAAACCAAAGTGTCTAGGCAGGAGTAACGCCAGTTGCAAAGGATATTTTCACATTTTTCATAGAGAGCACACAGAATGGATAAACCAGCATTTTTCAACATTTGGTTCATTGCCCTTGGCAAGACTAAAATGATCACACCCTCTTTTTACTGTGAAGACACCCAAACATAGTAATGGATCATCTGGACAACTTTTAAAAAGGGAAAACAATTGCTGGGCAGTTCATTCTACAGCCTTTCACTGAATGTCCAACAGTCCGGAAAATTCCTGTTTCAGAATCAGAACACAAATAAAGTACTTCCTTTACACAGGAAAGCTTCAGTGAAGTGAGCTGTGAAAAAGCATGATGCAATCAGATGACCTCCATGTGAGTGCCACAGCCTTGACTAATGGGTACATAGTGTGCGACTCAAAACATACCTTAGTAGTTTTAAATGCTAGAATCTTTTCTAAAAAAAATCATTAGCTCTTATTAGTCATTACCTGATCACATTAAAAAAGACAAACCTTTTACAATCAAACTGTCTAAATGACAGATGACAGCGATGTCAAAGCAGTTCATTTGGTTACTGTGTAACTGCCAATTTAAATCGTTCATCTAGTCACTGTAAGTTGTTATGTACTCAAAGGTCTTCACTATTTACACAAAACACTGTGTTTAACTTTGACACATACTACAGGATGGTAGCTGACAGCCTCAAGCTACATGCATTAAGATGGTGTCCTCGAAGTGTAGACAGTAAAATTAAATGAGCTTTGTACAGCTCATACACCTAACCCACAATGATCAGGCAAAGAAACTTTAGTACAAAAATTAAACAAACTATGACACCTACTACTGTGATATTCAACCAAAACTGTAAATCTTTATCCTTTATGAAGAAGCTAGAGTGTAGCATTTCAGAAGATTGTGGTTCTATGTGCGCTTACACAATGAAATGCAAAGTCTGCACCATAAGAACAGTTACAATGTACTGTTCTGAAGCACAGCATAAAAAATAGCCACGTTCCAAATTTGTACATAATAGTCTGCAGAAAGTACAGTTGTGTACACTTACCATAAATGTAGATGTTTGAGTGTATTCACTGTTGCAGTCATTACATTTGGGTAATCCTGCTGGCAGGTAGCCCGCAGTCGGCCTGAATTCCAAAGTCTTGGGTCCTGCGTCGGCTGTCGTCGCACCTTCCCTGACGTCATGTCGTCAGGGGTATAAAAGAAGCAGCCGATACCATTTTCTTTAGTTTTTCTTGCCCCAGATGTCAGGTGCCCCCTAAAAGGGTAGCCAAAATTTATATCTATATATAAAATTACATGCAGCAATATAAACTTTACCTTCATCCACAAGCAAATACACCACATAGGTAGTATAAATCAGAGAAGGAAAGATAGGTTCCACGAGAAGAAAAAGGGGGAATGGCGGGTGAGTAACCTGGACTGCAACAGTGAATACACTAGAACATCTACATTTATGCTAAGTGTACACAACTGTACTATGTTCTTCGTGTTTCACTGTTGCAGTCATTACATTTGGGTAGAGTCCCAAAGCTATGGTTGGGAGGCTGGAGCTAAACAGCATTAGGAGTGGCTATGAGACCCTGCAGAACTGCAGTGGCAAAGCCTGCCCTGGATTTAGAGTAGAGTGGCAGATGATAGTGCTTTGTAAAGGTGTGCACTGAACTCCAAGTAGCTGCCTCTAAAATATCCTTGGTTGGTACTCCCCTGAGAAAGGCGGTTGAAGTGGCTGCAGCTCTGGTGGAATGTGGCCTAATGCCCTTAGGCACTGGCTTGCCATGGTATAAGTAGCAGAAACAAATGCAGTGGCCTATCCACTTTGAAATAGTCTGCTTTGAGATAGCCTTTCCTTGTGATCCTGCAGCATATGCCACTAGTAATTGCTGTGTCTTTCTGAAAACATTGGCTATGTCCAAGTAGAATCTAAGCTGTCTGTGTACGTCCAAAGAATGCAGAATTCTTTCCCCTTTGTTCTGTGGATTTGGGTAAAAAGTTGGCAGATGAATGGTTTGGTTAAGAGCCACACTGGACACCACCTTAGGCATAAATGTTGGGTTTGTCCTCATGTCCGGATAAAAAAATGATAAAAGGTTCCACAGCCATGAGTGCCTGTAGCTCTGAAACTCGTCTTGCAGAAGTTATTGCTAGGAGCAGAGCTGTTTAGTTTTTCCAAGACATAGTTGAGGTCTCATGCAGGCATTGGTGATCTCCTTGGAGGCCTTAAATTTTTGGCTCCTCTGAGGTACTGGTGGCTCTGCATTGTAATGAGCCGAAATGGCAGGGGCATGAATTTTAATAGATGAGAAAGATAGGCCTTTGTCCAGCATCTCAGTTAGGTATTGTAAAATCTGAGGAATATTTGGCACAGCTGTATCTGTTCCTTGTGCTTGGTTCCAAGCACAGAATCTCTTCCATTTTCCAGCATAAGATTTTCTAGTACTAGGCCTTCTGGCTTCCAAAATGACATCCATCACAGCTTTGCTGAGAGGTGTGTTTTGTATGACTACATTATCCGCCATGCTGCCAGGTTTAAAGTCCTTAGCTGGCTGTGCAGGATCTGATTGTTTTGCTGGGACAGTAGATGCGGTACTTGAGGTAACGTCCAAGCTGGGCATCGAGACAAGCTCCTTAATATTGGGTACCAGTGCTGGCGGGGCAAGTCTGGTGCAATCAGTATCATCTTTAGCTTCTCCTGTCTGACCTTTAGGACTACCTTGGGGAGGAGAGGCAGTGGGGAAAAGGCATATACTGATAGGTTTTTCCAGCTGAAGGATAAGGCGTCCACTTTCCATGCTTGTCTGTGATAAGTCCTTGTGCAGAATCTTTTTAGTTGGTAGTTGTGAGGGGAGGCAAATAGATCTATGCCCGGGCATCGCCATTTCCTTGTTATCATGCTGAAGACTTGTGGATCCAGCTGCCACTCGTGGGGATCCATGAGGTTTCTGCTTAGTTTGTCTGCCAGAGTATTTTCCTTTCCTGGCAGGAATTGTGCCTGCAAATGTACTTGGTAAGTCAAAGCTGTGTCCCACAAGGTCATGGCTAGTCTGCAAAGGGGATAAGAGTGTGTGTGTCCCTGCTTGTTTATATACCACATGACCGTGGTGTTGTCTGTCTTTATCAGTAGTTGTTCCAGATGAAGTAGGTCCTTGAAGGCTGTCAGGGCATTTTGAACAGCTAGCATCTCTTTTTGATTGATATGTAGATGCATTTGGTTTAAGGTCCATGTTCCCTGAATGCATCTTCCTGCCATGTGGGCCCCCCAGGCATAACCTGATGCATTCATTGTTAGTGTCTGCCTGGCTGGGGGTAATGTGAACAGCTGTCCCTTGTTTTGGTGACAAGCCTTTGCCCACCATCGAAACGCCTGTTGCAGGCAGGGAATGAGAGTTATTATAATATAATAATATGTCTAAGCAGCAGAGACCTCCAAAGCAGAGACCCAAGCAACTGCTACCCCAAAACAAAACACGTGCAACACATAGCTCACAAAGCCAGTGTGCCGAACAGTCACAGCCCTTAAGGCTAAACAACACACCTGATACACTTGTAATAGGTGACTCTATCGTCAGGCACACTGACGTCCCGCTCATCAGGCTGAACAAGGAGAAGGTCACGGTGAGCTGCCTGTCAGGCGCTAGGATCCGCCACATAACACAAGCACTCAGGTCACTCCAAGGCAAGTACAAATATGACTCAGTCATTGTCCATGCTGGTGTGAATGACCTGAGACGTACCTCCCTGGAAAAGAGACATAGAGGAGCTTTCTGAGCATGTAGCCCAGGCTGGTATGACACTGACCTTGAGTAGCATCTTACCCTCACCAAAAATGATGCCACAATATGAAGACAAGATGATCAATTTCAACAATTGGCTTAAGTATTGGTGTCATTCAAAGGGGATCCAATGCCTGTCAGCCTGGGATGACATGCTCGACAAGCCACGATGCTTCACTAGGGGCGGCTTGCACCTGTCACCCCTGGGCTTTCGGATATTGGCAAAGGCTCTTGCCACCCCCATAGTGCCTTTTTTAGGCAAGGCTCAAAAGACAAACCCACCTCCATAGGTATCACAAGGGATAAGAAACTAAGAGCAATGCTACTCAATGCCAGAAGTCTAAACCTCAAGACACATGCACTCAAAACTCTCCTTAGCATGGAGAACATTGATATCTGTGCAGTAAAAGAAACCTGGTTCAAGGCTCCCAAGAGCACCCCAGCACTACCAGGTTATACCTCATACCATGCTTTTCGGCCCCAAAACTTGGACCGAACCACAAAAGGAGGGGGAGTATCAATATTCGTCAAAGATACCCACACCTTCAGTTTGGTGGCACAGCACGAAGCATCAGAGACTATCCATGTGCAACTAACAGTGGGTAAAACTGCCTTCCAGTTTATAGCCTGCTACAGACCACCCTCCCAAACCCAGGAACCCCACTCAGCCTTCCTGAGAACACTGGAAAATATGAAGGTCTCTCCAAACACCATTATACTGGGCGACTTCAACTACCCAAACATAGACTGGGAGCATTACTCTAGCTCCAACACCCTAGCCCAAAGGTTCCTAGAATTTATAAACTCAAATGCTATGGAACAACTTGTTACCACTCCCACAAGAAGGGAAAACATACTGGACCTGATCATCACCAACATGGGGGCTCTATGCTCCAGACCAGAAGTGTATCCCTCACTGGTAAGATCAGACCATAAACTAATCTCACTGGATATTCACATCCCAACCCCACCCCCTGCCCAGAAAACCACAGTGGAAAAACTTCTCTAAAGCAAATTTCACACTCCTCAAAACCGAGGTGGAATCCTTCAAAGCCCCCGGGCCTGTGGAAAATACGGCCCAGACCGCAGAATCCTTTATAAACACATTCGATGAACACCTTCAGGAATGCATGGATCATGCAATCCCAAATAAAACCAAGACCCAATCCTCCAAAGGCAGGCGTCCTGTCTGGTGGACCCCAGCCATAAACAAACTATACAATAGAAGGAGGACGCTAGTACATGATCTCAAAAAGGGAAGGCATCTCTGATCAGTATTAGCAAAAACTACGGGCACTCATAAAATCGTCTAAGGCCAGCTTCGAGAGAAAAATTGCACAGGACACTAAGGATAATCACAAGGCTTTCTTTAGTTATGTTAGGAACCTGGGTGGGAATTCCCAGATATGCTCAGAATTAGTCCAAAATGACAAAAAATACACCGAACCCACAGACATTGCCAACATCCTAGCTGACAGGTTAAGCGCAAACTTCTCCCTCCCCTCCCCACCAAAAGGGCAAATATCTATCACAGCAGAGTGCTTCCCCCCTGACATCTCAGATGCTCAGGTAAGAGCCGCCCTCTCCAAAGCAAAAAACACAGCATTAATGGGACCAGACGGTGTCCCGGGCTGCGTCCTACATGAACTCCAAGAACAGCTAAACCCAAACATAAAACTACTGTTCAATCTCAGCCTTACTACAGGATATGTACCCAAAGAGTGGTGTACAACAACAGTGGTCCCTCTCCACAAAGGTGGTGCCTCAACGGATCCTGGAAACTATCACCCCATAAGCCTGACTAGCTTGGTTTGCAAAGCTATGGAAAGGATCATCATGGACCTCATAAATAAAGATATTGGGGACCTACAGACACTGGATCCTACCCAGTTCGGCTCTGTTAAGGGCAGATCCTGCCTCTTAAACCTGGTCGATTTCTTTGAAACAGTCACCAAGGCCATTGACCAGGGGAAGGTGGTCCACACAGCCTACCCGGACCTCGCAAAAGCTTTCGATACAATACCCCACTCGGGCATTATAGATAAACTCACCAGCTTAAATATAAACCCCTATGTCACTAGATGGGTTGCAAACTGACTCAAGGACAGAACCCACATGGTTAGAATTGCTGGAGCCATGTCAGACTCCAAACCAGTTACAAGTGGCGTCCCACAAGGCTCAGTCCTGGGACCTCTCTTGTTTGGTATATATTTCTCGGAGGTACAGGCCAACACGGAAGGACTGTGGCTGACCAAGTTCGCAGAGGACTGCAAACTAGGCGCCATAATCAACTCTCCAGCCGACACAAGCATCCTACAAAAGGGCCTCATAGAAACAGACAACTGGTGGCAGAGCCATGGCCTCAAGCTAAACGCCAAAAAGTGTATAGTCATCCCCTTTGGCAAAAACAAAGTGCCCACAAATTACCACATAGGTGGTAATCCATTAAGTACGGAAGAAGTAATTAGGAACCTGGGGACCCAAGTTGATAGCAATCTCTCATTTGAAAACCACGTGGCCAAAGTGGTTAGAAAACATTTTATATAGCCCACCTAATCATGAAGGGATTCACATCTAGATCAGGGAGGTCATCGTACCTCTTTACTCATCCCTCATCAGGCCCATAATTGAGTACAATGACCCTTTTGGGATGTACCTTACCAGACACCTGCAGCAACTGGAAAGACCCCAAAAGTACCTCGCCAAGAGGATCAAAGGGCTCAAACAGATGCCATATGCTGCCCGGTTAAAGAAACTCCAGCTCTACTCAGTGGCATACCACCTGCTCAGAGGCAATCTGTGCCCGACGTATAAAGCCATGTCCAACCCGGAATTAATGGACATGCTGCACCTCAGAAAATCCAAATCCCATCGAGCTATGCGCTGAAGACTTGAACCTCAGCACTGAAATAAATAGGACATGCTGGAGGGACAGATTCATAACCCAGAGGCTCCCTTCACTCTGGAATAAAATCCCAGTCCAGGTTAGGCAGAGCCCCTCATTGACTCTCTTCAAGAGGAATCTTGATGAGTGGATGGGAGATCATAGGTTTACCCCGGGTATCACTTCGGTGTCACTGTTAGACAGAGGCACAGTGTACTAACCTCGAAAAAGGGCATAGCAAAATTCATTTAAAATGGGTGGCAAAAGCCAAACACACTCTGGCTAGGCTTATAAATGCCCTAGGGCAGACAGCCTAGTATGAACCTATGAACCTATATAGTTGCCAGGCTGTGGCAATGTTGAGTCCAAACACTTTTTAGATACCATTGAAGTTTCCCCATATGCAGTCTTGCATATGGAATTAGTACGATGCAGGATGCCATGAAGCCCAAAGCCTGCAGAATTTTTCTTGCAGATAACTGGGCCTTTGTTGCTAACATTTTGAAATAGGTAGTCAGTTGCCTTTGTTTGTCTGGCGTGAGATAAGCCATCTGGGCAGTTGTATTTAAGTTTGCACCCAGGAATATTATCTCTTGAGAGGGTACTAGTTTTGATTTCTTTTCGTTGACTGTGTACCCTAGGCATGTTAGAAGTCTTTTCACAAACGTGAGATGCTGTAGAAGGATGTCCTTGTGCTCTGCTTGAATTAGACAGTTGTCCAAGTAAGGATATATTTGTATTCCTCTTTGTCTGCAGAATGCAATTACTGGTGCCAGGCACTTTGTAAACACCCTGGGCGCAGTAGATAAGCCAAAGGGCAGTGCAGAGAATTGGTAATGCATTGAGCCAGCCTTGAATCTGAGGTATCTTCTGCATAATCTGTCTGACTGGGACATGCAGGTATGCCTCTTTTAGGTCTAAAGTTACAAGCCAAGCGTTCTTGCACAGCATGGGCAGAAGCTGCTGCAAAGTCAACATTTTGAATTTTGGTATATCTAGGAATGTGTTCAGAATCGATAGGTCCAGCATTGGCCTCCAGGCCTTGTCCTTTCTGGGAACCAAGAACAGTCTTGAGTAAAATCCTTGTCCCCGCTCTTCCTCTGGCACTTGTTGAATGTCCCTCATGTCCATGAGGGATGAGACTTGTTTTTGAGCCTCTGCCCATTGATTTTTTGGCAGATCTGGCCAGCCGTTTGCCTTTGGCAGGGTATGGAAATGGAATTTGTAGCCTTGTGACACCATATTTAGAACCCACTTATCCTGGGTTATAATGTGCCAATTTTGAGAAAAAAGTGCTAATTTTCCCCCTAAGGGTGCTGCCAGAAGATAAGTGCTTGGTGCAGGCAGGGGGAAGTCATTGGGACTGTTTCCTGTAAGGTTGTGATTTGTCTTCTCCACTTTTGGATGCAGAAGCACCCCATTGCTTTGACCTATATGAACCTTGCGCCTGGGATCTGCCTCTAGGGCATCTGGGTCTGCCCCTTTGAGGTCTGTCGGAGACAGGAAAGGACCAATTTTTTGTTGGCCAGTGTCTACTAAACCTAGGTGGCTGTACTTGTATGAAATCTTTGACCGTTTGCATAGATTTAGCCTTGTCCTCCATTTTCTTTAACACCTCTTCTGCCTTAACACCAAACAAAGTATCATGCTGTAAAGGTGCATCAAATAATTTAACTTTAACATGATCAGGCAGATTTTGTTCCTTTAACCAAGCATGCCTTCTAATTACAGAACCTGTAACTGCAGCCCTGCAGGAGGCCTCTAAAGAATCAAAACCACATTGCAAAGTATGCTTTCCAACTTGTTCAGCTGCATGCAATATATCCTGCATTTCCTTGTTTTCCGCACATTCAGAGTTTAAAAACATTTTCTGTTTAAGCAATGCCATGACATGTTGCTGATATTTGAGCATATGAAACTGACAGTTTAAGGCCCTTATAGCCAAGGTAGCAGATGTGTAAACCTTTTTTCCCCATCTATCCAGTGCCCTAGAATCCCTGTCAGAAGGGGTAGGGTTTTTTGCAGCAGAAGCCTTAACTCCCTTGGGACCCTGAGAAATAGTTTCTGGGTCTGCAGCAGGGTTTTTAAAAAGGAATTTATGTGAGTCAGGAACCCTGTAATATGTGTCAGGCTTAACAGGTGCTAGAGGTAAGGAGTCAGGGGTAAGGATACGAAAACACATCATCTACAATGTCTAACACAGGAGGGATGGCTAGTGGCTTCTGCTGAAGTAGTAACAAGAAATCCCTGAGCCTCTTTTCAGATTCTGAAAAATCTTGGCTTTCCCAGTGGAAATGCTCCCTCATGGTATGTAAGGTTTCCCCAAGAGAACAGTCCTCAGGAGGAGAAGCTGAAGGTATGTATTCTTCAGCATCAGAATCCTCATAGGTGGGAAAAGAATATTCCTGATCAAAAGAGGAATCAGAAGAAATGGAAACCTGATCTGAAGATTCATAGTCAGTCTCTTGCCTAGGCCTCTTATCAGGAGGGGGATGGGAACCCCTGATCAAGGTAATCAAGTCTTCAGTCATTTTGAGCATCTGTTTTTTGGGCATGGAGGCCTGTCCACATAGCTCTTGAGTTTGCTTCTTTGCCTTGAAGGTGCTTTAGTCTTTGCCTTTGAAGTTGGTTTAATGTATAGATGTTTGGGTCTGAATACACCCTCAGAAGCCGGTACCTGCTCAGCGGTTCCAGACCCATCTGAAGGATTAGTGTCCAAGGCTCCAATACCTTGAGTTTCCAGCGGTATGGCCGACTCCACGTGGGAGTCGGTAGAGGCCTGCGACTCTAAAGTAGCAGTCGTCAGGGGCTGCGAAAGCGCCTCACTGAGAACCGGTGACTGGATTAGGAGAAGCTTCGTCATCGGTTTTGGGCCTCGGCTGTCCTTCTTTTTCTTTTTCTTTGCGTTTTTTGTGAACTCTGGTAGTCGGATGGCTTTCCGATGACATTTCTGGATAATTAAACCTGTGTCCAAAGTAGTTTAAAGCAAAATCATACCGACGCTTAATAGTGCGTTGGCTAAATCTAGCACAAAACCGACAACCCAGAAAGTTATGATCAGGGCCTAGGCAAAGAATACAGTAAGAATGAAAGTCCTTATGAGGTATTTACTTCCCACAAGAAATACAATTATTAACTTTTTCTGACATCGGTTCTGGAGCAAGAAAAAAGTTTCCCCAACGGGGTACTTAGCTTTATAGAAGAACTTCAGATCTGAAATTCGAACTCGAAAATCTCAGGAGTCGGCCGATCGGCACTTGCGAACTGCTTCTGCTTCGGGCACCGCATGGCAAGAAAGACTAAAAAATGGCATCGGTTGCTTCTTTTATACCCCTGACGACCTGACGTCAGGGAAGGGGTGACCACAGCCGACGCAGGACCCAAAACTTTGGAATTCAGGCCGACTGAGGGCAACCTGCCAGCAGGATTACCCAAATGTAATGACTGCAACAGTGAAACACGAAGGATATCATTAGCTCATACTACTGAACTAAAATACCCAAACTGCGAAAGTAAATCATGCAAAAAGAAAAAGAAAATCCACGTCAGCAGCTTGTGTCGAGTACATTTTATTTAGAAAGGAAGCTCAGTAAGGACTCCTCTACAGTCTGACGTGTGCTACTGGCAGAATCACTAGGGTGATGAACTACTGCCATTGCAAATGCATGCAAGAGTATTTCACTTTCTATAAAGAATTAAAAAAACATTTTATCAAAGTGTTTGCAAAGTAGCTTCAACCCTCTCAAAATGTAGTACTACTGCCGGGTAACAGTGCTTTGCATAGACAATTTATTATTATCTATTTACTTACTCATGCATATTTTTCCTTGCATCCAGCTGTTAACTTACACACCTGTTAATGCTGTACCACCAACAGATCCGTAACAGGCTTTGGGGAGGGGAATGTCTGCAACCAAACCAGATTTGTTGGCAGCCTGTTACTCATTATATCCTGATGTCCATCATGAAGACAGTATCACAGTACCACTCTTTCAATTCTTTGTCCTGTAAGAAGTGATCTGATCTCTGGTACTGAATCCAGGCTAGCCATACCGTTGACAAGAGGGGACTCCTGTGACAGTCTGCACTTTTTTTTTGTAACTTATTCCCCAAGTTTATTCATCTCCTTCAAACACAAAGAAAAGTTGTGTAAAATCTTACCATAACCATAGCTGTCCTGCTCTTCACTGCTGCAGTATTCTTCACTTGAGGGACATCCCCACCAGATGGTACCCTGACATTGGCCAGTATACAAAAGATTTTTCACCATTGTAGGGTACGTGGTACATCTGGTATAGGCTGCAGTCGTACATAGGCCATAAATCGGATGTATACATGTACCATCCTCAGAATATTTCTGACGCCAGTCAGAAAGCCAGCTGCCAAACATCGGTTTTGCAGTTTCCAGCTTCGCCGTCATCGTTTTCACAGATAAGTGGCCCGTTGGGGAATTTTTACTTTGTTCCTTTTTGTTATGTCATCCAGGAAGGGCAAGTGCCAGTGTGGAAGACAAATTCCACATATGGACAGCCATACCCAGTGTCTCTTCTGCCTAGGCCCCAACCACGATCGTAGGTGGTGTATTATTTGCCAATTGTTTGTTCCAAAGACCCTTAGAAGCAGGCTTAATTCCCCTAGCCTTGTATTTGGAAAACCAACATTTGAAACTTTTAACTAACTAAACGTATGGAAGGTGCTATGGGGTCCAATACCAAGCCTCTGAAGAATAAGGCCAAAAAAGCTAGTCCTACGCCTTCGGCTGCACCTCTGCCATCAGACATCAAAGTGAATAGAGGACATCTTCAGGTTGTCTCTAACTCTGAAACACACCCATTGTCTTCTCTGTTCCCTCCTTGAGGCTAACTATCCTCTACAATTGTCCTCAGTGGCATATGGCTAACATAAGCCACAGAAAGTAAGGGCCTTACAATTAGTCAAGTGTAGTCAGGTCAACATTCTCACAAGGTACAGAAGTAGGGGCAACGTGTCCAACTTCACTGGCTACAGTCTTGCATGTTCTGACATGCTATGCCAAAGGGGAAGATTTTTGTACAATGAATGTGTTACATCACTAATGGGTCTGCCACGCCTACTACAGATTACTACATCCACATTAACATTTTTTCTTTGTGCAAAACACAAACACATTGGTCTCGCCTGAATTATCAGAAATAATCACTGATCATAGTTCTTTTCTGGCTTGTACCTCTCCAGCCATCTCCCCTTATCAGCTGCATCATATGGAAAACATCAATATGCTGAATTACAAACTCCTAAACAAAATTCTATAGCTACAAGAAGCAATTACTTGACTTGAACCATCTACACATGATCATTTCCAAAGCGCTATGGCCGCAAAGGTTAAACTGTGTAAACTACACGGTAACAATCTGCATGGTGAACTTCGAACACAGCAGTGAAGAAAAGAGCCCCCCCCCATTCTGTGCAATTGCAAAGGTTCATGGGATTGTATTAGGCTATCTGCTCTTGCAGGTCATTTTAAGCTTAGCTAAATTTCCCAAACCAAAAGTAAGAATCAAACCTTGTACCTTGTGTTTATGAAGTAAACATCTTAACCACTATGCCAACTCCCAACCACCAGTTGTAAGCAGCTGCCTCTCTCAATAAAGTACTAAAATCTCTTCTTCCTACCTTTAAATGAGTATCTCTTGTTACCACAAACTTGCTTAACAACCAACTAACTACAATTTACAAATAAAACACACCCTTTTCCTACTTCTAAACTGCATTTGCTCCTCCAACAGGCCTCAGATTAGGTGTTGATCTAAAACTGTACAGCCAGTTTATTTGTATAACCTTACAATAGTAGCAGAACTTCAGGAAGAGTGTACTTCATTTTTGGAAGAGGTCCATGACGTGGGGTGCCCAAGAAGGGAGGACTCTCCTCATGATGCATGCTTTTTCCTAAACGGTTATACACTTCAGCTACAGCAAAAGTCAATGTAAAAAGATAAATATGCTACCACAAAACATACCAAGCTGTGATTATTTGTGCATTCCTAACTCTCCAGATCCCTCTTTTACAATGTGATACTCACCATACAATAATGGTAACTACAGGAAATCATTACATATATTTCAATGAAAAAAAAAATGTACTCAAAGCAAGTTCCTCCATGACTAACTTTTATGCAAGCTTACAATGAAGAGCAACAACTGAATGAAATATGTTCACTTACATCCTGTTACAAGTGAGATATAGCATAAATTCAAAACCACAGGAAGCGATTCAGTTGTGTAATACTAAATTTACTTAAGTGGCCAAACTGACAGTTCCACTGAAATCAAACCTAACGATGCACGACAACATTCCATTGATCCCCACTGCTCTCAATTCTCATGCAACGCTTCTGTCTTAATTACCCCCAACCCCCCAAAAAAAAACGTACCCACAAGATCCGGGCTGTAGCTTGAAACTGACAAAATGTACGCACAAGCAACATTACAGACACACAAAAAATCAGGAAATTTACAAACTGCACAAAAAATGCCCACACACACACACACACACACACGCACGCACACACACACACACACACACACACACACACACACACACACACACACACACACACGCACGCACACACACACACACGCACACACGCACACACGCACACACACACACACAAAATCAGGAGAGTGGTCCTGGAATTTACAAGCTGTACACAAATGTACATACAAAAAAGGTATAGGTCATGTCATTGCACTGCAATACTCAGTAGGGCCACATTGCAACCCCCCCCCCCCAAACACACACACTTGTAAAAGGCACAGGTCATCTCACTGCAGCAGACATCCTCTTAAAATCAATGCTATAATTTTACGCACTAATATTTTCCTTCGCCCACTCGCCTTACTGACATAATGCATACTTACACCTTTCCTTATCACACTAGTAGCCAAGTCTCTACCTCTCTCACACCAACATGATATTCACTCCCTATTTGTAATTTCTTTTTTCCACTCAGTTTGTAAACACTCTCATTAACAATTCCCCTAAGGCTGCTGCGGCTACGAAGGGCCTTTGTTTTTGACTCACTCGCCCTATTCCAGTTAACAAATGAAATAAACAAATAAACAAGTTAAAACACAGGTTATACGGTCATAAATTTAACCCTCCATAAGGAACAGAAACAGCTCCATCATCTAATGGGGGCAATGCCCTCTATCCTGCCCACCTCCTCTCAATTTCAGTGAGGAAATGCTTGTAAATTACGACCATCCATGGTCAAAAGCATGGCTACTGACAAGAATTACTGTTTGCTGTGGCTTAACCCTTAATACAATCTATATTTTTAGCATTAAAGTTAAAAACTGTACAAAATAAATCTGCCACTCAGCTACCCTAGTTTATTCACACATGCTGTCAAAAGTAACAACAAAGCACATGTCATCGCATTGCAACACTCTTAGTAATCAGCCGATTCCATGGATCTAGCATACATAACCATATCAGAAAATATTGTTACATTTATAAGTGAACTTAAAATGGCAAATACACTTAACCTACTGAAAAATAAAAGAAAACATTTTTCATCACACACACACACACACACACACACACACACACACACACACACACACACACACACACACACACACACACACAATATTTCTAGCCTAGGGTTATACCATCTCTGAAAAAGGGAAGACCCTTTAACTTAAAACTGGAATACTACATTTAGACATTTAGAAATGAACACAGAAGAACTTAGCTGTTTTATAATATGGTCAATTTGCAGTGAATTGTACTTCACTGTCACAGGTTTAAATTAACTAAATAATAAGCTACAGGTGGGCTTTAAGCTGCTCGGAACACAGTGACACAAATTAATAAATTCCCATGCATTCTCCGATGATCAGTACCTAGCTGTGGCATACACAATGTAAAAAAAAAACGCAGTTGCATGTAGCTGTGGCATACACATTTTAGAAAAAAACACAAAGTTGCATGTAGCTGTGGCATACACTTTTTAGAAAAAAACACAAAGTTGCATGTAGCTGTGGCATACACAATGTAAAAAAAAACAAAGTTGCATGTAGCTGTGGCATACACAATGTAAAAAAAAACACAGTTGCATGTAGCTGTGGCATACACAATGTAAATAAACACACAGTTGCATGCAGCTGCAAAGCTATTTTAAAAATGCAAACAGAAAATTACTACTTCTTCTTCTTCTTTCAGCTTTTCCCGGTTAGGGGTCGCCACAGCAGATCATCTGTCCGCTCATGATTGGCAGAGGAGTTTTACAGTGTCGAGTTGCCAGCCTGGCGCCCAACCTTCCACAGAAGGCACACACATACACACCCTCACACCTAGGGCCAATTTAGAGTGTCCAATTCACCTACTGCATGTCTTTGGGATGTGGGAGGAAACCGGAGCACCCAGAGGAAACCCACGCAACCACAGGGAGGACATGCAGACTCTGCACAGAAGGCACCCCAGCCGAGAATTGAACCGGAGAAGCTCTTGCTGTGAGGTGGCAACGCTAACTGCTGCACCACCGTGGCCGCCCAAACAGAAAATTACTACTACGGTTGTCAAAATGTCGCATTACTATACAAATGAATGGTGACAACTGTAACAAGGTGAAATAAAGAAATTGCTAAATCATACAGCAAAGTTTGACACTGAAAACTGCTTAAGGTGCAACAGCCATTGATAAATTTAACTCATAGTCACAGCTTAAGCATAATTAATTAGGATCCATCCATATTATTTCAGTTATTTTTAACAATCCTGCTCAACGCTACTCTTGGCTACTGCAAAGTTTCATCTTGGCACTGGCGTTCCAGTCACCAAGTGCAAGTACATTTGAATATATATTTTTCAAAGACATGTTGCCTTTAACTGAAATTCATAGCCATTATTTCCGTAAGCAGATCATAATTCACTATGTTACAAAGCAGTTGTTAGCCATTACAACTGCATGCTCAGATTGATGCAACAGGTTTTTTGAAGTCACACATTTCATTTTCTTTTTCTGTTTTGTCTGACTACCTTTGCCACTCTTTATTGCTGCAGAGGATGTGTGTTCCACCAGCACTGACAACAACTTGACTGATTATTTTTAAGGAGAAAATGTCATCACACTTGCTTTTCTCCCACATCCTACCCCCCCCCCCATTCTAAATCACATTCCACATCATTTCCTTTATTTTTTAAGCCACACCTACTACTTAACAAATGCAAAGGAAGTGATGTAATCAAACCACCACTCCCATTATCTGCATCCTTTACAACTAGCTTTACAGCATCACAGTTCACATCCAGTTCTCATTGCTATAGCCAGTTTACACATTTCCTCAACAATGATCAGGATCAGTCATATTACTTATGTTTTTACTAAACAAAGCAACACTCAGCAAATAGTTATATCCAACCTTTAAATACCTGCCACAGTAAACCACATTACTCTTTCACAACAGAATAATTCGGGTACCAAGCTGGTGGATGAAGTTTCTAGTGATGCCCCAACCTTCAATAAAAACTCATTCTCTGTAATGGTAAAGTTATTAACAGGTGACAGCCCATCCATTCATTTTCTGCTCAACAGAAACAACTGCACCTATAAGTCTAAAGTATTCTAATATGTGGTGACATTGCACTCACCCACCTAGAGAGGCTGCAATGACTTAACAATAACCCAGGTACTTCAAATGGTCTACCAGTTGCACATATGCACAAGTGGTCACAAAATGGATAACACATAATAACAGCAAAACAATGGCAATTATTACATCATGGCTAAAAGACAAAAGGTGCATTCCCTTTTCAATGGACATAACTGTAGACAACCGAACTGACCCTAGAGAGATGGACTGGTAACACTATATCATACAAATGCAACTCTCTCCCCAACACTAACAGATAAATAGCATAACTTTACCGTTAATGACAGCATTAGACATGAAATACGTGTGAGGGTGATGGGTCTACTACCCCTTCACCCCTACAGAAAAAGTACAGTTTTGTACCTACCATAAATGTAGATGTTCGAAGATCCACATTGCTGCAGTCCTTACACTTGGGTAGTCCGCTGTCCTCGGTCGGCCCGAATATCAAAGTATAAGGCTGACGTCGGTCAAGGCGCATTAGACTGACATCAGGACGTCAGGGTACAAATGCGCATGACCGACGTCATATCCTCAGTCTTTTCTTGCCCCAGATGTCACAAGACCCCAAAAGAAAGGTCAAAACCAAAAGACAGCAAACAACCAACCAACCACCCTTGCACTAATAATATGTACAATATATACAACAAATACAATATTTACAACCCAACCCACGCAACCGCCTCTAACTACAGAGGGGAAGGAGGGAGGGTAAATTGGACTGCAGCAATGTGGATCTTCGAACATCTACATTTATGGTAGGTACAAAACTGTACTATGTTCTTCATCTCACATTGCTGCAGTCCTTACACTTGGGTAGAATCCCAAAGCAGAGGTAAGGGAGGATGGCAAAACTATAAAGCAGCAGGAGCTGCCAAAATGCCCTGTAAAATAGCAGTGGCAAAACCAGCCCTCGATTTAGAGTAAAGTGGAAGGTGATAATGCTTAGAAAAAGTATGCACTGAACTCCAAGTAGCTGCCTCCAAAATATCCTTAGTTGCCACCCCCCTTAGAAAAGCTGTCGAAGTGGCAGTAGCCCTAGTGGAATGAGGTCTAATCCCAGCCGGAATCTCCTTACCATGATGGGAATAACAGAAAGCAATGCAAAATCCAATCCACTTAGAAATAGTTTGTTTTGACACAGGCTTGCCCTGAGAACTCAAAGCAAAAGAAACAAATAACTGCTGAGACTGCCTGAACCCTTTAGTTCTGCTCAAATAATATCGCAACTGCCTGTGTACATCTAAAGTGTGCAAAATCTTTTCCCCTTTATTTTGAGGATTTGCATAAAAAGTAGGCAGATGAATAGTTTGGTTTAAAGCCACACTAGAAACCACTTTAGGCATAAAGGAAGGATTAGTACGCAAAGATACCCTATCCTTATGGAAAATCAAGAAAGGCTCAACTGACATAAGGGCCTGTAATTCAGAAACCCTTCTTGCAGAGGTAATGGCCAACAAAAAAGCAGTCTTCCATGATAAATATTTCAACTCAGCAGTAGCTGCAGGCTCAAAAGGTTGTAGAGTAAGTTTCTCCAACACAAAATTGAGATCCCAAGCAGGAGTAGGAGCTCTACGTGGGGGTCTTATATTCTTTGCCCCTCTAAGAAATTGCTTGAACAAAGGATGAGAAAACAATGGTGGGTCACAGTCATAGTGAGCCGAAATTGCTGCAGCATGAACCTTAATAGAAGAGAAGGACAAACCTTTGTCCAGTAACTCAGTAAGATATTGTAGAGCCACACTTAAATTAGGCTCAGAAACATCAAATTCTTTTGCTGCACTCCAAAATAAAAATCTCTTCCATTTATCTGCGTACACTTTCCTTGTACTAGGCCTTCTGGCTTCCAAAATAACATTCAAAACTTGCTGTGGAAGTCGAGACCCTCCAGGGTTCAAAACAGAATATGCCAGGCTGTTAGGTGAAGAGAGTGAAGTTTGACATTGAGTAAATGACTGTTCTCCTGAGACAGCAGGTGTGGAATCGAAGGCAAAGGCCATGGAGGCTCCTGCCAGACTTCTCAGTAAAGGGTACCAATGCTGTCGAGGCCAATCTGGAGCTATTAAAATCATCCTTGGCTTGTCCTGTCTGACCTTTAGGAGTACCTTTGGGAGGAGAGGCAGAGGTGGAAAGGCATACACATGAAGATTGTTCCAATTGAAAGAAAGAGCATCCACTTTCCAGGCTGTGGGATGAAACCTTTTGTGCAAAACTTTGGCAGCTGGTAGTTTAGTGGAAAAGCGAACAGATCTATGTCTGGAGTTCCCCATGACACTGTCAATTTCTGAAATACATGAGGATCCAATTTCCACTCGTGGGGATCCATAATTCGCCTGCTCAACGCATCTGCTAAGGAGTTCTGTGCTCCGGCAGAAACCTTGCCTGAAGATGTAGCTGTAAACTGAGAGCAGTCTCCCACAAAATCATTGCTTGCCTGCATAGAGGATAAGAATGTGTTCCCCTTGCTTGTTGATGTACCACATGACAGTTGTGTTGTCTGTTAGAATCAACACCTGCCCTGGAAGAAGTAAATCCTTGAAAGCTATTAATGCAAATTGGACTGCTAACATCTCCTTCAAGTTGATATGTAGATGTTGTAGTCTGGCAGGCCACGTGTCTTGTATCCACTTTCCATTTAGATGAGCTCCCCAAGCTTTGTCTGAGGCATCTGTCGTTAGAATCTGACTCGCCTCTGGCAGGGTCACAGAGAGTCCCTTGTTTAGGTGACATTCCTGAGCCCACCACAAAAATTCCTTTTGAATGCAAGGTATTATCTGAATGACAGTGTCCATATCCTGGCAGTGCTGTGTCCATACATTTTGAGATACCATTGTAGCTTCCTCATATGCAGTTTGGCATTGGGAAGCACCAGAATACAAGATGCCATGAACCCCAAGGCTTGAAGGACTGTCTTTGCAGTCAGCCTGGACTGATGAGACAATTGATGGAAGTCAAGGGAAAGATTCTTTTGTTTGTCCGGGGTCAAAAAGGCCATCTGGGATGCTGTATTCAGTCTTACACCCAGAAAGCACATGTCCTGAGAGGGTACTAGACTGGACTTTATTTCGTTCACAGAATACCCCAGGCATCTTAGCACTGCTATCACATATTGCAGATGATGAAGAAGTTCGTCCCTTTCTTGAGCCAGAATCAGGCAATCGTCCAAATAAGGATAAATCTGTATTCCTTTTAGCCTGAAGAAAGCTATCACCGGAGCCAGAACTTTCGTAAACACTCTGGGCGCAGTACATAAGCCAAAGGGCAATGCAGAGAACTGATCATGAGAAGTTCCAGCCCGAAAACGCAGATACTTCCTGCAACTTAGTCTGATAGGAACATGAAGGTAAGCCTCCTTGAGATCCAGAGTCACCATCCAGTGATCTTTGCCCAGCAGAGGTAAAAGCTGTTGTAACGTCAACATTTTGAACTTGGGAATGTCCAGATAAGTGTTGAGGATAGATAAATCCAAAATTGGTCTCCACGTGTTCCCCTTCTTTGGTACTAGGAACAGGCGAGAATAAAATCCTAGGCCCACTTCTGGCAGAGGGACCGGCTGTATGGCCCCTATTTGAAGTAGCAGAGAAATTTGTTTGTGAGCCTCTATACTTTGTTGAGGAGGAACGTCTGGCATGCCTTTGAAAGGAGGCAAGGTATGGAAATAAAACCTGTAACCTTTGTGTATGATATCCAATACCCATCTGTCTTGGGTAATTAAACTCCAATTTTCCTTGAAAAGTGCCAACCTTCCTCCCAAAGGTGCTGCCAGACGAGAAGGCTCTGGCAGCTGAAAAGGTAGGTCATTGGGCCTGTTTACGAAAGGACTGACCCCTGCCCTCACCAAGACTGTGCAGGTGAACTCCTGTTCTAGGCCTGAAAGCGCCCTGAGCTCTGCCCCTACCACGCCTAGATCTACAACTAGACTGGGAATCATAAGAAGGATACGTCCACCCCTTGGTAGGCCAATTCCTACTAAACTTGGAGGCTGAACCTGCAAAAATCTTTAACAGTCTGCATAGACTTAGCCTTGTCTTCCATTTTCTTTAAGACTGCCTCCACAGGTGAACCAAACAACACATCAGACTGTAAAGGAGCATCTAAAATCCTTGTCTTAACATGGTCAGATAAATTCTGATCCCTCAGCCAGGCGTGCCTGCGAAGAACTGACCCAGTGGCAGCCACCCTAGACGAGGCCTGTACAGCATCAAAACCACATTGCAAAGAATGCTTACCCACCTGTTCAGAAACATGTACCAAATCCTGTAATTCCTTACACTCAATACCTTCCGCCAGAGCATCTACCTTAGACTTCAATTGAGAAAGTAGATAGTTTTGGTATTTCAACATGTGAAACTGGCAATTCAAAGCCCTCATAGCTAAGGTGGAAGAAGTATAGACTTTCTTTCCCCATCTATCCAAAGCCCTGGCCTCTTTATCTGGAGGAACCGGATTTTTACAACAGAAGCCTTGACACCCTTAGGCCCTTGACTAACAGTTTCTGGGTCCGCCCTAGGACTCTTAAAGATATTTATGAGCTTCAGGCACCCTGTAATACCTATCCGGTTTAACAGGAGCAGGAGGCAAAGAATCAGGATTAAGAGCAGCCTCTGCAAACACATCTTCCACAACATCCAGAACAGGAAGTATAGCCAAAGGCCTATGCTGGGGTAAAAACAAAAATTCCCTAAGCCTTTTCCTGGAATCAGAGAAGTCCTGACCTTCCCACTTAAAATGTTCCCTCATGGAATGAAGAGTCTCTGAAAAAGAAAAAATCCTCTGGAGGAGAAGCAGAAGGAGTAGAATCATCCACATCAGAATCAGAATAAGGAGAATACTCCTGCAAGTCTTCAGCCGAAGACTCTGAAACATCCGAAGTCTGCTCAAAACTCCCCAACTCTGGTTCCACCCTAGGCCTCTTATCAGGAGGGGGCAAAGAACCTCTAATTAAAGTAATTAAATCTTCTGCCATTTTAAGCATGTGCTTCTTGGGCACAGATCCTGATGAACTAGGAGTGACACCAACAGAAGCTAAACCTGGCCTGCCTCTGGGAGAAGCCTTGGAAACAGAAGGAGAGGGCCTAACCACCCTAGGAAGGGAGGGGAGTACAGTAACCTGAGAAGCCCCTTCAGCCTGACCTGCCTCCTGAGAGGCCACATCCTGCAATAACAAAGTCTCCCCCTGAGACTCCAGAGAAACCTCCGGCGGAACCCCCGGTTCCACCGACACCTCCAAAGAACCGGCGTCCGGTACGGACGACTCTTCTTGTCTGGGCTTAGCTGCTTTGTCTTTACGCTTCTTCGTAGAAGCGGGCGTCGGAGCATCCGACGGCATGTTATAATTGCACCGCTTCCCGAAGACTAACCTGGCACAATCTAACCTTCGCTTAATAGTGCGCTTATTAAATCTAGCACAAAAGCGACACCCAACAACGTCGTGCTCAGGCCCCAAACAAGGAATACACAAAGAATGATAATCTCTATGCGGTATCTGTTTCCCACAAGAAATACAGTTATTCACTTTGTCTGACATCCGGTAAACCACTGAGGCAAGAAAAAACTAAAATATTCCCCAACGGGGTACTTAGCCAACTTTGACTCGGTCTGAAACTCCGAATTCGAAAAATTTCAGAACGCCGAACGGCACTTGCAACGCTGCTTCTGCATCGGACCATGCGGCAAAAAAGACAGAGGATATGACGTCGGTCATGCGCATTTGTACCCTGACGTCCTGATGTCAGTCTAATGCGCCTTGACCGACGTCAGCCTTATACTTTGATATTCGGGCCGACCGAGGACAGCGGACTACCCAAGTGTAAGGACTGCAGCAATGTGAGATGAAGAACATCGTATGTAACACTTTTGCATCAACAGCAGGTCCAGTGCAATCATTAGTAATAACTACATTCTCCATCTAACCAAAAAGACACAAGGAAACAGTCCAGAAATAAAACCAAATCTCCAAAAAGAACTGGACCAAGGCAAGGACACCAGTAAAATCCTCCACTCTTTATTGGCATCACGAATAGCAAAATATAAGAAGTTTAATGCTTACAGTGAATTGTATGCGTTTTCGTCCGAGAACCTCCCAGACTTCATCAGGAAAACCAGTACAAAGCAAATGCCTGCATTTAAATAAGGACCCATCTTGAATTCAATTAAGTCCCAATTAAAAATTAAAAAGACATTCACAACATCCATGAATATTATTCTATATAAAATGTTGCTAAATAACAGCCTGAAAACTTTATAATATACGTATATGTTAAAAAATGTATTAAAATATACGTCTGCCACAAACAGATTATAATTTGGCAGCTCTTAATTTTAACAAAGGAAGTAAGGAAATATGGTCATTGAGACCTGGATGTTTGTTAGCCTCCAGGACTATTTGCCAGTAAGTTTCCCTAAATTCTAACTTTGTTTCTCAGGGACCCCCCCTCTAATGTCCCTGGGTAACAATTCCAGAACAAAAAACTTAAAGTTGGCCCCCTAACATTGCAGTGTGTGCCTGAAGAGTGCATTCTTAGTATTGTACTTTTTGATGTCATTAAGATGCTCATATATACGGCGTTTTAATTGCCTCTCAGTTTTCCCCACATAAAATCCATCACAATGGTTACATAAGGCGAGATACACTAAACCAGAGGTGTTACAATTAGTGTACGTTCTGCCAACCAACTTTTTACTTCTTGCCTTGATGAAAACACTTTCATCGTGAATAATGTGGGGACATTGAGGGCAGGCTCCACACATGTATGTGCTAACCTTTCTGTGGGAAAAAAACAGGTCTGTGACTGCTTTGTTCCAGCAGATTCTTTATGTTATGTCCCTTTCTAAAGATAACCTTTAGGGGCTGGTTCTTAAAGACATCCAAGTCTGTAAATTCAACAAATTTATTTCATTCTTTCTCTAGCATACCTTTAAGGAAAGAGGCATCACCGCTAAAATTTGTGACAAAGGCTCTGTTATAATGCAAATCAGAAGCCTCATTAACTGTCTTTTTACTCAAAGTGAAAGAACCAGTTCCTAATATAGGGGGATATTTTTCCTGTCTACCCATACAGACCTAATTTTTGACATCCAAAATCAAGTTTTTGGGGTAGCCTCTTTCCTCAAACATCCTTGCAATAATGTCACATTCAAGGTAAAAGTCAACCTCTGATGAGGTCATGTGGCTAGCCCTAACCAACTGGCCCTTAATGAGATCTCTTTTTTGGAAGGCAGGGTGAGCACTAGAATACCAAATATAGGAATATGAGAAAGTTTTCTTCCTATAAAATTTGGATCTAAAACCCCCCTCAGTCTTAGAAATAAGATACATCCAAGTAATGCATAGAATCAAAGGTAACATGATGTGTAAAAACCAAAAAGGTGGTAGTTTGTGCCAAATAACCCATAAACTTGTCCAACCTTTGCAAATTGTCCCCCCAAAACAAGCAGATGTCATCCAGAAATCTTTTGTACATCCTCCAACACTTGGAGAATGTGCTGTTCAAAACAAATTTGCCCTCCCACATAGCCAGAATAATACTGGCATATGTGGGAGCACAACTGGCACCCATAGCTACCCCACGTTCTTGTTTAAAAAAACTCTCCTTCAAAAAATATGAAGTTATTCTTGCGAATCAATTCAGCCAACTCTATGCAAACAAAAATGTCATTGTCAGAGACCCCATCCTGTAATCTAAGGGCCTCCTCCAACCATTCTAACCCTGTGTTGTGGGGAATCACAGAGAACAGGTCAATAATGTCAATAGTACAAAAATATGTTCTTCTGAGAACAATTCAGGCTTAACATTACTTAAAAAGACCCAGGAATCCTGCAAAATATGCTTTTTGCCTTTCCACAAACTTTTCAGTTTTCAGTCCAAATATTTGGCCAAAGTGGCATTTTAGAGCCCTCTGAGGCCACAATAGGTCTCAAAGGCGGATCCTGGGTACTTTTATATACTTTGGGTATTCCAAAGATAGATGATACCCTTGTTTTTTGTTTTCCAGATATGCATAAGTTGGGAAGTCAATGACACCTTGATCAAATAAATCCTTTAAAGCAAAATCAATTTTATGATAGGAAATATTGATCTCATTGATAGATACCAAACTGTAATTAGTCTCATCATGCAAAATAGACCGCATCTTGCCTTCATATAAAATCCTGTCCGTCAGTACAATTACCCCTCCCTTATCCGAAACTGTAATTAGTCTCATCATGCAAAATAGATCGCATCTTGCCTTCATATAAAATCCTGTCTGTCAGTACAATTACCCCTCCCTTATCCGGTTCCATCACCCTAACATCAGAATTAGAACACAGGTTCTGCAATAAACTTTGTTCCTCTGTGGGTAAATTGTAACTAATTTTATAATCAGGGTGTACCCTACGAACTTCCCTTTCAAAGACCTGTTCTAAATTTCTAAGATGGGGATGCAGGGGGGGGATGTACTGAGTTTCTTAGGGAGTGCCGTCTGTGATGTCGAGGCCCCCTTACCAAAGATGTACTCGAAATTCAATTTACGTACAAACATCTTTATGTCTAGTATGACATTCAAAAGGTTACTATTCTGTGTTGGAATAAATTTAAATCCTTTCATAAACAATCTGAAAAAATCCAAAGTAACTGTCAAATCACTGTAATTAAAAATATGAAAGCCAGATTGCCTAAAGACATTGTGTTCTCTTGTAATAACTGAATCATAATTCACCTCCGGCATCTGGAGTACCCCCCTCCCTGCCGATATCCTGGTTCCCTGTGAAAATGGTTGCCATGATGGTTATTCTGATTCTTTCAGACCTATGTGGGGGGACATACTCATTCTCCTGTTATGAATTGTCAATTTCCTGGACATGGGTAGAAGAATCCTGGTTATTGTGCAGATCATGGAGACCATATTCAATTGAATTTTGGTTGCTTCCTATATACCCGCCACCATCTTGTAATGTAAAACTATGCTGTACCTTTGGTGCAGGGTACTGTTTACCATCCCTATAATCCTTCAGGTCCCTGTCCATTTTCCTGTACTTCCTTTTCAAAATATCATCACATCTCTCATCCACACGTCTAACATCAAAATATCTAGCCCTTTCGTTTTCAATCCCATACAACAGGTCACTCGTAATGGCATTGTTTAAACTGTCAATATACAACTTTAAATTATCCATTTCACGTTCACTGTTTTTAATAATAGCCCTCAAAATGTCTAAACTGCATTTGTCAAAAATGGCTATGAGTTCCTGATGACACTCAGAGCCTACAGTGACATTATTTGGGTATTTGCAAACCCGTAAGCCCTTAGGCACAATATCAGCCATGATACATTCATTGAAATACATGTTGTCTAAAGAAAGGGATTTGTACTTTAAAAGAACATCATACAGTTTGTTAAGTCCGTTGGAATAATTGTCCATTAAGGGTCCATTAACAGCGACAGTCTCAGGTTTCCAAAAAAAAACGGATGAAAGTGTTTTCATCAAGGCAAGAAGTAAAAAGTTGGTCGGCAGAACATACACTAACTGTAACACCTCTGGTATAGTGTACCTCACCTTATGTAACCATTGTGATGGATTTTATGTGGGGAAAACTGAGAGGCAATTAAAACGCTATATATACGAGCATCTTAATGACATCAAAGAGTGCAACACTAAGAATGCACTTTTCAGGCAGACACTGCAATGTGAGGGGGCCAACTTTAAGTTTTTTGTTCTGGAATTGTTGCCCAGGGACATTAGAAGGGGTCCCTGGGAAACAAAGTTAGAATTTAGGGAAACTTACTGGCAAAAAGTCCTGGAGGCTAACAGACATCCAAGTCTCAATGATCATACTTCCTTGCTTCATTTGTTAAAATTAAGAGCTACCAAATTATAATCTGTTTGTGGCAGACATGTATATTTTAATACATTTTTTAACATATACTTATATTATAATTTTTTTTTTAAGTTTTCAGGATGTTATTTAACAACATTGTATATTGAATAATATTCATGGTTGATGTGAATGTCTTTTTAATTTTTAATTGGGACTTAATTGAATTTAAGGTGGATCCTTATTTAAATGCAGATATTTGCTTTGTACTATTTTTTCGGATGAAGTCTGGGAGGTTCTCGTACGAAAACGCATACAATTCACTGTGAGCGTTAAACTTCTTATATTTTGCTATTCGTGGTGCCAATAAAGAGTGGAGGATTTTACTGGTGTCCTTGCCTTGGTCCAGTACATTCTCCATCTGCTATCTGCTACAGATAACTGATCATGTTGCATGGGGGGGGTTGCTACCAGTTTACAGGGGGGGGGGGGTTGCTACCAGTTTACAATACTCCACCACCAAAATGCATGTAATGTTTTCATTTTAAAATGTAGTTGGAGGGGGACCCTCCACCCTCACACCCAATGACCATATGCAGTTACCATCTAACAAAGCATGCACAGTGTATTTATGCAATGACAACAAATCAGGTATCCGAACTTTCTCACAAGGCTTTAACACACACAAAAAAAACAATTTCCTAGATTTTACTAGCTTCATTCAAGTATTTTATTTTATAATATTACTGCCTCAGGGGGATGCACTAACCGCAACTTGGTATGCGCTGTCCTGATTATACCATCCTAGGGGTGTGCATCAAAGGATTGGGAGGGGTTACTCCTGCAAATCTTGTGGGGTATTAGAAGAAAAAAGTTTGCCCAATATTCAAATGATGCAAAAATACCCACCTACTTTTGTGACAGAAATCCGTCAACAGTAAAAGGACTTGCGGAAACCCACAGCCAAGCATGGGAACACTTGCATGTATTTCTGAAAATAAATTCCTTACTTAGAATTTAGGCTACAGACTTCCACTAAACATAAAGGACATGGTACATGCTGTCTGGATGCAGCCTCCAACAAAGCTTAACCCTCCAAAACTTCCACATTGGTCCAAACAAATAACAGTTCGTGAATCACCCTTTCCTTCAGAGTCCATTCAATTTGGAAATGGCTGTGCTTGGCAGTCGGACAGTACTGTCTGGGAAGGGGGGGTACAATCGACTGTACTGTCTGGGAAGGGTGGGTACAGTCAGACAGTACTGTCTGGAAAGGGTGGTATTGAGTTAGTATAGGTAAGGGATAAATGTATGATAAGGTGATTGACAAGTGGCAGGTAATCTTAAAACAGCCTAGGTCAGGAAGGGAATGCCAGTCTGGGTTCTAGAGAAAATAAAAAGTATTCCAGAGCTTCTTCCTCTTCCTACAGAAGGAAGAGAGTGAACTTCTTACCCTGGTTCACCTCTTGTAAAAGCAGTAATATAGCACTTAATAGTATCAGCTTAAATGTTTTAGCAACAGAGTTAGTTAAGGAAGGCTAGTGCCACAGTCCCGCTGAGCCTGTAAAGGGGATAGCATCAGGGGTCAAAAAGGAACCTCCTATCCTTCCCCAAAGGGTTTTTAGTTTTTGACCTTTTTCACTGGGAGTGGGAGGTTCCAGGTTGTCACAATCATGTGTGGAAGGCAGGGATACCAATGGGTGAGTTGAAAGGGAAGAGCAGAGGATACAGAGCACTTCACTAAGATGTGGACTGCCCTGGCAGTGAGACAAGCCAGTTTAGCTAGTCTCTATCGGCAGATTTTAAG
Organism: Protopterus annectens; assembly: GCF_019279795.1. Taxonomy (NCBI): domain Eukaryota; kingdom Metazoa; phylum Chordata; order Ceratodontiformes; family Protopteridae; genus Protopterus; species Protopterus annectens. Next base: position 1,119,136,088 of record NC_056737.1, on the reverse strand, counting down.
GTGGCCTAGGTTGCACATTTTGTGCTGTGACTTGGTCTTGGTTTGGATACAATGGGGCTGCACAGCAAAGTTCAATCTGCCTTTGAGAATGGATAGTGGGAGTCCTTCTTGGCATTTTCTGGTGTGCCTGGCAAACTAACTGGTGTACTAATTAGCTAATTATATTGATTATGACAATTTGGTAAACATCCGTGTGTGTGTGTGTGTGTGTGTGTGTGTGTGTGTGTGTGTGTGTGTGTGTGTGTGTGTGTCACACACAGACAGACTTAAGTTTTGGAAAGTATTACTTTCTAAACATGGCCAAGATGGACATGGGTACATGATGTTATTTAACAATCTGAAAAAAGCAAAAGAAAAAGGGTAACTCGTACTCATGAGTAGATTCTCTATGCCAAGGCCACCGAGTCACATGATCATTAATGCTTTGCCAGTACCCTCCCCCTCAGGCTACGCCTCCTTTCTCCAGAAGGCCATATCAGTCAAGCCTAGAGTAAATTTGTCGCTACCCACCTAGTCACCCAATTTATGTTTAAAGGAAGACAGCAAGTAGCACTGCTTAAGATGCAGGGGAAGTTTCTTCCAGAAATTAGGGAGGTGCTTAGTTATAAAATCGGTCTCTCCACCATGTTTTTATTTATCATTAAGTGAATATTTAGGTCCTTGGTTCTGGTGCTGCTACAGTCACTGGACATATGGAGCTACAGGAGGTCCAGGACAATCAGGACTTTAATGATGCTGTGACTGAGACAAAGATCTCCCCTCAAAAATCTGTAAGACACTGAATAAAGTAAAATACCTTCCACATTCTTTGGTGCTCAGGGACTTCATGCTTGTGATTTTTTTTGGTTAGAACCTTTGGAGTCTTTCTAATTGTTTGCTATGTTTACTAAGACATACTGAAGGGGTGATTTTGCTTGACAACTGGTCTCATAAATGATGAATGCAAGGGAGTGATTACTTTTTTTGACTTTGATGATATTTATTTGGCAATTAGGTTGTGCTAAATAAAATGATTTTCTGACCAGCATTGTCACATGATGGTCAAAAGAGGAGAGACATCACCCAAGCTTCCAGGTCCCCAACTATATTTTTGTTCTGTAGTGGTGTGGTGTTCATGAAGTATAACAGCAGAAATGGTTGTTATGATGCTACAATTTTAGCATTTAGCTTGCGCCCTTTTTAGTACACCAAGAGTTTACTAGGGACATTCACTCTGGAGGATTTGGATGTTACAAGGTGACTTAACATCCCCCTATTAACAATCATCAGTAAACTTTATATTTGCCAGAGGTGTTGGGTGTCTGCTTGGAGATTTAAGAAGTAAATGTCAGGAAAAGGAGGCCCGAGCACTGCCCCTTAGGAACACCAGTGGCCACTTTCTTATTATCAGATGAGGCACCTGTAACTCATACTATACAGGTCCTGTCTTTCAGCTAGTTTGTTATCCATCTTGCCACAAGTTCATTTTAAAAACATTTAGCTTCTATATGATCCTGGCATGGGGAATGTTACTAAATGCCTTGGCCACATCAAGATACACTGTTGTGTGGAATCTGGCTTCCACAGTGGCACTTGCCCTTCTTGAATGACATTAACCTATGTCAAACATGCAGTAGCAAAAGCACAAATAAATGTTCTCAAACCGGGCACTTATCTGAAAGTGGGTTAACTTTGGCGAACAGTAGACGTTGGCGTTCAGACTGGTATCAGAGAAGTTCTCAGGATGGTACATGCAGACATCACTTTTATGGCCTACGTTGGCTGTATCCTGTGTGCAACATCGGACATACCTTCCAGTAGCTTAAGTCTTTGGTATGCTGCTGGACGTTCGGGTCACCTAGGTGGGGAATCCCTCATGTTAAATACTACAACATGGGAATAGAAGTACATCCAGTTTAAAGAACTACCAGATACAGGAGGCTGGATCTGCCCTTCAAAAAGCCAAATGTTAGGGGTCAGGTCTGATAATATTCCTCATATCTTAGTTTATGAAGTCAGTTGTAATCTGTTCCATATGATTACGATTATAGTATTCTGCAATAAAGCTGGGGAGGGGCGCCAAGTTAGACCATATCACACCGTACCTCATCCAAGCAGGTCCACTGTAGATTGCCAGTCTCTCCCTCTCTGCAGACTGACACACCTCACTCTTACAGTAACAGTAAGCCAGTTAGAGCTGCAAAACAGCAAAATGACTACAGCAACACCCCAACACCCAAACAACTGTCAGAAGCAGGTCAGTTATATTATGTAAAGGAGCAGGTTTCACCTCTCATCCATGGACATTATCAAGAAAAAAAGAAACCCTTCAGAAAGGCATCTTGTTAATTCACTAAGCAACCCACCCACTCATTTAACTGTGCTCATATAAAAAAAAACTCTGCTGATGACTCCCAGGGTATGAAATCCAAGAAATTATTATTTTGTGTATTTTTTGTTACTCTGTCTGTGACCACTGCTGTACACACTTGCACAAAGTTACTCACAGAAGCTATATGGAACCCTTGCATTTTAACAAATATGCCAACACAGCTGACTAGACCGTATATACTTAACTATGCTCATATACAGACTAGACTGTATATACTTGACTATGATCATATACAGACTAGACCGTATATACTTGACTATGCTCATATACAGAATTCCCAGTGCCAACATGTATATATAAACACAGCAGCATCTGTGTGTGTGTCTCTCTCTCTCTCACTTTCAAACACAAACACACACACAAGCAAAACAGTGAACCATCCAAATGTCATCCTGAAGACATAAATGTCAGCATCTCTTTTTCCAATATTTATCCTAGCTGTGCAAAGTTACTTAAAACAAGTAGATCAGAGCAAGAACTACTTAACTTTCCAATAATAAATTCAGTTTACACTGACTAAAATGTAAGACTACATGGAAAGGCCAGCACTGTGACAAAGAGATAAAGCCCTAGCTATTCTCCAGGCAATCAGGGCATCTGAGGCATAGGCAGGAAAGGATGGGAAAGCCATCCTGGGAGGGAGGAATTCCCTGATGATGTGCACTGAGGGGATGCATAGGCCAATGATGGGAGTAGCCCTCAGACAAGCTCAGTGAATGTGAGGGAGAGGGTGATAAATGGGGAGGTCACATGGAATAAAAGCCCTCCCCCAGAGAAGTAGTCAGCCAGACCCCATTGGATGCCCTTAAGCTCTGCACTGACCCCAGCCGTAAATGGAGACTGGTTGGGGGGGTTAGTAAGGTGACTGGTAGACCTGATGATGGACATGGGGTGGTGGGTGCACTCCCAATAAATGATGCAGGGGGGAGAAAAAAAATTAAACAACTACATGGCAATGCTAGCAGTACAGGCCCAAGCACTGAAGAAATCAGATGATGAGGGTGGAAGTGATGCCTCTTGACTTTTCTATGCCAAAGGCAACGGCTGATACATGTCCAACTGTCGGGGTACCACTTATAGGTCAGACTGCAGTGATACATGCCATGCAGGTGATTGGTACACATCTGAACAACGCCTGCCAAGGACAGCACTGTGCTCTTGCTAAGCATTATGGGTGTACGGATGCACGTCCCTCAGCAGAAGCTAAGCATAGCAGAAAGTACCAAGCAGCCAATGGGGGAGGGGTTAATGGCAGAAGAAAAACCTCCTGACCCATAGGAAGGACGTCAAGGATACAGAAAACTTGCATCCCATGCTTGGTTGTCCTAAATGTATAAATGGGGGTTGGAACTCTGTAGTCATAAAAAATTCTTAGTTCTAGGGAGAGAAAAAAAGAAAATGTGTGAAAAACAGACTACTCTGCAAAAAACAAAATTATCAGCTTTGATTAAGCATTTCAGAGGGATACAAACTACTCTGTCCATAATCACAACCTAGTGATAACAGCAGCGGAGTGCAGCTTTTAAAAACTGGTGTCAGAAATGCTGCTGATGTCATTTCTGAGTCAGCAAGTCTGACAATACTGCATTTAAAGAAATATTAACAAAAAAAATAAATAAGTTCACAATATCTAATGATGGTTAGAAGCCAAGAGAATCCCTTTCCTTTGCCTTACTGTTCTGTATAATTTTTGTGCAGGTGAACCTATACAGCAGGAAGGAAAGAAATCAGAATAAAAAGAAAAAAAAGAGTTTTAATTATTTACAGCCCCAAATCACAATACGTACAGATAATTACTCAACATGACCAATAAAAAGAAATACAACTGAAGAAAACTTCAAGTTTAGTCTGCTACTGTTTCAGGATGTTAAAAACACAACACACTTCTTTCCATGTCCCTCTCTCTCTCTCACTCTCTCTCTCTAAGTGTAAATGCAAAGACATTTTGTGATCATGTATATTTTAGGTGGTTGATATAAGGGTGAAGATATCAGGTGGCTTTAAAGGACACTGGAAAGAAATTCAGTGTCTAGAATGAAAGCGTTTAACAAATGAAGCCTTGGATCTCCTTTCCGGTTTGCAGGGCTATCAGATTACTGCTGCCGAGTTTGGTTTTTACTTACAGTTTGTGCTGCACAGCCATCGATTTCTGCAAACACTGTCAGAGAACACTCCTCTGCAAAGGCGAACTTCAACCACCAACGAAAGGGAGTAGAAAAAAATGCTCTCTATTGAAATAGGTATCTTCTGGCTTACTGTGAAACACATAGTCCATCTCTGAGAAACAGCCACCGTATACTACAATTACAGTAATAATGTACCTGAAAACTTATTGCAACGTAAAATTCTCTATCACCAATGCAACGTAAGGGTATCTGACAGATGGTTATGTTAAGTGCTGAATGCGCGCTCTATAAGCGTCATACTGAAATGCACATGGAATGTCTTGTTTTTTTTTTTTTTTTTCGGAGGTGGAAAAATTACATCACTGTCTTTCCAAACTGCCAATGAGCTGCTCTCGAGGTGCTCATTAAGAACACTTACAAGATAAACATGGACATTTAATACCCGCCCAGTATCAGCTGACTAGCAGCACATGCTGTCCAAACTGGACAGCACAGCCTGCTGCTACAATGTTTACTTCCTATCTCATTGGCCAGGTGGTAGCCCTTTGTTTGCCCTTGTGAAAGAACAGAGAACAAAGCTTCCTTCTAAACCAGTTAATTAAGCAGATCTAAAACTTCCTCCTTGTAAAAAGGGGGAGAACAAGACTTGCGAGGCTTTTTTGAGACATTGTGTCTCCAGATATGAATTAAGGGAAGCTAGCCTATGACGAAGGCTTATAGGAACAAATGAATGGCAAATTTTACAATTACGGTAATCGTGTTCTGCCCCTAAGCAAAACAACAGAGTGGAAGTCTTTATATAGAATCTGCTTTCCACAGTTGCCTTTCCCTCCCTCCCTTAGCTGACATGAGCAAATCTTAAAGGTAAGATACAAGAAAAAGTACAGTTGTGTACACTTATCATAAATGTAGATGTTCGAGTGTATTCACTGTTGCAGTCATCACATTTGGGTTATCTGCCTGCAGGTAGCCCTCAGCCGGCCTGAATACCAGTCTTGGGATTTCTACGGCGGATGCTGTCGCTTCTTCCATGACGTTAGGTCATCAGGGGTATAAAACATGCAGCCGATGCCATTACACCAGTTTTCCTTGCCCCAGATGTCATATGCTCCCAAAATAGGAAGCAATTACATGGTATGTAATACCCCCAGCAAAAAACAAATACCAATGATATAAGATATGCCAGACAAAAAGGATAGGAAAGAAATCAAGAGAAGTCAGGGGGCTGGAGGGAGGGTAACCAGGACTGCAACAGTGAATACACTCGAACATGATGACCCAAATGTGATGACTGCAACAGTGAATACACTGGAACATGATGACCCAAATGTGATGACTGCAACAGTGAATACACTGGAACATGATGACCCAAATGTGATGACTGCAACAGTGAATACACTCGAACATGATGACCCAAATGTGATGACTGCAACAGTGAATACACTGGAACATGATGACCCAAATGTGATGACTGCAACAGTGAATACACTGGAAAGTACAGTTTTGTACCTACCATAAATGTAGATGTCCGAACTGGATAGCATCTGCAGTCATAACAACTGGGTTGTCCTGTCGTCAGGCAGCCCTTCAGTCGGCCGGATTCCAAAGTCCGGGTCCGGCTTCGGCTGATGTCGCACTCCACCCGACGTCATCTCTGTTGGTCTTCGGGTATAAAAGCATCAGCCGACGCCATTTTCCTCAGTGTTTCTTGCCCCAGATGCCAGAAGCCCTCTTGCAGGCTAAAATTTGGATAGATGCCAATGTTTCCAAATAGATAGAGGTAAACACAACAAATCAGCATGTATGTACATATATACAAACAAATACACCATAAAAGACTCCCCCCCCCCAACAGCTAGCTATTAGGAGGGTAAACACCCTAGGAGTACCACAGAGGGGAAGGAGGGAGGGTAATCCTGACTGCAGATGCTATCCAGTTCGGACATCTACATTTATGGTAGGTACAAAACTGTACTATGTCCTTCATGGATGCATCTGCAGTCATAACAACTGGGTAGAATACCATAGCCAACTAGGGGAGGAGGATAAAGGTAGATTATGGTGTGTTTAGGATCCCTTGCAGTACAGCAGTGGCAAACCCTGCTCGGGATCTGGAATATAGAGACAAATTATAATGCTTGGCAAATGTATGCACGGAGGTCCAAGTAGCCGCCTCAATAATGTCTTTGGTTGCCACTCCTCGTAAGAAGGCTGTGGTAGTGGCTGTTGCCCTTGTAGAATGAGGTCTTATGTTTTGTGGAATTGGTTTTCCATGGAAGGAGTAACAGAATCGTATGCAATTTCCTATCCATTTGGAGATTGTCTGTTTGGAAATAGCGTTTCCTTCCCTTCCTGTTGCATAGGCTACTAAAAGTTGGTCAGTCTTTCTGCTATTTTTTGTTCTGTCCAAGTAGTAGCGTAGCTGTCTATGTACATCCAAGGTATGCAGTATTCTTTCCCCTCTGTTATGTGGGTTGGGAAAGAAGGTAGGTAGGTGGATTGTCTGGTTTAAAGACACTCTGGATACCACCTTGGGCATAAATGTAGGATTAGTCCTCATGGACACTCTATCTTGGTGGAAGATTAGGAAGGGTTGCACTGCCATTAAGGCCTGTAGTTCCGAAACCCTCCTTGCTGAAGTAATTGCCAGCAGGAAAGCAGTTTTCCATGACAGGTGTTGTAGGTCTGCTGTTGCTGCTGGTTCAAAGGGTGATAGAGTCAATTTTTCTAGCACAAAGTTTAAATCCCAAGCTGGTAATGGTGGTTTCCTTGGAGGTTTTACATTCTTGATTCCTCTGAGGAACTGCCTGAGCAAAGGGTGCGAAAAACAGGTGGATCAAAGCTGTATTCTGCTGAAATAGCTGATGTATGTATCTTGATGCAGGAGTAGGACAGCCCTGAATGAAGAATTTCGCTCAGATACTCCAGAATGTTAGGCATATCTATGTTTGACACATCTTTTCCTCTTTCCATACTCCAAATGACAAACCTTTTCCATTTTCCAGCATAGTTCCTTCTTGTTGAAGGTCTGCGTGCTTCAAGAATAATGTCTTTTACTCTTTGGGAAAGTTCTGGATTAGCTGCTGCTATGTGATGTTCCATGCAGTTAGTTGCAACGTTTTTAGGTTTGGATGTATGATGCTGTAGTTGTTCTGAGTTAACATCAAAGGCATCAGGGGTACTGGCCACATATTGTTCCGAGACATGCTCCTCAGTAGTGGGTACCAGTGTTGTCTTGGCCAGTTTCGTGCTATCAGGATTATCCTTGGACGTTCTTCCTTGATTTTCAGTAGTACCTTGTGTATCAAAGGAAGAGGTGGGAATGCATATGCTGTTAGGCCTTTCCAGTTGAAGGAGAGCGAATCCACTTTCCATGCTAGTGGGTGGGATGTCCTTGTGCAGAATTTTTTGAGCTGGTGATTGAGAGGTGATGCGAATAGGTCTATCTGTGGCATTCCCCATTTCTTTGAGATGGTCTTGAAGATGTCCGGGTGCAGCTTCCATTCGTGGGCATCCGAAGTGGTTCTGCTTAATATGTCTGCTAGAGTATTGTCTTTCCCTGGTACAAATATTGCCTGTAACTGGATGTTGTAGCTGAGTGCCAGGGTCCACAGCTCCAAGGTCATTCTGCATAGGGGGTATAAATGAGTGCCTCCCTGTTTGTTGATGTACCACATGACTGTGGTGTTGTCTGTCCTTATCATCAACTGGCCCTCCTTGAGAAATGGTTTGAACTTTTGGATTGCCAGTTTTACTGCCAGCATTTCTTTTAGGTTGATGTGCAGGTGAAGTTGATCCTGTGTCCACAATCCTTGCACGCATTTGTCCAGCATGTGGGCCCCCATCCTAGGTCTGACGCGGCTGTTGTGATGGTCTGGCTTGCTTGACTTCTGCGAAAGGGTAGGCCTGGGTTTGACTGGCACGCCTGAGCCCACCATAGGAACTCCTGTTTTAAGCATGGAATTAGTGGGATTTCTGTTTCTAGACTGTGTCTGTGTTGGGACCATAAATTCTTTAGGTACCACTGTAGTTTTCTCATATGTAGTCTGGCAAATGGAACCAAGATTATGCATGATGCCATGAAGCCCAAGGCCTGCAGTACTTTTCTTGCTGTTAACTTGTTCAGTTTTGTTAGTGCCAAGAAGTAAAGAGGAAGTTCTTTTTGTTTTTCTGTAGTCAGGAATGCCATTTGTTTTACTGTGTCCAATTCCAGGCCCAAGAAAGTCCTTGTTTGGGATGGTATCAGCCTTGACTTTTGTAAATTGACTGTGTATCCCAGTGCTTGTAGCAAGTAAATGACCCTTTGTAAATCTGTTGTCAGCTTGCTTTTGTTGTCCCCTTGTAGCAGGCAGTCGTCCAGGTATGGGTAAATTTGAATTCCTGTAGTCTGCAATGGGCGATTACTGATGCCAGGCATTTTGTGAATACTCTGGGCAGTAGATAAGCCAAAGGGCAATGCTGAGAATTGATAGTGCTCTGATCCTGCAAGAAATCTGAGGTATCTTCTGCAGATTGGTCGAATGGGGATGTGCAGGTATGCCTCCTTGAGATCTAGAGTTACCAGCCAAGACTCCTTGCCCAGCATGGGAAGAAGTTGCTGTAGGGTCAGCATTTTGAATTTTGGGACAATGATGTATGTATTTAAGGTGGACAGGTCGAGAATTGGTCTCCAACTTTTTCCTTTCTTGGAACTAGGAATAGTCTGGAATAGAACCCCTTTCCTTGCTCTGCTGTTGGCACTCTTTCCACAGCTCTCATGTTTGCTAACCCCATTATCTGGCGTAGAGCCTCTGTTTTTTGATTTGGAGGTAGATTTGGCATTCCTCTTTTGACTGGTAAAGTGTGGAAGTGAAACCGTAACCTTGATCTATGGTTTGTAAAATCCACTTGTCTTTTGTTATGTAGTGCCAGTTCTTTGAAAATAAGGTTAACTTTCCGCCTAGAGGAGCTGCTATTTGTTCCCTGGTAGGCGGATTTAGGGTTAAGTCACTGTGGTTGTGCTGATGTAGTGGCAGAGGCTGTGTCTGTGCCTCTGTTGTTACCTTGCCACTGTCGTCCTCTGTAGGCACCTCCTCTGGATTGGTTTCTGCCTCTGGAACGTCTATTCCTGCCCCTTTGAAATTTTGTGGAGTCAGGAAAGGACCAATTTTTGGCAGGCCAGTTCCTGCTAAACCTTGGGGGTTGAACCTGCAAGAAATCTTTGACAGTTTGAACAGATTTTGCCTTTTCTTCCATTTTCTTCATAACCTGCTGGGCAGGTGTACCAAACAAACTTGTCTTGTCCATAGGAGCATCTAGCAGCTTAGCTTTAACAAAGCTTGTTCCTTTAGCCATGCATGCCTTCTTATCACTGTGCCTGTCATGGCTGATCTAAATGAAGCCTCCAGTGCATCATAGCCACATTTTAAGGAATGGTTGCTAACCTGTTGTATGTTATTTACCATCTGTAATACATATTTCTTATCAAGAGATTCATCAGTGGTTAGTTTTTTAGTTAACTGATCAAGCATAAACTCTTGGTATTGTATCATGTGAAACTGACAGTTTAAAGCTCTAGCTGAGAGAGTAGCTGAAGTGTAGACCTTTTTACCCCATCTGTCTAATGACCTTGCTTCCCTTTCAGAAGGAGTAGGGTTTTTAGCTATGGTCGCGGCTACTGCCTTGGGACCTTGGGATATAGTTTCTGGGTCTGCAAGTGGGGCCTTGTAAAGGTGGTGATGCGTATCTGGCACCCTGTAAAATCTGTCTGGTTTGGCAGGGTCTGGGGGTAAAGAATCTGGAGCGGAGCAAACATCATTGAAAGCATCATCCACCACAGAGAGAACAGGAGGTATAGCTAAGGGCCTGTGCTGTGGGAGGTGCAGAAAGGTCCTAAGTCTTTTTCTGGAGTCTGAAAAATCCTGTTGCTGCCATTGGAACTGTTCTCGCATGGCATGCAAGGTTTCCCCAAAGGAGAATTCTTCTGGTGGGGAAGCAGCTGGAATGGATTCTTCAGCATCAGAATCTTCAAAATTGGAGAAGGGAGCCTCTGGCTGGTCAGTTATGTCTGATTCATCAGCAGATTCATCAGAGGACACTGGCTCAGGGGGCTCTGCCCTAGGTCTCTTCTCTGGGGCTGAGAGGCCCTATCTGGGTGAGATTGAGATCCTCTAATTAAAGAAATTAAATCTTCTGCCAAAGTAAGCATTTGGGAACTAGAAGAGGGCCTGGATGTGGAGGGTTTAACAGGCACTGTTTTAGTAGTCTTGGCTGCTTTAGCCCTGGCGAAGGCCTTAATGGACATGGCTGCTGGAGGCCTAGCAGCACCACGTGCTGGGGTAGAGACATCCAAGGGGATGGTGTCTGATAAGTCAACCACCGTAGTGGGTAAAATTTCTGAGGTCGATTCAAGAGTTGTAGCAGGGGCCTCAGTTGTAGGAATAGGTTCAGCTGTACTTAGATCAGTTTTCTCGGTTTCGGCCGAAACCGAGACACTCGCGGTTTGCTAAACCATGGTTTCGGCCGAAACCGCGGACCGCGAGTGTCGGTCTTTATCTTTGCGTTTTTTGGTAGATTGGGTAGTCGGAGGATCCGACGGCATAATGTACGCAAAATCAGAACCGAAAAACTGTTCTGCAAACTCTGACCGACGCCTAAGCGTTCGTCGGTTGAAAGAAGCACAGGCCGAACAGGCTGCTACGTCGTGGGCTGGGCCTAAACAAGGCAGACAGTAAGAGTGGAAATCTTTATGAGGTATTTGTTTCCCACAGGTTAAACAATTAACTTTTTCTGACATCGGCTGAGGCAAGAAAGAGTCCCCAACGGGGTACTTAGCTTTAGAAGTCTTCGAAGTAGTATTCGGTAGAAGTAATCTCTGGATCCGACCGACCGGCACTTGCGAACAGCTTCTGCTTGGCCACGCGGCAAGAAAGACTGAGGAAAATGGCGTCGGCTGATGCTTTTATACCCGAAGACCAACAGAGATGACGTCGGGTGGAGTGCGACATCAGCCGAAGCCGGACCCGGACTTTGGAATCCGGCCGACTGAAGGGCTGCCTGACGACAGGACAACCCAGTTGTTATGACTGCAGATGCATCCATGAAGGACATCATGATGACCCAAATGTGATGACTGCAACAGTGAATACACTGGAACATGATGACCCAAATGTGATGACTGCAACAGTGAATACACTCAAACATGATGACCCAAATGTGATGACTGCAACAGTGAATACACTCGAATATGATGACCCAAATGTGATGACTGTAACAGTGAATACACTCAGACATGATGACCCAAATGTGATGACTGCAACAGTGAATACACTCGAACATGATGACCCAAATGTGATGACTGCAACAGTGAATACACTCGAACATGATGACCCAAATGTGATGACTGCAACAGTGAATACACTGGAACATGATGACCCAAATGTGATGACTGCAACAGTGAATACACTGGAACAGCTACATTTTAAGTGTACACAACTGTACTATGTTCTTCATGATTCACTGTTGCAGTCATCACATTTGGGTTGATTCCCAAAGCTAAGGAAGGGTGGAGGTAGTTAGAGAGCATTAGGACTAGCAATAAGGCCCTGTAAGCCTGCTGTGGCAAATCCAGCTTTGGATTTAGAAAAGATAGGCAGGTGGTATGTTTGGTGAAAGTATGTACAGAGCTCCAGGATGTCCCTGGTAGGGACTCCCCTGATAAATGCAGTAGAGGTAGATGCAGCCCCTGGTGGAATGCATTCTTATCCCCTGTGAGGTAGGTTTTCCATGGTGTTTGTAGTAGAAATGGATGCAATGTGCTATCCATTTGGAAATGGTTTGCTTTGAAATGGCCTTGCCCTCTGCCTCTGCAGCAAAGCTAACTAGCAGCTGGTCAGATTTTCTGAGAGGCTTAGTCCTGTCCAACCAGAATCTAAGCTGTCTGTGTATATCCAGAGAATGTAGTATCCTTTCCCCTTTATTCTGAGGATTAGGGAAAAAAGTAGGCAAATGAATGGACTGGTTTAGAGCCACACTAGACACCACCTTGGGCATAAAGAATGGATTATTCCTGAGGGAAACCCTGTCCACATGGAAGATAATGAAGGGTTCCACTGCCATGAGGGCCTGCAGTTCCGAAACTCTTCTTGCTGAAGTGATGGCTAGAAGTAAAGCTGTTTTCCAAGAAAGGAATTTCAACTCTGCTGTAGCAGCTGGTTCAAAAGGGGGAAGAGTGAGTGTTTCCAATACAAAGTTAAGGTCCCAGGCTGGAGTGGGAGCTCTCCTGGGGGGTCTTAAATTGTTGGCCCCTCTAAGGAATTGTTTTAGCAGGGTATGAGAGAAGAGGGGTGGCTCAGTATTATAATGTGCTGATATGGCAGAGGAATGAATCTTCATTGAAGAGAAAGATAGGCCATTCTGGAGCATTTCTGTTAAAATAATCTCGAATATGAGGCAAGCTGGGCACCGTTGTGCCCCATCCCCTGAGCCTCGCTCCAGTAACAGTATCTTTTCCACTTTTCTGAATAGGGTTTTCTAGTGCTAGGCCTCATTGCCTCAAGAATGATATCCAGCACCTGCTTACTGAGGGTTGCTGGAGGTGAGCTCAGGGAATTAGCCAGGCTGCAAGGTTCAGGGTTTGATGATGAGGGTGCAGAATCTGGCCCACCTGCTGGGACAGCAGGGAAGGGGTCTGAGGCAGGTGCCAAGGTTGTAGCACTGTCAGACTGCGCAAAAGGGGGTACCAGTGCTGGCGCGGCCAGTCTGGTGCAATGAGTATTGCCCTTGGCTTGTCCTGTTTGATCTTTAGCAGAACCTTCGACAGGAGAGGCAGAGGGGGAAGGCATAAACTGAGAGGCTTCCCCAGGTAAAGGACAGGGCATCCACTTTCCAAGCTTGACTGTGGGGAGGTCTGGTGCAGAATTTGTTCAATTGGTAGTTCTAAAGGGAGGCAAACAGGTCTACCTCTGGTGTCCCCCATTTGTTCCTCAAGAGCTTGAATATCTTGGGTTCCAGTTTCCATTCGTGTGGGTCCATGACATTTCTGTTTAAGTCATCTGCCAGTGAATTTAGTTTGCCTGGCAGGAATTTGAGCCTGTAGGTTCACTTGGTAGCTCAAGGCTGTGTCCCACAGAGCCATGGCTAGTCTGCAGAGTGGGTAGGAATAAGTTCACCCCTGCTTGTTTATGTACCACATAACTGTGGTGTTGTCTGTCTTTACCAATAGTTGTCCTGGAAGAATAAGGTCTTTGAAGGCTGTCAGAGCATTCTGTACAGCTAACATTTCTTTTTGATTGATATGCAGGTGAATCTGTTTTGGGTTCCATTTGCCCTGAATGCACTGCCCTGCCATGTGAGCCCCCCATGTATAGTCTGATGTGTCTGTTGTTAGGGTTTGGGCGGCAGGGGGTAGAGTGAAAGGGAGCCCCTTGTTGTGGTAGCAGGCCTCTGCCCACCAAAGGAACTCTGCCCTTAAACAAGGAATGATAGGAATCATTGTTTCCAGGTCCTTAGAATGTTGACACCATAGACTTTTTACATACCACTGAAGTTTCCTCATATGCAGTCTTGCATATGGAATTAACAGAATGCAAGAGGCCATGAACCCCAGGGCTTGCAGGATTTCCCTTGCAGATAGCTGGGTTTTTGTGGCCAGTAGTTTGAAATAGGTTGTCAAATGAACTTGTTTCTCTGTAGTGAGGAATGCCATCTGGGAAGTTGTGTTCAAGCTTGCTCCCAGGAATACAATCTGTTGGCAGGGTAATATGTCTGATTTCTTCTCGTTGATGGTGTACCCCAGTGAAGTTAGAAGTCTCTTTACAAATGCCAGGTGTTGTAATATCAAGTCCTGACTCTCTGCCTGAATCAGGCAATCATCCAAGTATGGGTAAATCTGAATATTTCTCTGCCTGCAAAATGCAATGGCTGGAGCTAGGCACTTTGTGAATACCCTGGGTGCAGTAGATAAGCCAAAGGGAAGTGCAGAGAACTGATAGTGCATAGAGCCTGCCCTGAAGCGTAGGTATTTTCTGCAGGATTCTCTTATTGGGATGTGCAGGTAAGCTTCTTTTAAGTCTAGAGTTGCCAGCCAGGCATCCTTGGCTAGCATAGGAAGAAGCTGTTGACTTATTGGGATGTGCAGGTAAGCTTCTTTAAGTCTAGAGTTGCCAGCCAGGCATCCTTGGCTAGCATAGGAAGAAGCTGTTGAAGAGTTAGCATTTTGAATTTTGGAACCACCAGAAAGGTGTTGAGAAAAGAAAGGCCGAGGATAAGACACCAGGAGTTTTCTTTTCTGGGAACCAGGAACAGTCTTGAATATAAACCTTGCCCCCCTTTGTTCTGCTGGGACAGGTTGAATAGCCCTGATGCTGAGGAGAGAGAGCACTTGCTTTTGGGCCTCTGCCCACTGGTTTGGGGGGTGGTCTGGCCATCCACTTGGGGTTGGGAGAGAGTGGAAGTGGACACTGTATCCTAGGGAAACTATGTTTAAAACCCATTTGTCTTGGGTAATGAGTTCACAGTTTTTTGCATGCAGGGAGAGCTTTCCTCCTAAGGGAGCAAGTAGTTGAGCCAAGCTTGGTAGAGTTAAGGATAAGTCATTGTGCCATTTTTCCAACGGGGGGGGGGGTTACTACTCCCTGCTTTGGAAGAGGGGGTCCCCCACTGCTTAAATCTGTGCATAGCCTGAGACTGAAGTCTTGGTGGTCTGCTGCTCCTGGGTTTGGACTGAGATGGCCTGGAAGGGACTGGAAAGGACCAGTTCTTTGAAGGCCAATGCCTACTGAATCTAGGTGGCTGTACTTGGAAGAAATCTTTAACAGTTTGCATAGATTTAGCTTTTTCCTCCATTCTTTTGAGGACTTCTCTACTTTGTTGCCAAAAAGGTACTCTTGGTTTAAGGGTGCATCCAGTAATTTAGCTTTAACATGATCTAGCAAGTTTTGTTCCTTAAGCCAAGCATGCCTTCTAAGTACGGACCCAGTGACAGCAGCCCTGCAAGATGCTTCTAAAGCATCAAAACCACATTGCAAAGTATGTTTACCTACTTGGTCAGCAGAATGCATTAAGTCTTGTAAATCTTTGTGTTCAGCACAGTCAGGAATAACATCATTTTCTGTTTAATTAATCCCATGATATGCTGCTGATACATTAACATATGAAACTGGCAATTCAAAGCCTTAATGGCCAAAGTAGCAGACGTATATACCTTCTTACTCCATTTGTCTAAAGCTCTAGAATCCCTATCAGAAGGAGTAGAATTTTTGGCAGTAGTACCCTTAATGCCTTTTGGTCCTTGGGAAATGGTTTCTGGATCCACAGTAGGATTCTTGAAAAGGAATTTGTGAGGACCAGGTACTCTTCAGTACCTGTCAGGTTTCCTGGGAGCTGGAGGAAAAGTGTCTGTAGTAAGGCTGGATTCCAAGAAAACATCATCTACAACCTCCAGAGCAGGAGGAATAGCTAGAGGCCTGTGTTGAGGCAGGCAATTCCCCAAGTCTCTTTTTGGACTGAGTATAGTCCTGGCTTTCCCAGCAGAAATGCTCCCTAAGGGTATGCAAGGTTTCACTAAAAGGAAAACCTTCTGGAGGGAAGCAGAAGGAATGGAATCCTCTGCATCACAATTCTCATAAATAGATAAGGGTAAATCCTGGTAGTCAGAAGGAACAGAGATATCAGATTCCCGATCAGAAGAATCAGAAAGAAAATCATTTCTAGGTCTCTTAGAGGGGGAAGGCTGGCTTCTCCTAATTAAGGTAATAAGATCTTCAGCCATTCTAATCATTTGTTTTTGAGGCATATGGGCCTGAGAATGCACTTTGGTCATCGGTTTTCTAGGCTTAGTGTGAACTTTAGGCCTGAGGAACTCTGCATTCTTAGCTTGAAACAAAGTCGGTTTAATATGAAAATCGGTAGGCCTGACTCAGAAGCTGGTGCATGCACGGCAGCTCCGGACCCATCCAAGGTAGAGACATCCGCAGGTTCCATAGTCGAAGAAGCATCTCGTGGCATAATGGACTCTGAATGGGTCTCAGTAGAGGCCTGCGAATAGGTAGTAGCGGGTATCAGGGGCTGCAAAAGCTTCTCACTGAGTACCGGCGGACTGGCGACTAGCTTAACAGAAGCGTCGTCAGCAGTTTTGGACCTATGCGGTCTGTCTCTGTCTTTATCCTTATGTTTTTTCGGAAGATCGGTAGTCGGATGGCTTAAAGAAGCCATTTCGTAGTAATGAGATCGAGAACAAAAGTATTTAGCTACAAAAATAGCCCGACGAATAGTTCGGGCGTTGAACAAGGCACAAAACCGATAGCGAGGGACGTCGTGGTCTGGGCCTAAACAGGTAACGCAGTAAGAATGAAAATATCTATGAGGTATTTGCTTTCCACAGGCAAGACAATTGTTAATTTTTTCTGACATCGGTTAGAGCAAGAAAACGGGGTACTTATATTTTTGAAGACTTCAGGTCTGAAACTCGAAAATGAAAATTTCAGGAGACAGCTGACCGGCACTTGCAAACTGCTTCTGCTTTGGGCACCGCATGGCAAGAAAGACTGATGTAAAGGTGTCAGCTGCATGTTTTATACCCCTGACGATTTGACATCATGGAAGAAGCGACAGCGTCCGACGCAGAAATTCAAATACTCTGGTATTCACGCCATCTGAGGGCTACCTGCAGGTAGATAACCCAAATGTGATGACTGCAACAGTGAAACACGAAGAACATCCAGTGTTGCCTGGGTCACATGGGAGCAGCTAGGATCACCTCTGGTTTATTTATTTATTTAACATTTGTTTACCAGGAAAGTCCGACTTGGAACTAAGCCCAATTTTCAGTGGAGGCCCAGGAAGAAACTGCCTCCACCTCACTTCTTGGACTGTGGATATTCCTGCACCTCACAGTTAAAGGGCTTTTTCATTTTATGTAAAGTGTCTTCAAATGAGAGATCTCAGATAGTGAGTCTGAGGCTTAAATATCCTTAGACTCGGAGTTGGCATAGGACCCAGTAGAGAACGGGTCAACATGTACCAATGATCTCCCACTAAATCTGAGGAATCGGTGAACTGAGGAGGCTGTTCACTATTTCTCTTAATAGAGATCCCTGGGGCAGGTGGGTTTTCAGAGTAGTACTGTCTGCATCTCGTAAAATCCATAAGATACTCAGCTAACCTGAAAAAGTCCTGTGGCATCAGTTAGGGAAACTTGTGGACGTGGCTGGGTGGCTACAACCTGGATCAGGTCCCCATGCACTGCCTCAAATACAAGAATACCGGGAATGCCTTCCACCACTTCCCGCAACCAGAAGCATGGCATCAGAAGCAACTGCCTAACTAGTGGCTCTACAACAGACTGCTGTCTGTAGTACTGGGCCTGAGTGGATGTCAAGAGTGTACCAGGTATTGCAACCTCCCTAGAGGTCTCAGCAAAGGCCTCAGAGCATCAGATGTCAAAGGGGACTGCACAAATGGCTTGACTCCTTCAACAGTCTTGAGCCTGGGATGGGATCTGAGAAAATGTCATTAATCCCTACAGAACTCGTATCTTTAGGATGCTTCTACTTTCTTTTGCAAGGGAGGCCCTCGTAAAGACCAGTGGATGCCATAATGAACCCAGGCCTTGGGTCCAATATCTTCTGCTCTAAAGTTTTTTGCATAAATTCAGCACTATGCCAAATACTTTGTGCACTGGGGACAACTGGGCTCTGGACCCAGGCAAAACAGAGTGGAAATCACAGTGGAGAAGTTGTTTACCACAGTCTAAGCAGTTACTGCTAGTTTTTTTCCGACATCTACAACAGCAGTATATTAGAAAAACAGAAAGTTTCCCCAAAGTGGTACCTGTCTGAATGATTTCCGGCTTTGGGACCAAAAAATGTAAGAGAATGTGAACTTGCTTCAGAATTCGATGGGAGGAAAGAAAGTACAGCTGTGTACTCTTACCATAAATGTAGATGTTCGAGTGTATTCACTGTTGTATACATAAAGTACAGCTGTGTACACTTACCATAAATGTAGATGTTCGAGTGTACTCACTGTTGTATACATAAAGTACAGCTGTGTACACTTACCATAAATGTAGATGTTCGAGTGTATTCACTGTTGTATACATAAAGTACAGCTGTATACACTTACCATAAATGTAGATGTTCGAGTGTACTCACTGTTGTATACATAAAGTACAGCTGTGTACCCTTACCATAAATGTAGATGTTCGAGTGTACTCACTGTTGTATACATAAAGTACAGCTGTGTACACTTACCATAAATGTAGATGTTCGAGTGTACTCACTGTTGTATACATAAAGTACAGTTGTGTACACTTGCCATAAATGTAGATGTTCGAGTGTATTCACTGTTGTATACATAAAGTACAGCTGTGTACCCTTACCATAAATGTAGATGTTCGAGTGTATTCACTGTTGTATACATAAAGTACAGCTGTGTACACTTACCATAAATGTAGATGTTCGAGTGTATTCATTGTTGCAGTCATTACATTTGGATAATCTGCTGGCAGGTTGCCCTCAGTCGGCCTGATTAACACAGTCTTGAGTCCTGCGTCGGATGCTGTCCCTTTTTCCATGACGTCAGGGGTACAAAACATGCAGCCGATGCAATTGCATCAATTTTTCTTGCCCCAGATGTCAGGTGCCCCCCAAATGGGGAGCAAAAAAAACACACACATATATATATATATATATATATATATATTTATACACATATACACATATATATATATATATATATATATATATATAAATAAATTAAAACACAAAAAATATACCTCCAAACAAAAAAGCAAATACACCAAAAAGGCTTTTAAGCATAGTAAAAGAAAGGAGAGGTATAGTAAAAGAAAAACAGGGGGATGGAGGGTGGGTAACCAGGACTGCAACAGTGAATACACTTGAACATCTACATTTATGGTAAGTGTACACAAATGTACTATGTTATTCGTGTTTCACTGCTGCAGTCATTACATTTGGGTAGAATCCCAAAGCTATGGTTGGGAGGATGGATTTATACAGCATTAGGAGCAGCTATAAGGCCCTGCAGGACAGCAGTGACAAAGCCAGCTCTGGATTTAGAGAAGAGAGGTAAAGGGTAATGTTTGGTGAACATATGAACTGAGCTCCAGGTAGGAGCTTCTAGAATGTCTCTGGTAGGAACCCCTCTGAGAAAGGCTGCAGAAGTAGATGCAACCCTGGTGGAATGAGATCTGATCCCCTTGGGGATAGGTTTACCATGGTGCATATAGCAGAAACAAATACAATGGCTTATCCACTTGAAAATAGTCTGCTTTGAAATAGCCTTTCCCTCTGCCCCTGCAGAAAATGCCACCAATAGTTGTTCAGATTTTCTTAGAGATTTTATCCTGTTTAAGTAGAATCTAAGTTGTCTGTGTACATCCAATGAATGCAGAATCCGCTCACCCTTGTTCTGTGGATTGGGAAAGAAGGTTGGCAAATGAATGGTCTGATTAAGAGCCACACTGGATACCACCTTAGGCATGAAAGACGGATTGGTCCTGAGAGCCACCCTGTCCGGATGAAAAATAATGAAAGGCTCCACTGCCATAAGAGCCTGTAATTCTGAAATCCTTCTAGCTGAAGTGGCTGCTAAAAGGAAAGCTGTTTTCCAGGAGAGAAATTTTAGGTCTGCAGTAGCAGCTGGCTCAAAAGTCGGGAGAGTAAGTTTTTCCAAAACAAAATTGAGGTCCCATGCAGGAGTTGGTTCTCTCCTGGGAGGTCTTACATCTTTGTCCCCTCTGAAATACTGCTTTAGCAGAGGATGAGAGAAGAGGGGAAGTTCTGTGTTGTAATGAGCTGAAATGGCAGAGGCATGGATTTTTATGGAAGAAAAAGATAGGCCCTTGTGAAGCATCTCAGTTAAGTATTGCAGAATCTGAGGAATGTTGGGCATTGCTGTGCTTATTCCTTGTGATTGATTCCAGGCACAGAATCTTTTCCATTTGTCAGTATAAGATTTTCTAGTACTAGGTCTTCTAGCCTCCAAAATGACATCCATCACAGGTTTGCTGAGGGATGCCAAGGGTGAAATTAGTTGATTAGCCACACTGCAAAAATTCAAAGTTTGGAGCTGAGTGTGCAGAATTAGGTAGTTCTACTGAGATAGTAGGTAAGGTGTCTGAGGCAGGTGCCACAGAGGAAGGTGTGATACATTGCGCAAAAGTGGGTACCAGTGTTGGCGAGGCCAGTCTGGAGCAATCAGAATCATTTTTGGTTTGTCCTGTCTGACTTTTAGTAGAACTTTGGATAGCAGAGGCAGAGGGGGAAAAGCATAGACTGATAGGTTTTTCCAGCTGAATGACAGAGCATCCACTTTCCAAGCTTTTTTGTGATGAATTCTAGTGCAGAATTTGTCCAACTGATAGTTCTGGGTTGAGGCAAAAAGATCTATGTCTGGGGTCCCCCATTTGCATGTCAACATGTTGAAAAAGTACAGTGTGTACACTTACCATAAATGTAGATGTTCGAGTGTATTCACTGTTGCATTCATTACACTTGGGTTATCCTGCTGGCAGGCTACCCTCAGTCGGCCTGAATTCCAAAGTCTAGGTCCGGCGTCAGTTGCTGTCGCCTCTTCCCTGACGTCAGTGTGCCAGGGGTATAAAAGATGCAGCCAACGCCATTTTCGTCAGTCTTTCTTGCCCCAGATGTCAGGTGCCCCCAAAAGGGTAGGCTAAAAATGTGCCAATAAAACATGCATGCACCAAAATATGTTATAACTTAAACTACAAGCAAATACACCACATAGGTTGTATAGAGTAGAGAAGTGCAGATAAGTTCCAGCAAAGATATGGGGGATGGTGGGTGGGCAACTTGGACTGCAACAGTGAATACACTCGAACATCTACATTTATGGTAAGTGTACACAACTGTACTATGTTCTTCGTGTTTCACTGTTGCAGGCATTACACTTGGGTTGAATCCCAAAGCTATGGTTGGGAGGCTGGAGCTAATATAGCATTAGGAGCAGCTATGAGGCCCTGCAGGACTGCAGTGGCAAAGCCTGCCCTGTTTTTAGAGTAGAGTGGTAAATGTGTGCACTGAACTCCAGGTAGCAGCCTCTAAAATGTCTTTGGATGGTACTCCCCTGAGGAAGGCTGCTGAAGTGGCTGCTGTTCTGGTTGAATGTGGCCTGATGCCCTTAGGCACTGGCTAGCCATGTTGTGAATAGCAGAAACGAATGCAGTGGCCTGTCCACTTGGAAATAGTCTGCTTTGAGATAGCCTTTCCTTGTGATCCTGCAGCATATGCCACTAGTAGTTGCTCTGTCTTTCTGAAAGCTTTGGTTCTGTTCAAGTTGAAAAGTAGCTGTCTGTGTATGTCCAAAGAGTGCAGAATTCTCTCCCCTTTATTCTGTGGGTTTGGATAAAAAGTAGGCAGATGACTAGCTTGGTTAAGAGCCACACTGGACACTACCTTAGACATAAATGTCGGGTTTGTCCTCAGAGAAACCCTGTCTGGATAAAAAATGATAAAAAGCTCCACAGCCATGAGTGCCTGTAGCTCTGAGACTCGTCTTGCAGAGGTTATTGCTAGGAGCAGGGCTGTTTTCCAAGATACAAATTTTATATCAGCAGTAGCGGCTGGCTCAATAGGAGGCAGGGTGAGTTTTTCCAAGACATAATTGAGGTCCCATGCAGGTATTGGTGTTCTCCTTGGAGGCCTTAGGTTTTTGGCTCCTCTGAGGTACTGCCTTAATAAAGGATGAGAAAAGATTGGTGGCTCTGCATTGTAATTAGCCAAAATTGCAGAGGCATGAATTTTAATTGATGAAAAGGATAGGCCTTTGTCCAGCATCTCAGTTAAATATTGCAAAATCTGAGGAATATTTGATATAGCTGTGTCAATTCCTTGTGCCTGGTTCCAAGCACAGAATCTCTTTCATTTTCCAGTGTAAGATTTTCTGGTACTAGGCCTTCTGGCCTCCAAAATGACATCCATCATAGCTTTAGTGAGAGGTGCGTTTTGTATGACTACATTATACACCATGCTGCCAGATTAAAGGTCTTCAGCTGGCTGTGCAGGATCTGATTGTTTTGCTGGGATAGTAGATGAGGTATTCGAGGCAAGGGCCAAGCCGGGCACTGAGACAAGTTCCTTAGGATTGGATACCAGTACTGGCGGGGCCAGTCTGGGGCAATCAGTATCATCTTTGGCTTCTCTTGTCTGATCTTTAGGAGTACCTTGGGGAGGAGAGGCAGTGGAGGAAAGGCATATACTGCTAAGCTTTTCCAGCTGAAAGATAGGGCGTCCACTTTCAATGCTTGTCTGTGATAAGTCCTTGTGCAGAATCTTTTTAGTTGGTAGTTGTGAGGAGAGGCAAATAGATTTATCTCCAGGCATCCCCATTTCCTTGTTATCATGCTGAAGACTTGTGGATCCAATTTCATCTAATGGGGATCCATGAGGTTTCTGCTTAGTTCGTCTGCCAGAGTATTTACCTTTCCTGGCAGGAATTGTGCCTGTATATGTACTTGGTAAGTCAATGTTGTGTCCCACAAAGTCATGGCTAGTCTGCAAAGGGGGTAAGAATGAGTGCCTCCCTGCTTGTTTATATACCACATGACCATGGTGTTGTCTGTCTTTACCAGTAGTTGTCACAGATAAAGTAGGTCCTTGAAGGCTGTCAGGGCATTCTGAACAGCCAGCATCTCTTTTTGATTGATATGTAGATGCATTTGGTTTGCGGTCCATGTGCCTTGAATACACCTTCCTGCCATGTGGGCCCCCCAAGCGTAACCTGATGCATCTGTTGTTAATGTCTGCCTGGCTGGGGGTAAAGTGAATGTCTGTCCCTTGTTCTGGTGACAAGCCTTCGCCCACCATCGAAACTCCTGTTGCAGGCAGGGAATGAGGGTAATTATTGTTTCCAGGCGTTTCCAGGCTGTGGCAATGTTGAGTCCAAACACTTTTTAGGTACCATTGAAGTTTCCTCATATGCAGTCTCGTATATGGAATTAGTAGAATGCAGGATGCCATGAAGCTCAAAGCCTGCAGAATTTGTCTTGCAGATAACTGGGCCTTTGTTGCCAACAGGTTGAAATACGTAGTCAGTTGTCTTTGTTTGTCTGGCGTGAGATAAGCCATCTGGGCAGTTGTATTTAAGCTTGCACCCAGGAATATTATCTCTTGAGAGGGTACTAGTTTTGATTTCTTTTCGTTGACTGTGTACCCTAGGCCTGTTAGAAATCTCTTTACAAATGCCAGATGCTGTAACAGAATGTCCTTGTTCTCTGCTTGAATGAGGCAGTCGTATGGATATATTTGTATTCCTCTTTGTCTGCAGAAAGCAATTTCTGGTGCCAGGCACTTTGTGAAGACCCTGAGCGCAGTAGATAAGCCAAAGGGCAGTGCAGAGAATTGGTAGTGCATTGAGCCAGCTTTGAGTCTGAGGTATCTTCTGCATGTTTGTCTGATTGGGACATGGAGGTATGCCTCTTTTAGATCTAAAGTGACGAGCCAAGCCTTCTTGCCCGGCATGGGCAGAAGTTGCTGTAGAGTCAACATTTTGAATTTTGGAATATCCAGAAATGTGTTTAGAATAGATAGGTCCAGTATTGGTCTCCAGGTCTTGTCCTTTCTTGGTACCAAGAACAGTCTTGAATAAAATCCTTGTCCCTGCTCTTGCTCTGGTACTTGTTGAATGGCCCTCATGTCCATGAGGGATGAGACTTGCTTTTGTGCCTCTGCCCATTGATTTTTTGGCAGGACTGGCCAACCGTTTGTCCTTGGTAGGGTATGGAAGTTAAACTTGTAGCTTTGTGACACTATGTCTAGGACCCATTTGTCCTGGGTTATTATGTGCCAATTTTGAGAAAAAAGTGCTAGTTTTCCCACTAAAGGTGCTGCCAGAAGATAAGTGCTTGGTGCAGGCAGGGGGAAGTCATTGGGACTGTTTCCTGTATGGCTGTGATTTGTCTTCTCCACTTTTGGTGGTAGAAGCACCCCATTGTTTAGGTCTGTACAAACCTTGGGGCTGGGAGCTGCCTCTTGGGAGTCTGTATCTGCCCCTTTGTGGTCTGTCTGACACTGGAAAGGACCAATTCTTTGTAGGCCAGTGTCTGCTAAATCTAGGAGGCTGTACCTGTAAGAAATCCTTAACCGTTTGCATAGATTTAGTTTTGTCCTCCATTTTCTTTAACACCAAGCAAAGTATCATGCTGTAATGGAGCATCTAATAATTTTGCTTTGACATGATCAAGCAGATTTTGCTCCTTTAACCAAGCATGCCTCCTGATGACAGAACCCGGTAACTGGCCCTGCAGGAGGCCTCCAAAGAATCAAAACCACATTGCAAAGTATGCTTTCCAACTTGTTCAGCTGCATGCAATAAATCCTGCATTTCTTTGTTTTCTGCACATTCAGAATTTATCAACATTTTCTGTTTAAGCAGTGACATAATATATTGTTCATATTTGAGCATATGAAACTGACAGTTTAAAGCTCTTATAGCCAAGGTAGCAGAAGTGTAAATCTTTTTCCCCATCTGTCCAATGCCCTAGAATCCCTGTCTGACGGGGTAGGGTTTTTTGCAGCGGAAGCCTTGATCCCTTTGGGACCCTGAGAGATAGTTTGTGGGTCAGCAGCAGGGTTTTTGAAAAGGAATTTATGAGAGTCAGGAACCCTGTAGCACCTGTCTGGCTTAACAGAAGCTGGAGGTAAGGAGTCAGGGGTCAGACTGGACTCTTAAAATACATCATCTACAATGTCTAACACAGGGGGAATAGCTAGGGGGCCTGTGTTGTGGTAGTAAAAGGAAGTCTCTGAGCCTTTTCTTAGATTCTGAAAAATCTTGGCTCTCCCAGTGGAAATGTTCCCTCATGGTATGCAAGGTTTCCCCAAAAGAGTAATCCTCAGGAGGAGAGGCTGAAGGGATAGATTCTTCAGCATCAAAATCCTCATAGGGAGGAAGAGAGTATTCCTGATCAGAAGAGAAATCAGAAGAAATGGAAACCTGATCTGAAGATTCATATTCTGTCTCTTACCTAGGCCTTTTATCAGGAGGGGGATGGGAACCCCTAAGTCTTCAGCCATTTTGAGTATCTGCCTGTCCGTGAGGCTGTTGCACTTGTTTCTTTGTCTTTAAAGGAACTTTAGTCTTTGCCTTTGAAGCTGAAGTTGTTTTAATGTATAATTGAGTAGGTCTGAAAACACCCTCAGAAGCCGATGCCTGCTCAGCGGCTCCAGACCCATCTAAGGGAATAGTCTCCGAAGGTCCACTACCTTGAGCTTCCAGCGGCCTAGTCAACTCCATGTGGGAGTCAGTAGCGGCCTTCGGGTCTAAAGTAATGGGCGTCAGGGGCTGCGAAGGCACCTCACTGAGAGCCAGCGACTGGCTTAGAAGAAGCCTCGTCGTCGGTTTTGGACCTTGGATGCCTGTCCTTTTCTTTTTCCTTGCGTTTTTTGTGAATTCCGGTAGTCAGATGGCTATCCGACGACATTGTATAATTAAATCTTTTGCCAAAGTAATGTAATGCAAAATCGTACCAACGCTTAATAGTGCGTTGGTAAAATCTAGCACAAAACTGACAACTAGCAACGTCGTGGTCAGGGCCTAGGCAAGAAATACAGTAAGAATGAAAGTCCTTATGAGGTATTTGCTTCCCACAAGAAATACAATTATTAACTTTTTCTGACATCGGTCTGGAGCAAGAAAAAAGTTTCCCTAATGGGGTACTTAGCTTTTAATGAAGACATTCGGATCTGAAATTCGAACACGAAAATCTCAGGAGTCGGCCGACCGGCATTTGCGAACTGCTTTTGCTTCGGGCACCGCGCGGCAAGAAAGACTTAAGAAAATGGCGTTGGCTGCATCTTTTATACCCCTGATGCACTGACGTCAGGGAAGAGGCGACAGCATCCGACGCCAGACCTAGACTTTGGAATTCAGGCCGACTGAGGGTAGCCTGCCAGCAGGATAACCCAACTGTAATGACTGCAACAGTGAAACACGAAGAACATCTTGTGGTTGCAGTTTCCATTCGTGTGGGTCCATAAGATTTCTGCTTAGTTCGTCTGCCAGAGTATTTAGCTTTCCTGGCAGGAATTGAGCTTGTAGTTGTATTTGATAGGTCAAGGCCGTGTTCCACAATGCTATGGCTAGTCTGCAAAGACGGTAGGAATGTGTACCCCCCCTGCTTGTTTATGAACCACATTACGTTGGTGTTGTCTATCTTTATCATTAGTTGCCCCAGACAAAGGTAGTCCTTGAAGGCTGTCGGTGCATTCTGTACAGCTAGCATCTCTTCCTGACTGATATGTAGGTGCTTTGATTTGGGCTCCATTTGCCCTGAATGCACTTTCCTGCCAGATGAGCCCCCCAAGCATAGTCTGATGTGTCTGTAGTTAGGGTTTGGGTGGCAGGGGGTGGAGTGAATGGCAATCCCTTGTTTTGGTGGCAGGCCTCTGCCCACCATAGGAACTCTAGTTGCAGGCAAGGTATAAAAGGAATCACTGTTTCCAGGCTGTGACAATGTTGACTCCATAAACTTTTTAAGTACCAGTGAAGTTTCCTCATATGCAGTCTTGCATATGGAATTAGTAGAATGCAGGAGGCCATGAATCCCCAAGGCTTGCAGAATTTGCCTTGCAGATAGCAGGGTTTTTGTGGCTACCTGTTTGAAGAAAGTCACCAATTGAATTTGCTTTTCTGGCGTAAGGCAAGTCATCTGAGCAGTTGTATTCAAGCTTGCACCCAGGAATGTAATTTTCTGAGAGGGTACCAGTTGTGATTTCTTTTCATTTATGGTGTACCCTAGATAAGTTAGAACCTTTTTTACAAATGCCAGATGCTGTAGAAGAATGTCCTTGTTTTGTGCCTGAATTAGACAATCGTCCAGGTATGGATATATATGAATACTTCTTTGCCTGCAAAATGCAATTACTGGAGCCATGCACTTTGTGAAGACCCTGGGCGCAACAGATAAACCAAAGGGCAGTGCAGAGAAAGTACAGTTGTGTACACTTACCATAAATGTAGATGTTCAAGTGTATTCACTGTTGCAGTCATTACATTTGGGTTATCCTGCTGGCAGGTTGCCCTCAGTTGGCCTGAATTCCAAAGTCTTGGGTCCTGCGTCGGTGGCTGTCGCCTCTTCCCTGACGTTCCCATGACTGCAACAGTGAAACACGAAGAACATCTGATAATGCAAGTAGCCTGCGTTGAAGCAGAGACATCTTCTGCAAGATTCCCTGATTGGGATATGCAGGTAAGCCTCTTTTAAGTCTAGAGTTACCAACCAGGAATCTTTGCCTAGCATAGGTAGTAACTGTTGAAGAGTCAGCATCTTGAGTTTTGGAATGTCCAGAAATGTGTTTAGAGTGGATAAGTCCAGAATTGGACGCCATGATTTGTCTTTTCTGGGTACCAGGAAAAGTCTTGAATAGAAACCTTGTCCCTTTTCCTCTTCTGGTACTGGTTGAATAGCCCCCATATTCATGAGGGACCGAACTTGTTTCTTGGCCTCTGCCCACTGATTTGGGGGCAAATTTGGCCATCTGTTTGGTATTGGCAGCGTGTGGAAATTAAATCTGTATCCCTGGGATACTATATTTAAAACCCATTTGTCCTGGGTAATAAGTTGCCAGTTTCGTGTCTGAAGTGCCAGTTTTCCCCCCAAAGGGGCGTCTAAAAGATAAGTGCTTGGTGATTGTAGAAGGAAGTCACTGAGACTGTTTACCATAGGGAGGTGCCTTGTTGTTTCCAGATTTGGAAGTAGAGGCAACCCATTGTTTTGTTCTAAAAGTTCCTTGTGACTGAACCCTGGAGCCTTCGGAATGTCTGGATTTGACTTGAGCGGCTCTCGAGGGGACTGGAAAGGACCAGTTCTTAGTAGGCCAGTGCCTACCAAATCTTGGAGGTTGCACTTGTAAGAAATCTTTCACAGTTTGCATAGATTTAGCTTTATCTTCCATCTTTTTTAACACTTCTTCAGCCTTATTACCGAAGAGACGGTCCTGTTGTAAAGGAGCATCCAACAATTTTGCTTTAACATGGTCAGGCAGAGTTTGCTCTTTGAGCCAAGCATGCCCTCTTAGCACAGATCCAGTTACAGCAGCCCTACAAGAGGCCTCCAAGGAATCAAAACCGCATTGCAAAGTATGTTTTCCAACTTCTTCCGCTGAATGTAATAAATCCTGCAAATCTACATTTTCCACACAGTCAGAGATTAACATCATTTTCTGTTTAAGTAGTCCCATGATATGCTGTTGATATTTACGCATATGACATTGACAGTTTAAAGCCCTGATTGCCAAGGTTGCAGACGTGTAAACCTTCTTACCCCATCTATCCAGCCCCCTGGAATCTCTATCAGAAGGGGTAGGATTTTTAGCAGTAGAGGCCTTAATGCCCTTGGGACCATGAGAAATGGTTTCAGGATCAGCAATAGGGTTTTTGAAAAGGAATTTGTAGGAGTCCGGAACCCTGTAGTATCTGTCTGGCTTATTAGGAGCTGGAGACAGAGAATCAGGAGTCATACTAGATTCTGAAAAAAACATCATCAACAATGTCTACAACAGGAGGTATAGCCAAATGCCTATGCTGAGGAAGAAGAAGAAAATCCCCGTCTCTTTTTAGATTCAAAGAAATCCTGACTTTCCCATTGGTAATGTTCCTTTAAGGTATGTACAGTTTCTCCAAAAGAGAAATACTCAGGGGGAGAAGCAGAAGGCATGGAATCTTCTGCATCAGAGTCCTCATAAGTAGGTATAGATAAATCCATATCGGTAGAAGAATCAGAAGAAATAGAATCCTGATCTGAAGGTTCATAGTCAATGTCTTGCCTAGGCCTCTTAGCGGTGGGGGGGGGGGGGGGTTTGACTACCCCTGATCAAGGTAATTAAATCTTCAGCCATTTTGATAATTTGTTTTTTAGGCATAGGGGCCTGCAAACGTGGCCCAAGCGTCTTGAATTTTGGTATATCCAGGAATGTGTTCAGAACAGATAGGTCCAGTACTGGTCTCCAGGCCTTGCCCTTTCTGGGTACCAAGAACAGTCTTGAGTAAAATCCTTGTCCCTGCTCTTGCTCTGGTTCTTGTTGAATGGCCCCCATGTCCATGAGGGATGAGACTTGTTTTTGTGCCTCTGCCTATTGTTTTTTTGGCAGATCTGGCCAGCCATTTGCCTTTGGCAGGGTATGGAAATGGAACTTGTAGCCTTGTGACACGATATTTAGAACCCACTTGTCCTGGGTTATAATGTGCCAATTTTGAGAAAAAAGTGCTAATTTTCCCCCTAAGGGTGCTGCCAGGAGATGTTGGTGCAGCAGGGGGTAGTCATTAGGACTGTTTCCTGTATGGTTTGATTTGTCTTCTCCAACTTTGGAGGTAGAAGCACCCTGTTGCTTTGACCTGTATGAACCTTGCGCCTGGGACCTGCCTCTAGGGTGTCTGGATCTGCCCCTTTGAGGTCTGTCTGACACAGGAAAGGACCAGTTCTTTGTAGGCCAGTGTCTACTAAACCTAGGTGGCTGTACTTGTAAAAAATCTTTGACAGTTTGCATAGATTTAGCTTTGTCCTCCATTTTCTTTAACACCTCTTCTGCCTTAACACCAAAGTATCATGCTGTAAAGGTGCATCTAATAATTTAACTTTGACATGATCAGGCAGTTTTTGTTCCTTTAACCAAGCATGCCTCCTAATTACAGAACCTGTAACTGCAGCCCTGCAGGAGGCCTCCAAAGAATCAAAACCACATTGCAAAGTATGCTTTCCAACTTGTTCAGCTGCATGCAATAAATCCTGCATTTCCTTGTTTTCTGCACATTCAGAGTTTAACAACATTTTCTGTTTAAGCAATGCCATGACATGTTGCTGATATTTGAGCATATGAAACTGACAGTTTAAGGCCCTTATAGCCAAGGTAGCAGATGTGTAAAGCTTTTTTCCCCATCTATCCAGTGCCATAGAATCTCTGTCAGAGGGGGGTAGGGTTTTTTGCAATGGAAGTCTTAACTCCTTTGGGACCTTGTGAAATAGTTTCTGGGTCTGCAGCAGGGTTTTTAAAAAGGAATTTATGAGAGTCAGGAACCCTGTAATATCTGTCAGGCTTAACAGGAGCTGGAGGTAAGGAGTCAGGGGTAAGACTAGACTCCGAAAACACATCATCTATAATGTCTAACACAGGTGGAATGGCTAGTGGCCTGTTTTGAGGTAGTAGAAGGAAATCCCTGAGCATCTTTTTAGAGTCTGAAAAATTTTGGCTCTCCCAGTGGAAATGCTCCCTCATGGCATGCAAGGTTTCCCCACAAGAATAGGCCTCTGGAGGAGAAGAAGGTATATATTCTTCAGCATCAGAATCCTCATAGGGGGGGAAGAGAATATTCCTGATCAGCAGAGGAATCAGAAGAAATAGAAACCTGATCTGAAGATTCATAGTCAGTCTCTTGCCTAGGCCTCTTATCAGGAGGGTGATGGGAACCCCTGATCAAGGTAATCAAGTCTTCGGCCATTTTGTGCATCTGTTTTTTGGGCATAGAGGCCTGTCTACGTGGCTCTTGAGTTTGTTTCTTTGCTTTAGAAGGTGCTTTAGTCTTTGCCTTTGAAGATGAAGTCGGTTTAATGTAAAGATGTTTAGGTCTGAATACACCCTCAGAAGCCGGTGCCTGCTCAGTGGCTCCGGACCCATCTGAAGGAATAGTATCCGAGGCTCCAATACCTTGTGTTTCCAGCGGCATGGCCGACTCCACATGGGAGTCGGTAGCAGCCTAAGACTCTAAAGTAGTGGTCGTCAGGGGCTGCGAAAGTGCCTCACTGAGAACCGGCGACTGGCTTAGGAGAAGCTTCGTCGTCAGTTTTGGGCCTCGGTTGTCTATCGCTCTCCTTTTCTTTGCGTTTTTTGTGAACTCCGGTAGTCGGATGGCTATCCGACGACATTTCTGGATAATTAAACCGGCGTCCAAAATAGTTCAAAGCAAAATCATACAGACGCTTAATAGTGCGTTGGTTAAATCTAACACAAAACCGACAACCAGAAACATTGTGATCAGGGCCTAGGCAAGGAATACAGTAAGAATGAAAGTCCTTATGAGGTATTTGCTTTCCACAAGAAATACAATTATTTACTTTTTCTGACGTCGGTCTGGAGCAAGAAAAAAGTTTCCCCAATGGGATACTTAGCTTTATTGAAGACTTCAGATCTGAAACTCGAACACGAAAATCTCAGGAGTCGGCCGACTGGCACTTGCGAACTGCTTCTGCTTCGGGCACCGCGTGGCAAGAAAGATTAAAGAAAATAGCATTGGCTGCTTCATTTATACCCCTGACAACCTGACGTCAGGGAAGGGGCGACAGCAGCTGACGCAGGACCCAGGACTTTGGAATTCAGGCCGACTGAGGGCAACCTGCCAGCAGGATTACCCAAATGTAATGACTGCAACAGTGAAACATGAAGAACATATATATATATATATATATATATATATATATATATATATATATATATATAGCAAGTAGTTTGTAGAACAGTGGCAGTATAATACAAGTGTCTGTGTGCACAAGCATGTCCTTGATAAAATACAAAGATGCGTCTTTGATGCAATGGTCAACCTACTACATAGTAAAATAGCCCTACAATACTGCCGAGTAAAAGCACCATTTTAACAAATTCTGCAAGTGAACAATCACTTACTAATGAAGCATTTGTCACTGCTGTCCACCTTGTTTATATCTTAACAATGTTCCAGTGATGTGTGCCAACAAAGACACACAAATACTAAAAACAGGGGACACCAGTACCGTAAAGTATAAACTCTAAAACTCAGAATACAGTGGCCACCTACTTAAAACCATACGCATTTCCACATTAAAGTACGATCTGCAGTATAAGAGAGGTTCACAACTTACCATGACAGACTGCTGAAGGAAAAGGCAGTGGTATTACAAGGCAATCCCTTCTAATAAGTCAATAAATCCCTGCTAAAGTACCAAGGAGGGACAAGAAATGTCTCATGAAGCAAGTATTTCTTTGCTGGTCTCCATCATGTTCTTCAAATGAGAGACTATTACAAGACATTTAAGTGACAGTACTAAAAAGAGGCCTAAGTCTTGAAAAGTGATGGAGAAAGCCCAAGAGAGGAAAATACATAGCTGGTCACTCAGACCAATTAAAGTTTACACGCAAGGGTACAGAAAAGAGAGCTGAGGCCTAAAGAAACTAAAACAAAATGGACTACAGACTAAACATCAATCAGAAAAGAGATTTCAGTTCTTTTCTAAGACACACAGCAGTCAAAAGATACTTCATGTTCACTCTGGTACTGCTAAACTCCAGCTTTTAGCTTAATTATGGTCTTGTCTTGTCATTAATCATGACTAATAAACTGAGACACGCTCTCATTAATCCAGATGTGATGCATTTCTACAGCTGCGCTACATCCTCCTGCATTATTCAAATTGATGTTTGGCAAAAAGAAAACTGTTAAACGCTATGCAGGCAAACATGAAGCACTTGGCAATTACATTATGGATTTCAGGATTTTTATCTTGGAATGAACAACAGTCTGTCTCCTGTTGTAATTATATCACAGAGCAACTGCATCTCACTCTCAAACTCCATTTTTAAGTAAAAGCTATGCAGGATATTATGATGAGCCATATCCTAAATGCATGAGCAGGAAACACGAAAAATGCAGCAATTTTATAATCTTTGACTTCAATAAAACCACACTTAATCCTTAGCATACTATTTGCTCTCACACTCCTCTCTGGCTTGCCTGTAGAAGTGGGCCTTAGAAAAAAATTCTGCCGTGTACTTTATTTGTGTATTTGTGTATGAATCTCAGCACATCTCTTGAAGTTAAAAGGGTTGCCAGATGCACTTTCACTAAATCTGAGTTTGAAAGGAAGAGAAGCTTACTGTTTCTCATCCTAAGTCTGTTTTCTATGAGACAGGGCTTTGTTTTTAGAAAATGCCTGTCAATGTTTTTTCTGTAAAATATGGAATAAAGGTTTGAAATGAAATCAAAATCTCTGTGGTAACTGCAAAAGAAAAGAAAATAGTAAAATAGTATGTACACTGACATGTCTGAATAATGTTTATGGTAATTGGGGAGAGACAGTCAAGTAATGTGATAATGTATGGCTGTCAGGGGCCTGATTCATTACCTTGCATATGGCCCCATTTTTCCATGATACAGCTCTGTTGACTCTGGAGGTATATGCTGCAACATTATGGCATTATCAGTCATTCAAATAGGTTAGACCTGTACTGTGTGATGTCAGAGTGAATAGGTCAAAAAATGAGAGGAATGTGTCCTGCAAGCATAAAAATGCCCCCCCCCCCCCACACACACACACACACACACATACACAGAAAAAACAGCAGTATGTTGTATGCAGCAATGTTTCTGATTTCTGTATGACATGTGGGTTGTTGAACAAAAACTACTGCAGCATTTACATCATCATCATTAATTGGTTTGCTTTATTTGTTGCACTAAAGAATGAATTAGTTCAGTAACAGGCCTGGATTGTATTATATAGAAAAAACATGTAGCAGTTTAGTAGTCTAAACATGCTGCATTTTAATAATCTAAATATGCTGCATTTCAGTAACATATTTCTGCAGTACCTTCTTTACAGCCTCCAGTAACTGCAAAGGGATTGACATTTCTCAGGTCATACAGTCCGCATTATTTTCAGTGATGATCAGAACCATATAATCTCCAGTATCCATCATATAATCACTGTTGCATATTACTGTGATGCAGTCTTCTATACAAGATCAGACTGTAAAGGACTTCTGCATTTAGTTAAAAACTGTTACTCTGGCAGGTAGTACAGAGGAGTAAAGTTCAGATTTGTTAATGAGTTGCTTCCTGTGGCAAAGATACAAGGCTTGAATCTTTCCTCCTTTATTTATCTAATGTGTGACACTAAACAATTCACTAAACCAGACAGTGCTTTGGAGAAAATGGGAATCTCAATGTATGAATACACTTTTAATTTAGCTCGTTTTTTGCAGGCACACAGTTGTGTGAAATTTACTGCACTGGACTACAACAGTCTCTCTAGCATTTTGTTCAGATGAGTAGGCTATGAGCTGTTAATGTGCAGCTTCTGTAGTGCATGGTTTGATTCCACCAGCCTTTATTTGTTTACTGAGTGACTCAAGTCACTTCACCAAATAGTGCTCCTGGGCTGCCCCTGAAAAGGGACTCTTGCATCCAAGTAGGCTGTCCCAAGCTGTCAGCAAATCCATTACACATTTGTCTTTCAAATTCCTGCATCTCACAGATAGCCCTTAATTAATGCTTCACTGCATGCCATTTGACTATGACTGTCATCATGACTCTTGTAGTCTGATTGTTTGCCAAATACATTTCAATAAATGTGACTTTCAGGCAGGGTTGCCAGATGTCCCTATTTGAGCGGGACTGTTCCAAGATCAGCAGCCCAATCCCAAGTCCTGTACTGCCTCTTAAAATCCTGGCAAAACAGCTTGGCTCATATACCGGCATATGGGCCAATCATAAATCACAAACCGGAGACACTTCTGTTCAATGTGAAACAGTGGGCTGTTCCGTATTGAACAGAAGAGGCTCTGATGTGTGATTTTTGACTGGCTCGTATACCGGCATGCGAGCCAATGAAAAATCGTGCAGAGACACTTCTGTTTCATGTGGAAGAGCAGGCATTTCCACATGAAAGACCTTTTTCCTTTTTTTTGGTGGATCTTCACTTAGCAAAGACTTAGGTTCCTACCTGTCCATTCAGAAATCTGGCAACCTCGCTTTCAGGGGAAGAAAAGTTTGCTACTGCTCATGCTAAGTCTGTTTTCGGTGTGAGACTGTTTTGTTTAGCAAGTGTCTGTCATTAGTTTTGCTTTAAATTGTGAAATAAAAGTTCTAAATCAACTACAAATCTGTGATTATTATAAAAGTAAAAAGAAAATAATAAGCACACTGACAGATTAGAAAACCTTTTTCTTTTAATAGGGGTGAGACAACCAAGTAATGGTGGGGGGGTCAGCAGTTCATTACCATGTCTGGGGTCCCATGACCCAGCTCTGCCCCTACCCAATGTGTCATATCAATAGTAAGTGGAGGAGATGTGTAAAGGTGCAAAGGAAGCAACCACCAAGCCTGTCATGTTGAATAAAAAATGTCATCTCTGATGACAAAGACTCAGTGAGACCCACAGGACAGATAATCGCTCACTGAAACAAAAACCTAAAATTTTGCTATTTGTACTCCAAAACATGAATATTTTCCCATC
Source organism: Protopterus annectens (assembly GCF_019279795.1). Classification (NCBI taxonomy): domain Eukaryota; kingdom Metazoa; phylum Chordata; order Ceratodontiformes; family Protopteridae; genus Protopterus; species Protopterus annectens. The sequence continues at coordinate 1,119,100,372 of NC_056737.1, read as the reverse complement.
TTTGAGGTACTGCAGGGCAAGTTAAGTAAAATTCTCAACTACAATAACTCCTCTCAAACAGTGCTGTCTTATTAGAGACAAAAAATGGAATTCAAAAAGGTTATCCAAGAGGGTAAGCCTGTTATATCCGTCATGGTAACCATTTTCCATTCAGAGACAGGCCATACTGCAGTGCTGTACCCCGAAGAGGTGTACCACTGTAGTGAGCCATCTCTGTGGCCTACTGCAACTGCTAATAAAGCATCATGGGGGAGCGGCCTATGCAAATTAGCTATGTGTTCTTCCCTCCTTCCCCCGGAAATGCAAACATTTATGAAGTTTAACAATTCAGAGAATTGCTTAGCTGCACAAGTTAACACATGCCATAAATTTGCAAATACCTGTTGCTTTCAATGTGTGAGATCACATTACAGGGAAGTGCTGGGGAATTAGCTTCAAGGTATTAGTGGGGGGTGTGCATGTATGTGAATGAGTGAGCGTATGCATAGGGATGACCGGCCTCACGAGCACATACCTGTGTTTGTTTGCCTGAGTTGTCTGTCCACGTTACAGTGCATGCCAGTGTGCTCGCATGCACAAGCGTGTCTGTGTGTGTGTGTGTGTGTGTGTGTGTGTGTGTGTGTGTGTGTGTGTATATATATGAATATGTAAATGTGTATGCGCAGCTGTGCATCTGCTTGGGTGATCAAAGTAGGGGGGTTAGCTAGAGAAAGGGTACGGTAGGTGTGTGTGTGGGTGGGTGAATGCATCTGAGTGCGATTGGCTGGACAGGGGGCTGTGTGTGTCTGTATGCATTAATGTATGAACGTGTGTGTGTGTGTGTGTGTGTGTGAGTGAGTGAGTGAGAGATATTTTCAGACCCCCCCCCCCCCAGACTAATGAGCAAATCATGCTGCAACACTTGTGGGGACAAACCAGGCACTAGGTTTAAGGTTTCCAGAATGAAAGACAGAGATGAGAACACACTGGAAACCAGGGATACTATTTATATCATACCCTAAAGAAACGTAAAATGTAACAGTACAAGTTGTGCAACATAACAGACATGAGGCGGGCATGCAACAGACAGCAGGGGCACTTCTCTACATCCTGCTCTTATGGCACATAAGAGTCAAGCCTTGTACAACTGGCGTTCACAAACAGCACTTTAACAGTGTCTTAACTCTCTGTTTTACCACTGACATCAGGGATATTATTACATATTAAGTCTAGATAAAAACATAAAAAAATAAAAAGGGGTAGAGTTTCAAACCCTGCGCCTTTGGTGCACAACCATCTCATTAGCAGAGTGCTAGTCCCCTTTGTCACCACTAGGTATACTAAAGATATTAAGTGTTAGTCCCCTTTGTCACCGCTTGGTATACTAAAGATATTAAGTGTTAGTCCCCTTTGTCACCGCTTGGTATACTAAAGATATTAAGTGTTAGTCCCCTTCGTCACCACTAGGTATACTAAAGATATTAAGTGTTAGTCCCCTTCGTCACCACTAGGTATACTAAAGATATTAAGTGTTAGTCCCCTTTGTCACCACTAGGTATACTAAAGATATTAAGTGTTAGTCCCCTTTGTCACCACTAGGTATACTAAAGATATTAAGTGTTAGTCCCCTTTGTCACCACTAGGTATACTAAAGATATTAAGTGTTAGTCCCCTTTGTCACCACTAGGTATACTAAAGATATTAAATGTTAGTCCCCTTTGTCACCACTAGGTATACTAAGATATTAAGTGTTAGTCCTCTTTGTCACTGCTAGGTATACTAAAGATATTAAGTGTTAGTCCCCTTTGTCACCGCTTGGTATACTAAAGATATTAAGTGTTAGTCTCCTTTGTCACCGCTAGGTATACTAAAGATATTAAGTGTTAGTCCCCTTTGTCACCGCTTGGTATACTAAAGATATTAAGTGTTAGTCCCCTTTGTCACCACTAGGTATACTAAAGATATTAAGTGTTAGTCCCCTTTGTCACCACTAGGTATACTAAAGATATTAAGTGTTAGTCCCCTTTGTCACCACTAGGTATACTAAAGATATTAAATGTTAGTCCCCTTTGTCACCACTAGGTATACTAAGATATTAAGTGTTAGTCCTCTTTGTCACTGCTAGGTATACTAAAGATATTAAGTGTTAGTCCCCTTTGTCACCGCTTGGTATACTAAAGATATTAAGTGTTAGTCTCCTTTGTCACCGCTAGGTATACTAAAGATATTAAGTGTTAGTCCCCTTTGTCACCGCTTGGTATACTAAAGATATTAAGTGTTAGTCCCCTTTGTCACCACTAGGTATACTAAAGATATTAAGTGTTAGTCCCCTTTGTCACCACTAGGTATACTAAAGATATTAAGTGTTAGTCCCCTCTGTTACCACTAGGTATACTAAAGATATTAAGTCTTAATTTTATTTATTTTTTTTAACATGAAAAGGGGGAGTAGGGGCAGTTTGTACCATGCGCGACTGGTACAGAAATAAATTTGACAAGCCACAGCCTTAACTCTCTACTTTGAAAAAAGAGGGCTTGTATGAGTGTGTGTTTGTTACACCTTAAGAAGTTTGTTACTCTGATCTCCTAATATCTAGCATTATTTATTGACTGCAGTGGTCAGTGAGTTACGAGTTACAAGGCACGTATACGAGGCAAAATCAGGAACATTCTGTAAACTATTACTTGGACTCGCTTAAAACATTAGCAGATCAATGGGTCTAGCATTGTGATGCATTTTATGAACTAGAAGAAGAATAGAACTCAATGTCTGGCATTACTGACTGAATGTACGGACCTGTGATTTATGAGGGTAAGAACAAAAATAAAGACATCAGGGACATTCTGTCGATTCAGGGACAGGAAAGAGAGGTGTGTGTGTGTGTGTGTGTGTGTGTGTGTGTGTGTGTGTGTGTGTGTGTGTGCGCACATGCGAGTGAACAATGGGGTGCCAATGTCAATGCAATGCACGGACTACTGCAGGAAATTGTTGACTTACGTTCATGGTAATTATGAGTGATTCAGACACATGCAAATTATGTGATAATGAGGTCTTTCCTCATTGCTACTAACATGTCTCTGAACCCCACTTTCTTTTATCGTAGAAACGATCCCTTTTGGTTACAGCTTTTACAAGTGGTGGTGAAGTTCTTTCTGATGGCATATTTTTTTTACTCTGCAGGCATCGTCACAAGTGAGGCTAATGAACTACACTTCTGCTTAACAGAAATACTACCTTCTAAAAAGTGCAAACTGAAACCCAAGATGGTTTTACCATCATAGGCAAGCATTGACTGCTGGTCTTCTTTTTTTTCGTCTAGATTCTAAAAGCTCTGTGGCATTTGTTACATTTCTGGCCTGCTGAGAGTGAATCACTACATCCCTATATATGTACCGCAGGGAAGGACTTATTACAGCGCTACTCTTGGCGACAGCTACAGAAGCCAAACACAGTAGAAAAGCAGCATTCTGTCTCCGAACTCGGATATTGTTGTCTAGACAGTTATCATAATGGTAATTAATTCTACAATGTGCAAAGAAAATGAATCACGGTTATCCACAGCCCACATAAGACTGTAACAGTAACACAGCTTATGATCCCCCTGTGCAGAAAGAGAGGGGGCTAGTGATAAGGATGTATGGATACAGGCATCAGTCTTCCCTTTCATATAAATAAAAATGCAGTGTTTTCAAAGGATTAGAAGCTGTGTGCAAGAACATGCTGCCAAGGATATCGGCCACAACTAAAGTGCATTAAAATGTTGTGCATTTATTGTACACAATCCTGAACCATACTAACATATACAACCCACTCTGATTCTAGCAATTTTTTTTAATCATTTTGTAGACTATTATCAATATTCCACCTTTTTTAACATTACAGTAACGTATTATAATATAATAAATATACCTGACTACTTACACAGGGCTTCCTTCACAGCACATCAGTTACTTATATCTTGCCAATTCTTACTTATTCCATGAAAGCACAGCAGTGATACCTTTTTCATGCCTCTCAGCAATACAGATTTTTCACAGAATGTCCGGATTTGTAGTGGCCACGGTGGCGCAGTAGTTAGCGTTGTCACCTCACAGCAAGAGGTTCTCCAGTTCGATTCTCATCTGGAGAGCCTTCTGTGTGGAGTCTATATGTCCTCCCTGTGGTCAAGTGAATTTTAAAGATGTGCAGGTAAGTGCGTGTGTGTGTGTGCCTTCTGTGAAGGTTGGGTGCCAGGCTGGCAACTTAAAACTAAATACTTCACTGGCAATCAATCTGCAGACACTGGCAATCAATCTGCAGACCAGTGATCCACTGTGGCAACCCCTAACCGGGAAAAGCCAAAAGACATTGCTTGTTTATTTTTATTTAACATTTTGTTGACAGGGAAAGTCCGACCACGACAAACCCATTTTCAGTGGAGGCCCAGGGAGAAATGCTCCAGACACGTGTTTGGAATGTGGGAAGAAACTGGCACACCCAGAGAAAACCAACATGGACACAGGGAGGACATGCAGACTCCCCAGAGAAGGCACCCTTGCTGAGAATTGAACTGGAGAACCTCTTGCTTTAAGGCGGCAACGCTAACCTCTGCACCACTACCCCACCCAAAATACGAGAGTTCCATAGACATCTGTTGTTGCCTAGTTGTTGTACTTCTGAACTACAGTGACTAAATGCATGCTTTGAAAACCAAGGGTTAAAACATGTTACTAAACCATTGAAGAACCAAACTAACACCTGACCACTGGATCAGAGTCAGTTTGGACTAATCCCACCCTCATCTGAATACGGCACATATTGTGAACCCACCTTACCTATAAAAATAACAGAAAAGGGATGAAACTATTAACCTCTTCTGCTCTCATTTCACCACTTAGAAAAGGAAGTGCCTCCTACCAAGGCATGACATGGTGTCATGCTTCCGGCGAACATGGAACACCTAGCCCTTCACCCATTGGTCTGAACCCCTCCACTGAATAATTACATCCTGTGAGGCAGGAAATGAAATCGTCATATCCCAAAGATGACTAGTTTATGAATGTGGCCACCCTGTAGCTAAACCACACACACAGATGATTCGAGGGTGCGATTCTCTACATCCTGTAAAAGTCAGTTTTTCCCAGTAACCATGACTGACCGTGGTGATAAAAGTGACTATTGCAGGAGATGTGAGTAGCTGACTGATGTAATCATCTGGAAGTAAAATGTATACCAAATATTCTATGAATTATTCATAACTGCAGAAACAGTCAAGAACACAGTACATCAAACCAACCTTGAAACACTTTTTCTTGCTAACCCATAGGTGTAAGTAGTCTCACACCACTGTGGCAGATCTCGTTAAATGTCCAGAGTTTTTAAATGCATTTGGTCCTGTACTCTGACTCCACAAAAACTGTGCCTGCCACGATCATGCATTTAGCACACTTCTGTTTCTCACTTACATCCAACACACAGTACAAAAAAAATCTTTACATATGAAAACTACATATAAAAGTATAGCAACTATAGACTGCCCAGTTAATGGAAAATCCACCTTTAGCCTTAAGATGGAAAGGCCATCCAATAAAAGAGGACGAAGGCAATGTAACAAGTACCCAATGAAGTAACACTGCAAAGTCAGATGTAACAGACATGTAGTTACCATATTAGTTAATCTGCAAGGAAGCCTTCTGCAGTGGATAACTACAGAGAGGAATCCTAAGTAGTGAAAATTAAATCTGGACACGAGAGCTGAGCGACGGCAAGTACACATGCACTCAAAGCACAAATACTGAACGGAGGTGTCCTACCAATGGAGGCCTGGCTCTTAGAATCACCAAGTAATAACATTTGGTAAAGGTGAAGAAGGGTGACCAAGTAGTCATGACACAGATGTCCACATTAGTGACATTTCAGAAATAGACAAACCCCTAAAGGAGTCAGCTTAGACAGCATCACTCTCCAAAATGGCAGCTGGCTGACATATAGCAACAATCTAATTAGAAAACATTTGCTTTTTTACTGCAAGACTCTCTCTCTATCCAGGGCAAAAGACAAACAGCTACTCTGCCGTCCCAAATTCATGTACATTCTACAAGTAAAACCCGAACCCTCATATAGCAATACATGAACCAAGAAAGATACACAAGGGCAGAGGAAGTAACTGGTTCAAAGGGTGCCAGGATGAGTTTTTCAAATACCCAGTTTACCTCCCATGGTGCAGTAATGACCCTTTTGGATGGGCCAAGGTACAGTAGCCTTAAGGATCTGCTTTGCTGGTAATAAAGAGTAAAAAGCAGAGTCTAGAGGCAGACAAGCTGATATGGATGGAACATGTACCTTTAAAGAGGCAAAAGTCTTGTTTTATAAAAGTCTGCGAGACAGTTAAGAAAAAAGGAAATTTGAACTGAATTAGGGTCCTGGTCTCTATCAAGGCATAACATCTTTTTTCAGTTTGCCAAGTATGAATTCCTTGGGTTTGGTTTCTCATCTTCCCTCATAGTATTTAGCATGTCCTCTGACAGCAAATGCCTGGAAAGCATAAGTACTGTAAATTCTACATCTGGCACACCCCACCTCTGGGACAAATCCAGAGGGACACTTTTTTTCATTATCCACACCTGAAGGTTTGACTGTAACATGCTTAGCCTGTCTACTACAACATTCTCCTGAGAAGAAATGTAGGATGCCCTGCGGATTAAGGGTGATTCCTGGACCACCTCCCAGGCTTGCATAACCAGTCTGCATACAGACGTAAGAATGGATACCGCAGTGCTTTTTGATGTAGCACATCACGAGGTACTGTCTGTCATGATACATAGGTCCCCTGGGTAAAAACCTGCTTGAATGTTTCTAGAGTGAAAACTCCTGACATTGTTTACTCTACATTTACAGCAGCATTGCTCATATCCTTTCTTGTTTTGTCCTCTCGGACCTCATTTTTACTGGACCAGCCCTCAGTACCCATTGTCCACACTGAGCCTATCAGTTATTCTTTAACTCCCTGAGCATTTTTGCTGGGGATGGACATGGTTCTTGATGGTGTTCCTGGTAGCTGGACTCTTCTGTGCTTTCATCCAGAGATTTTTTTTTTAATGGCCTAAGCACATTCGCTTCCCACCCCCTTTGCTCGTTGATTATGTTCAAGGGAAACTCCCCTCTTTGGACCACGCTGCCCCTTAAGAAGCATATCAATGAGCACCCTCTCAACTTGAATGGGTATGCCCATCACTTCCCTACTGCACTGTCACCAGAAAATCGAACTTGGGTCAGCTGGGCTGTACCCACTGCTTTATCCCTCTCCGTCACTGGAGTGGCTTACTGTTGCTCATATCCTTGTCCCATGTGTTCTAGACCAGCATGCCTCCTACATGGATTCCTTGTGTAATGTCTAAGTTGTGGGGGTATCGGTTCCCTGGCAAAGTCTGAAAGGTATATGTAGACCGAGATATTACAGTTGTGTACACTTACCATAATTGTAGATGTTTGAGTGTATTCACTGTTGCAGTCATCACACTTGGGTTATCCTGCCAGGGGTAGCCCTCAGTCGGCTCGAATACCAGAGGCTTAGTATTTCTGCATTGGTTGCTGTCTCTTCAGGACTGACGTCGGGTCGTCACTGGTATAAAAACAGGCAGCTGACGCCATTACCTCAATTTTTCTTACCCCAAATGTCAGGAGACCCCAAATAGGGAGCTAAGTTATGGTGGAATAACACCAACAGTAAAAGGTAAATAATAAAAGCCCTGTAAGGAGTGAGGAAGAGAGAGAGAGAGAGAGAGAGACAAGGGGGCTGGAGGGTGTGAAACCAGGACTGCAACAGTGAATACACTTGAACATCTACATTTATGGTAAGTACACACAACTATACTATGTTCTTCGTGTTTCACTTTTGCAGTCATCACACTTGGGTTGATTCCCAAAGCTGAGGAAGGGTGGAGGCAGTCAAGAAGTGTTGGGACTGGCTAGCAGGTCTTGTTAGTCTGCTGTAGCAAATCCAGCTCTGGATTTAGAAAAAATAGGCAAGTGGTAATGCTTGGTGAAGGTGTGTACAGAACTCCAGGTTGCAGCTTCCAGGATGTGTGGGGACTCCCCTGAGAAATGCTGTAGAGGCTGAAGTAGCTCTAGTGGAATGAGTTCTGATCCCCAGAGGGGTAGGTTTTCCATGGTACTTGTAGCAGAAATGGATGCAGTGTGCTATCCATATGGAAATGGTTTGCTTCAAAATGGCCTTGCCCTCTGCCCCTGTAGCAAATCTGACTAGTAGCTGGTCAGATTTTCTGAAAGGCTTAGTCCTGTCAAGGTAGAACCTGAGCTATCTGTGCATGTCCAAGGAGTGCAGAATCCTTTCCCTTCTATTCTGAGGATTAGGGAAAAAGGTTGGAAAATGGATGGATTGGTTTAAAGCCACATTGGACACCATCTTGGGCATAAAGGAAGGGTTAGTCCTGGGGGAAACCTGTCAGCATGGAAAATAATGAAGGGCTCCACCACCCCTAGTGCCTGTAACTCAGACACTCTTCTTGCTGAAGTGATGGCTAGAAGTAAGGCTGTTTTCCAAGAGAGGAATTTTAACTTTGCTGAAGCAGCAGGTTCAGAAGGGGGAAGTGTGAGCTTTTCCAGTACAAAGTTAAGGTACCAGGCTGGGGTGGGAGCTCTCCTAGGGGGCCTTAAATTGTTAGCTCCTCTCAGGAACTGCTTGATGAGAAGGTGAGAAAAGAGAGCAGGCTCAGTACTATAATGAGCTGAGATGGCAGAGGCATGAATCTTAATGGATGAGAAGGATAGGCCTCTGTGGAGCAGCTCTGCTAGGTAATCATGGATTTGAGGTAAGTTGGGCACAGCTGTCTCCTTTCCTTGAGACTGACTCCAAGAACAATATCTTTTCCACTTTACAGCATAGGATTTCCTAGTACTAGGCCTCCTGGCCTCAAGGATGACGTTCAGCACCTGTTTGCTGAGGGATGCTGGTGGTGTATTCATGGGATAAGCCAGGTTTAGGGTTTGCAGCTGTGGATGCAAAATCTGTCCCTTCTGCTGAGACAGCAGGGAAAGTGTCTGATGTAGGTGCCAGGGTGGCACTGCTGTCAGACTGCGTAGGAGTGGGTATCAGTGCTGGTGTGGCCAGTCTGGTGCAATACGGATTACCCTTGGCTTGTCCTGTTTGATCTTGAGTAGTACTTTTGAGAGGAGGGGCACAGGAGAAAGGCATAAATTGAGAGGTTTTTCCCATGTAAAAGGATAAGACGTCCACCTTCCAGGCTTTGCTGTGAAAGCTCTTGGTGCAAAATCTGTTCAATTGGTGGTTTTGGGGGGAGGCAAAAAGGGCCAACTCCGGAGTTCCCCACCTCTGGGTTAGACGTTTGAATGGGTTGGGTTCCAGTTTCCACTCGTGAGGGTCCAGCAGATTTCTACTTAAGTTGTCTGCCAGTGAATTTTGCTTGCCTGGCAGGAAATGAGCTTGTAGGTGCACTTGGATGCTCAAGGCTGTGTTCCACAGAGCCATGGCTAACCTGCAGAGTGGGTAAGAATGAGACCCGCCCTGCTTGTTTATGCACCACATAACTGTGGTGTTGTCTGTTTTTATCAGGAGCTGTCCTGGAAGGATAAGGTATTTGAAGACTGTCAGAGCATTCTGTACAGCTAGCATCGCTTTTTGATTGATATGCAGGGGAATTTGTTCTGGGCTCCATTTGCCTGCCATGTGACCCCCCCCCCCCCCGTCTGTTGTCAGAGTTTGGATGGTGGGGGGGTTGTAAGAAAGGGAGTCCCTTGTGGTTGCAAGCTTCTGCCCACCAAAGGAACTCTGCCCTTGGGCATGATAAGAATCACTGTTTCCAGGTCCTGAGAATGTTGACACCAGAGACTTTTTAAGTACCACTGAAGTTTCTTCATATGTAGTCTTGCATACAGAATTAGCAGAATGCATGAGGCCATGAACCCTAGGGCTTGCACTATTTTCCTTGCAGATAGCTGGGTTTTGTTGGCCATTAGTTTAAAATAGTTTGTCAAATGGACCAGCTTTTCTGGAGTGAGGAATGCCATCTGGGAGGTTGTGTTCAAGCTTACTCCCAGGAATACAATTTGTTGGCTGGGCACCAGTTGTGATTTCTTTTCATTGATGGTGTATCCCAGTGAAGTTACAAGTCTTTTTCCGAATGCCAGGTGCTGAAGTAGCAATTCCTGACTGTCCGCCTGAAACAGGCAATCGTCCAAGTATGGGTAGATTTGAATATTTCTCTGCCTGCAGTATGTAATAGCTGGAGCCAGGCATTTTGTCAATACTCTGGGTACAGTAGATAAGCCAAAGGGAAGTGCAGAGAACTGATAGTGCACAGAGCCTGTCCTGAAAAGTACAGTTTTGTACCTACCATAAATGTAAATGTTCGAGTGTATACCCTGCTGCAGTCATCACACTTGGGTTATCCTGTCGTCAGGTGGTCCCGCAGTCGGCCTGACTTCCAAAGTCCTGGTCCGGCGTCGGTTGCTGTCGCTTCTTCCCTGACGTCAGTGCGCCAGGGGTATATAAGAGGCATCCAGCACCGCCATTTTCTTCAGTTTTTCTTGCCCCAGATGTCAGGTGCCCTCCCAAAAGATGGCCAGTAGATAGTACAAATAATAAAAGTTTAGCACAAACAAAACATCCCTTCAGCTATAAGCAAATACACCACAAAGGTTGTATCAGATTTTAAGGTATTGAAAGGTTTCAGTTAGTAGAAACAGTCCAACAATATAATAAAAAACAAAAAACTCTGTTCCCACTCGTAGATGATAACACCAGCACTGCGACAATCACTAACTTCTTCTGTGACTTAAAAAACTTTATTAATTATTGAATACAATTAAAACCATTCGGTTAAGCGCTTTCATCAATTCAGACTTCTTCAGAACCCTTAATTAATAAAGTTTTTTAAGTCACAGAAGAAGTTAGTGATTGTCGCAGTGCTGGTGTTATCTACGAGTGGGAACAGAGTTTTTTGTTTTTTATTATAAGGTTTCAGTTAGGTCAGAGGGGATGGAGGGAGGGTAACCTGGACTGCAGCAGGGTATACACTCGAACATCTACATTTATGGTAGGTACAAAAAGTACAGTTTTGTACCTACCATAAATGTAGATGTCCGATAGGTATGCATCTGCAGTCCTTACAAATGGGTTGTCCTGCCTCAGGCAGCCCTTCGGTCGGCCGGATTCCAAAGTCTGGGTCTGGCCTCGGCTGATGTCGCACTTCACCCGACGTCATAGCTGCAGTTCAGCGGGTATAAAGGCATCAGCCGATGCCATTTTCCTCAGTGTTTCTTGCCCCAGATGCCAGGTGCCCTCTAGGAAGGCTAAATTTGGATAAATGCAAATGTTTCCAAACAATAGAGAGCAAATAGAAATAAACATGTATGTACATATATACAAACAAATACACCATAATAGATTCCCCCAGCTAGCTACAAGATGGGCAAATACCCTAGGAGTACCACAGAGGGAAAGGAGGGTGGGTAATCCTGACTGCAGATGCATACCTCTCGGACATCTACATTTATGGTAGGTACAAAACTGTACTATGTCCTTCAAGGATGCATCTGCAGTCCTAACAAATGGGTAGAATACCATAGCCAAACTGGGGGAGGAGGCCCTAAGGAGGCACTAAGAGTTTATGGTGTAGTTAAGATCCCTTGCAAAACAGCAGTGGCAAAACCTGCTCGGGATCTGGAGTATAAAGGTAGATTATAATGCTTGGCAAATGTATGCACGGAGCTCCAAGTAGCAGCCTCTAAAATGTCTTTGGTAGCCACTCCTCGTAAGAAAGCTGTAGTAGTGGCTGTAGCCCTTGTGGAGTGAGGTCTGATGTTTTCTGGAGTTGCCTTTCCATGAAAAGAGTAACAAAATCTAATGCAATTTCCTATCCATTTTGAGATTGTTTGTTTTGAAATTGCTTTTCCTTCCATTCCTGTTGCATATGCTACCAGAAGCTGGTCAGTTTTTCTATTGTTCTTGGTTCTCTCCAGGTAGTAGCGCAATTGTCTGTGTACATCCAAGGTATGCAGCAATCTTTCCCCCCTGTTCTGCGGGTTGGGGAAGAATGTTGGTAGGTGTATTGCTTGGTTTAATGATACCCTGGAGACCACCTTTGGCATAAAGGTAGGATTAGTTCTCATGGACACTCTATCCTGATGGAAGATAAGGAAGGGTTGTACTGCCATTAATGCCTGTAATTCAGAAACCCTTCTAGCTGAAGTGATTGCAAGCAGGAATGCAGTTTTCCAAGATAAGCACTGTAATTCTGCTGTTGCTGCTGGTTCAAAAGGGGGGAGTGTCAACTTTTCTAGCACAAAGTTCAAGTCCCATGTAGGCAATGGTGGTTTCCTTGGTGGCTTTACATTTTTAATTCCTCTGAGAAACTGCCTGAGTAGAGGTTGAGAAAAGACTGGAGGATCCATGTTGTATTCTGCTGAAATTGCTGATGCATGAATCTTAATGGAGGAGTAAGACAGACCATTGTGGAAAAGCTCTGCTAAGTATTCCAGGATGTTAGCTATGTTTGCCAAAGATGCATCTACTCCTTTTGTTGCACTCCTAATGAGATATCTTTTCCATTTTGCTGAATAAGTTTTCCTTGTTGAGGGTCTGCGAGCCTCCAAGATAATGTCTTTAACCCTTTGAGATAAATCTGGGTTATTTTACCTTATATAATGTTCCAAGCAGCTAGCTGCAGTGTTTTCAAGTTTGGATGCAGGATTTTGAAGTTGTTCTGTGTTAGCAGTAGAGGTAGTAGGGGTAGAGGCCATGCGTGTTCCCGGGATATACTCCTCAGTAGCGGGTACCAATGTTGCCTCGGCCAGTCTGGAGCTATCAAGATGATCCTCGGGTGATCTTCTTTGATCTTCAGTAGCACTTTGTGCATCAAAGGAAGAGGTGGGAATGCATATGCTGTCAGGTTTTCCCAACTGAAGGATAGGGAGTCCACCTTCCAAGCAAGTGGGTGGTACGTCCTTGTGCAGAATTTTTTCAATTGGTGGTTGTGTGGGGATGTGAACAGGTCTATTTCTGGCAGTCCCCATTTCCTTGTGATGGTTTTGAAGATGTCTGGATGCAGCATCCATTCGTGGGCATCCGTGGTGGTTCTGCTTAAGATGTCTGCTAGTATATTTTCTTTTCCTGGCACTAATATGGCCTGGAGCTGAATGTTGAGGCTCAGGGCCACATTCCAGAGGTCCATTGCCATCCGGCATAGAGGATATGAATGTGTGCCTCCCTGTTTGTTGATATATCACATAACTGTGGTGTTGTCCGTCCTTATCAGCAAATGACCCTGTTGAAGAAATGGTCTGAATGTCTGAATTGCCTGTTTTACTGCCAGCATCTCTTTTAGATTTATGTGTAGGTTCACCTGGTCTTGCGTCCATAAGCCTTGTATGCACTTGTCCACCATGTGTGCCCCCAACCGAGGTCTGAGGCATCCGTGGTGATAGTCTGGCTTGGGTGAGGCCTGTGGAAGGGCAGTCCTTTGTTCAATTGACAGGCCTGGGCCCACCACTGGAATTCTTGCTTCAGGCATGGAATTATTGGAATTTGGGTTTCTAGGCTGTACTTGTGCTGAGACCATAAATTCCTCAGGTACCATTGCAACTTCCTCATATGTAGTCTGGCATGTGGAATTAATATTATGCAGGATGCCATGTAACCCAGGGCTTGCAGGATTTTCCTTGCTGTAAGCTGGTTCTGCGTTGTTAATGCCATGAAATAAAGTGGTAGCTGCTTCTGTTTTTCTGCTGTGAGGAATGCCATCTGGTTTGATGTGTCCAGTTCTGCACCCAAGAAGGTTATCCTTTGGGATGGTATCAGCCTTGACTTTTTTGTGTTGACTATGTATCCCAGGGCTTGCAGCAGGTGAATAACCCTCTTCAAATCTTTTGTTAATTTGTCTTTGCTGTCCGCTTGTAACAGGCAGTCGTCCAGGTATGGATAAATTTGAATTCCCTGAAGCCTGCAATGAGCAATTACTGATGTCAGGCATTTCGTGAACACTCTGGGCGCAGTAGATAAGCCAAAAGGCAATGCTGAGAATTGATAATGCTCTGATCCTGCAAGAAATCTGAGGTATCTTCTGCAATTTGGTCGTATGGGGACGTGCAGGTATGCTTCCTTGAGATCCAGAGTCACAAGCCAAGACTCCTTGCCCAGCATGGGAAGAAGTTGCTGTAGGGTCAGCATCTTGAATTTTGGAACAATGAGATATGTGTTCAGAGCGGACAGGTCGAGGATAGGTCTCCATTGGTTTTCCTTTCTTGGTACCAGGAAAAGCCTTGAATAAAATCCTTGTCCTTGTTCCATAGCCGGTACCTTTTCTATAGCTCTCATCCTTAGTAAGTGGTCTATTTGCTGTAGAGCGTTTGTCCTTTGGTTTGGAGGTAGGTTTGGCATTCCTCTCATCCTTGGAAGAGTATGGAAGTGAAACCTGTAGCCTTTGTCTATTGTCTGTAAAATCCATTTGTCTCCTGTAATGTAATGCCAATTTACTGAAAATAAGGCTAGCTTTCCGCCTAAGGGTGCTCCCAGTTGTTCCCTGGTAGGCGGTTTCAGAGCCAAGTCACTGTGATTGTCCTGTGGAAGTGGTAGTGGCTGGATCTGTGGCAGTACTTCTCTGGCTGTTAGGCTGCCACTGACGTCCCCTGTAGGCACCTCTGGATTGACCTCTGCCTCTAGGGCGTCTATTTCTGCTTCTCTGTGCTCTGGTGGTGTCTGGAAAGGACCAATTCTTGGAAGGCCAGTTCCTAATAAACCTCGGCGGCTGGACCTGTAAGAAATCCTTGACTGTCTGGACAGATTTAGCTTTTTCTTCCACCTTCTTCAACACTTGCTGTGCAGGGGAACCAAACAAACTGTACTTTTCCATGGGAGCATCTAGTAGCTTTGACTTTACATGGTCTGGTAAGGATTGCTCTTTTAACCATGCATGCCTTCTGATCACTGTACCAGTCATAGCTGATCTAAAGGAAGCCTCCAGTGCATCATAGCTGCATTTTAAGGAATGATTACTGACCTGCTGAGTGTTATGCACCAAATCCTGAAGGGACTTACGGTCTAAAGGCTCAGGCGAGGACAGTTTTTTAGTGAGCTGATCTAACAGAAATTCCTGATACTGAATCATGTGGAATTGACAGTTTAAGGCCCTAGCCGAAAGAGTAGCAGAAGTATAAACTTTTTACCCCATCTCTCCAATGCCCTAGATTCTCTTTCAGAGGGGAGGGGGTTTTTGGCAGAGGCAGCTGCTACAGCTTTGGGGCCCTGTGAAATAGTTTCAGGATCTGCAATAGGAGCCTTATACAAATGATAGTGTGTCCGGAACCCTGTAGTATCTGTCGGGCTTAGCAGGGGCCGGAGGCAGGGAGTCAGGGGCAGTACAAGCATCATTAAATGCATCATCCACAACTGTAAGTACTGGAGGAATAGCTAAAGGCCTATGCTGTGGTAAATGTAAAAAGGTCCTAAGCCTTTTCCTAGAGTCTGAAAAATCCTGGCCCTGCCATTGAAATTGTTCCCTCATAGCATGCAATGTTTCCCCAAAAGAAAATTCCTCAGGAGGAGAGGCAGAAGGTATGGAATCCTCTGCATCAGAGTCCTCATATGGAGAATAAGGGCCTTCTGGAGGATTTGTATTTTCTGAATCATCAGAGGAGTAATCTGAAGAAACTGGCTCAGGGGGCTCTGCTCTAGGCCTCTTCTCTGGAGGTGGGTGAGAAGCCCTGTCTGGGTGAGACTGGGTTCCCCTGATCAAAGAAATGAGATCCTCTGCTACACTAAGCATTTGAGTACTAGAGCTAGGCCTGTGAGAGGGGGTTTTGGCAGGCACGGCCTTTGAAGACTTAGCTGCTTTAGCCCTGGCAAAAGCCTTAATTGACATGGATGCAGGGGGCCTAGCAGCTCCACGTGCAGGAGTAGATACATCTAAGGGGATAGTATCTGATAAATCCTGAGAAACTGTAAGAGCAGGTGGATTTTCCGTAGCAGATTCAGCCATGCTGGAAGAGGCCTCGGTAGTAGGAGGCATGCTTTCGGCCGAAGGAAGAACCGCGGACTCGGTTTCAGCCGAAACCAAGACACTCGCGGTTGGCTTAACCGCGGTTTCGGCCGAAACCGCGGACCGCGAGTGTCGGTCCTTTTCCTTACGCTTTTTAGCTAATTGTGAAGTCGGAGTCTCCGACGGCATGATATAAGCAAAAGCGGAGCCGAAAAACTCCTCTGCAAACTCCGACTGATGTCTAAGTGTCCGTCGGTTGAAGGAAGCACAGGCTAGACAAGCTGCTACGTCGTGGTCTGGGCCTAAACAAGGTAGGCAGTAAGAGTGGAAATCTTTATGAGGTATTTGTTTCCCACAAGTTAAACAGTTATTCACTTTTTCTGACATCGGCTGAGGCAAGAAAGAGTCTCCAACGGGGTACTTAGCTTTTTAGAAGTCTTCAGTAGTAGCACTCTCTGGTTCTGACCGACCGGCACTTGCGAACAGCTTCTGCTTCGGGCGCCACGCGGCAAGAAAGACTGAGGAAAATGGCGTCGGCTGATGCCTTTATACCCGCTGAACTGCAGCTATGACGTCGGGTGAAGTGCGACATCAGCCGAGGCCGGACCCAGACTTTGGAATCCGGCCGACCGAAGGGATGCCTGAGGCCAGGACAACCCATTTGTTAGGACTGCAGATGCATCCTTGAAGGACATCTGTACTATGTTTATCGTGTTACCCTGCTGCAGTCATCACACTTGGGTTGAATCCCAAAGCTAAGGATGGGAGGTGGAGTCAAACAGGGTTAGAGGAGGCTAGAATGCTCTGCAAAACTGCAGTGGCAAAGCCAGCTCTAGACTTAGAGTAAAGTGGTAAGTGATAGTGTTTGGTGAAGGTGTGTACTGAACTCCAAGTTGCAGCTTCCAGAATATCCTTGGTTGGCACCCCCTTAGGAAGGCTGTAGATGTAGCTTCTGCCCTGGTGGAGTGGGGCCTTATGCTAGCAGGAACTGGTTTTCCATGATGGGTGTAGCAAAAACGTATGCAATGCCCTATCCATTTGGAAATGGTCTGTTTTGAGATGGCCTTTCCTTGTGATGCTGGAGCATAGGATACAAAAAGCTGGCCAGATTTTCTGAAAACCTTAGTTTTATCCAAGTAGTAATGTAGTTGCCTGTGAATGTCCAAGGAGTGCAGGAGTCTTTCTCCTTTGTTCTGTGGATTTAGGAAGAAAGTGGGTAAATGGATGGTTTGACTTAGAGCCACACTGGATACCACCTTTGGCATAAAGGAGGGGTTAGTTCGTAGAGAAACTCTGTCTTGATGAAAAATGAGGAAAGGCTCTACTGCCATTAGTGCCTGTAGCTCTGAGACTCTTCTGGCTGAAGTAATTGCTAGCAGCAGGGCAGTCTTCCATGATATAAACTTTAAATCAGCTGAGAAAGCTGGCTCAAAAGGTGGCAGCGTAAGTTTTTCCAGAACAAAGTTGAGGTCCCAAGTTGGTGTTGGTGCTGTCCTGGGAAGCCTAATGTTTTTGGCCCCTCTGAGGTACTGCCTTAGAAGTGGATGTGAAAATAAAGGAGGATCCCTGTTGTAGTGAACTGAAATAGCTGAGGAGTGGATTTTAATAGATGAAAAAGAAAGTCCTTTGTGTAACATCTCAGTTAAATATTGTAGAATCTGAGGTATGCCCGGCTCAAGGGTATTTTGGCCTTTAGCTTGGTTCCAGGCACAAAATCTTTTCCATTTGTCTGAGTAGGCTTTCCTGGTGCTGGGCCTCCTGGCCTCCAGAATGACATCCATAACAGCTTGTGAAAGAGGAGCTGGCTGGTTGCTTAGGTGATTTGCCATGCAGCCAAATTTAAGATTTTGAGCTGGCTGTGTAGAATCTGACTGTCTTGCTGTGTGAGCAGATGAGGAATTTGTAGTAAAATCCATAGTGGGCCGTGGGCCATGTTCCTTAGTAGGGGGTACCAGTGCTGGCGTGGCCAGTCTGGGGCACTGAGTATCATACGGGGTCTCTCCATCCTGACTTTCAGCAGCACTTTTGTGAGAAGGGGCAATGGAGGAAAGGCATATACTGTCAGCGTTTTCCAACTGAATGAGAGTGCGTCCACTTTCCAAGCTTGATGGTGAAATGTCCTGGTGCAAAATTTTGATAGCTGATAGTTTTGGGGGTTGGCAAACAGATCTATGTCTGGGTGCCCCCATTTTTGAGTTATCATTGCAAATACTTGTGGATCCAGTTTCCACTCGTGGGGATCCATGATGTTCCTGCTTAGGTTGTCTGCCAATGTGTTCTTTTTTCCTGGCAGGAATTGAGCTTGTAATTGAACTTGGTAAGCCAGTGCTGTGTTCCACAAGGTCATTGCTTGCCTGCATGGAAGGTAGGAGTGTGTACCCCCTTGCTTGTTTATGTACCACATTACTGTGGTGTTGTCTGTCCTTATTATAAGCTGTCCTGGATGTAAGAGGTCCTTGAAGGCTGTCAGAGCATTCTGTACAGCTAGCACTTCTTTTTGATTGATGTGCAGATTTCTTTGATCTGCAGTCCATATGCCTTGAACGCACTGTCCTGCCATGTGTGGCCCCCAGGCATAGTCGGATGCATCTGTTGTCATAGTTTTCCTGGCTGGGGGTAAGGTGAAAGGCTGACCCTTGTTGAGGTGACATGCCTGTGACCACCATAGAAACTCCTGTTGAAGGCAGGGAATGAGAGGTATCATTGTTTCCAAGCTGTGGCTGTGTTGAGTCCATACGCTTTTCAGGTACCATTGTAATTTCCTCATATGCAGTTTTGCAAATGGTATTAGCAGTATGCAAGATGCCATGAAGCCCAAGGCCTGCAGAATTTTTCTTGCAGGGAGTTGGGCCTTTGTTGCCATTATTTTGAAGTATTGAGTTAGTTGTAGTTGTTTGTCTGGCGTGAGATAAGCCATCTGGGCCATTGTATTCAAGCTGGCACCCAGGAATGTTATATTTTGTGAGGGCACTAGTTTTTATTTCTTTTCGTTTACTGTGTACCCTAGGCAACTTAGAAGGTGTTTTACAAAAGCCAGATGTTGTAAGAGAATGTCCTTGCTTTCTGCTTGGATGAGGCAGTCGTCCAGGTATGGGTATATTTGAATTCCTCTTTGTCTGCAGTATGCAATTACTGGTGCCAGGCATTTTGTGAAGACCCTGGGCGCAGTAGATAAGCCAAAGGGCAGTGCAGAGAATTGGTAATGGGTTGAACCTGCAATGAAACGGAGGTATCTTCTGCAATTTTGTCTGATAGGGACATGCAAGTATGCCTCCTTGAGGTCCAACGTTACTAGCCAAGCTTTCTTGCCCAACATGGGAAGAAGCTGCTGCAGTGTTAGCATCTTGAATTTGGGTACTTGCAAGAAGGTGTTTAGAATCGAAAGGTCCAGAATGGGTCTCCAAGCATTGTCCTTTCTGGGGACTAGAAAGAGCCTTGAGTAAATTCCTTGGCCTTGCTCCTGTGTAGGTACCAGTTGAATGGCTCTCATGTCCATGAGAGCTGTAATTTGTTTTTGTGCCTCTGCCCATTGATTTTGTGGCAGGTTTGGCATTCCTTTTATCCTTGGCAAGGTGTGGAAATGGAATCTGTATCTTTGTGAGATAATGTCTAGGACCCATTTGTCCTTTGTGATGATGCGCCAGTTGTCTGCAAAATGTGCTAATTTTCCTCCCAAGGGAGCTGCCAAGAGAGCTTTGCTTGGCAGTTTGAGATTTAAGTCATTGTGTTTGTCTTCTAGTAGTTTGGGACCTGTCTTCTCCTCCCTTCTGTGTTGCAGTGTCCCATTGGCGAGGTTTGTAAGGGATTTGTGCTTGACCTCTGCCCCATGGGCATCTGTATTTACCCCTCTGTGTTCTGTCAGAAGCTGGAAAGGACCAATTTTATGTTGGCCAATTTCTGCTGAAGCGTGGGGGTTGTATCTGTAAGAAATCTTTGACAGTCTGCATAAATTTTGCCTTATCCTCCATTTTGTTTAAAACCTCTTCTACTTTAACTCCAAATAAGACATCCTGCTGTAAGGGTGCATCTAGTAACTTTGCTTTAACATGATCAGGCAGAGTTTGTTCCTTTAACCAAGCATGCCTACGTATAACAGACCCAGTAACAGCTGCTCTACAGGAAGCTTCCAAGGAATCAAATCCACATTGTAAAGTATGTTTGCCCACCTGTTCAGCTGCATGCAACAGATCCTGCATTTCCTTGAATTCAGACTGTTGAGGATGCATGCTCATCTTTTGTTTTATTTGAGACATTAGGAATTGCTGGTATTTCAGCATGTGAAATTGACAATTTAGTGCTCTCATAGCTAGAGTAGCTGAGGTGTAAACCTTCTTCCCCCACATATCTAGTGCTCTGGAGTCCCTTTCAGAGGGTACAGGATTTTTAGCCATAGAAGCCTTAGCCCCTTTGGGACCCTGGAGATTGTCTCGGAGTCAGCAACAGGGCTTTTGTAAAGGAATTTGTGTGAGTCAGGCACTCTATAACATCTGTCTGGTTTAGCTGGAGCAGGAGGCAGAGAATCTGGATTTAGACTAGATTCTAAGTAAACATCATCCACAATGTCTAAAACTGGAGGGATAGCAAGTGGTCTGTGCTGGGGGAGTAAAAAACTCTTGGAGCCTTTTCTTTGAGTCGGAGTAGTCCTGACCTTCCCAGTGGAAATGTTCCCTCATGGTAAGGTTTCCCCAAAGGAATGGTCTTCAGGGGGAGAAGCTGAGGGAATGGAATCTTCAGCATCAGAATCTTCATAAGGGGGAAAGGAGTAATCCTGTTCCTCAGAGGAGCCTGAGGAAATAGACACTTGATCAGAGGAGGCATAATCCTCCTGTCTAGGCCTTTTGTCTGGGGGGAGGGGGTTGGGAACCCCTGATTAATCAAATCTTCAGCCATTTTAAGCATCTGTTTCTTAGGCATGGGGCCTTGAACTGGAGACTGATGTGCAGTCTTTTTTGGTTTTAGAGGAGTCTTAAGCTTAGCATAAGATTTTATGGTGAGAGTAGTCGGTCTGAAGACACCTTCTGTAACCGAAGGTGTTTCCACAGCACCGGCTTCTCCTTCTGCAATGTTGTTGGTAGAGCCTAAAGAAAATGGCTGCGTTGGCCTAGAACTCTCTGCTTGAGAATCCGAAGTGGTCTGGGGTTGCAATTCTGCGGTCGCCAGGGGCTGCGTAGGCGCCTCACTGAAAACCAGAGAACCGGTGACCAGCCCAGCCGAGGCCTCGAAGTCTGGCTTGGATCTAGGCTGCCTGTCTTTATCTTTGCGTTTTTTATGCACGCCGGTAGTCGGTTGCTCTGACGGCATAGTGTAATTAAATTTCCTACCGAAGTAGTGTCATGCGAAATCAAAGCGTCGCTTTATAGTTCGCTTATTGAACCTAGGACAAAACCGACAACCAGTGACGTTGTGGTCTGGGCCTAGGCAAGGTATACAATAAGAATGAAAGTCCTTATGAGGTATTTGCTTCCCACAAGAAATGCAATTGTTAACTTTTTCTGATATCGGTCTGAGGCAAGAAAAGGTTCCCCAACGGGGTACTTAGCTTTGAAGACTTCGGACTGAAATTCGATTCGAAAATCTCAGGTGTCGGCCAACCGGCAGTTGCGAACTGCTTCTGCTTCGGGCACCGCGCGGCAAGAAAGACTGAAGAAAATGGCGTTGGATGCCTCTTATATACCCCTGGTGCACTGACGTCAGGGAAGAAGCAACAGCAACCGACGCCGGACCAGGACTTTGGAATTCAGGCCGACTGCGGGACCGCCTGACGACAGGATAACCCAAGTGTGATGACTGCAGCAGGGTAACACGATGAACATTGTAGATATTTCCTGCAAGACTCCCTTATGGGGGATGTGCAGATAAGCTTCTTTTAAGTCTAGGGTGCCAAACCAGGCATCCTTGACTAGCATAGGAAGAAGCTGTTGCAGTGTAAGCATTTTGAAAGGTGTTGAGAATTGATAGATCCAGGACAGGGCGCCAAGAGCTCTCTTTTCTGGGCACCAGGAACAGTCTGGAGTAGAAACCCTGTCTCCTTTGTTCTACTGATATGGAGAAGGGAAAGTACTTGCTTTTGAGCCTCTGCCCAGTGGTTTGGAAGAAGGTCTGGCAACCTGCTTGGTGTTGGCAGTGAATGGAAGTAGAATATATATCCCTGGGATACAATGTTTAGAACCCATCGGCCCTGAGTAATGGACATCCAGCTTTTTGCATGAAGGGCGAGTTTTCCTCCTAGGGGCGCAAGTACTTGGGCTTGGCTGGGGATGATAATTGGAAAGTCACTGTGAACTTTTTCCATAAGGGGGTGGCTTACCACTCCCTGGTTATGAGGTGGAAACACTCCATTGTTTAGATCTCTGCATACCCTGAGACTGTAGTCTTGGTGGTCTGTTTCCCCTGGGTTTGGAATGAGAAGGCCTGAGAGGGACTGGAAAGGATCAGTTTTTATTTAGGCGAATGCCTACTGAATCTAGGTGGCTGCACCTGTAAGAAATCTTTGACTGTTTGCATACACTTAGCTTTTTCTTCCATCTTTTTAAGAACTTCTTCTGCTTTTGTGCCAAACAAACGCTCCTGATTTAATGCAGCATCTAGTAATTTTGCTTTGACACGGTCAGGCTCTTGTTCTTTTAGTCAAGCATGCCTTCTCAGTACTGACCGAGTGACAGCAGCCCTGCAAGATGCTTCTAAGACATCAAACCCACATTGCAAAGTATGTTTACTAACTTGGTTTGCAGAATGCATTAACTCTTGTAAATCTTTATTTTCTGCACAATCTGGAAGTAACACCATTTTTTGCTTAATTAGTTCCATAATATGTTGCTGGTACTTCAACACGTGAAACTGGCAATTCAAAGCCCTGATGGCAAGAGTTGCAGAGGTATATACCTTCTTACCCCATCTGTCTAAAGCTCTAGAAACCCTGTCTGAAGGGGTAGGGTTTTTGGCTGTAGTAGCCTTAATGCCTTTAGGTCCCTGGGAAATGGTCTCTGGATCCGCGGTAGGATTCTTAAAGAGAAATTTGTGAGAATCAGGTACTCTGTAGTACCTGTCAGGTTTTCTAGAAGCTGCTGGTAAGATGTCAAAAGTAAGACTGGACTCCAAGAAGACATTGTCTACAATATCCAGGACAGGGGGTATAGCTAGAGGCCTGTGCTGAGGCAAATCTAAAAATTCCCTGAGTCTCTTTTTTTGACTGAGGATGGTCCTGGCATTCCCAGCTAAAATGGTCTCTTAAGGTATGCAAAGTTTCATCAAAAGAGAAATCCTCTGGAGGAGAGGCAGAGGGAATGGATTCCTCTGCATCTGAATCCTCATAGGTAGATAAGGGCATGTCCTGCTAATCAGATGGGTCAGAGTCATCAGACTCCTGGTCTGTAGAATCAGAAGGAATTTCAATTCTTTGTCTTTTGGCAGGGGAAGGCTGGCTTCCCCTAATTAGAGTAATAAGGTCTTCAGCCATTCTAAGCATTTGTTTTTGTGGCATGGGAGGATGAGCATGCGCTTTGGACGTCGGTTTTCTAGGCATAGTGCGAACTCTGGGCCTGAGAAACCCGGTAGTTTTAGTAGGAAATGAAGTTGTTGGTTTAATATGAATATCGGTAAGTTGGAATACACCCTCAGAAGCCGGTGCCTGCACAGCGGATTCAGATCCAACCAAGATAGAGACATCCGCAGGTTCCACGGACGAAGAAGCATCTCGTGGCATAACGGACTCCGAATGGGTCTCAGCAAAGGCCTGCAAATCTGTAGAAGCAGGCATCAGGGGCTGCAAAGGTGCCTCACTGAGTACCGGTGGACTGGTGACAAGCTTAACAGAAGTGTCGTTGGCAGTTTTTGACCTATGTGGTCTGTCTCTTTCTTTGCGCTTTTTCAGAAGATTGGTAGTCAGATGGCTTACCAAAGCCATTTTGGAATACGGAGAATGAGAGTGAAAGAATTTAGCTACAAAACTAGCTCAACAATGAATGGTTCGGGCGTTAAACAAGGCACAAAACCGACAGCTAGGGATGTCGTGCTCTGGGCCTAAACAGGTGACGCAGTAAGAATGAAAATCTCTGTGAGGTATTTGCTTTCCACAGGCAAGACAACTGTTAATTTTTTTCTGACATCAGTTACAGCAAGAAAAAAGAATCCCCATCGGGGTACTTAGCTTTAGAAGACTTCAGGTCTGAAACTCGAAAAAAACGAAAATTTCAGGTAGCAGCCAACCGGCACTTGTGAACTGCTTCTGCTTCGGGCTCCTTCTCGGCAAGAAAGACTGATGTAATGGTGTCGGCTGCATGTTTTATACCCCTGACGACCTGACGTCATGGAAGAGGCGACAGCATCCGACACAGAAATCCCAAGACTCTGGTATTCGGGCTGACTGAGGGTTACCTGCAGGCATTTAACCCAAGTTTGATGACTGCATCAGTGAAACACGAAAAACATCTACTTTACAAGAAGGATCAATAGCCTATATTAAACCCTGAGCCAAATGCAGTAAACTACGCCTATCCAAAGAAAACTGATGAGTAGTAAATACATGCTTGGTTTTCTGTTTTTTTTTTTTTTTTTTTTTTTTTTAACAGGAAATATGAGGGCAATCCATGTTACTAAAGGTGGCAGCAGCTTTCCCAGTGAGGAGTACGGCATTCTGACACAAAACAGAAACCATCCCTGTTCCCTTTCCTGGGAATGACAAGAGTGGCTCTCCCTTGTCCACTGATGGGATCCCAAAAGCCACAAAGGATGTAGCTAACCCCTGGATCACTGTGATGCTAAGTGCTACAGCAGGGGGTTCCAGGCTAAAACAACAGTGGTCTGTGGTTCATCAAATGGCCACAGCAGAGTCACCCACCTGTGGCTGAGGCAAACTTCTAGCCTGCTGTAGTGGCAAAGCTATTTACTTATTTTTTTTTATATTTTTGTAGCTGGAAGAAGGACCAAATGTGAAGAAGGTAGTCTGTTCCATGGACAAGTCAAAAATTGTACCTCCTTCACCAGGAAGACAAGCAGCAGTCTACATAAGTTACTTTTTAACAGAAAAACACAGTAAAAAAAAAAAAAAAAAACATGCAAACACTATGCCAGCCCTCAAAAAAAGTCAAATAAACACAATTTCTCCACAGAAAAATGTTTTCAGTTACTTTACACCACTTTTAAACTGACAAAAAAAATGAGTGCTTCATTTTAAAGTGCATTGCAGTCTCGTGACAATCCATTAAAACACAACACTCCTACCTTTAAAATAACATTCCTGAAGAGGAAAGTGATAAAAAGTACAGTTGTGTACACTTACCATAAATGTAGATGTTCGAGTGTATTCACTGTTGCAGTCATTACATTAGGGTGATCCTGCTGCCAGGCTGCCCTCAGTCGGCCTGAATTCCAAAGTCTTGGGTACTGCGTCAGTTGCTGTCACCTCTTCCCTGACATCAAGTCGTCAGGGGTATAAAAGATGCAGCTGATGCCATTTTATTCAGTTTTTCTTGCCCCAGATGTCAGGTGCCCCCAAAGGGTAGGCTAAATGTATGTAAATAAAACATACATGCACCAGAAATAAGCTTTACCTTCATCTATAAGCAAATACACCACCTAGGTTGTATAGATTAGAGAAGTAAAGATATGTTCCATCAAAAATAAGGGGGATGGCGGGTGGGTAACCTGGACTGCAACAGTGAATACACTCAAACATCTACATTTATGGTAAGTGTACACAACTGTACTATGTTCTTCGTGTTTCACTGTTGCAGTCATTACATTTGGGTTGAGTCCCAAAGCTATGGTTGGGGGGGCTGCAGCATTAGGAGCGGCTATGAGGCCCTGCAGAACTGCAGTGGCAAAGCCTGCCCTGGATTTAGAGTAAAGAGGCAGATTGTAATGTTTTGTAAAGGTATGCACTGAACTCCAAGTAGCACCCTCTAAAATGTCTTTGGTTGGTACTCCCGTGAGAAAAGCTGCAGAAGTGGCTGCAGCTCTAGTTGAATGTGGCCTAATGCCCTTAGGCACTGGTTTGCCATGCTGTGAGTAGCAGAAATGAATGCAGTGACCTATCCACTTTGAAATAGTCTGCTTAGAGATAGCCTTTCCTTGTGATGCTGTGGCATATGCCGCTAGTAATTGTTCTGTCTTTCTGAAAACTTTAGTTTTGTCCAAGTAGAACCTAAGTTGTCTGTGTACGTCCAAAGAATGCAGAATTTTCTCCCCCTTGTTCTGTGGATTTGGATAAAAAAAGGTTGGCAAATGAATAGTTGGTTAAGGGCTACACTGGATACCACCTTAGGCATAAATGTAGGGTTTATTCTCAGAGAGATCCTGTCTGGATAAAAAATGATAAAGGGTTCCACGGCCATGACAGCCTGTAGTTCTGAAACTCGTCTTGCAGAAGTTATTGCTAGGAGCAGAGCTGTTTTCCAAGATAAGAATTTTATATCTGCAGTAGCAGCTGGCTCAAAAGGAGGTAAGGTGAGTTTTTCCAAGACATAATTGAGGTCCCCATGCAGGTATTGGCATTCTCCTTGGAGGCCTTAAGTTTTTGGCTCCTCTGAGGTACTGCCTTAACAAAGGATGAGAAAAGAGAGGTGGTTCTGTATTGTAATGAGCTGAAATGGCAGAGGCATAGATTTTAATTGATAAGAAAGATAGGCCTTTGTCCAGCATCTCAGTTAAGTATTGCAAAAACTGAGGAATATTTGGGACAGCTGTATCAGTTCCTTGAGCTTGGTTCCAAGCGCAAAATCTCTTCCATTTCCCAGCATAGGATTTTATAGTACTAGGCCTACTGGATTCTAAAATGACATCCATCACAGCTTTACTGAGAGGTGTGGTTTGTATGGCTACATTATCCGCCATGCTGCCAGGTTTAGGGTCCTGAGTTGGCTGTGCAGAATCTGACTGTTTTGCTGGGACAGTAGATGAGGTATTCGAGGTAAGGTCCAGGCTGGGCATTGGGACAAGTTCCTTAAGATTGTATACCAGTACTGGCGTGACCAGTCTGGGGCAATTAGAATCATTTTTGGTTTCTCCTGCCTGACCTTTAGGAGTACCTTGGGGAAGAGAGGTAGTGGAGGAAAGGCATATACTAATAGGTTTGTCCAGTTGAAAGATAAGGCGTCCACTTTCCAAGCTTGTCTGTGATAAGTCCTTGTGCAGAATCTTTTTAGTTGATTGTTTTGAGGGGAGACAAATAGATCTATGTCCGGGCATCCCCATTTCTTTGTTATCATGCTGAAGACTTGTGGATCCAGGTGCCACTCATGGGGATCCATGAGGTTTCTGTTTAGTTTGTCTGCCAGAGTGTTTTCCTTTCCTGGCAGGAACTGTGCCTGCAGATGAACTTGATAAGTCAATGCTGTGTCCCAAAAAAAACATGGCTAGTCTGCACAGGGGATAAGAGTGAGTGCCCCCCTGCTTGTTTATGTACCACATGACAGTGGTGATGTCGGTCTTTATCAGTAGCTGTCCCGGATGAAGTACATCCTTGAAGGCTGTCAGGGCCTTTTGAACAGCCAGCATCTCTTTTTGATTGATATGTACATGCATTTGGTTTGTGGACCAGGTGCCCTGAATGCCTCTTCCTGCCATGTGTGCCCCCCAGGCATAATCTGATGCATCCGTCGTTAGGCTCTGCCTGGCTGGGGATAGTGAGAATGGCTGTCCCTTGTTCTGGTGACAAGCCTTTTCCCACCATCGAAACTCCTGTTGCAGGCAGGGAATTAGAGTAATTATTGTTTCCAGACTGTGGCAATGTTGCGTCCAAACACTTTTTAGGTACCATTGAATTTTCCTCATATGCAGTCTTGCATATGGAATTAGTAAGATGCAGGATGCCATGAAGCCCAAAGCCTGCAGAATTTTTCTTGCAGATAACTGGGCCTCTGTTGCCATTTCCTTGAAATAGGTAGTCAGTTGCCTTTGTTTGTCTGGAGTGAGATAAGCCATCTGGGCAGTTGTATTTAAGCTTGCACCCAGGAATATTATCTCTTG
Organism: Protopterus annectens; assembly: GCF_019279795.1. Classification (NCBI taxonomy): domain Eukaryota; kingdom Metazoa; phylum Chordata; order Ceratodontiformes; family Protopteridae; genus Protopterus; species Protopterus annectens. The sequence goes on along the minus strand of NC_056737.1, from coordinate 1,119,072,437 downwards.
AGAGGGTACTAGTTTTGATTTCTTTTTGCTGACTGTGTACCCTAGGCATGTTAAAAGTCTTATCACAAACGTCAGATGCTGTAGTAGAAAGTCCTTGTTCTCTGCTTGTATGAGGCAGTCGTCCAAGTAAGGATATATTTGCATTCCTCTTTGTCTGCAGTAAGCAATTACTGGTGCCAGGCACTTTGTGAAGACCATGGGCGCAGTAGATAAGCCAAAGGGCAGTGCAGAGAATTGGTAATGCTTTGAGCCAGCCTTGAATCTGAGGAATCTTCTGCATGTTTGTCTGATTGGGACATGCAGGTATGCCTCTTTTAGGTCTAAAGTCACGAGCCAAGCCTTGCTACCCAGCATGGGCAGAAGCTGCTGTAAGGTCAACATCTTGAATTTTGGTATATCCAGGAAAGTGTTTACAATAGATAGGTCCAGTATTGGTCTCCATGCTTACCAAGAACAGTCTTGAGTAAAATCCTTGTCCCTGCTCTTGCTGAGGCACTTGATGAATAGCCCTCATGTCCATGAGAGCTGCGACTTGTTTTTGAGCCTCTACCCATTGATTTTTTGGCAGGTCTGGCCAACCGTTTGCCCTTGGTAGGGTATGGAAATGAAACTTGAAGCCTTGAGACACTATGTTTAGAACCCATTTGTCCTGGGTTATAATGTGCCAATTTTGAGAAAAAAGTGCTAGTTTTCCCCCTAAGGGTGCTGCCAGAAGATAAGTGCTTGGTGCAGGCAGGGGGAAGTCACTGGGACTGTTTCCTGTATGATTGTGATTTGTCCTCTCCACCTTTGGAGGTAGAGGCACTCCACTGACCTGTAGGATCCTTGCGGCTGTGATCTGCCTCTAGGTCGTCTGGATCTGCCCCTTTGAGGTCTGTCTAAGACTGGAAAGGACTAATTCTTTGTAGGCCAGTGTCTGCTAAATCTAGGTGGCTGTACCTGTAAGAAATCCTTGACAGTTTGCATAGATTTAGCTTTGTCTTCCATTTTCTTTAACATCTCTTCTGCCTAACACCAAACAAGGTGTCATGTTGTAAAGGAGCATCTAATAATTTTAACATGGTCAGGCAGACTTTGTTCTTTTAACCAAGCATGCCTCCTAATGATAGAACCCATAACAGCGGCCCTGCAGGAGGCCTCCAGAGAATCAAAACCACATTGCAAAGTATGCTTTCCAACTTGTTCAGCTGCATGCAATAAAGCCTGTATTTCTTTGTTTTCTGCACATTCACAATTTGCCATCATTTTCTGTTTAAGCAGTGTCATGAAATATTGCTGATATTTGAGCATATGAAACTGGCAATTTAAGGCCCTTATAGCCAAAGTAGCAGATGTGTAAATCTTTTTTCTCCATCTATCCAGAGCCCTAGAATCCCTATCAGAGGGGGTAGGGTTTTTTGCAGTAGAAGCCTTGACCCCTTTTGGACCCTGAGAAATAGTTTCTGGGTCTGCAGTAGGTTTTTGAAAAGGAATTTATGAGAGTCAGGGACCCTGTAGTATCTGTCCGGCTTAACAGGAGCTGGAGGTAAAGAGTCAGGGGTCAGACTGGACTCCGAGAACACATCATCTACAATGTCCAACATAGGTGGAATAGTTAGAGGCCTGTGTTGAGGAAGTAAAAGGAAGTCTCTGAGCTTTTTCTTAGATTCTGAAAAATCTTGGCTCTCCCAGTGGAAGTGCTCCCTCATGGTATGCAAGGTTTCCCCAAAAGAGTAGTCCTCAGGAGGAGAAGCTGAAGGAATTGATTCTTCAGCATCAGAATCCTCATGGGGGGGAAGAGAATATTCCTGATCAGAAGAGGAATCAGAAGAAATGGAAACCTGATCTGAAGATTCATAGTCTGTCTCTTGCCTAGGCCTCTTATCAGGAGGGGGATGGGAACCCCTGATCAAGGTAATTAAGTCTTCGGCCATTTTGAGCATCTGTTTTTTGGGCATGGAGGCCTGTCCTTGTGGCTGGTGAACTTGCTTCTTTGTCTTTAAAGGTGTTTTAGTCTTTGTCTTTGAAGTCGGTTTAATATATAATTGTTTAGGTCTGAATACACCCTCAGAAGCCGATGCCTGCTCAGCGGCTCCGGACCCACCTGAGGGAATAATCTCAGATGCTCCAATACCTTGAGTTTCCTGCGGCCTGGCCGACTTCACGTGGGAGTCGGTTGTGGCCTGCGACTCTAAAGTAGCGGGCGTCAGGGGCTGCGAAAGAGCCTCACTGAGAACCAGCGAACCGGCGACTTGCTTAGGAGAAGCTTCGTCGTCGGTTTTGGACCTTGGTTGCCTGTCTTTTTCTTTGCATTTTTTGTGAACTCCGGTAGTCAGATGGCTATCCGACGACATTGTATAATTAAATCTTTGCCCAAAATAGCTTAATGCAAAATTGTACCGACGCTTAATAGTGTGTTGGTTAAATCTTGCACAAAACTGACAACTAGCAACGTCGTGGTCAGGACCTAGGCAAGGAATACAGTAAGAATGAAAGTCCTTATGAGGTATTTGCTTCCCACAAGAAATACAATTATTAACTTTTTCTGACATCGGTCTGGAGCAAGAAAAAAGTTTCTCCAATGGGGTAATTAGCTTTTAATGAAGACTTCGGATCTGAAACTCTAACACGAAAATCTCAGGAGTCGGCCAACCAGCACTTGCGAACTGCTTCTGCTTCGGGCACCGCGCGGCAAGAAAGACTGAATAAAATGGCGTCGGCTGTATCTTTTATACCCCTGACGACCTGACGTTAGGGAAGAGCGACAGCAACCGACGCAGGATCCAAGACTTTGGAATTCAGGCCGACTGAGGGCAACCTGCCAGCAGAATAACCCTAATGTAATGACTGCAACAGTGAAACATGAAGAACATTAGTAACACAAAAAATGGAACTTGACTGCCTAGGAAAGGAACTGCACAAGCCGATTGTCGATGTTTTAAAGCTTTACAGGAGGGTACTCTTCTGTAGCAGTAAAGCTCTGAAGGGCCTCGAGCCCAGCCTTGTCTTTTTATCAGCTCAGCTTGAGCTGCTTGACTGTCTGGGGTCGTGGAAGGTGCCCTGAAGCTTTGGAAGCTGGTCGGCTGTTCTAGCCTTGGCAGGATATAACCCATACAGTTAAGGCTACTGCAGCAGTGATCAATATGATGAAAATCAGCTGTAACTTGAAAAGACTGAGGGAGAAAACTAGACTCTGAAACCATGTCAAAGTAAACTGCAAGGCATTCCAAATCCCTTCTACTGGTAACTGAATCAGACAATCATCGAGATTGAGTTAAATGAGCACAATTTCTTGGCCCAGCAAAAAACTATAAGCAGAGACAACTATTCTGTGAAAACTCTGGGTGCAGACGAAAAGCCAAAGGGCAGGAAGGTGAACTAGGAGCACTGAGCAAAGCCTCTCTGCTTTGAATAACAACATTTTTTTAATTTAAGACACAGCCAAATATACATTAACAGAAAAGAAAGCAAACCACATCAACATTTTTCTACTTACAAACATTACATGACATATTTTTTCTTTGTAACTATCATCAGTCCAACATTCCATAACTTGCTCATTTCCTGCCTTCCCTTAAACCTGATTCCTCCTTCTCTTGCACGTTATTCTGCATGCATTGCTCTCACGTTCCATTTATTTCTTTGCCTTCCCTTTTCTAGAGACCCCTCTTCCATTTTAATATTCAATACTTCAAATACACTTAGCTAAGACTTTGATTTCCATATTCTAATAATTGTTTTTTTTTTGTAGCGACCAGAATTAAACATACAGTAGACAGTCGATTATCTGAACTAACTGGGACCTAGGGTAGTTGGGATAATCAAACTGTTTGGATAATCAAACGTACATTGAACCAGATAAAAAACTTCTAAAATCTTGTTTTTTCTGCATGCATGGAATACACTTTGGAACCATTCAGTGATTCCAGTGGACAATAAAGAATATTTTTCTCACATTAGTGAGCTACAAACTCAAAAAACATGCACAAGCGAATACGTATAACGTTTACATATTCAGACTATGATTTTTCCTACCTAAAAACTTTGGAAGACTGTGTTCGGATAATTGATATTTCGGATAATCAACGTTTGGATAATCGACTCTCTACTGTAATAATGTCTTTCTATGTCTAGGCCATTTAGATCCCAAATTCCACCTTAAAAAAATAATTTCCTTAGTTACAGCATTTTTAAAATTTGTCAACTCATCACGCTCCCACAGTATATGCTCCCAGTTACCTATTTCTTCTCCATCAAACCTCCAACATTTGCTATCTACTTGAGGAAAAAAATTTTTGAGGTCTGCGTGGGGTATAAAATGCCTATGCAAACACTTCCAAGCAAAGATCCTAAACCTTCTGGACTTTGTTGCATACATCGGAGCCCTCCCATTGTTCTCTTGTAAACTGTTTTTCCAGTCTCTCTTCCCAATATTTTCTGAACTTCTCTGACTGATTCTCTTAGTTATTGTGCAATATTTTATATGGCATAGTAATTACCCCTTTTTAACAGTAGCTTCTGTTCTAGATTCAACAGTAGCTTCTGTTCTAGATTCAACTAAAATCTCCACCACAGCAGGTCTTTCACCTAAGATTCCCCTATCCCTTACACTTAGCCTACACTCTGTTATCAGTCCCTGGTAGTGAGGCAGTCTCTAGCCTGCAGTCCGAAGATCTTCTAGGCCTCATCTTATTACCTTCCCCTTTCTAGTTATTTACTCCCAATATCTTTGTTCCTTTGCCAGCTTTCTCCAGTAAATTCCTGTCCCCCTGCATATTTTCTGTACTTTTACCTACAGGCATCCCAATTGGGCAAATCTGCTTTTTCCATTCTCATGTCAGCTTAGTTCTTAGAATATTTTGTTGCTACTTTATGATTATAATACTCTGCATGGTTGTTACTATTCTCCTTAAAGATCTCCATCCAAAATCCCACTCTCTACTTACTGCCTGAATCCCCCCCCGCCCCACCATCCCTGCTTCATCGTCACCCCGCCCCACCATCCCTGCTCCATCGTCATCATTCCTTTCCAATTTGAATTTATTTTATTTTATTTTATTTATTTATTTAACATTTGTTTACTGGGAATGTCTAACTTGAAACATGCCAATTTTCAGCAGAGGCCCGGGTAGAAATGGTTCAAATGCATTATATATAATCTTCTACTTGTTTTATGCATACGACTCTTAACTGCGCTAACTCTAAAATATCATTTCAAATCTAATCCTAAGACACCTTTAACTCTTGCCCCCCCCCCCCCCCCCCCCAATAAATTCCTTCAACTCTACTAATAATTGTCCACAACTTCTCTCTGGTTGACAAACATATGCCTGACCTGTAAGCAAAACTAAAGGGACTAAACATTTTCACTGCTTGTATCTTATTATCCACATCCATAAACAAGAACTTCCAGGTTTTTATTTTTTTGTATTATCTTTCTGTAGTCTCTTCCCACATACACTTAGTTGCAATAAGAGAAGCCCTTTTAATCAATACTCCTAAATACTTCATCTTATCAAGTTCCCATAAATATGGGTACTGCTGAACCAATTCTTGTGTGGGTACAAAACTAAAGGCTATAGCCTTTGTTCCATCCATCCATCGCCTCTTTTTCCCATGTTTCCACATGGGGTTAGGATGTCACTTCAACAATGACAATCATCTAGAGCCAAGGTTTTTGATACTCCAAAAAGACTGGAAACCTTCTTAAAATGTTCCTCAACGCTGAGGTGTTCCTTTTCAGGATTTATCAGGTACAAAATAATATAATTTTCAAATAAAGCCAACTTTTCCTTATTACCATACCAACTATTCATTTATATCCTTGAATTTCTAAGTCTTTCACTTTGTTTGCCAATGGCTCTAAATATAAAGCAAGTAATAATAAAGGGGAAAGAGGACACCCCCATCTTGTTCCTCTGTCCAAGCATTAATTATCAGAAAGGAACCTTCCCATTTAATTCTTGCCTCCGATCCTTCATATATATCCTTCTAATACACATTATTATTACATCAGGGAATGCAAATGCTTCCATTGTCCTACTCATAAAATCCCAGGTACTCTCTCAAATGCTTTCTCTGTATCAAGACTGACTAACAGCAGTACTTTCTTTACATTTTGCTTCCTTCTGGATCACTACTGTCCTGTTAATGAATCACAACTATGTTCTGTACCCCTATACAGTGGGAATGTGGAGGTGGACATCCTTTAGGCCTAAGGTGACCATGAAAGCTAGCAGGAATAGAAATTGAAAAATGCCTGCATTTTGAATTTTGCTATAAACAGGATCTTGTTCAACTCTGAAAAACCTAAGACAGGACTCACAATGTTCTGTGTGTCAGATTAGTAGCAAAAGGGAGGAGGCATGAGGCCCACCCTATGCCAATTAATCTGCCTTGGAATCTACATCTCAAAATCCTCCATTTGTGGAGGTTCTATCTTTATCTTTTTTAGAAGTAGCCCTTAACACCTCTAAAATTTTGAGTGCTGGCTGCTTAGATTTTAGAAAGCTCATGTAATCCTTAACCAGCTGGAAAATGTTTTTGAATGAACCCTAGTTTGTGAGCCAGAGGAGGAACTGCTCATCCAAAGCTGAAATACACTACTGGATGCCAGTTTGAACTTTGGAATTTTAGACCTTGTTGTGTTTTGAGTAATCTGCCTTGGAGGCCTAGGGATACAAGTAGGTGCCCCATACCTCAATGCACTCTCTTCAGGAATTTCCTCTTGCTTGAGTAGCTAAGGAAGACTGTCCACCCCTTCATTGCCAACTATGTACCTGTTGGTAACAGAGGCCCCTAGAGAAGCCTTTAAGCTAACTGACAGCATAAACGTTTTAGTCCAGGAGCACATGCCTAAAGCTGACAGCACAGTGGCCTCCAAAGGGGTGATATTAGCGATGTTAACCAAATCTGATTTCAAGGAAAAGGACTGTAAATACATCTCACTGATCTTACTGTTACTGGACAGAAGAAAACCTTACAACCTGGAAAGGCTATCATCAAGTTTCTACTTGGGGCATTTGTTTGAGAACTTAAATTTTAATAACATGGTCACTGAGGCCTTGGCTGATAAGGTGAAAAGGGACTAGACATGTACCTTCTCTTGACCTAGAGAGATTTCACCCTGCAGCAGACCACCCTCAGTGTGGAAAATTGCTCATGCCATGCTCTGGTCCTAGACAAAATGCATGGAAATCTTTGGTTGGAATTGTCTTTCCATACACCAAACAAATGTTTAATTTACTTCTGTACTCACACTGTCAGACATCCAGTAAGCTACTATAAGAAAGATAAACAAAAAAGTTTCCCCATAGGGGACTTCTATATAACCCTGTTATAAAGCTAACATGCTGGACTGAGAACGTAAAGTATTGCATATGTAGCGTTTAATGAACTGTGGCAAGAAAGAACTTAAGATGGTGTTCACTAATATCTCCCTTACACCACTGACATCCTGGCATCTCAGTGGGAGTTAGCCGAAGTGAGTATGGGGAAGGTACAACTCAAAGTTGGGCTATCTGTCAGGCTCCCTAGAAGCAATAACTGCAACAATGAATACCATGATGAACATCACTATATCTACAAGTACCACACAGCAGCTGACCTGCCATTCGTAGGTGATCAAATTTTCACAGTGACTTCATTAAGCAATTCCTACAGGCAAATTTCTACCAAACATTTTTTTCCTCCTCCCTCCAGCCAATCAGCCCATTCAATCCCTTATCACTAAGGCCTAGAGTCACCTGGATGGGCCATAAATAAGGCAGCCATCAGGGGTGGTATGAGGGGACTTTTTAATTTCCATAACCCCCCCCACCTCCACCCACACACACACTTGGCTAAGCAACAGAAGGGATGTGCAATGGGCTGACCTCGCTGGCTGCCCTTAACTTCTTCAAGGGACACTGCTGGCAGGAAGCCCTGCCCCCTTGCTTGAGGCATGTGAGATGGTTTTCCTGGTCTCCTCCACAGAAAGTGTACCTGCCCACATGCTCCATGAGTGACCACAACCCTCCCCTTAAGACAGGCAATTTGGCCACGGCACTTCACTCCTCTTCCACCCTGCCTGGGTCCTACATTGTTGGGGTTAATAATCGTACCCCAGTCATCTCGTTCGCAGTCAAGACTCCATCCCTCTGCAACATGCAGCCAGGCACCAATTTCCACCGCACAGCTTGCACAGTATAAATAATCATTGACTCGATATGGTACCAAGCATGGCATGAGCACTCAACCCCAGACTAAGAGTGGGGACAGAACCTGTATTCCTCCAACAGGGGTAAAGTCTGGACCCAAGAGAAGACAAACATTTCTACAAACTAATGCAGATCACATACAAATGACAGATTATGTGTTTGGAATGGTAAACAAAGAGGTCAAGAACTCAGTAGATCAAATCTAATTTACTACCTTGACTCTGGGAGGACCATCTTGTTAGCAGGTCACCCATACAGTTACTGACAGACAACTTCAGGGTTCCACTATTGTATGACACTTGCAGAAATCCAAAACAGAATGAATATTATGACCAGGAATTCATGCAGGTATCATTAGAAAATATAGAGCTGAAGTCATCAGTGGGATAGCAGACTTTGACAGAAATGTACTGTACAACTTGAAAGTAGAAATGTAGGTCTTGCTCTAAAACAGAAATATTTTCTTCACAATAAGAATGAAGATTTTATTACATAATTGTATATCATTTACAAAATCCAAAAAGACCACACATTAGCACAAGTTTTTCACTTTCTGGATCAAAGTGAAAGTACAGCACTTGCACTCCTGTACCGCAGTCTAAGAGGTCGTCATTGTCCTTTGATACCATTTATTTCAGCATGGCATGAAGCAGCTGGAAATGATAACCCAACTTACTAACAATAGACACATAGGGTCAATGGTCATTGGACTTCAGCAGCAAGAAAGAAAGTACAGTTGTGCAAGAACTTACTAGAACAGTAGATGTCCTACTGACCACTGTTGCACTATTCCAAACAGATGAGTTATCTTGCCAAACAACCTGGACATCTGGCTGGGGTAACACAGCCAAAACCTTCTAGACAGCCATATGTCCAATGTATGATCTAAGCCCCCAGGCATAAGGGTACAAAAGTGTACAACAGGAGTGTAAATTCTTAGACCATCTCCAAGCCACTATGGCTGAAGATGCCTAAAAGACAATATAAACTGCCCAGCTAAGAAGCTAGAGGAGAAAGACTGTGACACACCTCGGTCCATGACAAAAAAGGAAACCAGCATCAAAAGAGGAAAGGCAGGAAGGGAAGGAATACTGCTATAGCGATCAGTAGAACATTTAGTGTTATGTTAAGTTCTTAACACAACTTTACTATGTTCTTCCTTAGATCACTGCTGCAGTATTCTAAACAGATTGGCGATTCCGAAAGCTCAAATAGTGTAATGGGTGGATGGAAGACAGACATAAGAACTGTCTAGTAATCCAGAGAGGACTGACGTGGTGAAGGCATCTGTGGATCTAGAAAACACATCAACTCTGTAATGTTTTGTGGAAGCATGCACAGAGGACAAAGTGGCAAACTCTAAAATCGTTCTAGACGCAATCCTCTTGTAGATTTGCTCCATAAGAGGCCACTACTCTAGCAGAATGAGACTTTGCTGGAGAAAGTAAGGATTTGCCATGGAAAATGCAACAAAATGAAATGCACTGAGATACTCGGTTAGAAATAGTCTGCTTTAAAGCTAGGTTACCTAACTTGGGAGTCTTGAAAAGAAACAAATTGGTCAGATTTGCTGATCTTCTTGCTCTTATCCAGGTAGAATCTGAGCTGTCTATGTACATCCAGGGAATGTAGAGTCCTTTCTCCCTTACTTTGTGGATTAGGGAGGAAAGTGGGAAGATTTATGGCCTGACTGAATAGTTTATTTACTACTACTGGCATGAAAGAAGGATTGGTCTTTACAGACACACAGTCCTTATGAAAAATAATTAAGAGGAGAGTTACCATATGGGCCTGAAGATCAGAAACTTGCCTGGCTGAAGTGAGAGTGACCAGAATAGTTTTCCAGGTAAAGAACCTGGAAAAGGCAGATGCTGTCGGTTGAAAAGCAGAAAGAGTTTCTCATCTTTTTTTTGGGTGAGGCACTTTGGGTGCCGAGGTCCCCAGCAGGAGGGACAGCTTTCCTTGGAGTGTTCAGGTTCACTACGCCCTTTAAGAACTGTTTCACCTGTAGTCTGGTCAGAAGACATAGATCCAGAGGTAGGCATGCTGAATGACTGAAAGATGAGCCTTGATGAGCCTTAACAGAGAAATACAATATGACCGACTGTAACAGCTCACATTTAAAAAAAAAAAGGAGGACCACTGGGGTATTAGCCTGAAGTGGGCCTAAAATGTAGGCGAACACCATACAGTAAATCTTTTCAATTTTGCTAAGCAAGATTTTCCTGTAGCAGGTTTTCTTGCTTCCTGGGGATCCTTAAGCACATCCTCAGAAAATCAGTGTCTAAAGGGGAAAAGAATCCTATCATCCACATTGTCAGGCTGAGGGATGAGGGAATGGGACAAAGCAGTGAGCCCTTCTGATGTGTTAGTAAGTCCACTGTGGTGGTAGCTTCTTGAGATGGCTCTTGGTTTGATGGAAGAGAAGGGCTGCCTTGGCCAATAGAGGGTCACCTGATAAAATCTTTGGGCATTCCTTTGCCACCTTTGACCTTGGTCAGCAGAGGAAGTGGAGGGAAAGCAGGTAAGGACCTCTCTTTCCAAGGGAAGGATGACACTGCCTCCATTTTCCAAGCTTCAGGACAGCAGGTCCTGGTGCAAAACAGGAGAAGTTGTTTGCTGTGGATGGAAGCAAAAAGATCTATCTGTGGCATCCCCCCATTTGTGAACTATGTCTAGAAAGATCTCCCTGTTCAGCATCCATTCATGGGGATTTTCTCTTGATTTGCTTAGAAAGTCTGCCAGGACATTGTCCTATGAAGGAACGTAAACTGCTTGAAAGGAGAGGTTGCTTTTGTAATCTGCTCCCATGCCAAAAGAACCAGTCAGCACAGTTGGTAAGACCCGGTGCCCCCCCCCCCCCACACGTTTATGTACAACATGACCACTATGTCAGCTGTGAACACTCTTAATTCCTAATGGACCTAGTTTTGAAGAATAGGAGAAAATCTGCAGGGCCTGTATACGTACCCTCATCTCCTTCAGACTGATGTGTTCTGATCTTAGAATTGTAGACTACTGCCCTATTGCCCCTTAACTTTCAGGGTGCCTGTCCAAGCTCCCCATGCAATGTCTGATGCATCTGTGTGCAGGATCCTGTTGTGGTGCCTGAGGTTTAAACAAACGACCTGGGTTTAGCTCTATCTGTAACATCCACTGTAGTCTTCTTTAAGCAAGACAGCAGAGGATAGTACAGTTGTTTAACAAATTACTATGACAGTAGATGTGCTACTGATCACTGTTGCAGTACTCCTGACATATGGAGTTCTTACCACTGACATCTGGCCTGGATACTAAAGCTTTACCTTCCTGTGGTTGTACATCTGACGCATGACCTCAGCTCATATCTGTTGGGGTATGTAGACAATCATACGAGTGTGGATCCTCACAAGCCAGCAGCCTGAAGACTAATGAAAGAGGGAGCCTGGTCCACTAGGAGGGGTGTAACTCAAAAAGGTAAGAAAACTCCCCATTTCTCAAGTAACAGAGCAGAGGTTAAAGCAAAGAGAATTGTACCATGTCCTGACTGAAAGTACTGTTGCAGTATTCCTGATAGGGGTGATTCCCAGAGCTGAAGGAGGAAGGAAAGGTGGTTGGCTACTGAATAGAAGAGTAGTCCAGCCATCTAGGGAGGACTGATCGAGCAAAGACTGCCCTGGGCCTGGAGAAAGCATACATTTTGTAGCATTTGGTAAAGGTGTGTACAGAGAACCAAGTGGCAGTTTCCAAGACAGACCTGCAGTCTACTGCTTTGTGAAAAGCTCCTTAGGAAGCCACTGCCCTAGTGGAATGTGCTTTGGTTGGAAGGCAAAATGTTACCATAGTGCAAGTAGCAGAAAGAGATAGCCTTAGAAATTCAAGCTGTAATAGTTTCTTAGGAGACTGGCTGGCCCATCTTCGGGCTCATAAATAATGCAAAGAGCTGGTCAGTTTTTCTGAAGGATTTAGTTTTGCCCAGATAAAATCTGAGCTGCTTGTGAATGTCCAGAGATTGTAAGATCCCCCCCCCCAGTTTTGTGATTGGGGAAGAAAGTGGGTGGGTGAAGAACTTGACTGAGGGCCAGCTTGTTTACTACCTTAGGCATGAAGGACAGATTAGCCCCAAGAGACACCCTGTCCTTGTGAAAAATAAGAAAAGGGGGAATGGCCAGGACAGCTTGTACCATGGGCACTCTTCTAACTGAGGTGACAGTGAAGAGATGGATAGTTTTCCAAGTACAGAATTTTAGAGAAGTGGAAGATGCTGGTTCAAAACTGGCCAGTGCAAGCTTTTCTACCACAAAATTAAGCGCTCATGGCTGTGGAGCCTTTCATCATTTTTCATCCAGACAGAGTCTCCCTGAGGGCAAACCCAACATTTATGCCTAAAGTAGTGTCCAGTGTGGCTCTTAACCAAGCCATCCATCTGCCTACCTTTTACCCAAATCCACAGAACAAGGGGGAGAGAATTCTGCATTCTTTGGACGTACACAGACAGCTTAGATTCTACTTGGACAGAACCAAAGCTTTCAGGAAAACAGAGCAATTACTAGTGGCATATGCTGCAGGATCACAAGGAAAGCCTATCTCAAAGCAGACTATTTCTAAGTGGTTAGGCCACTGCATTCATTTCTGCTACTTACACCATGGCAAGCCAGTGCCTAAGGGCATTAGGCCTCATTCCACCAGAGCTGCTGCCACTTCAGCAGCCTTTCTCAGGGGAGTACCTATCACAGACATTTTAGAGGCTGCTACTTGGAGTTCAGTGCACACCTTTACAAAGCATTATCATCTGCCACTCTACTCTAAATCCAGGGCAGGCTTAGCCACTGCAGTTCTGCAGGGCCTCATAGCCGCTCCTACTGCTGGTCTAGTTCCAGCCTCCCAACCATAGCTTTGGGACTCTACCCAAATGTAATGACTGCAACAGTGAAACACGAAGAACATAGTACAGTTGTGTACACTTACCATAAATGTAGATGTTCGAGTGTATTCACTGTTGCAGTCCAGGTTACCCACCCATTTTCCCCTTTTTTTCTTTTAGATCTTATCTTTCCTTCTCTGATTTATACTACCTTTGTGGTGTATTAGCTTATAGATGAAGGTAAAATTTATATTGATGTATTTCTGAATATATACATAAAGTTTGGCTACCCTTTTTGGGGGCACCTGACATCTGGGGCAAGAAAAACTGAAGAAAATGGCGTCGGCTACTTCTTTTATACCCCTGACGACCTGACGTCAGGGAAGGGGCGATAGCAGCCAACGCAGGACCCAAGACTTTGGAATTCAGGCCGGCTGAGGGCAACCTGCCAGCAGGATTACCCAAATGTAATGACTGCAACAGTGAAACACGAAGAACATCTGCACTTAATGCTGTGTCTGGCTATCTGAGTGGCCTGAGATAGTAAGCTCTGCATTTGATGCTTAGACTTTACTGTAGGAGAGTCCATTATGACTCTGTTTAAGGAATGCAGACAGAGATCAAGTACTTTGTAATTTAGTCTGCTGGTTACTTGCTCTAAAAGCAAAGGTAGTAGAGATGTAAACCATCTTTCTCCTTCTATCCATAGCTCTACCACCATTGTCTATAGATAGAGCATTAGCACTGGCAGAAGCTTAGAGGGCTTATCTGAGAAGAGATACTGGAGAGACGTCTGCCACAGTTTTCTTGTATAAATATTTTAGGTCATCAGGCACCTTGTAAAACCTGTCCAGTCTTTTAGGAGCTGGTGGTTGAGATTCAGGTGCAGAAGAGGTGTACTGAAAGGCATCCTGGAAAGCCTCAAGGACAGGAGGGTCTGAACAGGGGACAGGGACCATCTCCAAGAGGGTGCAATACCTCTTCTACATCAGATATCTAAGTGGATTGCCATTCAAAGTGTTTCAATATGTTCTGAGCAGTCCTCCCAAACAAAGCTTCCTCAATAAAGAAATCTGGTGATATGAAGTCCTCTTTGTAGGAAGAGATTTGTCTAGTAGAATGCAGCTGAGAAGAATAGTCCAGAGAATGGTCAGAGTTGTGGTCCTGTTCCTCCTTCAGAAGATGAGACCAGGGTAAGTTTTTGATGAGTAGCCTGTGGTAGCAGAGACCCAAAGGAGTGAGGTTTCAAATGCATAATAGCTTTGAACAACCCCTGTGAGAAGTCTATTCGGTACTTTTCCCTAGCTGCCAAGGGACAGGCCACGTGCATAGTCTACCGCCTTTTTTTTGTAGGCATAATATCTGCCTGTATGAAATGCAGAGGTTCTGATTTCTATTAAGAGAACCGGGGATATCTTCCCTAACTAAAATTTGAAGACTGCCATGCAGTTCCTTGGATGTTTCAGCAGTCTGCAATGCCTTAGGAGCCATACCAGCCTCTAATGGGGGGGGGGGGTCTCAGTAGTGGGCAACTGAGAAGTAATCTGATGTACCACGGGTTCTGGAACCTCAGCAGGTGTACTGAAGTCAGAAATGCTGGACTGGGGATCCGTTCGAGGCCTCTTTAGTGTTTTCTTCAACAGCAGAGGATGCAGAGTCCACCATCATGGACTGGGCCATACATTTATTAAGACAATGGATCTGTAGAAAGATGTGGAGTGAAAGGCCTTGATCTAAGGGTTTTGATTACGATTAACAGACAAGATTTATGACTGTGTTCCAAGCCTAGGCAAAAAAGACACTTGGCATGTAAGTCGTTGTACGGAACCTGCTTACCATACTTGCACTTCCACTCCTAGCTGACAACTAACAACTTTCAACAAAACTGCTTAATTAAAAAGGCACTTATCTGGATCAACGAAGCAAAGGTACCAATGACCAAACAGTAATCAGTCCAATGAATGCACAGTCTGCATTCAGGCTAGCAGTGAGATAGTCTGTGGATCCATGCATTTAGACTTGTCTACTTACTCCAATGGATAAAAGCTGAGGTCAAGTGTTGGATGTACGACCTCGGGAAGATAAAGCTTTAGTACCCTGGTTGGACATCAGCGGTGACAACATCATATGACAGTGATTTCAGTCAGGACGTCCTACGTGTCCAGGGGTTGAGAAAGTTGGGATCAGGTACATTTCAGGTACCACTGGATGTTCCTCAAACGGAGTCAAAAAAGGGACCATTGGGATGGTTGCTGCCATGAATCCCAGTGCTCTGAAGATCCCCCCTGTGGTACAAGAGTGAAGATGGTGGAAAGACAGGAGGTACCTGATGAGGATCTGCACTTTGGCAGAATAAATGCCTGCATGAGCCTGGTGTCTAGTACATTAGATCTTGGACTGGTTTCACTGTGGACCTAAGGCTGATCGTGAAACCCAGGGCCTGAAGTAGGGCCACGGTGAACATAAGATGAACCATGGAAAGTTTAGTTATTGTTTTGTTCCTCGTGCCATCACCAGTATTTTGCTTCTGTGAACATAAGATAAGTCAAGGCTATGTAGTCTCATATTGGGATGAGGCCCTTTGTAAAGACAGTTGGGGCAGTAGAAAGCCCAACAGGTAAAGCAGAGAACTGAAAGTGTGACAAGCCAGTAGAAAACGTAAGAAATTCCGTGTAGGCAGGGTTAACAGGAATGTGGAGGTAGGCATCCCTTCAGGTCCAAAGACACAAAGAAGGCTTGTGGAAGAATGAATGGAAGCAGGGACAACATCCTGAAAGATGGCATGAGAAGGAAAGTGCTGAGGGTGGAGAGATCCAGAACTGATCTCCAGATTCCTTCTTTTCTTGGGACAAGGAACATTCTGTAATAGAACCCTTTCCCCATGTATTGTGGAGGCATTGGTTTTATTGTGCCCTTCTCTAGCAGACTCTGAATGATGGGGTTGAGCAACTCTATCTAATTTTGTGGAGAAGGAGGGATGCCAACAAAAGTAGGAACTTTTTCCAGGTCAATCTGCAACCCTTCTGGATGATTAAAAAAGCACCCATCTGTGTGAACTGATGAACAGACTGTTTTGTAGGGATGAGGCGAGTCTTTTGGATAAAGGTAGGGCTAGACTGAGGGGGGTGGACAGGAGGTAGTCAGGCAAACTTACCTGGGTAAGGAGGCCTCCATGATCTACAGTTCCTTGGCTGATTTGTCCTTGATGCAGTGGAAGTGGATGCAAAGGCATCCAGAAAAGCCTGCAGAATATGAGGTACATGTGCAGGAACAGAGAAGCCCACTTCCAAGAGGTTACAGCATTTTTACTGAACTTCAGAAATCTGTTTAGATTCCCATTCAAAATGCTTCCTCATATTAACAACAGTTTCCTCTAATGAAGTTTCTTCAACAAGAGAAAGATAATATTCATCATCACATGTCACCTGACCTGGCATATGGATTTGGGATAAATGAACTAAGTGCTCATCAGAGTCTGATTCATTCTCCTCCTCTTCAGAAGAGGCAGGTTTCTCATTAGGGGTAATATATAATTATCAGCCATGGGATGAGTAAGGCATTCAATCTATAACCAAACGGCACTGGTTATTTTGAGCACAGAAACGGAAATGATCTAGGCTTAAAATGGCCCACAAAGGCAGACAGCCTAGTAATTACCTATGAACCTGGAAGGGGTATCCAAGTGTCTCTTTTGTGACGTGGAGGGAGAAACCTTAGTAGTCGCAGGCCGTGAAAAATCCATCCAATCCTTTTGCTTGGACATCTGGAGGGAAAGGAACATTTTTAGTTTTTTTGTTTCTTTTTCCTCATCTTTAACTAAACATGGAGGCTTAGATCCCTGATGAACTTCAGTGAGAGATCTGGGTTATCTTCTCTATGAGGATCTGCGGTATGCTGTTAGATCCTTTGAAAATTAGTAAGCATTGTTCCCCTTCTCATTATAAATGGTGGCTTTGGGGCCATGGTAGTGGAAGTCTGGGCATGTGTCAGGTGAACAGTGGGCTCAGAGACCTCTGCAGGTATGTCTGAATCTGACTGGGCAATATCAGGACGATGTTTTTTCTTCTGAACTGGAGGGGTGTCAGGGGGTGGAAGGGTCCACCACTCTTGCTTGGGTGAGCACTTAAGGCACTGAGTTTCCATGTAGGAATTAAGAAATGCAAGGCTAACCTGAACAGTCTTTGAAACAAAGGACTGATGTGCAATTTGTGTAAACATGCTCTGCCCCTAAGTATAAAAGGCACTGGAAGTGGAGATCCTTGATAGTAATCTGCCTACTGTAATCACAGTTTCCATCCCAGATGACATCTACTAGAGCAACCAACAGCAATACAACTGAGAAAAATAAAGGAAGGTTCCCTAACAGGGCACATACTTGACTAGTGAAGGTCAAAGGGACCAATGACCGCACTCTGAACAGATCAATGGGTGAGAGACCTGCATTCAGTCTAGCATCAAGACAGTCTGGGGATTTATGCTCATACATCCGCTTATGTACCCTTACGCCTGCGATTTTAGGTCAAATGTCAGACATATGGCTCTACGGTAGGTTTTGGCTTTGGTATTCTAGCCAGATAGCAAGATAACCCATCTGTTTGGAATACTGCAACAATGACCTAAGGAAGGACATCTAAAGATGGCACTGGCTGGCTATACTTTATCTCACTGACCTCCTAGCATTACAAGGGGAATTCCTCTGGGCTGAAATATCTGCTGTTTGGGCTACTTGGGCTGACCTTGTGTTCTTCCAGGCAAGAAACTGCAAGAGTCAGTACTGCAACAATAAACTACAAAGAACATCTTGCTGTGTCATTTAATGGGGACGGAATGCTTTGTGTGAAGAAGAGGTGACAGCTTGGCTATGAAATGGTAATCTCAGCATGGTGGCTATATTAGGCCACTTTGGGGTATAACAGATCACGAAGTAATAATCCTTGGAGTGAAGCAGTGGAGTTAGAATGTATTATTTCTACAAATGAGATCAGGACAGGAAGATTTTTTTTCCCTGGGTACAGTTGTCTTTTAAAAATATAAACTGGGGGGGCGTCTCATTCTTGCAATTGCCAGGCAATTAAACAGGACAAAAACTGAATGTTCTGTGATGGACATTTCTTCATTAAGGTTGAGTAAAAAGTACTGCATGTGCTCCATGCACTCGCTACACTAACAGGAAATTAATCACACAACTTGGTATAAAATACATCCTTCACACAACAGCTTTTATTTGGTCAATCAAGAACATATTAATCATGACATGATCTCTAGTGCTTATTTTTGTTTGCACATGTGAAGAAAGAAGGGCAATGCATTTAAATTAGAACAACTTCCAAGAACACGTCACTTTGTGTAAGAGTGACTTGCAATTTAAAATGACTACAGTTGTATTAGGGATATTCCACATTTTAACAAAAAGCAGAAAACCCACACATTCTCCACCCGACACCACAAGCCTATCAATGCATGTTTGATACCTGCACAAAATGCATTCTCACAGTCCCAGCTGAAAGATTACTCAGCTGGCTCACCACTCTCTGATGAAGAAATGACTCACAACTGCAGTATCTTTAATGCTCACATCCAGTCCCTTGCAGTTTGAACATCACACCAAACTACCTTCTGTTTTTTTTTTCACTTCAGCAAGTTTTAAAAACACACAACATCAAAACCTGTCACCTTCTTTGTTTGTCCAGTCTAGTAAGACCAAAAAAGCCTGTATACATAGTGTGTGTATAATACATATACACATACACACACACACACACACACATTTTATATATATATATATATATATATATATATATATATATATATATATATATATATGTGTGTATGACTGCATACATACACACATAACAGCACCACACAGCTTGGATGTCAACACTCCCAATTTTTTTTTTATTTAAAAAAAAATGTAACATGTATGAACATGTAGGCAGCTAATGACCTATTTGTGGACAGCAGATAAATCACAAAGTGCTATTCAGGCAAGATCTTTCTTGACGGATACAGGTTCAAAACACAAGTACACATGATCAGAAGAGAACAGTCTACTTGCATACATGTTACATCTAGAATTTTTTGCACTTTTACTAACAAATGCTAAAAACATAAAGGTGCATTTTTTTCTTATTCATTTAATGACTGATTGAATGCTCCATGTTGAAATGTCAGGGTTCACATTACCAAGTCCTAAAATGCCAGAAAACATACCAAAAATACAGAAAAGCAAACACTGAGCCTTGCTCTTCTCCTTTAAACTTGCTTTTTCTGTGGGGACAGGGGACAAGCCCCATGCACATCGAATGTGGGATGCAAACTTCCCCATATCCCCCAGACTTGATTACCGACTCTCAAGATCACCACATTCTGAAAAATGTCAATCTTGAACTTGGTTTATGCAAGTTTAAATTTGCAGGCAATTCACATTCTGGAACTCAGTACTCAGATTCTCAATATTTCAAAAGGTTACCCCGATTTAATGCTCATTACACAAAAAAAAAAGCATATTGAGCCAATTTCATATCCAGACAAAACTTAAGGACAGCAATTACAGGAACAATACAACACGTACATACAGAAAAACAAAGAACTAGGTAGCAAAAAGTACTGCATAAATAAAAGTATCACACAGACAAAGGCTACAAAATAAGGGAAATTATATAGAGGTGTTTCAGTCACTAAAAGTTTGTAAATGTATCTGAGACATACACATGTCGTGAGGGAAGAAAGCAGCTGTACAGGAATAACACAAAGTTGGAACACAGTTTCAAGCCATCAGCAGGGCTTAGAAGTTGGCTGAAAGAGCCAAAAAAGCAGAACAAGGAAAATTATGTAGCGTAAAGCACTGATGAAATCAGCATGAAGCAAGCGTAAATACAGCAAAGGCAGGCAGCCATGACATGGATGTTAATGTTCCCACACACCTTTCCACTCACTCCAGCGATATCCACAGTTTTTTTGAAGATCCTAACAGACTCTCCAAAAATACCACTACTAAAACACAGTCATGTTACACTTACCATGACTACAGATGCTCGAGTAGATCAATGTTGTACTAATCCTTGGATCTTCAGGCCACGCAGAAGTGTGCGGCTGGCCAATTTTAAGGAGTCTTTGCATCATCCCTAGCAGATGGATGTCCAAAGACTGTTGTCCAGACATCAGGGTATAAGATGAGCCTCCAGTGGCACCATCTTCAGGTCTTTCTAGGCTGTGGAAGTCAGTCCAGTGCCTAAAAACAGCATGACCCTCTCAGCTGGATTTGAAGGAGAGAAATAGGGGTGCAAGATGAGAATGATTATTGGTTTAGGGTACCCACCCCAACCCTTACCCATCGGAGACCAGACAGACAGAAGGGAAAGAGGATGGGAGATGGTACTACAACACTGATCTACTCGAACATCTACAATTATGGTAAGTGTGACACAACTGTTACAGTACAGTACTGATCCTTTGGGAAGACCCCCACAGCTACAGACTGGGTAGTTGGCTGTCTGAAGACCCCTGGGACAGGAGATGCTATAGAACAGCAGTACCAAAACCTGCTCTAGCCCTGGTTGCAGTGTATAAAAGGTAGTCTTTGGTAAATGTGTGGACAGAAGGCCATGTAGACAGCTTCCAAGATGGCCTGATTAAGGACACCTTTTAAGAAGGCAGTGATGTCTTGTGGAATGTGCCCAGAGAAATGATGGTAGTTGCTTTCCACCATGGGTATAGCAAAAGGTAACACAACTAAATAGAGATTTTGAAATTGTCTAACTGAAGACAGGCCTGCCTTCTTTTCCTTCTGCAAAGGCCAGCAAAAGTTGCTCTGTTTGTAGAATGTGTCCTATTCATGTAGTACTTGTTCTGTTGGTGCATATCCAGCAAATGTAGATTTCCTTCAGCTTTACTTAGAGGACTAGGGAAGAACACTGGTAAGTCTATAGCTTAGTTTAAAGAGAACTCTTACAACACCTTGGGCATAAAGAAAGGATTCATTCTCAGGGTAACTGTGTCCCTGTGGCATACAGTGAAGGGCTCCTTGTACATTAGCACTTGCAGTTCTGAGACCTTCCTGTCATCAGTAGGGTGGTCTCCCATGTGAGCATCTTTAGAGGGGCTGGCACAGTTGGCTCAAAAGGTGGCAGGGTAAGTTTTTTCAATACATAGCTCAGGTACCAACAGGGTACAGGATTTCTCCTAAATGGTCTCGGATGAATTACCCCTTTAAGAAACTGTTTCAAATAGGGGTGACTATAGATAAAAGGAGAACAAGGTATGCAAGCAGAAATGGCAGATGCATGTAGTTTAATACTTGAATACAAAAGGCGCTACTTAAAAAAATTCTGAAACATAGTTAAGCACTAGGTTCATGGTAGCAGTAAGTGCTATCATACCTTTTGGCATGACATCAAATAGAAAACCTCTTCTACTTTGAGAAGTATGATTTTCTAAGTTGGTTTTCTTGCCTCTCTCAAGATAGAGAACACTTCAGTAGAGTTCTGTGATTTCTGGGTATTCTTGGGAAAGAAGGGCATTGTAATGAAAGTTTAACTGAAAAGGACTGTCCATGAGAATAAGAAGGCGTCTGTAGGTCCACTGTGCGTTTTCCCTGGTGGCGAAGAATTCCATCGCTGTGCTCCACCATCCTTTGGCTATAATGAGAGGAAATGCAACTACCACTTGAGGGTGCCTACAGGCTTCTGATTTGTCTATGTGTTGGCAGAGCATCCCCTGGATGAACTAACCCCACTGGTGCCACCTCATAGGATTACCTGGGAGGGGACTGTAAATCTATACCCATAGCTAGATGGTGAGGGTAGGGATGTTTTTTCCCCTAGATTTTTGTGCTATATCTGAGTGTGTCATCTTCTGTGACCACAAATAGCACCCTTAGGTTTGATTTCTGTCCTGGGTGCTAGAGAAGCCCTTAGAGCTGACCGAAGCTGCTACTGTCCAAGTGTTTATTCACTTCCTTTACGTCAGTAACAGTAGTAAGAAAGTAAATGAAGTAGTCCTTGGAGGATCAGCCTTGGAGACTGCTGTTAGCAGAGTGGAAGGCTTGAGATTACTGGAAAGTCCTAGGTATACCACACATAAAAACCTTTTAGGCCAGATATAAGCCTTTTCTGACAGAAGGAAGTTGTGGATGCTGGCCCCCTACCTTGCAATACAACAGGGAGGGGGGGGGGTGACAAGTGGAAATGGGGTATGTTCATTCCTTCTTTCATTTGATTTTCTGATTTCTCACCTTACACTAACAGCAGAGCCGATCACGATAAAGTGAGAAATTGGGGAGTGAATGAAAGCCTTACCACACCGCAGTGTAAGCAACTTCTTCCTAAACTTGACTTGACAACAGTTAAGTGCATTTTACTGGGTTATTGGTCTTGAATTTGCCCTTCCACTGTGCCTTGGGATACAAGTATACATTTGCACAAATGGCAGATGCTGAAGGTATGTAGAATGTCATTTCATCTGTATGTGCGAGGAGGCTTTATGGCAGGCTGGTTTAGAGAAAGAGAGTTGATATATAGATTACAAAGGTGAACTGTTTACATAGAACATAGTGGGACACCCGGCATCAAAGCATTGGAAAGTGACAGTGAGGACTCCCTTTTCATGAAGAAAAACAGTGGTAAAAGCAGTAAAAAAATAAATAAAAATAAATAAAAAAAAAAAAAAATGATTTGACATTACTACTAAAGCCAGACTTTTCCAGCTCGGCTGAGAGGACATTGGGGTTAACTAGAACACAGACTCTAGTGAGGTCAACAAAGACTGTTCTACTTAACAGGCTTTGTGCCTGACAGACTGTCACCAGTGCCCATAGTACTGTCTGAATAGCCTGCCTATCCCTTAAACAATGTTACTGCTCAGAAACAATAATATATTTTGGATGTACTCGTATAATTGCATGTGACCATTTTTTTTCTATACAAGTTTTCCTAAAGCAGGAAAATTATAAATTGGTCTGAAATCTGAAGATGATACAGGAGCTTTAAGTCTGAGGAAAGGTGTAATAGCTGCCTAATGGAGAGGTTATGAATGTGGTAAAGGGGTAAATAATGATTTCTTATACTGTAAGTGTAAACTATGGGGATCCCAAAGATTATATCTTTTTGGCTTTGAATATGGATGCCATTTCCTTTTTCTAGATATGGCTTTGCTGTTTAAGTTGAGAAGGTAAGGTCCTACTGTGAGGCATACCTCTCAAGTGTACCAAATTCCTTGGTTTTACCAGTTTTGAGGGCAAAATAATGGGGTGCCACAAATTCCTGAGTGGCCTCTTCAACTCCCAAATTTCCCATTTTTTTTTTTGTTTGTTTGTTTTTTTTAGCTGAAGTCTTAGCTGATGTCATCGCATGCAGGGCTGTGCGGGATGACATCAGCGGGTTCCTATTACATTATCGAAAGATAACATAATCGAATGCTCAGAACTTCAAAATGGCCACATTTCAAAGATCGCATTGTATGATCACAGTACAGTGAAGATTGGGATATTTGCCCTTTCCTCACTGTAGTGCAATCTCGGAGTTGGAATATATATTTTGCGGGGGGTGTGGGGGGCACAGCCCCCCACAATAAAAGCTTCGATATGCAGCCGTCTTGATGTTTTGAGTGTTCGATTATGTTATCTTTCGATAACGTAATATGAACCATGACGTCAGCATCGTGAGCCAGACTGCCAGCCTGTCAGAATTTGGCTGAGAGCTCGGACTACGTACGTTGGGTGGATTCTGAAAATGTTTTCCGTTTCTGACACATGGTTTTCAATCTCTGAATCGAGAATGGTTAAATACCGCAGGGTAAGAAGAAGAAGAAGCGGGTGGCATGGTACACCACAGTTTACCATTTTTAACAAAGTAAATAACCATAAAGGATGGTTGAACGGTAGGTAGAAATGATATGTCTAATTCGTACCTGACCTGTTGCTTCTTTTACTTTTATGACTATTCGCCGGTTTTACCCAAAATGTAGCTGCTGTGATTTCTGGTATGCTTGGCTGAGATTTGTGTTGTTATAGTACTGAGTAGTCTGGAGGTTTTTTATATATTTACTAGTGGGGGTAGGGGTATTAGTTATCTTGTAGTGCTAGTGCTTCAGATGAAGCCAACACTTATGTGGCAAAGCAGTAGAGGCACTGAAGTTCAGTAAACTCTTAAAAACGATCACCCTTCTAGCTGTAAGCAAAACACGTAAAACTTTTTGTTATTCTGCATTCTGTATGTTTTCGAAAATTGGACAAAACTTTTCTTTTTTTTTTTTTTTTTTTTTTTTAATTTTTGATTCTGAGATAAGTGACTCGCTTGTCATTGAGTGAACTTGCACCTGTGCTACACAGAGCACAGCTGCTTAACGGCTGCAGACATGGTGCCTACACGAATATAAGCAGGAATTTTTGTCTAAAACTAGGCTTAACAAACTTCATTGTAAATCCAGGTTAATGAAACTTTAAGACTCTGAAAAAGACTTTCAAAGGACATGGCTGCATAAATTAAAACAGGTAACACTCATTAGAAATAAAACTAAGCCCCCTCCCTTTGACTTTTTTTGCAATTTTTTTCTTTTAGAAACAAACAGGGCTTCACTGTGATTTAATGGCCGCCTCACAAGAGAGTAGCTGACCTTGGTTTTACTGAATTCTCTCATGAAATTCTGGTCCCAGAGAGATGCAGGACATGTTTTTATTTTGTGTGTGTGTAAATTACTTTCTGTGTATGATTAGCATAACAAATTAGGGATTACAGTTTATTTCTGGGATTATTTTAGTAACATTTACTCAGAAGATGACAGAATTTCCTGAGTTAAGCATTCTTAAGGGATACACAACTTAACAGTTGTGTTTTATTTCTAATGTGGATTTATCATATGCTAAACAGTGGTGTAAAGACTGTACTGTGTTAAAGGAGTTCTCATTGCTAAACCATATGAAACAAAAAGTGTAATGCAGTTTTGGCCCAGGATGCCTTTTTATTATTTGGTATACTGTTGTTGTTTGTTGTGCTAAACTGCCAATTTAAGCAGTTCAGCTGATAAACTGCGACTTTGCAGTTTCATACTCTCACTAATCAAAATGGCACAAATAAGGGTCTTTATTAAATCAGCAAATGCTGACTTATCAACCCTCTAAGTGAAAGCTGAAAATCTCGAACACTCGGAACAGCAATTTTTTTCCCAGGGAAAGAAAATCACTGGGCCATTTTTGGGACTTTGCCATTTCCTCCACTGTGGTGCGATCTCGGAGTTGGTATATTTAAGTAGGGGGTGTGGGCTCATATCGGGGGGGGGGTGAGGGCGAAGCCCCCCACTTTATTTACTGTTTTGAAGGGGAGGTTTTTGTGTGTAACAGAGATTTTTTTTCCCTGAGAAAAAAAAAATCTCTATTCCGAATGTTCGGGATTTTAAGCTTTCTCTTAGGGTCAATAAATCAGCATTCGCTGATTTAACATAGACCCAAACATAATGCACATCTAAAATTTCTATTTACCAGACATTTGCATTTAACAAATCATTCCTTAATGTTCAGACAAGATGCACATATATATAAATGCAATTCATTTGCTTAATTCCAGAGTCCAGACTAAAGATATGTGACAGAAATTAGAATGCTGAAACACTGAATATTACAGTTTGCCAAATCTGACCAATTACTACAGTATGGCTTAATATAACTGAACCCAAGATGTTATGAACCAGAGTTTGAGTTAAGTTAGTAAGTTATTGAAGGGTATACGTGTGTATGTGGGGGGCACAGTACCCAGTGGGGGTACTGGTGGCTTACCATTTGGTGATTATGGGTACAGTGAATGTTTTGAAGTACATCTGTATATAATATTTATATCTCTTTCTATACATATATGTAGAGAAACACACACACACACACACACACACACGCACACGCACACACGCACAGTGTGTAGATAGGTAGATATAGGTATAGATACAATATTACTTTTTAATCAAAACTGTCCGGATTTCATTTTCTCTGTGAATGCCCAATACTTTGTCAGGCAGGCTAAGAATGTGCTTGAAAATTCATACACACAGTGACAAAGATGTTTGTGTTATTGCCTTACATTCCATGTTTTTTTAATGGTTGGTTCTGGCTGGTTTGCCATGTGTGTAACGTCTGTATATCCTTCTTGCACGAGTGGGGGTTTCTACCATGATCTCTGTTTTCTCTCTGGTTTCTTCCTTCATCCTACAGGCATGTTTATAGGTGACTTGATCTTCCAAACTGATCCTTTAGCAGTGTGTGTGTGTGTGTGTGTGTGTGTGTGTGTGTGTGTGTGTTTGTATATACACACACACACACACACACACATATATATATATATATATATATATATATATATATATATATATGTAGCGAGAGAAAGATACAGGTATTAACTTACAGATCACACTACAGAGGAGTAAGTGCACACCATAACATCCACTATCCCACTATTGTGTTATTTAATATTAGTGTAGAAGCAGTTAATTTTATTTTTGTAAAAGCAAATTGTATTTTAGTTTAGCACAAGTTCAAAGTTTGATACAAGCTCAATTAATCAAAATAAAACATTACTGTTCTTTGGTTTAGTTTGTGTTTAATGTTCCGTCTGTTCTTTAGTTTGCATTTAAAAGTTGGTATCCCACAATTCCACTAGAGTGGGTGGGATTACATACGTCTGAATGCTAATTTTATGTTAATCAGCATACAGATTTTTGGCCAGTTGTACCTATTTTTCATGGGCCTTTTTCCAGATTTGTTTATGATTCCAGGTTGACAAGTATGCTGTGAGGTAGGGGTGTGTGTTCAGGTTCAAAGCATGAAGTTATGAGGAACTCCAGAAATCTTTAAGAACCCATGTAAGAAGTGATCAGGTTTGGTACAGCCACTGGTAATATATAAAAGGCACAAAATTGTTTTCTGTCTCACCCTGTAAGACTGCTTATTTCTTTAACTCTGCTAAGTAAAAAAGTTTATTTTTATTATGCTAGAAAGTAACTCCACAGTTCTGTATTTTTTCTGAGATTATAAAGTCATTAAGAATTTAATTCTCTGGACATATTAGGGCTGCTTCTGGATTTTGTTTATTCATTTGTTTGTTCATTCATTCAGTCAGTATGACAAAAATAGGGACAGGCTATTTTAATGGTCTGGAATGACATTAGCAAATGTGCTGGCTGCTAAGTGTATGTTTTTACTACTATAAATAAATGAAAACAGCCAAAGTGCACTTAGGACAGCTTCTATACCATCCACCTCCTGTGTTGATTAGTTTACACATTCTGGAACTTTAGTCTGGAAGTCATTCGATTTGTTATACGAAACAACTGTAGAAAGAGATGCTGGTCACTATTGCATTAACAGAGCTGAAACATTCACTGTACGGTCTGAGGGGCAGTTTCATAGATGTACGTTTGTTCAGCTTCTGCCATTACACAAGACACAATGCCAAGCAAGGAATGCAAGCTTAATCAGCAAAAGCTGAACATCAGCAGGGACACTAACAGAACTGCAGGTATCAGCATCAGCTGATGAAGCCGAAAAAGATTTACTTTTTCTACTAGTTAAGAGTGTGAGATTTACATACCGCGTTCCTGAACTGGGACATTAGAATAAATCAGTCTGGTCAGTATTTGTCTAATATACAGTTGTTGAAAAGCTACAAAAAGCAAAGCCTTATCAATCCTTTCCGCTCCTCGGCCATGCTAGTGACAACGGACTCCCAAGAGGCTAATCCAGCTTAGATGACCTGGCTCACAGTCCAGGCTTTAACCTTCAGTGCCGATGGCCCTAATTACACGTCACTTTTCAACATACTGGCTTTCTTATTTTAACAACTGTAATTTATTTAGTCCCCATGTATCAAAACAAATAATAAATAAAGCTATGAATCCTATGATATCCACTACAGATTTTATTTGCCTGAAGCTGGTGCTTGCTACTCACAACCTATGAGCAGAGCATTTTTTTTATTCTGTTACTTCTGATGCCACAGAAGCACTCAGACCTGCCAACTTGCTGTAAAACTACCACCATTTTAACTATCCTTCCAATGAGAAATAATCATTCTATTTTGCAAATTCCAAGGTGCAGATGGAGAAAATGCTGACTGTGTCCCAGATGATTCAAGACTGACCTGCTGATCTGGTGCCAGAAGAACTGTCAAGGGATGACGGAACCAAGCACCCAGTGCGGACTCACCCATCTCGATGGAAGAAGGCAGCCCTGTCAACTGTAGTGCTGATGCTCACTGCAGGGTGTGTGTGTGCATAGCAAGCAGCATACAGCCTACGAACATGCATATGGCTCAAGTAGTAGCCATCATCAAGCGCATGTGCAGGCATGCGCATGCTTCAGGAGAAACTGTAGCAGGCCTGGGCTTTAGTGACCATGCATATCAGCACTCAGGGATGGGCTTAGACTATAAAAAGGTAAAGAAAAATTCTATGAAAGCTGCATGGATATCACCACATTAACAGAATCCTGCACCATGAAGGGGAGAAAGAAGACACATATACTTCATCTTCCAAATTCCAAGTTTTCTGCAGCCATTTTTAGCAATCTTACTTCCAAAGTGAGGATAAAGGGTTACAAGAACTTCACGTGTGTGTCTGTCTAAAGGTGCATATGACTAGGTCTCTTATGGTCCCTGTAATCACACTGTCTAGTATTGTTGTAGGTTCCTATTGCCCTGTCTAGCAATGACTACAATAACCATAAAAAGGACACTAACAAGAATATTTGAAACCCCTACACCCACCCTAGTGTGAGGGAGGGTAGAAAGTACAGTTGTGTACACTTACCATAAATGTAGATGTTCGAGTGTATTCACTGTTGCAGTCATTACATTTGGATAATCCTGCTGGCAGGTCGCCCTCAGCAGGACTGAATTCCAAAGTCTTGGGCCCTGCGTCAGCCGCTGTCGCCCCTTCCCTGATGTCAGGTCGTCAGGGGTATAAAAGTAGCTGCCGACGCCATTTTCTTCAGTTTTTCTTGCCACAGATGTCAGGTGCCCCTTAAAAGGGTAGCCAAATGTTATATAAATAAATCAATAAATGCATCAATATAAATTTTACCTTCATCTATAAGCAAATACACCACATAGGTTGTATAAATCAGAGAAGGAAAGATAAGATCCATAGAAAAAAGGGGGATGGCGGGTGGGTAACCTGGACTGCAACAGTGAATACACTCGAACATCTACATTTATGGTAAGTGTACACAACTGTACTAAGTTCTTCGTGTTTCACTGTTGCAGTCATTATATTTGGGTAGAGTCCCAAAGCTATGGTTGGGAGGCTGGAGCTAAACAGCGTTAGGAGTGGCTATGAGACCCTGCAGAACTGCAGTGGCAAAGCCTGCCCTGGATTTAGAGTAGAGTGGCAAATGATAGTGCTTTGTAAAGGTGTGCACTGAACTCCAAGTAGCCGCCTCTAAAATTGTCTCTGGTTGGTACTCCTCTGAGAAAGGCTGCTGAAGTGGATGCAGCTCTGGTGGAATGTGGCCTAATGCCCTTAGGCACTGGCTTGCCATGGTGTGAATAACATAAACGAATGCAGTGGCCTATCCACTTTGAGATAGTCTGCTTTGAGATAGTCTTTCCTTCTGATCCTGCAGCATATGCCACTAGTAATTGCTCTGTTTTCCTGAAAGCTTTGGTTCTGTCCAAGTAGAATCTAAGCCGTCGGTGTATGTCCAAAGAGTGCAGAATTCTCTCCCCCTTGTTCTGTGGATTTGGATAACAGGTTGGCAGATGAATAGTTTGGTTAAGAGCCACACTGGACACCACTTTAGGCATAAATGTCGGGTTTGTTCTCAGAGAGACCCTATATGGATAAAAAATGATAAAAGGTTCCACAGCCATGAGTGCCTGTAGCTCTGAAACTCGTCTTGCAGAAGTAATTGCTAAGAGCAGAGCTGTTTTCCAAGATAAATACTTTATATCAACAGTAGCAGTTGGCTCAAAAGGAGGCAGGGTGAGCTTTTCCAAGACATAGTTGAGGTCCCATGCAGGTATTGGTGATCTCCTTGGAGGCCTTACATTTTTGGCTCCTCTGAGGTACCGCTTTAATAAAGGATGAGAAAAAAATTGGTGTCTCTGTATTGTAATGAGCCGAAATGGCAGAGGCATGAATTTTAATTGATGAAAAGGATAAGCCTTTGTCCAGCATCTCAGTTAAGTATTGCAAAATCTAAGGAATATTTGGTACATTTGTATCAGTTCCTTGTGCCTGGTTCCAAGCACAGAATCTCTTCCATTTTCCAGCATAAGATTTTCTGGTACTAGGCCTCCTGCCCTCCAAAATGACATCCATCACCGCTTTAGTGAGAGCTGTGTTTTGTATGACTACATTATCCGCCATGCTGCCAGGTTTAAAGTCCTGAGTTGGCTGTGCAGGATCTGATTGTTTTTCTGGGACAGTAGACGAGGTAATTGAGGTAAGGTCCAAGCTGGGTAACGAGACAAGGTCCTTAGGATTGGATACCAGTACTGGCGGGGCCAGTCTGGGGCAATCAGTATCATCATTGGTTTCTCCTGTCTGACCTTTAGGAGTACCTTGGGGAGGAGAGGCAGAGGGGGAAAGGCATATACTGATAGGTTTTTCCAGCTGAAAGACAGGGCGTCCACTTTCCATGCTTGTCTGTGATAAGTCCTTGTGCAGAATCTTTTTAGTTGGTAGTTGTGAGGGGAGGCAAATAGATCTATGTCCGGGCATCCCCATTTCCTTGTTATCATGCTGAAGACTTGTGGATCCAGCTGCCACTCGTGGGGATCCATGAGGTTTCTGCTTAGTTCGTCTGCCAGAATATTTTTCTTTCCTGGCAGGAACTGTGCCTGCAACTGTACTTGGTAAGTCAAAGCTGTGTCCCATAATGTCATGGCTAGTCTGCAAAGGGGGTAAGAATGTGTGCCTCCCTGCTTGTTTATATACCACATGACCATGGTGTTGTCTGTCTTTATCAGTAGTTGTCCCGGATGAAGTAGGTCCTTGAAGGCTGTCAGGGCATTTTGAACAGCTAGCATCTCTTTTTTATTAATATGTAGATGCATTTGGTTTGAGGTCCATGTGTCCTGAATGCATCTTCCTGCCATGTGGGCCCCCCAGGCATAATCTGATGCATCCGTTGTTAGTGTCTGCCTGGCTGGGGGTAATGTGAATGGCTGTCTCTTGTTCTGGTGACAAGCCTTTGCCCACCATCAAAACTCCTGTTGCAGGCAGGGAATGAGAGTAATCATTGTTTCCAGGCTGTGGCAATGTTGAGTCCAAACACTTTTTAGGTACCACTGAAGTTTTCTCATATGCAGTCTTGCATATGGAATTAGCAGGATGCAGGATGCCATGAAGCCCAAAGCCTGCAGAATTTTTCTTGCAGATAACTGGGCCTTTGTTGCCAACATTGTGAAATAGGTAGTCAGTTGCCTTTGTTTGTCTGGCGTGAGATAAACCATCTGGGCAGTTGTATTCAAGCTTGCACCCAAGAATGTTATATCTTGAGAGGGTACTAGTTTTGATTTCTTTTCGTTGACTGTGTACCCTAGGCATGTTAGAAGTCTTTTCACAAACGCCAGATGTTGAAGAAGAATGTCCTTGTTTTTTGCTTGAATTAGACAGTTGTCCAAGTAAGGGTATATTTGCATTCCTCTTTGTCTGCAGAATGCAATTACTGGTGCTAGGCACTTTGTAAAGACCCTGGGCACAGTAGATAAGCCAAAGGGCAGTGCAGAGAATTGGTAATGTTTTAAACCAGCCTTGAATCTGAGGTGTCTTCTGTATGACTGTCTGACTGGAACATGCAGGTATGCCTCTTTTAGGTCTAAAGTCACAAGCCAAGCGTTCTTGCCCAGCATGGGCAGAAGCTGCTGCAAAGTCAACATTTTGAAATTTGGAATATCCAGGAATGTGTTCAGAACAGATAGGTCCAGTATCGGCCTCCAGGCCTTGTCCTTTCTGGGTACCAAGAACAGTCTTGAGTAAAATCCTTGTCCCCGCTCTTGCTCTGGTACTTGCTGAATGACCCCCATGTCCATGAGGGATGAAACTTGTTTTTGTGCCTCTGCCCATTGATTTTTTTGCCAGATCTGGCCAGCCGTTTGCCTTTGGCAGAGTATGGAAATGGAATTTGTATCCTTGTGACACTATATTTAGAACCCATTTGTCCTAGGTTATAATGTGCCAATTTTGAGCAAAAAGTGCAAATTATCCCCCTAAGGGTGCTGCCAGAAGATAAGTGCTTGGTGCAGGCAGGAGAAAGTCACTGGGGCTGCTTTCTGTATGTTTGTGCTTTATCTTCTCCAGCTTTGGAGGTAGAAGCGCCCCATTGTTTTGACCTATAAGAACCTTGCGCCTGGGATCTGCCCCTTTGAGGTCTGTCTGACACAGGAAAGGACCAATTTTTTGTAGGCCAGTGTCTACTAAACCTAGGTGGCTGTACTTGTAAAAACTCTTTAACAATTTGCATATATTTAGCTTTGTCTTCCATTTTCTTTAACACCTCTTCTGCCTTAGCACCAAACAAAGTGCCATGCTGTAAAGGTGCATCTAGTAACTTAACTTTAACATGATCAGGCAGATTTTGTTCCTTTAACCAAGCATGCCTCCTAATTACAGAACCCGTAACTGCGGCCCTGCAGGAGGCCTCCAAAGAATCAAAACCACATTGCAAAGTATGCTTTCCAGCTTGTTCAGCTGCATGCAATAAATCCTGCATTTCCTTGTTTTCAGCACATTCAGAATTTAACATCATTTTCTGTTTAAGCAATCCCATGAGATGTTGCTGATACTTGAGCATATGAAACTGACAATTTAAGGCCCTTATAGCCAAAGTTGCAGATGTGTAAACCTTTTTTCCCCATCTATCCAGTGCCCTTGAATCTCTGTCAGAGGGGGTTGGGTTTTTTGTTGTAGAGGCCTTAACTCCCTTGGGACCCTGTGAAATAGTTTCTGGGTCTGCACAGAGTTTTTAAAAAGGAATTTGTGTGAGTCAGGAACCCTGTAATATCTGTCAGGCTTAACAGGAGCTGGAGGTAAGGAGTCAGGGGTCAAACTAGACTCCGAAAACACATAATCTACAATGTCTAACACAGGGGGAATGGCTAGAGGCCTGTGCTGTAGTAGTAAAAGGAAATCTCTGAGCCTCTTTTTAGATTCTGCAAAATCTTGGCTTTCCCGGTGAAAATGCTCCCTCATGGTATGCAAGGTTTCCCCAAAGGAATAATCCTCAGGAGGGGATGCTGAAGATATAGATTCTTCAGCATCAGAATTCTCATAGGGGGGTAAAGACTATACCTGATCGGAAGAGGAATAAGAAGAAATAGAAACCTGATATGAAGATTCATAGTCAGTCTCTTGCCTAGACCTCTTATCAGGAGGGGGATGGGAACCCCTGATCAAGGTAATCAGGTCTTCGTCCATCTTGATCATCTGTTTTTTGGGCATAGAGGCCTGTACACGTGGCTCATGAGCTTGTTTCTTTGCTTTAGAAGCTGCTTTAGTATTGGTCTTTGAAGCTGAAGTAGTTTTAATGTAAAGATGTTGTGGTCTGAATACACCCTCAGAAGCCGGTACCTGCTCAGCGGCTCTGGACCCATCTGAGGGATTAGCGTCCGAGGCTCCAGTATCCAGCGGCATGGCCGACTCCACGTGGGAGTCGGTAGCAACCTGTGACTCTACAGTAGCGGGTGTCAGGGGCTGCGAAAGTGCCTCGCTGAGAACCGGCGACTGGCTTAGGAGAAGCTTTGTCGTCGGTTTTGGGCCTCTGTAGTTTTTCTATATCCTTTTCTTTGCGTTTTTTGTAAACTCCGGTAGTTGGATGGCTATCCGACGACATTTTAGGACAATTAAACCTGCTACCAAAATACTTTAAAGCAAAAGTATACAGACGCTTAATAGTGCGTTGGTTAAATCTAGCACAAAACCGACAACCAGAAACGTTGTGATCAGGGCCTAGGCAAGGAATACAATAAGAATGAAAATCCTTATGAGGTATTTGCTTTCCACAAGTAATACAATTATTAACTTTTTCTGACATCAGTCTGGAGCAAGAAAAAAGTTTCCCCAACGGGGTACTTAGCTGTATTGAAGACTTCGGATCTGAAACTCGAACACGAAAATCTCAGGAGTCGGCCGACCGGCACTTGCGAACTGCTTCTGCTTCGGGCACCGCGCGGCAAGAAAGACTGAAGAAAATGGCGTCGGCAGCTTCTTTTATACCCCTGACGACCTGACGTCAGGGAAGGGGCGACAGCAGCCAACACAGGACCCAAGACTTTGGAATTCAGGCCGGCTGACGGCAACCTGCCAGCAGGATTACCCAAATGTAATGACTGCAACAGTGAAACACGAAGAACATCTGTACTATGTTCTTCATGTTTCACTGTTACAGTCATCATACTCGGGTTGATTCCCAAAGCTGAGGAAGGTTGGAGGCAGTCAAGAAGTGTTAGGGCTGGCTAGCAGGCCTTGACTGCTGTAGCAAATCCAGCTCTGGATTTAGAAAAAATAGGTAAGTGATAATGCTTGGTGAAGGTGTGTACAGAACTCCAGGTTGCAGCTTCCAGGAAGTCCCTGGTGGGGACCCCCCTGAGAAATGCTGTAGAGGTTGAAGTAGCTCTAGTGGAATGAGTTCCGATTCCCAGAGGGATAGGTTTTCCATTGTGCTTGAAGCAGAAATGGATGCAGTGTGCTATCCATTTGGAAATGGTTTGATTCGAAATGGCCTTGCCCTCTGCCCCTGTAGCAAAGCTGACTAGTAGCTGGTCAGATTTTCTGAAAGGCTTAGTCCTGTCAAGGTAGAATCTGAGCTGTCTGCGCACGTCCAAGGAGTGCAGAATCCTTTCCCCTCTATTCTGAGGATTAGGGAAAAAGATTGGCAAATGGATGGATTGGTTTAAAGCCACACTGGATACCACCTTGTGCATAAAGAAAGGGTTAGTCCTGAGGGAAACCCTGTCAGCAGGGAAAATAATGAAGGGCTCCACTGCCATTAGTGCCTGTAACTCAGAAACTCTTCCTGCTGAAGTAATAGCTAGAAATAAGGCTGTTTTCCAAGAGAGGAATTTTAACTCTGCTAAAATAGCAGGTTCAAAAGGGGGAAGAGTGAGCTTTTCCAGTACAAAGTTAAGGTCCCAGGCAGGGGTGGGAGCTCTCCTAGGGGGCCTTAAATTGTTAGCTCCTCTCAGGAACTGCTTGATGAGAGGGGGAGAAAAGAGAGGAGGCTCAGTTTTATAATGAGCTGAGATGGCAGAGTCATGAGTCTTAATGGATGAGAAGGATAGGCCTCTGTGGAGCAGCTCTGCTAGGTAATCATGGATTTGAGGTAAGTTGGGCACAGCAGTGTCCTTTCCTGGAGACTGACTCCAAGAACAATATCTTTTCCACTTTACAGCATAGGATTTCCTAGTACTAGGCTTTCTGGCCTCAAGAATGACATCCAGCACCTGTTTGCTGAGGGATGCTGGTGGTGTATTCATGGGATAAGCTAGGCTGCAAGGTTTAGGGTTTGCAACTGTGGAAACAAAATCTGTCCATCCTGCTGAGGCAGCAGGGAAAGTGTCTGATGTAGGTGCCAGGGTGGCACTGCTGTCAGACTGTGTAGGAGTGGGTACCAGTGCTGGCGTGGCCAGTCTGGTGCAATAAGGATTGTCCCTGGCCTGGCCTGTTTGATCCTGAGTAGTACTTTTGAAAGGAGGGGCAGAGGAGGAAAGGCATAAATTGAGAGTTTTTCCCATGTAAAGGATAGGGCATCCACCTTCCAGGCTCTGCTGTGAGTGTTCCTGGTGCAAAATTTGTTCAATTGGTGGTTTTGGGGGGGGGGGGGAGGCAAAAAGGTCCACCTCCAGAGTTCCCCACCTCTAGGTTAGAAGTTTGAATGAGTTGGGTTCCAGTTTCCACTCGTGAGGGTCCAGTAGATTTCTGCTTAAGTCGTCTGCCAGTGAATTTTGCTTGCCTAGCAGGAACTGAGCTTGTAGGTGCACTTGGATGCTCAAGGCTGTGTTACACAGAGCCATGGCTAACCTGCAGAGTGGGTAAGAATGAGTCCCGCCCTGCTTGTTTATGTACCACATAACTGTGGTGTTGTCTGTCTTTATCAGGAGCTGTCCTGGAAGGATAAGGCATCTGAAGACTGTCAGAACATTCTGTACAGCGATCATCTCTTTCTGATTGATATGCAGGGGAATTTGTTCTGGGCTCCATTTGCCATGAATGCATTTGCCTGCCATGTGAGCCTCCCCATGCATAGTCTGATGCATCTGCTGTCAGGGTTTGGGCAGCGAGGGGTTGAGTGAAAGAAAGTCCCTTGTTGTGGTTGCATTATTCTGCCCACCAAAGAAATTCTGCCCTTAGACAAGGTATGATAGGAATCACTGTTTCCAGGTCCTGAGAACGTTGACACCAGAGACTTTTTAAGTACCACTGAAGTTTCTTCATATGCAGTCTTGCATATGGAATTAGCAGAATGCATGAGGCCATGAACCCTAGGGCTTGCAGTTTTTTCCTTGCAGATAGCTGTTTTTTTTTGGCCATTAGTTTGAAATAGTTTGTCAAATGGACCTGCTTTTCTGGAGTGAGGAATGCCATCTGGGAAGTTGTGTTCAAGCTTGCTCCCAGGACTACAATTTGTTGGCTGGGCACCAGTTGTGATTTCTTTTCATTGATGGTGTAACCACAATGAAGTGAGTAGGCATTTTACAAATGCCAGGTGCTGAAGTAGCAATTTCTGACTGTCTGCCTGAATCAGGAAGTCGTCCAAGTATGGGAAAGGATTACAAACCCAAAAACGAAAATTTCAGGTAGCGGCCGACCGACACTTGTGAAATGCTTCTGCTTCGGGCTCCTCAACAAGAAAGGCTGATGTAATGGCGTCGGCTGCCTGTTTTATACCCCTGACAACCTGACGTCATGGAAGAAGCGACAGAATCCGATGCAGAAATACTAAGACTCTGGTATTCGGGCCGACTGAGGGCTACCTGCAGGCAGATAACCCAAGTGTGATGACTGCAACAGTGAAACATGAAGAACATCAGAGGCTGTTCTCTACCAAAGAGAGGTGAAATGGCTGGGACGTGGATTTGAATAGAGGACAAGGAGAGGCCAGTATTAAGTAGCTCCGCTAGGTAGTCCAGGATAAGAGGGATAGAAGGTGGTGAGGTATTTTCCCCTCTGGACTGGCTCCAGGAGCAGAATCTTTTCCATTTTCTGCACAAGATTTTCTTTTGCTGGGCCATCTGGCCTCTGTGATAATGTGTAGGATCTGTTTGCCTAACAGGGTCTCCTAGCCTGCCTTTTGAGTATTTGTCAAGCTGATAGTTTGGGAGTCTGGGTGCAGCAGTCCCCCCCCCCCGTGTTTAAGAGGTCTAAGATCAGAGGTAGCTGGCTGGAAGGCTGTACGGTCAGGCAACTCAGTAAGGGGTACCAACATTGTCTGGGTCAATCTGGAGTAATGAGAGTGGCCTAATGTCTCTCCTCCATTAATCTGACCAGTACCTGGGGGATAAGAGGGAATGAGGACACAAATACAGTGTTCCAGGGGGAAGTGAAGGCATCAACCTTCCACGCTAGGTGGTGATACACCCGATACAGAATCTTTTCCACTGCCAGTTGAGATGCGAAGCAAATAGTTCCAGCTCTTGAGACGCCCACTCCCAGGTGATATGTGAAAGAATTTTTCTGTACAGCTGCCACTGGAGGGGGTCCAGGAAGTTTCTGGTTAAGTCGTCTGGCAGGATGTGGTTGATGCCACGTGGGTACTGGCTATCAGGCGTAGTTCCATGAAAGAAGCTGCCAGCCCTAGGAACATGGCTAACCTACAAAGAGGGTAAGATAGGGTCCCTCCCTGTTAGTTGGTGTACCCAATTACTGTGGGTGGTGTCTGTTTTGATTAGGAGAACCCCTGGCTTGAGATGGGGTTTGAAGGATGTCAGACCCTTTTGCACTGCAATCATTTTCTTCTAGTAGAAGTGTAAGGGAAGGTGGTGGGCATCCCAAAGCCCTTGGGTGCACCTGTCTTCTAGGTGAGCGCCTCAAGCGAAGTCTGAGGAGTCAGTGTTAGTAGTCTGCCCAGTTGGGCAGAGGTTGAAGGAAAGACCCTAGGTCTGGGCAGGGGCCCCTGCCAAAAAGAGAAACTCAACCGCTATACAGGGGGTCAGCAGTGGATAGGTCCCCTGGAGGTAGAAAGTGCCACCGGAAGTAGAAAGTGCGGACTCCACAGGTTCTTTAGTTACCAATGAAGTTTTCTCATGTGAGTCCTTGCCAGAGAAATTAGAAGGATGCCAGATGCAATGTACCGCAAGGCTCACAGGGGCTTCTTTGCTGTGCGGCGACATCTGGAAGCCAGCTGGTGAGGAAAAGCTGCCGGAATCTCTGCTTTTTTGGGGGATAGGAAGGCCATTTGAGTTGTTGAGTGCAGCAGTGATCCCAAGAAAATGATCTTCCTGGAGAGTGTTTTGCCCTGATTTATTCTAGTAGACGGTGTACACTGAGGGGGTTAGGAGGGCTTTGAAAAAGTGGGGGTCCAGGAGAAGCTATTCTTTGCCATATGCCTGAAGGAAGCAGTTGTGCAGATAAGGGTAAATTTTAATGTTTTTTCTGTCCACCAAAGGCTATGGCCGGGGTTAAGGCCTCTTGTAGAGGTAGGGTAATTACCCATGAATTTATGGTCAGCCTAGGCAGCAACTGCTGGCAAGTCAGTATTTTGTATTTGGTGATTGCCCGGAAGGTGTTCTGAATGGGTAGATCCAGAGAGGGGCGCCCAGCTCCCTCTATCCTAGGAGCAAGGACTAGTGTGGAATAAGAGCCTTTGATTGATGGATCTGAGGGGACCAGTTCCACTGCCCCTAGGGATAAGTGAGCTTGGGCGAGTGCCAGTGCCTCTGCTCAGAGATATCGAGGTAAGGGTACCCTCTTAAAATTGGGAGTTAGTAGAAGGAAAATTTGTATCCCTGAAAAAGGATGTTTAAGACCCAATGGTTCTAGGTAGTTGGTGATTGGGTGAGGGAGTCCTGAGGGATTTTTACATTAGACGGGAGGCTTAGAACTCCCTGCCTTTGGAGTGGAAGTGGTCCACCTTTTGATTCTCTGCTATCCCTGGGATAGGAGTCCTGGTGGTCTGTCCCTGCGGGGCATACGGAAGTGGTCCACCTTTTGATTCTCTGCTATCCCTGGGATAGGAGTCCTGGTGGTCTGTCCCTGCGGGGCATACGGAAGTGGTCCACCTTTTGATTCTCTGCTATCCCTGGGATAGGAGTCCTGGTGGTCTGTCCCTGCGGGGCATACGGAAGTGGTCCACCTTTTGATTCTCTGCTATCCCTGGGATAGGAGTCCTGGTGGTCTGTCCCTGTGGGGCATACCTTGCCCCTGTTAGCTAAGTGTGGGAAAGGACCAGTGTTTTCAGGGAAAATTCCTGCTGAACCTAGGAGGTTGTACCTGAAGGAAATCTTTTACTGTCTGCATAGATTTTGCTTTGTCTTCCATCTTTTTAAGCATCTCTTCTGCTTTATCCCCCAAACACGGAGCTAGGTTATGGTGGAAGAACACCACCAGTAGAAAGTACATACCAAAAGTTCCCTGTAAGAAGAGAGGAAGACAGAGAAGGACAGGCCCTTGTGTAGCAAGTCTGCTAGGTAATCCAGGATGACAGGTAGGGAGGGAGGGCTGTGCTGTTTCAGTTCCTTTAGCCTGGATCCAGGTGCAATACCTTTTTCACTTGTCAGCATAGGATTTTCTAGTGCTGGGGCATCTGGCCTCACGTATAACATCCAGGACGTGTTTGCTTAGCCTGGCAACTGGAGGAGAGGTCAGAGAATAAGCCATGCTGCCAGGTTCAGGGTCTGTAGTTGTGGATGCATGAATTCTCCATTCTTCCGAGTCAGGAGAGTTAAGATAGTACAGTTGTGTGCCTACCATAAATGTAGATGTTCGAGTGTATTCACTGTTGCAGTCATTACACTTGGGTTATCCTGCTGGCAGGCTACCCGCAGTCGGCCTGAATTCCAAAGTCCTGGTCTGGTGTCGGTTGCTGTCGCCTCTTCCCTGACGTCAGTGCGCCAGGGGTATAAAAGATGCAGCCGATGCCATTTTCTTCAGTTTTTCTTGCCCCAGATGTCAGGTGCCCCCAAAAAGGTAGGCTGAAAATTCTGCTTATAAAAAAGCATGCAGTAACATAATCATTACCTTCATCTACAAGCAAATACACCACATAGGTTGTATAGAATAGAGAAGTATAGATAAGTCCCAGCAATGAAAAGAGGGATGGAGGGAGGGTAACCTGGACTGCAACAGTGAATACACTCGAACATCTACATTTATGGTAGGTACACAACTGTACTATGTTCATCGTGTTTCACTGTTGCAGTCATTACACTTGGGTTGAATCCCAAAGCTGAGGTTGGGCCTAAATATAATTAGGAGTGGCTATGAGGCCCTGCAGAACTGCAGTGGCAAAGCCTGCTCTGGATTTAGAGTAAAGAGGTAAGTGGTAGTGCTTTGTAAAAGTGTGCACTGAAGTCCAAGTTGCAGCCTCTAAAATATCCTTGGTTGGTACTCCTCTGAGGAAGGCTGCTGAAGTAGCTGCTGCTCTGGTTGAATGTGGTCTAATGCCCTTAGGCACTGAATTGCCATGTTGTGAACAGCAGAAACGAATGCAGTGGCCTATCCATTTTGAAATAGTCTGCTTTGAAATAGCCTTTCCTTGTGATCCTGCAGCATATGCCACTAAACGTTGCTCAGTCTTTCTGAAAGCTTTAGTTTTGTCCAAGTAGAAGCGTAACTGTCTGTGTATGTCCAAAGAATGCAGAAGTCTCTCCCCTTTATTCTGTGGGTTTGGATAAAAAGTAGGCAAATGAATGGTTTGGTTACGAGCCACACTGGACACTACCTTAGGCATAAATGTTGGGTTTGTCCTTAGAGAAACCCTGTCCTAATGAAAAATAACAAAAGGTTCCACAGCCATTAATGCCTGTAACTCTGAGACTCTTCTTGCTGAAGTTATTGCTAGGAGCAGAGCTGTTTTCCATGATAAAAATTTTATCTCAGCTGTATTGGCTGGCTCAAAAGGAGGCAGTGTGAGTTTTTCCAAGACAAAATTGAGGTCCCATGCAGGTATTGGTGCTCTCCTTGGAGGTCTTATGTTTTTGGCCCCTCTGAGGTACTGCCTTAGCAGTGGATGTGAAAAAATAGATGGGTCCGTATTGTAATGAGCTGAAATGGCAGAGGCATGGATCTTAATTGATGAGAAGGATAGGCCTTTGTCCAGCATCTCAGTCAGGTATTGTAAAATCTGAGGAATATTTGGTACAAGAGTGTCAATTCCTTGTGCCTGCTTCCAAGCACAGAATCTCTTCCATTTTTCTGCATAAGATTTTCTGGTGCTGGGCCTCCTGGCCTCCAAAATAACATCCATAACCGCTTTAGAGATAGGTGTGTTCTGAAAAGTTACATTATCTGCCATGCAGCCAGATTTAGGGTTCTGAGTTGGCTATGCAGGATCGGATTGTTTTGTTGGGTCAGTAAATGAGGAATTTGAGGTAATGTCCAGGCTGGGCCTTGAGACAAGCTCTTTAGGATTGGGTACCAGTGCTGGCGTGGCCAATCCGGGGCAATCAGTATAATTTTTGGCTTCTCTTATCTGGCCTTTAGGAGTACCTTGGGAAGTAGAGGCAGTGGAGGAAAGGTATATACTGTAAGGGTTTTCCAGCTGAATGACAGCGCATCCACTTTCCATACTTGTTTGTGAGAAGTCCTTGTGCAGAATCTCTGCAGTTGTCAGTTGTGAGGGGAGGCAAATAGATTTATGTCTGGGCATCCCCATTTCCTTGTTATCATGCTGAAGATTTGTGGATCTAATTTCCACTCATGAGGATCCATGAGGATTCTGCTTAGTTCGTCTGCCAGAGCATTCGTCTTTCCTGGCAGGAATTGTGCTTGTAGGTGTACTTGATAAGTCAATGCTGTGCTCCACAAAATCATGGCTGGTCTGCAGAGGGGGTAAGAATGTGTGCCTCCCTGCTTGTTTATGTACCACATGACTGTAGTATTGTCCGTCTTTATCAGCAGTTGTCCCGGATTGAAGGCTGTCAGAGCATTCTGTACAGCTAGCATCTCTTTTTGATTGATATGAAGATGCCTTTGGCTTGCGGGCCATGTACCCTGAATACATTTTCCTGACATGTGGGCCCCCCAGGCATAATCTGATGCATCTGTTGTTAGTGTCTGCCTGGCTGTGGGTAAAGTGAATGGCTGTCCCTTGTTGTGGTGACAGGCCTGTGCCCACCATCGAAACTCCTGCTGCAGGCAGGGAATGAGAGTAATTAAATGTTTCCAGGCTGTGGCAATGTTGAGTCCAAACACTTTTTAGATACCATTGTAGCTTCCTCATATGCAGTCTTGCATATGGAATTAGCAGAATGCAGGATGCCATGAAGCCCAAAGCCTGCAGAATTTTAATTGCAGATAACTGGGTCTTTGTTGCCATGCTTTCGAAGTAAGAAGTCAGTTGCCTTTGTTTGTCTGGCATGAGATAAGCCATCTGGGCAGTTGTATTTAAGCTTGCACCCAGGAATATTATCTCTTGAGAGGGTACTAGTTTTGATTTATTTTCGTTTACTGTGTACCCTAGGCAAATCAGTAATCTTTTTACAAACGCCAGATACTTTAGTAGAATGTCTTTGTTCTCTGCTTGAATAAGGCAGTCATCCAAGTAGGGATATATTTGAATTCCTCTTTGCCTGCAAAATGCAATTACTGGTGCCAGGCATTTTGTGAAGACCCTGGGTGCAGTAGATAAG
The DNA here is from genome assembly GCF_019279795.1 of Protopterus annectens. Classification (NCBI taxonomy): domain Eukaryota; kingdom Metazoa; phylum Chordata; order Ceratodontiformes; family Protopteridae; genus Protopterus; species Protopterus annectens. The sequence continues at coordinate 1,119,029,655 of NC_056737.1, read as the reverse complement.
CCAAAGGGCAGTGCAGAGAATTGGTAGCGCATTGAGCCAGCTATGAATCTGAGGTATCTTCTGCAAGATTGTCTGACTGGGACATGCAGGTATGCCTCTTTTAGGTCCAAAGTTACAAGCCAAGCCTTCTTGCCCAGCATGGGCAGAAGCTGCTGCAGAGTCAACATTTTGAATTTCGGAATGTCCAGAAAGGTGTTTAGAATAGACAGGTCCAGAATTGGTCTCCAGGCTTTGTCCTTTCTGGGTACTAAGAAAAGTCTTGAGTGAAATCCTTGTCCCTGCTCTTGTCGTGGTACTGGCTGAATTGCCCTCATGTCCATGAGAGATGAAATTTACTTTTGTGCCTCTGCCCATTGATTGTGTGGCAGGTCTGGCATACCTTTTGCCTTTCCAAGGGTGTGAAAGTGGAACCTGTAGCCCTGAGAGACTATATTTAAGACCCATTTGTCCTGGGTGATCGTGTGCCAATTTTTTGAAAAAAGTGCTAGCTTTCCCCCTAAGGGTGCTGCCAAAAGATAAGTGCTTGGCATTGGCAGTGGAAAGTCATTGGGACCGTTTCTTATATGGCTGTGATTTGTCTTCTCCGCTTTTGGAGGTAGTAGCACCCCACTGTTTGGGCCTGTATGAGCCCTGGGGTTGTTGTCTGCCTCTAGGGCATCTATATTTGCCTCTTTGTGGCCTGACACCGGAAAGGACCAATTCTTAGAAGGCCAGTTCCTGCTAAATCTGGGTGGTTGTACCTGTAAGAAATCCTTTACTGTCTGCATAGATTTCGCTTTATCCTCCATTTTCTTCAACACCTCTTCTGCCTTAACACCAAACAAAGTATCATGCTGTAATGGAGCATCCAATAATTTTGCTTTAACATGATCAGGCAGACTCTGTTTCTTTAACCAAGCATGCCTTCTAAGAACAGAACCTGTAACAGCGGCCCTGCAAGAGGCCTCCAGTGAATCAAAACCACATTGCAAAGTATGCTTTCCCACTTGTTCAGCTGCATGCAATAAATCCTGCATTTCCTTGTTTTCAGAACATTCAGAATTTGTCAACATTTTCTGTTTTAGCAGTGACATTAAGTATTGCTGATATTTAAGCATATGAAACTGACAATTTAAAGCCCTTACAGCCAAGGTAGCAGAAGTGTAAACTTTCTTCCCCCATCTGTCCAGTGTCCTAGAATCCCTATCCGAGGGAACAGGGTTTTTTGCAGTAGAGACCTTGACCCCTTTGGGACCCCGAGATATAGTTTCTGGGTCAGCAGCAGGGTTTTTATATAGAAATTTATGAGAGTCTGGAACCCTGTAGTATCTGTCTGGCTTAACAGGTGCAGGAGGTAAAGAGTCAGGGGACAGGCCGGACTCTGAAAATACATCATCTACAATGTCTAGAACAGGTGGGATAGCAAGAGGTCTGTGCTGAGGTAGTAGAAGAAAGTCTCTGAGCCTTTTCTTAAATTCTCAGTAATCTTGGCTCTCCCAGTGGAAATGCTCCCTCATGGTATGCAGGGTTTCCCCAAAAGAATAATCCTCAGGAGGAGAAGCTGAAGGAATAGATTCTTCAGCATCAGAATCCTCATAGGGAGGAAAAGAGTATCCCTGTTCTGAAGAGGAGTGAGAGGAAATGGAAACCTGGTCAGAGGAATCATAATCTGTGTCTTGCCTAGGCCTCTTATCAGGAGGGGGATGGGAACCCCTGATCAAAGTAATTAGGTCTGAAAACACCCTCAGAAGCCGATGCTTGCTCAGCGGCTCCGGACCCATCCGAGGGAATAGTTACCATGTGTCCAATACCTTGAGTATCCACAGGCCTAGCTGTCTCCACGTGGGAGTCGGTAGCGGGCGTCAGGGGCTGCGAAAGCACCTCACTGAGAACTGGCAAACCGGCGACTGGCCTAGCGGAGGCCTCATCATCGGTTTTGGACCTCGGATGCCTGTCCTTTTCCTTGCTTTTTTATAAACTACGGTCGTCGGCTGTTCCGATGGCATTATATAATTAAACCTTCGGCCAAAGTAATGAAAAGCAAAATCGTACCAACGCTTAATAGTGCGTTGGTTAAATCTAGCACAAAACCGACAGCTAGCAACATCGTGGTCAGGGCCTAGGCAAGGAATACAGTAAGAATGAAAATCCTTATGAGGTATTTGCTTCCCACAAGAAATACAATTGTTAACTTTTAATGACATCGGTCTGGAGCAAGAAAAAAGTTTCCCCAACGGGGTACTTAGCTTTATTGAAGACTTCGGATCTGAAATTCCATTTCGAAAATCTCAGGAGTCGGCCGACCGGCACTTGTGAACTGCTTTTGCTTCGGGCGGCAAGAAAGACTGAAGAAAATGGTGTTGGCTGCATCTTTTATACCCCTGGCGCATTGACGTCAGGGAAGAGGCGACAGCAACCGACGCGGACCAGGACTTTGGAATTCAGGCCGACTGCGGGTAGCCTGCCAGCAGGATAACCCAAGTGTAATGACTGCAACAGTGAAACACAATGAACATCTGGGGTAGGTGCCACGGTGGCAGGGTGACAGGCTGCACAGCAGTGGGTACCAGTACTGGCATGGCCAGTCTGGGGCAATTAAGATTGCCCTTGGTTTTCACTCTCTTATTTTGAGCAGTACCCTTGAAATTAGTGGTAGAGGGGGAAATGCATAGATCAAGAGGTTGACCCATTGGAAGGATAGAGCATCCACTTTCCAGGATTTGCTGTGAGGTTCCCTGGTATAGAATTTGCAGAGCTAGTGATTGTTATGGGAGGCAATGAGGTCCACCTTCAGGGTGCCCCATTTCTATGTTACAAGGTTGAAGGTGCTGTGGTCTAGCTGTCGCTCGTGTGGGTCTAGGAGATTTCTGCATAAGTTGTCTGCCAGAGAGTTTTGGGAGCCTGGCAGGAATTGTGCTAGCAGGTGAATTTGCATGGCTGAAGCCGTGTGCCAAAGGGTCATGGCTAGCCTGCAGAGAGGACAAGAGTGAGTTCCTCCCTGCTTGTTGATATATCACATCACTGTGGTGTTGTCTGTTTTGATCAGTAGAGGCACCGAGGAGAGTAGGGGTCTGAAAGCTATCAGAGCATGCTGAACAGCTAGCATCTCTTTTTGTTTGATGTGCAGATGTATTAGATTTGGGCTCCAATGGCCCTGAATGCACCTGCCGTCCAGGTGTGCACACCAGGCATAATCTGATGCGTCTGTGGTTAGGGTCTGGGCAGCATGGGGTTGTGAGAAGGGAAGTCCTTTGTTGTGGTTGCATGCTGCTGCCCACGAAAGAAAATCTTTCCTTAAATAGGGTATCAAAGATATGATAGTTTCCAGGTCCTGTGAGTGTTGACACCAAAGGCTTTTTAGGTACCATTGTAGTTTCCTCATATGCAGTCTGGCATATGGAATGAGTAGAATGCATGATGCCACGAACCCTAGGAGCTTGCAGGATTTTCCTTGCGGATAACTAGGTTCTGGTGGCTAGTTGGGAGAAATAGCCTGTCAGGTAGGCTTGTTTTTCTGGCGTAAGGAATGCCATCTGGGATGCTGTGTCCAGGCTTGCTTCCAGGAATACAATGTTTTGAGTGGGGACTAGTTTGGATTTCTTTTCGTTTATAGTATACTCCAGGGAGGTCAGTAGGTCCTTTACAAAGGTCAGGTGCTGTAACAGCTTTTCCTGACTGTCTGCCTGAATCAGGCACTCATCCAAGTAGGGGCAAATTTGGACATTCCTTTGCCAGTAAAAAGCAAGAGCTGGAGCTAGGCATTTTGTGAAAACTCTGGGAGCAGTGGATAAGCCAAAGGGAAGTGCAGAAAACTGAAAGTGCATAGATCCTGGCCTGAAACGGATATATTTCCTGCAAGAAACCCTGACTGGTATGTGTAGATAGGCCTCTTTTAGGGTTAGGGTGGCTAACCAAGCATCCTTGGAAAGCATTGGGAGAAGCTGCTGGAGGGTGAGCATTTTGAATTTTGGTATCACCAGGAAGGTGTTTAGAATTGATTGATCGAGGATAGGGCGCCAGGTGCCCTCTTTTCTGGGTTTCAGGAAAAGCCTGGAATAGAAACCTTGGCCTATCTGGTCTGCAGGAACAGGCTGTATTGCCTTCATGGAGAGCAGGGACTGTACTCATTTTTTGCCCTCTGCCCACTGGTTTGGAAGAAGATCTGGGAACCCTTTTGGGGTTGGCAGAGTGTGGAAATAAAAATTTGTATCCCTGGGATACTATGAGTTTTTACATGGGAGGAGAGTTTTCCTCCTAGGGGCACAAGCAGGTGGGCAGAAGTAAGGGGTTGAGGTGTAAAGCCATTGTGAATTCTTTCCATAAGGGGGTGGCTTATCACTCCCTGTTTTTGAAGTGGAGGAACTCCATTGCTTACATCTCTGCATTCCCTGGGACTGCTGTCTGGGGGGGTTTACTTCCCCTAGGTCTTGTCTGAGCTGGCCTGGAGGGGGCTGGAAAGGACCAGTGCTTGGAGGGGCAATGGCTACTGAACCTCAGAGGCTGGACCTGCAAGAAGTCTTTAACTGTCTGCACAGATTTTGCTTTTTCTTCCATCTTTTTTAAGACTTCTTCTGCCTTGGTGCCAAACAAATTGTCTTTGTGCAAGGGTGCATCCAATAGTTTTGATTTGACATGGTCTGGCAAGGTCTGTTCCTTAAGCCAAGCATGCCTTCTAAGTACAGAACCTGTGACTGCTGCCCTGCATGATGCTTTTAGGGCTTCAAAGCCACATCGCTAGGTGTGCCTAGTGATTTAGCTTGCAGAATGCATAAGCTCCTCTAACTCTTTATTTTCTCCACAAGCAGGAAAAATAGATATGTTTTGTTTGAGGAGTTCCACAGTATGTTGCTGGTATTTCAGCATGTGGAACTGACAATTTAGTGCTCTAATGGCAAGAGTTGCAGAGGTGTATACTTTTTTACCCCATCTGTCTAAAGCTCGGAAATCCCTGTCTGAGGGGTTGGGATTCTTAGCTGTGGTTGCTTTTATTCCTTTAGGTCCTTGGGAGATGACCTCTGGGTCAGCAATAGAATTTTTACCAGAAATTTGTGAGAGTCAGGGACTCTGTAATACCTTTCAGGTTTCCCAGGAGCAGGAGAAAGGGTGTCATGAGTTGAACTGGATTAAAGACATCATCCACAACATCCAAGACAGGAGGAATGGCTAAGGGTCTGTGATGTGGCAAACCTAAGAATTTCCAGAGTCTCTTTTTGGACTGAGGTCAGTTCTGACATTCCCATTGGAAATGCTCCCTTTAAGTATGGGGGGTTTCACCAAATTAAAAATCCTCTGGAGGAGAGGCAGAAGGAATGGATTCCTCTGCATCTGAATCCTCATAAGCAGATAAGGGTTGCATGTCTTCATATTCAGAAACCTCAAGAGTCATCGGACTCCTGGTCAGATAAAACTGCTGGGGACAAGTCTCTTTGTCCCCTAATAAGCATGATAAGGTCTTCCACCATTTTAAGCATTTGAGATTGCGTAATGGAAGCAGGTGCCTGCGCTTGGGTCATCATTTTGTTAGGCATAGTTCATACCCTGGGCCTTAGAAACTCGGTAGTTTTAGAAAAAACTGAAGACACGAAAGAAGTTGACGGTTTGTGTTGAGTATCGGTAGTGCAAAGAACTTCCTCGGAAGCTGGTGGCTGCTCAGGGCTCCGGACCCATCCAAGGTAGAGACATCCACAGGATCCTTAGTCAAAGAAGAGTCTCGTGGCATACCAGACTCCGAACGGGTCTCGGTACCGGCCTGAGAATCTAGAGAAGCAGGCATCAGGGGCTGCAAAAGCGTCTCACCGAGTACCGGCGAACTGGCGACTAGCTTAACGGAAGCATCGTCGGTAGATTTGGACCTGTGGGGTCTGTCTCTGTCTTTATCCTTATGTTTTTTCAGAAGATCGGTAGTTGGATGGCTTACCAAAGCCATTTCAGAATACAGACAGAGAGCGAAAATATTTAAATACTATAAGGGCCCAATGACATATAGTTCTGGTGTTAAACAAAGCACAAAGGAGACAGCAAGGTACATCGTGGTATGGGCCTAAACAGGTGACGCAGTAAAAATGGAAGTCTTGGTGTGGTATTTGCTTTCCACAGGCGAGACAATTGTAACTTTTTCTGGCATCGGTAAGAGCAAGAAAAAAGGATCCCCCAATGGGGTACTTAGCTTTAGAAGACTTCAGCTTCACTTCGGAAATTAAACTCAGGTAACGGCCGACCAGCACTCGTGAGAACTGCTGCTTCGGGCTCCTCTGTAAGAAAGACTGATGTAATGGCATCGGCTGCCTGAGTTTATACCACTGACGACCTGATGTCAGTCCTGGAGTGACAGCAACTGACGCAGAAATATTAAGCCTCTGGTACTCGGTCCGACTGAGGGCTACCCCTGGCAGGTTAACCCAAGTGTGATGACTGCAACAGTGAAACACGAAGAACATCCACAAAAACAGATCGGGACATATACCACTTTGCTTTGAGGAAGGTCACAGTATCTTAGTGACTGTAGTTTAATACAGGAAAAATAGTTTCATCAAATGGATCTTGTTTTGTGGCAAAGACACCCTGCAAATCTAGAATCAACAAGGAAATGGCTCCTACAAATGTCCTCCTTTGTGCAGGGCCTCGGTTGAATTTTTTTGCACTTAGTTGGATTTATAAACTCTAAAAACACTGCGTAGTCAGATTCAGTGTTACATAGTTAGGTCAGGCACTCTCTGGAGTTACCAAACAGTAGAAAGGCCAAATAGCAAAGATGTTATGTGGTACAGAGAATTTCCCACACCAAATCTGAGGAAAGTACAGTTGTGTACACTTACCATAAATGTGAATGTTCGAGTGTATTCACTGTTGCAGTCATTACATTTGGGTTATCTGCTTGCAGTATCCCTCAGTCGGCCTAATTAACAAAGTATTGGGTCCTGCGTCGGATGCTGTCCCTTCTTCCATGACATCAGGTCGTCAGGGGTATAAAACATGCAGCCGACACCATTACATCAGTTTTTCTTGCCCCAGATGTCAGGTGCCCCCCTAATGGGAAGCAATTAAATCTATAATTACAAGGATATACCTCCAACAAAAAAAGCAAATACACGAAAAAGCTTTTTGAGCATAGTAAGGGAGAGTAGAGGTATAGCCAAAAGAAGAAAGGCGGCTGGAGGGAGGGTAAAGTACAGTTTTGTACCTACCATAAATGTAGATGTTTGAGTGTACACCCTGCTGCAGTCATCACACTTGGGGTATCCTGTCATCAGGCGGTCCCGCAGTCGGCTGAAATTCCAAAGTCTTGGTCCGGCGTCGGTTGCTGTCACTTCTTCCCTGACGTCAGTGCGCCAGGGGTATATATAATGCAACCGACGCCATTTTCTTCAGTTTTTCTTGCCCCAGATGTCAGGTGCCCCCAAAAAGGTGGTCAGTAATTAGTACCAAATTGAGTAAACTTGCACAAACACAAAATCCCTTCAGCTATAAGCAAATACATCAGGAAGGTATTGAAGAGATTTAGCCAGTAGGTCAGAGGGGATGGAGGGAGGGTAACCTGGACTGCAGCAGGGTGTACACTCGAACATCTACATTTATGGTAGGTTCAAAACTGTACTATGTTCATCGTGTTACCCTGCTGCAGTCATCACACTTGGGTTGAATCCCAAAGCTAAGGATGGGTAGAGGTATCATAGAGGGTTAGAGAAGGCTAGAAAGCCCTGCAGAACTGCAGTGGCGAAGCCCGCCCTGGTCTTAGAGTAAAGTGGTAAGTGATAGTGTTTGGTAAAGGTGTGTACTGAACTCCAAGTTGCAGCTTCCAAAATCTCCTTGGTTGGAACCCCCCTGAGAAAGGCTGTAGAAGTAGCTGTTGCCCTGGTAGAGTGGGGCCTAATGGTAGCAGGAACTAGTTTTCCATGATAGATATAGCAAAAACGTATGCAATGGCCTATCCATTTGGAAATGGTTTGCTTTGATATAGCCTTCCCTTGAGAAGCTGTAGCATAGGATACAAAGAGCTGGTCAGATTTTCTGAAAGTCTTAGTTTTGTCCAAGTAGTAATGAAGTTGCCTGTGAATGTCCAAGGAATGTAGGAGTCTCTCACCTTTGTTCTGTGGATTTGGGAAGAAGGTGGGTAAGTGGATGGTTTGATTTAAAGCCACACTGGAAACCACCTTAGGCATAAAGGAAGGATTAGTTCATAGAGAAACTCTGTCTTGATGAAAAATGAGGAAAGGTTCCACTGCCATTAGTGCCTGTAGCTCTGACACTCTTCTAGCTGAAGTTATTGCTAGCAGCAGGGCAGTCTTCCATGATAGGAACTGAAGATCTGCACAGAAAGCTGGTTCAAAGGGAGGTAGCGTTAGTTTTTCCAGAACAAAATTGAGGTCCCATGTTGGTGTAAGTGCTCTCCTGGGTGGTCTAATGTTTTTTGCCCCTCTGAGGAACTGCCTTAGAAGTGGATGCGAAAATAAGGGTGGATCCGTGTTGTAGTGGGCCGAAATAGCTGAAGCATGGATTTTAATGGAAGAGAAAGAAAGTCCTTTGTGCAACATCTCAGTTAAATACTGTAGAATGTGAGGCATGTGAGGCTGAATTGTGTCTTGGCCTTTAGATTGGTTCCAGGCACAAAACCTTTTCCATTTGTCCAAATAAGCCTTCCTGGTGCTTGGTCTCCTAGCTTCCAGAATAACATCCATAACTGCTTGGGAAAGAGGGGATGGCTGGATGCTTAGTTGATTTGCCATGCAGCCAGATTTAAGGTTTTGAGCTGGTTGTGAAGAAGCTGATTGTTTTGTTGTGTGAGTAAATGGGAAATTTGTGGTAATATCCATGGTGGGCCGTGGGCCATATTCCTCAATAGCGGGTACCAGTGCTGGCGTGGCCAGTCTGGGACTATGAGAATCAGTCATGGTCTCTCCTTTTTGACTTTCAGAAGTACCTTTGTGAGGAGAGGCAATGGAGGGAAGGCATATACTGTCAGGTTTTTCCAACTGAAAGAGAGTGCGTCCACTTTCCACACTTGTTGGTGAAGTGCCCTTGTACAAAATTTTGTTATTTGATAGTTTTGAGGGCTGGCAAACAGGTCTATGTCTGGAAGGCCCCATTTTTGAGTTATCATTGTAAATACTTGTGGATCTAGTTTCCACTCATGGGGATCCATGATGTTTATGCTGAGGTCGTCTGCCAATGTATTCTTCTGTCCTGGCAGGAATTGAGCTTGCAATTGAACTTGGTAAGCCAGAGCTGTGTTCCATAAGGTCATTGCTTGCCTGCACAGAGGGTAGGAGTGAGTACCCCCTTGTTTGTTTATGTACCACATTACTGTGGTGTTGTCCGTCTTTATTGTCAGTTGTCCTGGATGTAATAGATCTTTGAAGGATGTCAGAGCTTTCTGTACAGCTAGCATCTCTTTTTGATTGATGTGCAGATTCCTTTGATCTGCAGTCCATACGCCTTGAACGCACTGTCCTGCCATGTGAGCCCCCCCCAGGCGTAACCTGATGCATCTGTTGTGATAGACTGCCTGGCTGGGGGAAGGTGAAAGGCTGACCCTTGTTGAGGTGACATGCCTGTGACCACCATAGAAACTCCTGCTGTAGGCAGGGAATGAGAGATATCATTGTGTCCAAGCTGTGGCTGTGTTGAGACCATACGCTTTTTAGGTACCGCTGTAATTTCCTCATATGCAGCTTTGCAAATGGTATTAGTAGTATGCAAGATGCCATGAAGCCCAAGGCCTGCAGAATTTTTCTTGCAGTTAATTGGGCCTTTGTTGCCATTGTTTTGAAATATTGAGTCGGTTGAGTTGTTTGTCTGGCGTCAGATAAGCCTTCTGGGTCATTGTATTCAAGCTGGCACCCAGGAATGTCATATTTTGTGAGGGTACTAGTTTTGACTTATTTTCATTTACTGTGTACCCCAGGCAATTTAGCAGATGTTTCACAAAAGCCAGATGATGTAATAGAATGTCCTTGCTTTCTGCTTGGATGAGGCAGTCATCCAGGTATGGGTATATTTGAATTCCTCTTTGTCTGCAGTATGCAATTACTGGTGCCAGGCATTTTGTGAAGACTCTGGGCGCAGTAGATAAGCCAAAGGGCAGTGCAGAGAATTGGTAATGGGTTGAACCTGCAATGAAACGGAGGTATCTTCTACAACTTTGTCTGATAGGGACATGCAGGTATGCCTCCTTGAGGTCCACCGTTACTAGCCACACTTTCTTGCCCAGCATGGGAAGAAGCTGCTGTAGTGTTAGCATCTTGAATTTGGGTACTTGTAAGTAAGTGTTTAGAATTGAAAGGGCCAGAATTGGTCTCCAGGCATTGTCCTTTCTGGGCACTAGAAAGAGCCTTGAGTAAATTCCTTGGCCTTGCTCCTGTGTAGGTACCAGTTGAATGGCTCTCATGTCCATGAGAGCTGTAATTTGTTTTTGTGCCTCTGCCCATTGATTTTGTGGCAGGTTTGGCATTCCTCTTTTCATTGGCAAGGTGTGAAAGTGGAATCTGTATCCTCGTGAAATTATGTCTAGGACCCATTTGTCCTTTGTGACAATGTGCCAGTTGTCTGAAAAAAAGTGCGAGTTTTCCTCCCAAGGGGGCTGCCAAGAGAGTGCTGCTTGGCCAGATGAGGTGTAAGTCATTGAGTTTGCCTTCTGGTAGATTGGGACCTGTCTTCTCCTCCCTTCTGTGCTGCAGTGCCCCATTGGCGAGGTTTGTACTGGGCTTGTGGTTGTCCTCTGCCCCTTGGGCGTCTGTATTTACCCCTCTGTGGTCTGTCTGTAGCTGGAAAGGACCTATTTTTTGTTGGCCAGTTTCTGCTGAAGCGAGGGGGGCTGTACCTGTAGGAAATCTTTGACTGTCTGCATAGATTTTGCCTTATCCTCCATTTTCTTTAAGACTTCTTCTGCTTTAACTCCAAAAAGAGCATCCTGCTGTAAGGGAGCATCTAGAAGCTTTGCTTTAACATGATCAGGTAGAGTTTGGGCCTTTAACCAAGCATGCCTACGTATAACAGACCCAGTGACAGCTGCTCTGCAGGAGGCCTCCAAAGAATCAAACCCACAATGTAAGGTATGTTTGCCCACCTGTTCAGTGGCATGCAACAGATCCTGCATTTCTTTCAATTCAGATTGTTGAGGGAGAGTCGTCATTTTTTGCATTAACTGAGAGATTAGAAATTGCTGATACTTAAGCATGTGAAATTAGCAATTTAGTGCCCTCATAGCTAGAGTGGCTGAGGTGTAAACTTTTTTCCCCCACCTGTCTAGTGCTCTGGAATCCCTCTCAGAAGGTACAGGATTTTTAGCCATAGAAGCCTTAGCCCCCTTGGGACCCTGGGAGATTGTCTCTGGGTCAGCAACAGGGGTTTTGTAAAGAAATTTGTGGGAATCAGGCACTTTATAATATCTGTCAGGCTTAGCCGGAGCAGGTGGTAGAGAATCAGGGTTAAAACTGGATTCTAAGTAAACATCATCCACAATGTCTAAAACTGGTGGGATGGCAAGTGGTCTGTGTTGGGGGAGTAAAATAAACTCTCTGAGCCTTTTCTTCGAGTCAGAGTAGTCCTGACCTTCCCAGTGAAAATGTTCCCTCATAGTGTGTAAAGTTTCCCCAAAGGAGTAGTCTTCAGGAGGAGAAGCTGAGGGAATGGAATCCTCAGCATCAGAATCTTCATAAGGGGAGAAAGAGTAATCTTGGTCCTCAGAGGAGTCTGAAGAAATGGACACTTGTTCAGAGGATGCATAATCTTCCTCTTGTCTAGGCCTTTTGTCAGGATGGGGCTGGGAACCCCTGATTAAAGTGATCAAATCTTCAGCTATTTTGAGCATCTGTTTCTTAGGCATGGGGCCTTGAACAGGGGACTGAAGTGCAGTCTTTTTAGATTTAATAGGAGTCTTCGTCTTAGAAAACGATTTAATGGTGAGCGTCGTCGGTCTGAAAACGCCTTCAGAAACCGATGGCGTTTCTGCAGCACCGACATCTTTTTCAGCAATGTCGTCGGTAGGGCCTGCACTAAATGGCTGCGTCGGCCTGGTACATTCCGTCAAAAATTCTGAAGCGGTCTCGGGTTCCAGATCTGCGGTAGTCAGGGGTTACGTCGGAGCCTCACTGAGGACCGGAGACCGGGCCAGTCGAGGCCTCGGAATCTGGCTTAGGCTTGGGCTATCTGTCCTTATCCTTGCGTTTTTTTGTGCACGCCAGTAGTCGGTTGCTCCAACGGCATGGTGTAGTTAAATTTCCTACCGAAGTAGTGTCGTGCGAAATCAAAGTGTCTTTTAATAGTACGCTTATTAAACCTAGCACAAAAACGACAAAGTACAGTTTTGTACCTACCATAAATGTAGATGTTCGAGTGCTTATACAGCTGCAGTCATAACAGATGGGTTCTCCTGCCGTCAGGCGGGTCCTCGGTCGGCCGAATTCCAAAGTCTAGGTCCGGCGTCGGTTGTCGTCGCTTCTTCCCTGACGTCAGTGCGACAGGGGTATAAAAGAACCAGCCGATGCCATTTTCTTCAGTTTTTCTTGCCCCAGATGTCAGGTGCCCCCAGAAGGAAGGCAATACATACATTTATGTAATAATGTAGTGCAATATAATCAAAAAACAGTAGTTGCAAGCAAATACACCATAAATGAATACCCCAATAAAGTTGTAAGAGGAGGTGTTAGCCAATAGGCCTGTCCCAAGAGGGGAAGGAGGGAGGGAAACCTGGACTGCAGCTGTATAAGCACTCGAACATCTACATTTATGGTAGGTACAAAACTGTACTATGTTCATCGTGCATACAGCTGCAGTCATAACAGATGGGTAGAATCCCAAAGCTAAAAAAGGGGTGGTAGGCACTAGGTGGAACTAGGAGGAGGCAGGATGCCCTGCAAGACTGCAGTGGCAAAGCCTGCTCTAGTTTTAGAGTATAATGGTAGGTGGTAGTGCGTGGAGAAGGTATGCACAGAACTCCAAGTGGCTGCTTCCAAAATATCTTTGGTAGGAACTCCTCTGAGGAAAGCTGCAGAGGTAGCTGTGGCCCTTGTGGAGTGAGATCTGATGCCTGCAGGCAAAGTTTTACCATGAAAAGAGTAACAAAAGCGTATGCAGTGGGCTATCCATTTTGAGATTGTCTGTTTGGAAATTGGCTTCCCTTGAGCTCCTATAGCATAGGACACAAAGAGTTGTTCTGATTTTCTGAAAGGCTTTGTTCTGTCCAAATAATAACGTAGCTGTCTGTGGATGTCCAAGGAATGTAGTAGTCTCTCCCCTTTGTTTTGAGGATTAGGGTAAAAGGTAGGTAAATGAATAGCCTGATTCAAAGCTACCCTGGATACCACCTTTGGCATAAAGGATGGATTGGTTCGTAAGGAAACTCTGTCCTGATGGAAAATTATGAAAGACTGCACAGACATGAGGGCTTGTAGTTCCGATACCCTGCGAGCTGAGGTGATACCCAGAAGGAAGGCTGTTTTCCAGGACAAATATTGCAAATCTGTTGAGGCAGCTGGCTCAAAAGGAGGCAAGGTCAGCTTTTCTAGAATGAAATTGAGGTCCCAAGCAGGTATTGGTCGTTTCCTTGGGGGTTTTATATTCTTAGCCCCTCTGAGGAACTGTCTTAAGAGGGGATGAGAGAATAAAGGAGGATCAGTGTTGTATTCTGCAGAAATGGCTGAGGCATGGATTTTGATGGAGGAGAATGAAAGTCCACTGCTTAGCAGCTCAGCTAGATACTGTAATATTTGAGGTAAATTCAGTATTCCAGGATTCTGGCCCTTTTTCTCATTCCAGGCACAAAATCGTTTCCATTTTGCGGAGTAAGCTTTCCTAGCAGAAGGCCTTCTGGCCTCCAAAATGACATCCTGCACCTCCTTGGAGAGTAGGGTCTGTTGTGAAGTTAAGGAATCTTCCATGTGGTCAGATTGAGTGTTTTCAGCTGACTGTGAAGAGTTTTGAAGCTGTGCTGAGTCAGAAGAAGAGGCATTAGAGGTAGGGTCCATGGTGGGGAATGCGTCAGGCTCCTCAGGAGTGGGTACCAGTGCTGTCTTGGCCAGTCTGGAGCAATGAGAATCATCTTTGGTCTGTCTGCTTTGGTTTTTAATAGAACTTTGGGCAGCAGAGGAAGAGGTGGAAAGGCATAAACTGTCATCGTTATCCAACTGAAAGAGAGAGCGTCCACTCTCCAGGCCTGTGGATGACAAGTCCTTGAGCAGAATTTTGTCAATTGGTGATTTTTGTGGGAGGCAAAGAGATCTATGTCTGGCCTTCCCCATGCTTAAATTATTTCTGTAAAAACTTGAGGGTGCAACTTCCATTCGTGTGGGTCTGTCATATTTCTGCTTAGGTTGTCTGCCAGCATGTTTTCCTTGCCTGGCAAGTACTGTGCTTGAAGTTCAATTTGTAATTCCACAGCCATGTTCCAAAGTGACATGGCCAGCCTGCATAGGGGGTATGAATGGGTTCCTCCCTGTTTGTTTATGTACCACATTACTGTGGTGTTGTCTGTCCTTATCAATAGTTGGCCTGGATGCAGAAGGTCTTTGAAAGTTATAATAGCATTTATTACTGCTAGCATTTCCTTTTGAATGATGTGTAGGTGCTTTTCTTTTTGGGACCATTTGCCCTGAATGCACCGATCTGTCATGTGCGCCCCCCAAGCGTAGTCCGAGGCGTCTGTTGGGATGACTTGATTTGCTTGAGGCTTGCAGAATGGGAGGCCTGTGTTTCTTTGGCATGCTTGAGCCCACCACAGAAATTCCTTTTGAAGACATGGAATCAGTGGTATTATTGTTTCCAAACCTGTGGCTGTGTTGAGACCATAGGTTTTTCAGGTACCATTGAAGCTTCCTCATATGCAGCTTTGCACATGGGATTAGTAGGATGCAAGATGCCATGAATCCCAGAGCCTGCAGGATTTTCCTTGCAGTCAGCCTAGTGAAATTTGCTAGTTTTCTGAAGTATTGAGTTAGTTGCCCCTGTTTCTCTGGCGTGAGGTAGGCCATCTGGGTGTTTGTGTCCAAGTTGGCACCCAGGAAAATTATTTTTTGTGAGGGTATTAGCCTTGATTTCTTTTTGTTGACTGTGTACCCCAGAGAATTCAACAACATTATTACAAAAGCCAGATGTTTCAGAAGTATGTGCTTGCTGTCCGCTTGGATCAGGCAGTCGTCCAAATATGGGTATATTTGTATCCCTTGAAGGCTGCAGTAGGCAATTACTGATGCCAGGCATTTCGTGAATACTCTGGGTGCAGTAGATAAGCCAAAGGGCAATGCAGAGAATTGATAATGGGTTGAACCTGCAAGAAATCTGAGGTATCTTCTGCAATTTTGTCTGATTGGGACATGCAGGTATGCCTCCTTGAGGTCCAATGTTACCAGCCAAGACTCCTTGCCCAGCATGGGAAGAAGCTGCTGTAATGTGAGCATCTTGAATTTTGGCACAAGTAAAATGTGTTTAGGATGGATAGGTCCAAAATAGGTCTCCAATCTTTTCCCTTCCTTGGTACCAGGAATAGTCTGGAATAAAAACCTTGACCTTGTTCTTGAGTAGGTACCTCTTGAATAGCTTTCATGTCCATGAGATCTGAAATTTGTCTTTGTGCCTCTGCCCTTTGATTGTGTGGCAGGTTTGGCATGCCTCTCTTTTGTGGAAGGGTGTGAAAATGGAATCTGTAGCCTCTGTTTATAATGTCCAGGATCCATTTGTCTTTTGTGACAATATGCCAATTTTTTGAAAATAATGCCAGTTTTCCACCTAAAGGTGCTGCCATTTGAGCCTTGCTTGGCATGCAAAGGGGAAAGTCATTGGGTTTGCTTTCTGAATGGCTGTGAACTATCCTCACCACCTCTTTGTGTAGGAGCTTGCCATTGTCTGCCTCTAAACGATCCTTGAGATTGCCCTCTGCCCCTCGGGTGCCTGTATCTACCTCTTTGGGGTCTGTCCGTGGTTGGAAAGGACCAATTCTTTGAAGGCCAATTTCTACTGAAACGTGGAGGTTGTACCTGTAGAAAATCTTTCACTGTTTGCATTGATTTAGCCTTTTCCTCCATTTTCTTTAATACCTCCTCAGCTTTAACACCAAATAATACATCTTTTTGTAGAGGGGCATCTAGTAATTTAGCTTTGACATGATCTGGTAAGGTTTGCTCCTTGAGCCAGGCATGTCTACATATGACTGATCCTGTAACAGCAGCTCTACATGAGGCCTCTAGAGCATCAAAACCACATTGCAAGGTATGTTTACCCACTTGTTCTGCACTATGCATCAAATCCTACAACTCTTTCAAGTCTGGTTGTTCAGGTTGTGACATTTTGCTTCTCAACTGTGATAACAGAAACTGTTGGTACTTTAACATATGGAACTGGCAGTTTAATGCCCTCATGGTTAAGATGGCCGAGGTGTATACCTTTTTTCCCCACATTTCTAAAGCTCTGGAATCTCTCTCTGAAGGTAATGGATTTTTAGCAGTGGAGGCCTTAATTCCCTTGGGGCCCTGTGAGATAGTTTCTGGGTCAGCCGCATGGCTTTTGTATAAGACTTGGTGTGAGTCAGGAACCCGGTAGTACCTGTCAGGCTTGACTGGGGCTGGAGGTATAGAGTCTGGGTTAAGGCACGCCTCCGAATACACATCATCTAATATGTCTAAGACAGGAGGTACAGCCAGAGGCCTGTGCTGAGGGAGCAAGAGAAAATCCCTAAGCCTTTTCTTGGAGTCTGAGTACTCTTGGCCTTCCCAGTGGAAGTGTTCCCCTCAAGGTATGCAAGGTTACCCCAAAAGAGTAATCCTCAGGGGGGAGACAGAGGGAATGGACTCCTCTGCATCAGAATCTTCAAAAGGGGAGTATGAATGTTCCTGTTCATCAGAGTGCTCTGAAATAATGGAGGCCTGGTCCGAGGAGGGGGATTCTTCCTCCACTCTGGGCCTTTTGTCCAGGGGGGGGTTGAGAACCCCTGATAAGAGTAATTAAATCCTCAGCCATTTTAAGCATCTGTTTTTTAGGCATGGGGCCTGGAGAAGGGCCCTGTATAGCTTGTCTCTTAGAATGCATGGCTGCTTTAGACTTAGTGAAAGCCTTGATGGAAAAAGAAGAGGAAGGCCTGAAGACACCTTGAGAGGAGGCAGACCTGTCTACATTCTGAGTTTCACCGCCTACAGTGGCTTCGGTATCTGTAGTCAGGGTGTGGGCCGAGGAGCCTGCGACCTCGGGCACAGTAGACACCGCCAATGAAGTGTCGTCGGTAGGCAGGGGCTGCGTAGGCGCCTCGCTGAGAACCGGACCACCTGTAGTCGGCTTTGGCGTGGTGTCGGTAGAGGCCGCGGACCTCATGTGTTGGTCCTTATCTTTGCGTCTTTTAGTCAAAACTGGAGTCGGAATATCCAACGACATAATGTAGTTAAATTTTTTGCCGAAATAGTGCTGGGCGAACTCCGCCCGACGCTTAATGGTGCGTTTGTTGAATGTAGCACAAAAACGACAGACCGAGACGTCGTGGTCTGGGCCTAAGCAAGGAATGCAGAGGGAATGAAAATCCTTATGTGGTATTTGCGTCCCACATGAAATACAATTATTAACTTTGTCTGACATCGGTCTGAGGCAAGAAAAGTTTCCCCAACGAGGTACTTAGCTTTCAAGAAGACTTCGGTTGCAAAATTTTCGTAATTTCAGGAGCTGGCCGACCGGCACTCGCGAACTGCTTCTGCTTCGGGCACCGCGCGGCAAGAAAGACTGAAGAAAATGGCATCGGCTGGTTCTTTTATACCCCTGTCGCACTGACGTCAGGGAAGAAGCAACGACAACCGACGCCGGACCTAGACTTTGGAATTTGGCCGACCGAGGACCCGCCTGACGGCAGGAGAACCCATCTGTTATGACTGCAGCTGTATGCACGATGAACATCTAGTGACGTCGTGGTCTGGGCCTAGGCAAGGTATGCAATAAGAATGAAAATCCTTATGAGGTATTTGCTTCCCACAAGAAATACAATTATTAACTTTTTCTGACATCGGTCTGAGGCAAGAAAAGTTTCAACGGGTACTTAGCTTTATAGAAGACTTCGGTCTGAAATTCGAATTCGAAAATCTCAGTAGTCGGCCGACCGGCACTTGCGAACTGATTCTGCTTCGGGTATCGCGCGGCAAGAAAGACTGAAGAAAATGGCGTCAGTTGCATTATATATACCCCTGGCGCACTGACGTCAGGGAAGAAGCGACAGCAACCGACGCCGGACCAAGACTTTGGAATTCCAGCCGACTGTGGGACCGCCTGACGACAGGATAACCCAAGTGTGATGACTGCAGCAGGGTAACACGATGAACATCTGCTAACGTTTCCTCTGTCCACAGAGAGAACTTGGTTTGTTCTGCAATCCAAGACCAGTTTCATAACATATCCTGTATGCTGTAACTGGGTCTTTGGTGTGGAAGGGATGCCTCTGAATGGTAGAAGGTAAGCGACCAGCATCTACCGACAACCACATTCAATTGCCAAAGGTCAGCTAAAAGCACTGCTATTTGCAAAGAGTCAGAGCCCCCTACATGATGTCTGCAGATGTGCGGGGTGTTGTTAGAAGGGACTCTGCTAACTGTTCGCTGGGTTAAGCTATGACTGCTCCAACGGTGGAATTTATCCCTGGGCCACCACATCTGTGACTATGTCATTTGGTCCGCATGTGTGTGGGGGGTGCTGTTAGAAAGCACTCTAAGTACTCACTGAGTTAAGCTGTGACTGCTGTACGGGTGGAATTTATCTCTGGCAAAGCTAGAACCTCCCAAACCTCTTGTATCAGAGGCACATGGGATATATGCAAATTACCCTTATGAACATCAGGAGTTTCAGCTAATTGGCGATTCTGAATGCCCATGACTTGATTTGTCACAACAAACTAAAACAATACATGAGAAGGTCACTGAAAAACCAAATCAGTAAAAACAAAATGAAAACTTCAGCAAAGCTAGAACTGCTGACAAAAGTCATAACAAGGCTGAAATATGCATATCCACAGCTAGTAGGGTTTGGCTTTACTGGCCTGAAATTGTCCATTAAAACAACGAATCAAGTCATGGGCATTCAGAATCGCCAATTAGCTGAAACACCTGATGTTCATTAGGGTCATTTGCATATATCCCATGTGCTTCTGATACAAGAGGTTTGGGAGGTCACTCAGTGGGAGTTCTAGCTTTGCTGGAGTTTTCATTTTGTTTTTACTGATTGGTTTTTCAGTGACCTCATTTATAGTTTTAGTTTGTTGTTTGGGATATTTTTGCAGTGACCCTAATGATAATGGACATCAACTGGGTATAACAGCCCTGTGTTTCTTATGCTTAGTCAAACACTCTGCTTGTGCTATGCTGATGAGGTCATAACAAGGCTGAAATATACACATCCACAGCTAGTGGGGTTTGGCTTTATTGGCCTGAAATTGTCCATTAAAATGACGAATCAAGTCATGGGCATTCGGAATCGCCAATTAGCTGAAACACCTGATGTTCATAAGGGTCATTTGCATATATCCCATGTGCCTCTGATACAAGAGGCTTGGGAGGTCACTCAATGGGAATTTATCTCTGTATCAGAATCTGTGAAGACCATGTGGCTTGGCTTTTTACCGCTCACTCTCTCCAGAGCTGCTACTTATGTCCTTCACAGAATACTTGTTCTACTCCTGATTGTATTTTTTTTTCTTCCTCTGTTAAATGGCCCAAGGTCAGAAGGGTGGTTCCTTAAGTACATTGGAGATGGTGAGAACATTTAACCAACATGGATCATCTTGCCTTGAGGAAGCAAACAATTTAAAGCTTTGGGCTAAGGACTGGCAAGGTAGGCAGCCTGAAAAAACACCAGGAATTCTGACACTGTGAAAACACAAAATGATTCAAAGATGACAAAATTACCCCCAATTATCTGCTTAGAACTGGGGATATTTGTTCTGTAAAACACTGGACGGAGGTATTGTCTTAAGTGAGAGTCACTGGATAAAGGTGTTAACTTTCTGAATGTTATAGCACCACAGCACTGTAGAAAATGTTCATGTGCAAGAGAATTATCAAAGGTTATATGCATGACTTGGGGCACAATACTGCCTCCATACCCTTAACAGTGCAGAGTTCTGAACAAAAAAAAAACAAAAAAAAAACGTGCTTGTATAAGGACAAAGGCAAATGGAATGTTTCTACGTAGTACAGCTAGAAAAAAGGTTCAGCAGAGAGGTGAGGAAGAAGCATAAGGACTCCTCTGTTTTTACTTGGAAGACAGCTTTTTCACCCTTACCAATTCCGCACTCAGAGCACAACAGTGGCATACAGGGTTACAGGCCTGAGATATTTATCCCCAGACAAGCAGCACAGAAACCTTGTTTAGTATTTTTTGTCTGTAAATTAAGCAAATAACCAGTAAAGATTCTGAAAAACTGCAAATCACATTAATGATGATTGTACACTAACAGGTACCACCATACTGTGCAATACCGACTTAACACTTGAAAACTGAAATATAACACCACACAGTGTTCAGATGTAGATGTCTTTACTACAAAAGCAGCTATTTCAAAACTAAAACTCTGACTTCATGCCTGAATATCACCAGCGGGCCAAACTGCTGCAGCTGCTAGTTCCATCCTGCTCTCCTTTAAGAGCTGGGGACAATTTTAGAATCCCTGATGGTCTATGTTTTCATGATTTCTTAATTAAGTTTATTCACTTTAATTTGTGAGTCACTCATCAGAACAAATACTTTAGCCAACATGGATCTACTCTTCTTGTCTGGGAATCCCATGATTACAGGCAATTTAAGTCGGCTGGCTACGGTGGCTGGTTTAAGCTGCTTAGCATTTGGGCTTTAGCAGCATGTCACTTCTGTTGTTTTGTAACAATGTAGCAGATGCTCCCCGTTTAATCACTGGTAACAGTTATAAGGCATCAAGTAACTCATACGTGCAAAGGATTTTACTTTTCAAAACAGCATTCGTGGGAAATGACTGCTGGAATGTATCAGCAGACGTACTGTATTTCTACTGTGCTGGTTGATGGTAGGGAAGTACAATAAAAAATTCAACATCTGCTACTAAACGAATCAATTAGCAATGGTACTTGCTCTCTGAAGTCCTCACAGCTGCATTCTGCTCTGCAGTACCATACAGGGAGAGCCACCACGGTACAATACTTCTCCAGTTCCCCACACTAGACTGGGTCAGGACGGTCTTTCTCACACATTTCTCTTCCCCTCACATTACCACAAAAGGTCATTTACACAATGCAAAAGGAATGGGACTGAAGGAAAATATCATCTTTGTAAGAAATATTAATAGAAAGCCTTTTGAAGAAATTATTTTTATGGTTTGCAATGCAGCAACTCCGACAAAGCAGGTTAAACGAGTGCAAATATAACAAGATCCCACAATCTCACTGGTGAATGGTACTGTACATTCCATTTCTAAACTCTGAATTAATTCTACAATAATTTCTAGTCAGTCATTTAAAGAAAATGCATGCTGGATAGTGCTGGACCTGGGAAGCATGCAACCCCCCCCCCCACCACCACCACCAAAAAAAGCACTAGTGGCATGCTGATACGTGTAAACATTTACCGAGTCCACAGAGTGTTTCTTTTTCCATTCACGTAAACAGATGGCCCTACAAAAACGTACTTAATTCTGGCAGCTTGTTCGTTGGCACACCTTGAGAAATTAGTTACGTGAACAGGAGACACTTAAAATATTATCCTTTCCTCAAACAAAGTGAATAAAAAAATGCTTTTTACCGCATTCAACTAGTTAATGTTAAAATCATTTTCTGCCTTCCGGTTCATTTTTTTTTCATTTGAAGTAATCAAATTAGAGTCTCTCACTTTCTTCAAAGCTGGGAATTTCAACAACTGTAAATTCTTTAAAGCACTTTTCTCAGGCCCTTACCCAAGAACAATGACCACAGCATTAACACTTTCTGACACTCCACATGGTGATCCGCTTACTAAAAATCTGTTGTCCTTAGCTTTCATGTTGGTAACTTCAGTACAGTGATTTTTACAACCCAGTATAACTTCCTGTTTTACCTGTACTTCTAAACTTTCAAGCAAATAAAAAATCATAAATCTTTGGCATTTATCTTAAATTTAAACCCTGAAAAAACAACTATTGTCACACTGCATCATTCTGCAATCCTGCCATCACAAAGGTTCCCACAGTCCAGTCATTTATATAAACATCTTAATACAGCATGTACAACATGCAAAAAGCCCTGAAACCATGGTCGACAGAGTATACCCTATATATATATATATATATATATATATATATATATATACGGATCCCCTACACTATACCGACACACCACAAACCCGACAGCCAAAACACCGACACCAAAACACTGAAACCATGGTTGACAGAGTATACCCTATATATATATATATATATATATATATATATATACGGATCCCCTACACTATACCGACACACCACAAACCCGACAGCCAAAACACCAACACCAAAACACTGAAACCACACAATACCAATAGTCCACATTACCGAACACCATAACACCGACTCACAACACACACACAACACAAGCACACCAAAAACTTTACAAACCTACACTAAACCATACATACACAACTATCTATGCACTAACCTTAACCCAAACCCTAACCCTAAGGTCCGTCACTATCACACACTTACCTTACCCGCACCCTAACCCTAAAGTTTGTCATTATCGCACACTTACATTACCAGCACCCTAACCCTACAGTCCGTCACTAACGCACACTTGCCTTACCTGCACCCTAACCCTAAAATCTGCCACTATCGCATACTAACACAGCCTTGCTCGTTTCGCATGTCGGTGTTTTTAGCATTGGGATTTCGAACTGTCAGTCTTCCGGTGTCGGTGTTCTCGTCATCGGCGTTTCGATCTGTCCGTGTTCTCAGGTAGACCCATATATACACACACACACACACACACACATTTTATATATATATATATATATATATATATATATATACATATATATATATATATATATATATATATATATATATATATATATCTATATATACACACACACACACCTCATGGCACAGAACCATGACCAGCAAAGTTTTACCCTGAACTTTGTATTCTCAGTGCCACAAGGAAAAACCTTAAAACATTTATAAGAATAGAAACTTATAATCTATATACTTTCATAAAATAGTACTCTGATACAACACAACAGAAACAACATATTTAATCATAAGCACTGCGTTACCTTTAAAGCTCCCACAATTAAACTGACGTGTGTAAATTCAGGTAGTAAGACACAAAAGACGGAGTGAAACTCTACTTGGCTGTTATCACTTACGATACAAACAAGTAATCAGTGCACTTTAATGGACAGTAAGCATTTCTTTGTTAGAACCCCCCCCCCCCCACACACACACACACACACACACACACAATCCTTTCTTTAAGCATTAACGGACAATGCAGGAAATGTGGTAATTTCCTTATTATTTACATGTTTTTAAAAACATTTAAGAGGCTGTAGAAGGGCCAAGGTAAGTAAAACACAAACCAATGAAAAAAAAAGTTTTCCATCAACAGAAAATATAATTTTCTTGCAGTGTTAGTAAAGTGTGCTAGCACAACATTGAGCGTCTCAATACGGCATGTACATGTGCATATGCTCAAATATATCCCTCTCCAGATTTCACTGAAAGTTTTGGAAAATAAATACTAAGCCATCTGCAACTTCAGTGCATATCTCACATACTAAAAGTGTATAAAAGGAGGTTTCGGTTTCTTTGCCACTGGATTATACTTTCCGCATACTTCACATATTACACTGCTTCTTTCTTTATTCTGTCTCTGAAAACGTTACACATTTACTGTGAACATGCAGTACCTCAGATTTCACACTGCCATACAGTACATTAAATCACGTGTTCCATTTCTGTTTTTTTACCAACAAATGACAGTGAAGACACAACTTAAACAAGTTTCGCCTCACACCATGCAGAACTCGTGGTGTGGCACACATGTCAACAATGACTTGCTTATCTAGGCTTTGGTTACTTCTTGGTTGATACACATACCTATATACACATATTTATGCACATACGTAGAGCAGAGTACAGAGGTGAGTGAAACACTTACGGCTGACACAGTTTGACCAGCTCTTGATCGGTCGTTCCTGGAGATAGTCCGCGGATATAAAGGTTGGTTTTGCTGAGCTGCTCCCACCCCGCACTGCTGCTGCTACTACTGTTGTTGTTACTGCTGTTAGCACTGGGGCTCGGTGGTGCCATAGGGTGTGAAGTATGGACAACAGACGGCTGCAGAACAGAAAAAACTACAATCAAATGATGCAATTCGGCTACAGTAAGCACTTCAGTCAATTGTCAATACTTCTCAGGTAAAGTGCTCCTAACTCAAATTAAATGTATACAAATGTACTCAAAGATGGATGTTCATATTAGCTCTCTTACCTAGATCACATAACTGTTCATGTCTACACCCTAGTAATTTTCATGCACCTGTCATACTTCTACGTTTGGAAGGTAACCCGATATTTTTTTTACTTTCTGTACTTCAGTGTCTCTCCAATCTGCCTCCTGTTTTGGCTGACATTCTGGATCTACCCGTCACTACTATCAACTAAATAGCAATACCTTGCTCATGGTTAGGTTAGTATTAGCCTAACTGCCCTTATGGGCCATTTTAAGCCTAGCTAATTACCCCATGTGAGAATCAAACCCTAGACCTTGTGTTTGTAAGCTAAACACCTTAACCATTATGCCAACCTCCTGACTGCATGGATTCCTCCAACCTACCTGGAATATAAGCCCCTGATTTACAGACCCCTCTTAATCACTAACCTTAGACTTCTAATCAGTTAAACTATATATTTAATTTTATTTAATGAGAAACGTTTTAAGACAAGTAAGTGAGAGACTTTTACTTAGCATGATTCATGCAACCTAAAGTAATTTTATTATCATAGGTTGTATCAAACTTTTAATATAAGGTACTACATACAGAATAATAAGGAAATCTAACATTTACAGAAAAAAGATGTTTACTATAAAAGAATCCTGTACAAAAGTATCACTCACTCATGTATGAACATCTTCAGTGAATACTCACCAGACAGTGACTAGAAAGTACACTAGTGTGAGACTTAAAGTGCAGGCGCTGAGTAGGATCACTGCTGAAGTAACATTCCTGACATGTGAACCAAGTAAAAGCCAGCAAATGTACACAACAGAACAGTAAACTCCAAACTGGTACCCTTGACATGAAAATACAGCGGTCAATTGTTCTTTGATGCAAAAATCCAAGTTTAATTCACACAAGCATCTTCCAATATTTAAAATCAAAGCACATAAATGCCTGAAAATGTTCCTGACATATGAACATTTATTTAGTTATTTATTTGCATTTGTTTACCAGGATAGTCCAATGAGCTAATGTGAGCCCATTTTCAATGGAGGCCCGGGGAGAAAAGCTCCAGACATGACATAATTAGTTTGCAGAATATATCCACCCGAGAGGACTAATTCCCAAAAATCCACAGATGCACGGGTGTGGATCAGCTTTTCCCCATGTCACGACATATGCCTGTATCTCAGATTAAAAAAAAAAAATATATATATATATATATATATATATCTCAGACTGCACCATCTTCTGTTTTTTTTCTCTTTGCTAGTGAAATTGAAGCTCTGCCATATGAAGAGACTCACCTGTGGTACCTTGCCCTTAGGCGGTATGGATCGGCACGTATAGATAAGGACAAGGAGAATTCCTGTCATATGTTTCTATCCCTCCAATACATCTACAACTTAAAAGATGTACGTTGCAAAAAGAGGGAAGTGCTACTGATCTAAAACTGTAGCACTGGTCCTAGTGCTGTGACGAGCTCTGATACAGCTACACCATGTGCTTCATATACATCCCATCTGCAGCAGAAGTCCTGACATATGGTAAGACAGCTAAAGCTACACAATGAATGGGTGGAGGCTGCAGTTGGCCTGCTGAATCATTTTAGATGACATGATTGTGGAATGTGTTCTAGATGACATGATTGCAGAATGTGTTCTAGATGACATGATTGCAGAATGTGTTCTAGATGACGTGATTGCGGAATGTGTTCTAGATGACGTGATTGTGGAATGTGTTCTAGATGACATGATTGTGGAATGTGGTCCTGAATGCTCTGCTTCTTGACTGCAGACAGTCTGCAGTGTTTTGAAAAGGTGCAGATAGATGACCAAGCTGCTGCTTCAAAACCACTTTGTGCTGACATATTCCAGAGGAAAGCAGCTGACATACAGGATGCTGCTGAAGAGTGTGGCGTGACCTTTCTCTATTGACAAAAAATACCCTTTGCAACCTATCTGGACAGGGTTTGCTTAGACACAGACTACCCTCCATCCCTTGTACCACAGCCATTAGGCCTCTGTCCTGTCTTAGTAATATCTAAGCTGCAGAAGGTACACAATCTTCTTCCCCTTGTGTTGGGATTGACAGAACAGAAGAATAAACTACAGGCAGCTGAACAGTCATTAACGAGAGAGAGAGATCTCCAGCACCACATTAGGCAAAAAGGATGCATGCTTTCTGAGGCCAACGTTCTCCTTGTGCGAAACAATGAATGGTTCTTCGTACATCAGTGACTGAAGTCTTCCTCCAAGCTTGTGAGACAGTTACTAAGAACACAGTCTGCCAGGTCAAGTATTAAAAACAGGATGGATGTTGGTGGCTTGCAGTGGTCTAGGTTCAGTTTTATTGAGGTTCCCAAGGAGACAAAAATCTTCCTTTTTGGTGACTGAAGGCGATGAGCCCCCAAACGGGAACTCTCTCACCAATAAGTTGCCTAATAGGAGCTGCTGCCATGGCAAGCATGCCACAATAACAACCACAAGTACTTAAGACTGAACTCTGCTGAACTAAAACCAATCCAGAAGGACAAAGGAGAATGGGGTGGGGGACACCCTGATTTTCACAAGTCCTTATTTCTTTTCCAATTACAGATGGAGAATCTTGACTTTCTTGCCTTATGCTTGCAGGCTTCATTCATAACATTGAGCTAGTCCCCAGAAAAAAAAACAGTGCTTGAGATGAATGAGACTGTCAGCAACACGATAGGTTGCACTCTCACCTGTGGTGCTGCAAGATCCAAAGGTTGTGGGTTCTATTCCCACCCAGATGCTTGGATTGCATTTTCTGGTACTAATATTGTAGTGCAGCATAGGGGGTGGGGGAGTGCTACATTCCTGAGTGTGCCATCCATCAAAGGACATATTAAAATGAATCCCCATCTGCGAGTGTTGGTGGTAGCTCAGGTGGATGCAAAAGATTTCATGACAATTACTGAAAAAAGAAAAAGGGGAAGTTGCCAGGTACTCTGGCCAGATTTCTCCTCCCACACCTTGGGTCTCCCCTGAAAAGGTGACAGTGACCTAGTGGGACTAACCTAGTAAACATTGTCAAAGTTAACAGCCAGATTCCCCACATGTCTGAATAGATAAGGGTAGTGGACAACTCAAGAAACAGGTTTAAACTGTGGGGTAGTAAGCTTATCAGCTACATCACCAGGTGTACCACTGTGACGAATGTGTGTTACCTGAGATAATATGGCATTGCACTGCTATTCTGGATCTCTTCTTGCACATTTTCTGCAGCACTCTTGGAATCAACATGGTGGGAGATGAGCATATTTACCTGACCTGAGGTCAGGCTTGATGTAAGGAGACTGAGACAGAATTCCAGTTTCCAAAGTCAGACCATGGTGATCTCTAACTTCTCCTGCTCCATTTATACATGAAGTTGGCAATCACTGATGTAACAGTAAATGTGGACACTCATTTTCAGGTAAGCCACAGTCCGCATCATGCACTTTGTGACCATACCAGTGCAATGCAGAGTTCAAAGGCCAAGGGTGGAAATGGAAATGGTGGTCTCCTGCCTTGAATCTGAGGCCCTTTTGGCTTTCCTTGCAAAAAGCAATGCTCAGCTCAAAGATCGCTAGAAGGTCCACAGTAGGAAACAGAGAACTGGAGGATAAGACTTCATATTGGAGCATCTTCATAAACACTCAGAACCTTGAGAGGTATAAGGTAAGTGTCCATGACTCATCTTTTTTGGTAGAAGGAACGAATCAGGAGTAGAAAAGTACAGTTGTGTACACTTACTATAAACGTAGATGTTCGAGTGTATTCACTGTTGCAGTCATTACATTTGGATTATCTGCCTGCAGGTAGCCCTCAGCCAGCCTGAATACCAGAGTCTTGGATTCCTGCATTGGATACGGTCTCTTCTTCGATGATGTCAGGTCATCAGGGGTATAAAACACAATGCCATTACATCAGTTTTTCTTGCCCCAGATTTCAGGTGCCCACATAATGGGAAGCAATTATATGTTATGTTATACTTCCAACAAAAAGCGAATACACCAGAAAGCTCAAATTCACCAAACAAGAAGGAAAGGTAGAGCCAAGAGAAGTCAGGGGGCTGGAGGGAAGGTAACCAGGACTGCAACAGTGAATACACTCTAATATCTACATTTATGGTAAGTGTACACAACTGTACTATGTTCTTCGCGTTTCACTGTTGCAGTCATTAAATCTGGGTAGATTCCTAAAGCTGAGGAAGTTAGAGAGCATTAGGACCAGCTATTAAGCCCTGCAAAACTGCAGTGGCAAAACCAGCTCTGGATTTAGGAAAAATATGCATGTGATAATGCTTGGTGAAGGTATGAATAGAGCTCCAGGTAGCAGCTTCTAGGATGTCCCTGGTAGGGACACCTCTGAGAAAGGCTGTAGAGGTAGATGCAGCCCTGGTGGAATGTGATCTTATCCCCTGTCGGGTAGGTTTTCCATGGTGCTTACAGCAGAAATGAATGCAATGACCTATCCATTTAGAAATGGTTTGCTTTGAAATGGCCTTCCCCTCTGCCCCTGCTGCAAAGCCAACTAGCAGCTGTTCAGATTTTCTGAGAGGCTTAGTCCTGTCCAAATAAAATCTAAGCTGTCTCTGCACGTCCAGAGAGTGCAGTATCCGTTCCCCTTTGTTTTGTGGATTAGGGAAAAAGGTAGGCAAATGAATGAACTGATTTACGGCCACATTAGACACCACCTTGGGCATAAAGGAAGGACTGGTCCTGAGGGAAACCCTGTCAGCATGGAAGATAATGAAGGGCTCCACTGCCATGAGGGCCTGTAATTCAGACACTCTTCTTCCTGAAGTGATGGCTAGAAGGAAGGCTGTTTTCCAAGAAAGGAATTTCAACTCTGCAGTTGTAGCTGGTTCAAATGTTGGGAGAGTGAGCTTTTCCAATACAAAGTTAAGGTCCCAGGCTGGATTAGGGGCTCGCCTGGGGCATCTTACATTTTTAGCCCCTCTGAGGAATTGCTTTAACAGGGGATGAGCTGAAATTGCAGAGGCATGAATTTTAATTGACGAGAAGGAGAGGCCCTTGTGGAGTATTTCTGTTAAGTACTGAAGAATATGATGTAAACTGGGCACCATAGTGCCCATACCCTGGGTCTGGCTCCAGGAACAGTATCTTTTCCACTTTTCAGCATAGGATTTTCTAGTATTAGGTCTCCCTTCTTCCAGAATGACATCTAGCACCTGCTTACTGAGGGATGTTACTGGAGAGCTCAAGGAATTAGCCAGGCTGCAAGGTTCAGGGTTTGAAGCGGAGGATCCAGAATCTGGCCCGCCTGCTGGGACAGCAGGGAAGGTGTCTGAGGTAGGTGCCATGGATCCAGCAGTATCATGCTGTGCAAGAGGGGGTACCAGTGCTGGCGAGGCCAGTCTGATGCGATAAAAATTGCCCTTGGTTTGTCCTGTTTGATTGTTAGCAGAACCTTCGAGAGGAGGGGCAGAGGGGGAAAGGCATAAACCGAGAGGCTTTCCCGGGTAAAGGACAGGGCATCCACTTTCCAAGCTTGACTCTGGGGAGTCCTTGTGCAGAATTTGTCCAATTGGTAGTTCTGGAGGGAGGCAAACAGGTCTATTTCTGGAGTCCCCCCCATTTGTTTCTCAAGAGGTTGAAAATGTTTGGCTCCAGTTTCCATTTGTGTGGGTCCATGAGATTTCTGCTTAGGTCGTCTGCCAGTGAATTTCACTTGCCTGGCAGGAATTGAGCTTGTAGGTGCACTTGGTAGCTCATGGCTGTGTTCCACAGAGCCATGGCTAGTCTGCAAAGAGGGTACAAGTGGGTTCTCCCCTGCTTGACTATGTGGCACATAACTGTGGTGGTGTCTGTCTTTACCAATAATTGTCATGGAAGGATGTAGTCCTTGAAGGCTGTCAGGGAATTCTGTACAGCTAACATTTCTTTTTGGTTGATACGCAGATGCATCTGACTCGGGTTCCAGTTGCCCTGAAAGCACTGCCCTACCAAGTGAGACCCCCCATGCATAGTCTGATGCGTCTGTAGTCAGGGTTTGGGCGGCAGTGGCAGACTGAAAGGGAGCCACTTGTTGAGGTGGCAGGCCTCTGCCCACCAAGGGAACTCTGTCTTTATACAAGGAATGATAGGAATCATTGATTCCAGGTCCTGAGAATGTTGACACCATAGGCTTTTTAGATACCATTGTAGTTTCCTCATATGCAGTCTTGCATATAGAATTAGTAGAATGCAAGAGGCCATGAACCACAAAGCTTGCAGGATTTTCCTTGCAGATAGCTGGGTCTTTGGGGCCAGTAGTTTGAAGTAGGCTGTCAAATAAGCTTGTTTCTCTGGCGTGAGGTAAGCCATCTGGGAAGTTGTGTTCTAGCTTGCTCCCAGGAATACAATCTGTTGGCAGGGTACTAGGTGAGATTTATTTTCATTTATGGTGTACCCCAGTGAGGTTAGAAGTTTCTTTACAAATGCCAGATGATTTAATAGTATGTCCTGGCTTTATGCCTGAATCAGACAATCGTCCAGGTATGAGTATATTTGAATATTTCATTGCCTGCAAAATGCAATGGCTGGAGCTAGACACTTTGTGAATACCCTGGGCACAGTAGATAAGTCAAAGGGAAGTGCAGAGAACTGATAGTGCATGGAGCCTGCTCTGAAGCATAGGTATTTCCTGCAAGATTCCCTTACTGGAATGTGCAGGTAAGCTTCATTTAAGTCTAAGGTTGCCAATCAGGCATCCTTGCCTAACATAGGAAGCAGCTGTTGAAGTGTTAACATTCTGAATTTTGGGATTACCAAAAAGGTGCTTAGAATAGAGAGGTCCAGGATAGGACACCAGGAGCTGTCTTTTCTGGGTACCAGGAAAAGTCTTAAGTAAAAATCTTGCCCCCTTTCTTCTGCTGGGACAGGCTGAATAGCCCTGATACGTAGAGCCTTCTAAGTACAGACCCAGTGACAGCAGCCCTGCAAGATGCTTCTAAAGAGTCAAAGCCACATTGCAAAGTATGTTTACCAACTTGTTCAGCAGAATGCATTAAATCCTGTAATTCTTTATGTTCAGCACAGTCAGGAATCAACATCATTTTCTGTTTAAGTAGTCCCATAATATGCTGCTGATACTTTAACATGTGAAACTGCAATTTAAGGCCCTAATGGCAAAAGTAGCAGAAGTGCATACCTTCTTACCCCATTTGTCCAAGGCCCTGGAATCTCTATCAGAAGGGGTAGGGTTTTTGGCAGCAGTAGCCTTAATACCTTGTGGTCCTTGGGAAATTGTCTCTGGATCCACAGTACGATTCTTGAATAGGAACTTGTGCGAGTCAGGTACTCTGTAATACCTGTCAGGTTTTCTGGGAGCTGGAGGTAGTGTCTGGGGCCAGACTAGGTTCCAAGAAGGCATCATCTACAATGTCCAGAACAGGAGGGATAGCTAAAGGCCTGTATTGAGGGGGGAGTAAGAACTCCCTAAGCCTCTTTTTGGAGTCAGAGTAATCCTGGCTTTCCCAGCGGGAATGCTCCCTAAGAGTATGCAAGTTTTCACCAAAAGAAAAATCTTCTGGAGGGGAAGCAGAGGGAATGGAATCCTCTGCATCAGAATCCTCATAGGTAGATAAAGGCAAATCCTGGTAATCAGAAGAAACAGAAATTTCAGAATCCTGATCAGAAGAATCAGAAGGAAAATCAGTTCTAGGTCTCTTAGAGGCTGGCTTCCCCTGATTAAAGTAATAAGGTCTTCAGCCATTCTAAACATTTGTTTTTTAGGCATATGGGCTTGACCATGCGGTTTGGACGTCGGTTTTCTAGGTGTGGGTCGAGTTTTAGGCCTTGATGAAGAAGATGGCATCGGTCTGAAATGCAAATCTGTAGGCCTGAATACACCCTCAAAAGCCAGTGCCTGCACAGCGGCTCCGGACACATCCAAGGTAGAGACATCCACAGGTTCCATAGTCGAAGAAGCATTTCGTCGCATACCAGACTCTGAATGGGTCTCAGTAGAGGCCTGCGAATTAGAAGTAGCAGGTATCAGGGGCTGCGAAAGCACCTCACTGAGTACCGGCGAATTGGCGACTAGCTTAACGGAAGTGTCGTCAGCAGTTTTGCACCAATGCGGTCTGTCTCTGTCTTTATTTTTACGGAATATCGGTAGTCGGATGGCTTACCAAAGCCATTTCTGGATAGTTAAACAGAGTACCAAAATAATTTGCTGCAAAAACAGACCGACGACGAATAGTTCGGGGGTTGAATAAGGCACAAAACCGACAGTGCGGGACGTCGTGGTCTGGCCCTAAGCAAGGAATGCAGTACGAATGAAAATCTTTATGAGGTATTTGCTTTCCACAGGTAATACAATTGTTAACTTTGACCGACATTGGTTAAGAGCAAGAAAAAGGATCCCCAATGGGGTACTTAGCTTTTTTGAAGACTTTGGTTCTGAAACTCGCAAATGAAAATTTTAGGAGTCGGACAACCGGCACTTGCGAACTGCTTCTGCTTCGGTCACCGCACGGCAAGGAAGACTGATGTAATGGCATCGGCTGCATGTTTTATACCCGAGACATCATGAAAGAAGAGACAGCATCTGACGCAGGAATCCAAGACTCTGGTATTACTGCTGGCTGAGGGCTACTTGCAGGCAGATAACCCAAATGTAATGACTGCAACAGTCAAACACAAAGAACATCCTGAACCACCTTCTAATCAGTGGACTTCTATGATCCATTATGCTAAAACTTGCTCATAAAGGAGAAAGGGGAGTTCCACCACAGTCTGTGGAATGGAAGGCATTCTCAAACAGTGAGACAACTCTGAATTAATCTTGCATCCATGCAAAATGCTACTAAAGTCCAAGCTCTCTCAAGTTATGCCTGCACGGTGGTTCCAAAATTAGTTTAGTCTTAAGTCTTCTGTGGGTTTAAGGACTTCATCCAAACCTGGAGGCCTAGCTGACTTTTAGCTCTGTACTTACTTAAGACACTTTCCCAGGCATCTGATAACAACCATTATGGAGACAATTTCTCTTTCATTAATTTTTTTAACAATGCCGTGACAATAAATGCATGGTAGGGAATTGGATTCTGTAGCTGGACCACATTTTTGCCTTAAGAGAGCAGACCAATGAATTTAATCATCAAACTTTGACTCCAAGGCAGGAAAATTAACTCTCCCCAACCAACCACCACATCATGATACACTTCAGCCTTCTCAATACAAGCAACACCGTTCAATTCTGTAACCACAGTTACAAGAACAAATTTATGACAAAGATCATGGTAAAAGCAGGTGCACGGTTTGTCATTTTCCATGCATACAGTACAAGGATATTCCCAGCCTCTCCTGTTGCTCATAACAATATTCTACACCACTAATTTTAGTCTTTTGAGTTTACTGCACCAGACCTCTTTCTAAGGACCCATGACACCTGCAGCTTTCCTGCTCCACTGAATTCAGGTATTCCTTGTCCTCAAGAAGTAATTACTCTCAGCTTTACTGACTGAACAGCTCAGCTACATTTACATTAGTGCTTTCTTTTACAGTCACCTTTATCTCTTGTGCCCAGATGCCTTGCCGGTGTTCATCTCCTTACCACAGTACACCATACTTTATATCCTAGTTTTGCTCAAAGCAAACATCGCCAGCCTTCCTGGAAGAGAATTTTAATCATGTGGTAACACAGTATTACAACTCATCACCTGACTCCTCATACCTACCAACTTCTAACTTTTCTGCAACAACTATACTATTAAGTGTAACCTTCGTGTTCCCACTTACTGCAGCTCTCCCTCTTTAGATAATCCTTCACAAGTTTTGTTAAAAGGCTGCCTCACTACCGTAGACCTTGTGTTCAAACTCTGTGTGATACACTAGAGAACACCTAGGATACGCTGTGTTTTTTGTGGGTGTGTGTTTGTCTGTGTACTACTGACTTTTTAATGACTGAACAAAATCTTATATGTTTCTCAGAAAGTACAGTTGTGTACACTTACCATAAATGTAGATGTTCCGAGTGTATTCACTGTTGCTGTCATCACATTTGGGTTATCCCTGCCAGGGTAGCCCTCGGCCGGCTCGAATACCAGAGGCTAAGTATTTCTGCGTCAGTTGCTGTCGCTTCATGATTGACGTTAGGTCATCAGAAGTATAAAGTAAGGCAGCTGACGCCATTACATCAGTTTTTCTTGCGTAACCTGTCAGGAGCCCCCAAGTAGAAGCCAGGTTCTCGTGGAAGAACCCCACAAGTAGAAAGTAAATACCAATATGTCCCTTGTAAGGAAAGAGAAGAAAAAAGGGGGATGGAGGGAGGGAAACCAGGACTGCAGCAGTGAATACACTCGAACAACTACAGTTACGGTAAGTGTACGCAACTGTACTATTATGTTCTTCATGTTTCACTGTTGCAGTCATCACACTTGGGTGATCTGCCTGCAGGTAGCCCTGAGTCAGCCCGAATAACAGAGTCTTGGGATTTCTGCGTCAGATGCTGTCGCCTCTTCCATGACGTCAGGGGTATAAAACATGCAGCTGATGCCATTACATCAGCTTTTCTTGTTGTGCGGGAGCCCGAAGCAGAAGCAGTTCACAAGTGCCGGTCGGCAGCTAGATGAAATTTTCATTTTTCGAGTTTCAAACCTGAAGTCTTCTAATGCTAAGTACCCCGCTGGGCATCCCTTTTAATTGCTCTAACCGATGTCCGAAACAGTTAACAATTGTCTTGCCTATGGAAAGCAAATACCTCACAGCGCTTTTCATTCTTACTGCATCACCTGTTTAGGCACAGACCACGGCGTCCCTCACTGTTGGTTTTGTGTCCTGTTCAACACCTGAACTATTCGTCGTCGGGCTATTTTTGTCTCTAAATTATTTCGCTCTCGTTCTCCATATTCCAAAATGGCTTCAGTAAGCCATCCGACTACCGATCTTCCAAAAAAACGCAGAGTTAAAGACAGAGACAGACCGCATAGGTCCAAAACTGCCAACGACATTTCCGTTAAGCTAGTCGCCAGTCCGCTGGTACTCAGTGAGGCACTTTCGCAGCCCCTGTTACCCACTTCTACAGATTTGCAGGCCTCTACTGAGACCCATTCGGAGTCCGGTATGCAGCGAGATGATTCTTTGACTATGAGACCGGCAGATGTCTCTACCTTGGATGGGTCCGGAGCCGCTGTGCAGGTACTGGCGTCTGAGGGTGTATTCAGACCTTCCAATGTTCGTATCAAACCGACTATTTTGTTAATGACTAAATCTACCGAATTTCTCAGGTCCAGAGTTCGCACTACGCCTAGGAAACCGATGACCAGAGCACATTCTCAAGCTCCCATGCCAGAGAAACAAATGCTTAGAATGGCTGAAGATCTTATTACTTTAATTAGGGGAAGCCAGCCTTCCCCCTCTAAAAGACAAAGAATTTATTTTCCTTCTGATTCTTCAGACTATGAGTCGGATGACTCTGACCCCTGTGATTACCAGGACATACCCTTATCTACCTATGAGGACTCAGATGCAGAGGATTCAATTCCCTCAGCCTCCCCCACAGAGGAACTTTCTTTCGGTGAAACCTTGCATAACTTAAGAGAGCATTTTCACTGGGAATGCCAGGACTACCCACAGTCCAAAAAGAGACCCATGGAATTTTTAGACTTGCCTCAGCATAGGCCTCTAGCTGTTCCCCCTGTCCTGGATATTGTAGATGATGTCTTCATGGAATCCAGCCATACCCCTGATACTTTACCACCTGCTCCTAGAAAGCCTGACAGATACTACAGAGTACCTGACTCTCTCAAATTTCTCTTTAAAAATCCCACTGCGGATCCAGAGACCATTTCCCAGGGGACCTAAAGGTATTAAGGCTTCTACAGCCAAAATACCCCTTTGGACAGGGATTCTAGGGCTCTAGACAGATGGGGTAAGAAGGTTTATACCTCTGCAACTCCTGCCATCAGGGCTTTAAATTGCCAGTTTCACATGTTGAAGTACCAGCAGCATACTATTGATCTAATTAAACAAAAAATGTTGTTGATTCCTGATTGTGCAGAAAAGAAAGACTTACAAGACTTCATGCATTCTGCAAACCAAGTTGGTAAACATACTTTGCAGTGTGGTTTTGATGCCTTAGAAGCATCTTGCAGGGCTGCTGTCACTGGGTCTGTTCTGAGAAGGCATGTTTGGCTGAAGGAACAAATCTTGCCAGACCATGTCAAGGCAAAATTACTTGATGCTCCATTATACCAAGAATGTTTCTTTGGCGCTAAAGCAGAAGAAGTTCTTAAAAAGATGGAGGAAAAAGCTAAATCTACGCAAACTGTTAAAGATTTCTTACAGGTACAGCCGCCTAGATTCAGTAGGCACTGGCCTTCAAAAAACTGGTCCTTTCCAGTCTCCTCCACACCTTCTCAGCTCAAACCCAGGTGCAACAGACCACAAAGACTACAGTCTCAGGGGTATACACAGATCTAAACAATGGAGTGTTCCCTCCTCAAAAGCTGGCCGTGGTAAGCCACCCCCTATGGAAAAAGTTCACAATGACTTGTCCTTCATCCTTCCCAGCCATGCCCAAGTACTTGCACCCCTAGGAGGAAAACTCGCCCTGCATGCACAAAACTGGGAGTATATTACCCAGGACCACTGGGTCTTAAACACTGTATTCCAGGGATGCAGATTCTATTTCCACTCTCTGCCAACCCCAAGCGGATTGCCAGACCTTCCTCCAAACCAGTGGACAGAGGCCCAAAAGCAAGTACTTTCTCTTCTCAGTATCAGGGCTATTCAACCTGTGCCAACAGAGCAAAGGGGACCGGGTTTCTACTCCAGGCTGTTCCTGGTGCCCAGGAAAGAGAACTCTTGGCACCTTATTCTGGATCTGTCATCCCTAAACACCTTCCTGGAGGTACCAAAATTCAAAATGCTTACACTCCAACAGCTACTTCCTACACTAGCCAAGGACTCCTGGCTAGTCAGCCTAGACTTAAAAGAAGCTTATCTGCACATCCCCATAAGGGAAGCTTGCAGGAAATATCTACGCTTCAGGCAGGCTCGATGCACTATCAGTTCTCTGCACTTCCCTTTGGCTTATCTACTGCACCCAGAGTATTCACAAAGTGCCTGGCTCCAGCCATTGCTTACTGCAGGCAGAGAAATATTCAAATTTATCCATACTTGGACGATTGCCTGATTCAGGCGGACAGTCAGGAATTGTTACTTCAACACCTGACCTCTGTAGAGAGACTCCTAACTTCTCTGGGGTATACCATCAATGAAAAGAAATCACATCTGGTAGGGATTGCTACTTCAGCACCTGACATCTGTAAAGAGACTTAACTTCTCTGGGGTATACCATCAACGAAAAGAAATCACATCTGGTACCTAGCCAAAAGATTGTATTCCTGGGAGCAAGCTTGAACACAACTTCCCATACGGCATTCCTCACTCCAGAAAAGCAGGTTTATGTGCCAACTTATTTCAAACTACTGGCCACCCAAACCCAGCTATCTGCAAGAAAAATACTGCAAGCCCTAGGGTTCATGACCTCATTTATTCTACTGATTCCATATGCAAGACTGCATATGAGGAAACTTCAATGGTATTTATAAAATCTCTGGTGCCAAAATTCCCAGGACCTGGAAACAGTGATTCCTATCATTCCTTGCCTAAGGACAGAGTTCCTTTGGTGGGCAAAGGCTTGCAACCCCATGCCATCCAAACTCTGACAACAGACGCATTAGACTATGCATGGGGGGCTCACATGGCAGGCAAATGGAGCCCAGGACACATTCACTTGCATATCAATCAAAAAGAAATGTTAGCTGTACAGAATGCACTGACAGCCTTCAAATACCTTTTCCTGCTAGAACAACTCCTGTTAAAGACAGACAACACCACAGTTATGTGGCACATAAACAAGCAGGGGGGAACTCACTCCTACCTACTCTGCAAGTTAGCCATGGCTCTGTGAAACACAGCCATAAGCAACCAAGTGCACCTGCAAGCTCATTTCCTGCCAGGCAAACAAAATTCACTGGCAAACTACTTAGGCAGAAATCTAATGGACCCACATGAGGGGAAATTGGAACAAAACTCATTCAAACTTCTAATACACAGGTGGGGGACACCAGAAGTGGACCTCTTTGCGTTCCCCCAAAACCATCAACTAAACAAATTTTGCACCAGAATTCCCCACAGCCAAGCTTGTAAAGTGGATGCCCAATCCTTCACATGGGAAAACCTCTCAATCTATGCCTTTCCCCCTCTGCCCCTCCTTCCAAAAGTACTCCTCAAGATCAAACAGGACTGGCCAAGGACAATCCTTATTGCACCAGACTGGCCACACCAGCACTGATACCCACCTCCTATGCAGTTTGACAGCAGTGCCACCCTGGCACTTACATCAGACCCCCACTCTGCTGTCCCAGCAGGAGGGACAGATTTTGCATCCTCAGCTGCAAACCCTGAACTTGGCAGCCTGGCTTATTCCCTGAATACATCACCAGCAATCCTCAGAAAACAGGTGCTGGATGTTATCCTTGAGGCCAGGAGGCCCAGTACTAGGAAATCCTGTTCAGAAAAGTGGAATAGATGCTGTTCTTGGAGCCAGTCTCAAGGGAACGAGACAGCCGTGCCCTCCTTGCCTCAAATCCTAGATTATCTAGCAGAGCTGCTCCACAAAGGCCTATCCTTCTCATCATTTAAGATTCATGCCTCTGCCATCTCAGCTCATTACAATACTGAGCCACCCCTCTTCTCTCACCCTCTGATCAAACAGTTCCTGAGAGGAGCTAACAGTTTAAGACCCCCAAGGAGAGCTCCCACTCCTGCCTGGGACCTTAACTTTGTACTAGAGAAGCTCACGCTTCCCCTTTTGAGCCTGCTGCTACTCTCTTGGAAAACAGCCTTACTGCTAGCCATCACTTCAGCAAGAAGAGTGTCTGAGTTACAGGCCCTTATGGCTGTGGAACCCTTCATTATCTTCCATGTGGACAGGGTTTCCCTCAAGACTAACCCATCTTTTATGCCCAAGGTGGTATCCAGTATGGCTTTAAACCAATCCATCCAATTGCCAACCTTTTTTTCCTAACCCTCAGAATAGAGGGGAAAGGATCCTGCACTCCTTGGACGGGCACAGACAGCTCAGGTTCTACCCTGACAGGACTAAGCCTTTCAGAAAATCTGACCAGCTAGTAGTCAGCTTTGCTACAGGGGCAGAGGGCAAGGCCATTTCGAAGCAAACCATTTCCAAATGGATAGCACACTGCATCCATTTCTGCTACAAACACCATGGAAAACCTACCCCACAGGGAATCAGGCCTCATTCCACTAGGGCTACCTCAACCTCTACAGCTTTTCTCAGGGGAGTCCCTACCAAGGACATCCTGGAAGCTGCAACCTGGAGCTCTGTACATACCTTCACCAAGCATTACCACTTGCCTATCTTTTTTAAATCCAGAGCTGAATTTGCCACAGCAGTCTTACAAGGCCTGCTAACCAGCCCTACTACTTCTTGACTGCCTCCACCCTTCCTCAGCTTTGGGAATCAACCCAAGTGTGAGGACTGCAACAGTGAAACACGAAAACATAGTACAGCTGTGTACACTTAGCATAAATGTAGACGTTCGAGTGTATTCACTGTTGCAGTCCTGGTTACCCTCCCTCCAGCCCCCTGTCTTTCTATACTTTCTACCTATCCTCTTTTCTGGCCATATCTTATGGAAATGGTATTTACTTTTTACTGAAGGTGTTCACACCATTTGATTGCTTCCTATTTTGGGGGCTCCTGACATCTGTGGCAAGAAAAACTGATGTAATGGTGTCGGCTGCATGTTTTACACCCCTGATGACCTGATGTCATGGATGAGGTGACAGCATCCAACGCAGAAATCCCAAGACTCTGGTATTCGGTCTGACTGAGGGCTACCTGCAGGTAGATAACCCAAGTGTGATGACTGCAACAGTGAATACACTCAAACATCTACATTTGTGGTACGTGTACATAACTGTACTATGTTCTTCGTGTTTCACTGTTGCAGTCATCACACTTGGGTGGATTCCCAAAGCTGAGAAAATGGGTGGAGGCAGTCAAGGAAGCTAGGGGCTGGTTTGGATGCCCTCCAAAACTGCAGAGGCAAACCCTGCCCTGGATTTGGAGAAGAGAGGCGGGTGGTAATGTTTGGTAAAAGTGTAAACAGATGTCCAGGTGGCAGCCTCCAGGATGTCCGTGGTGGGGACTCCTCTGAGGAAAGCTGCAAAGGTGGAGGCTGCTCTGGTGGAGTGAGTCCTCATCCACTTGCGAGGAGACTTTCAGTGTTGTTTGTAGCAGAAATGGATGCAGTGTGCTATCCATTTGAAAATGGGTTGTTTGGAGATGACTTCCTTGTGCCCCTGTAGCAACGCTAACCAGCAATTGATCAGACGTTCTGAATGATTTAGTCCTGTCTAGATAGAATCTGAGCTGTCCGTGCACATCTAGAGAGTGGAGGATCCTTTCCACCTTGTTCTGGGGATTAGGAAAAAAGATGGGAAAATGAATGGATTGGTTTAGAGCCACACTGGACACCACCTTGGGCATGAAGGATGGGTTAGTCCTGAGGGGTACCCTGTCAGCATGGAAGATGATGAGGGTTCCACAGCCATGAGTGCTTGCAGCTTGGAGACTCTTCTGGCTGAAGTGATGGCCAAAAGGAAGGCTGTCTTCCAGGAAAGAAATTTTAGCTCTGCAGAAGAAGCTGGTTCGAAGTGGGGCAGGGTGAGCTTTTCTAACACAAAGTTAAGGTCCCAAGCTGGGGTTGGTGCTCTTCTGGGTGGCCTCAAATTGTTAGCCCCTCTTAGGAACTCTTTGATCAAGGGGTGTGAGAAAAGGGGCTGCTCAGTGGGAAAATGAGCAGAGATAGCAGAGGCATGAATTTTAATAGAGGAAAAAGAGAGGCCAATGTGTAGTAGGTCAGCTAAGTAATGCAGGATGAGAGGGAGGAAGGGCTATGCCATATTGCCTCCATAAGCCTGAATCCAGGTGCAGAACCTTTTCCATTTGTCAGCATAAGACTTTCTAGTGCTAGGTCATCTGGCCTCATGTATAACATCTAGCACCTGTTTACTGAAGTTGGCAGATTGATCGAGGGTTAGGGAATAAGCCAAGCTACCAAAATGAGTGTCTGCAATTGAGGATGCATGAATTCCCCTTCCCTCTGGGTCAGGAGGTTT
Source organism: Protopterus annectens (assembly GCF_019279795.1). Lineage (NCBI taxonomy): Eukaryota > Metazoa > Chordata > Ceratodontiformes > Protopteridae > Protopterus > Protopterus annectens. Next base: position 1,118,988,138 of record NC_056737.1, on the reverse strand, counting down.
GGAATCGTAGGAAGTTGCCATGGTGGCAGTAGGGACAGGCTGGGCAGCAAGTGGCACCAGTGCTGGCGAGGCCAGTCTGGAGCTATAAGAACTGTCCTTGGTTTTTCCTCCTTTATTTTGTACCCTGGGAATAAACGGTAGTGGAGGAAAGGCATAGACCGATAGATTGACCCACGGGAAAGGACAGGGCATCCACTTTCCAAGCCATACAGTGATGCTCCCTGGTGCAGAATTTGCTGAGCTGATAGTTGGTGTGGGAGGGAAAGAGGTCGACCGTCGGGGTGCCCCATTTCTGAGTTATTAGGGTGAATGTTCTTCTGTTGAGTTGCCACTCGTGTGGGTCCAGAAGATTTCTGCTTAATTGGTCTGCCAGAGAGTTGAGAGAACCTGGTAGGAATTGTGCTAACAGGTGGAGTTGCATGGCAGAGGCTGTGTGCCAAAGGGTCATGGCCAGCCTACATAGAGGGTAGTAGCGAGTCCCTCCCTGCTTGTTGATATACCACATTACAGTGGTGTTGTCTGTTTTGATCAGGAGAGCCCTGGGGACAGAAGGGGCTTGAAAGCTATCAAGGTGTGCTGTACAGCCATCATCTCTTTTTGTTTGATGTGCAGAGGGATTTGCTGAGAGCTCCACTGGCCCTGTATGCACCTGCCATCCAGGTGTGTACCCCAGGCATAGTCTGATATGTCTGTGGTGAGGGTCTGGGTGGCGGGGGGTGGTGAGAAAGGCAGTCCCTTGTTGTGGGAGCATGCTGTTGCCCACCAAAGAAAATCTTTTCTGAGGCAAGGAATTATAGGTATAACAGTCTCCAGGTCTTGACAGTGTTGACACCAAAGGCTTTTAAGGTACCACTGAAGCTTCCTCAAATGCAGTCTGGCATATGGAATGAATAGTAAGCAAGATGCCATGAACCCTCAGAGCTTGCAAGATCTTCCTCGCAGATAACTGGGGTCTGGTGGCTAGTTGAGAGAAGCAGACTGTCAGGAAAATTTGCTTTTCTGGAGTAAGGAATGCCATCTGGGATGCTGTGTCCAGGCTTGCTCCCAGGAATATAATCCTTTGGGTGGGCACCTGTTTGGATTTATTTTCATTGACTGTGTACCCTAGAGAAGTTAGTAGGGACTTTACAAAGGCCAGGTGCTTGAGCAGCATTTCCTGTCTGTCTGCCTAAATTAGGCAGTCATCTAAGTATGGGTAAATCTGGATATTACTTTGTCTGCAAAAGGCAATAGCCGGAGCCAGACATTTTTTGAAAACTCTGGGAGCAGTAGATAAACCAAAGGGAAGCGCAGACAAAGTACAGTTGTGTACACTTACCATAAATGTAGATGTTCGAGTGTATTCACTGTTGCAATCATCACATTTGGGTTATCCTGCCACGAGTAGTCCTCAGACGGCCCGAATACTAGAGGCTTAGTATTTATACGTTGGTTGCTATCGCTCCAGGACTGACGTCAGGTCGTCAGTGGTATAAAATCAGGCAGCCAACGCAGTTACATTAGTTTTTCTTGCCCTAACTGTCAGGAGCCCTCAAATAGGGAGCTAGGTTATGGTGGTAGAACACCACCAGTAGAAAGTAAATACCAAAAATTCTCTGTAAGAAGAGAGGAGAGAGAGAGAGACATGGGAGATGGAAGGAAGGAAACCAGGACTGCAACAGTGAATACACTCGAAAATCTAGAAAATTGGAGAAGATAGGCAGGTGGTAATGCTTGGTGAGGGTATGAACAGATGTCCATGTTGCAGCCTCCAGGATATCCCCGGTAGTGACCTCTCTGAGAAAAACTGCAGAGATGGAGGTTGCCCTGGTGGAATGTGTCCTGACCCCCTTTGGGGGCATTTTTCCGAGCTGTTTGTAGAAGAAATGGATGCAGTGCGCTATCCATTTGGAGACTGTTTGTTTGGATATGGCCTTGCCCTCTACCCCTGCTGCAAAGCTGGCAAGCAATTGATCAGTTTTTCTAAAAGATTTAGTCCTGTCCAGATAGAATCTGAGCTGTCTGTGCACATATAGAGAGTGCAGAATCCTTTACCCCTTGTTTTGTGGGTTAGAGAAAAAGGTGGGCAAATGAATGGATTGGTTGAGAGCCACACTGGACACCACTTTAGGCATGAAGGATGGGTTAGTCCTGAGGGAGACCCTGTCAGCATGGAAAATGATGAAGAGCTCTACAGCCATGAGTGCTTGTAGCTCTGATACTCTTCTAGGTGAAGTGATGGCCAGAAGCAAGGCTGTCTTCCAAGAGAGGAATTTTAACTCTGCTGAAGCTGCAGGCTCAAACGGGGGTAGGGTGAGCTTTTCCAACACAAAGTTAAGGTCCCAAGCTGGGATAGGAGCTCTTCTGGGTGGCCTTAAGTTGTTAGCCCCTATTAGTAACTGTTTGATGAGAGGGTGTGAGAAGAGAGGTGGCTCTGTGCTGTAATGAGCAGAGATGGCAGAGGCATGAATTTTAATACAAGGGAAGGGCAGACCACTGTGTAGTAGGTCGTCTAGGTAATCCAGGATGACAGGTAGGGAGGGCTGTTCCATTCCGGCTCCCTTGTCAGCATTGGATTTTCTAGTGCTGGGGCGTCTGGCATCAAGTATAACATCTAGGACTTGTTTGCTTAGGCTGGCAGCTTGAGGAGAGGTCAGGGAATAAGCCAGGCTGCCAGGTTGAGGGTCTGCAATTGGGGATGCATGAATTCTCCATTCCTCTGGGTCAGGAGTGTTGGGATCTGAGGTAGGTGCCATGGTGGCAGGGGTGACAAGCTGTGCAGCAGTGGGTACCAGTGCTGGCATGGCCAGTCTGGGGCAATCAGGATTGCCCTCGGTTTTTCCTCCCTTATTTTTAGCAGTACCCTTGAAATGAGTAGTATAAGAGGGGGAAATACGTAGACCGAGAGGTTCACCCACTGGAAGGTTACAGCATCCACTTCCAGGCCTTGCTGTGAGGTTCCCTGGTGCAGAATTTGCTGAGCTAATGACTGGAGTGGGAGGCAAAGAGGTCCACCTTCGGGGTGCCCCATTTCTGGGTTACAAGGGTGAAGGTTTTGTGGTCTAGCTGCCACTCGTGTGGGTCTAGCAGGTTTCTGCTCAAGTTGCCTGCCAGAGAGTTTAGGGAGCCTGGCAGGAATTGTGCTAGCAGGTGTAGCTGAGGCAGTGTGCCAAAGGGTCATGGTGAGCCTGCAGATACGATAAAAGCGAGTTCCTCCCTTCTTGTTGATATACCACATCACTGTGATGTTGTCTTGTTTGATCAGTAGAGGCCCCGGGGAGAGTAGGGGTCTGAAAGCTGCCAGGCCATGCTGAACAGCTAGCCTCTCTTTTTGGTTGATGTGCAGATGTATTTGATTTAGGCTCCAATGGCCCTGAATGCACCTGCCATCCAGGTGTGCACCCCAGGCACAGTCTGATGCATCTGTGGTGAGGGTCTGGGTGGCTTGTTATTGTGAGAAGGGAAGTCCCTTGTTGTAGTTGCAAGCTGCTGCCCACCAAAGAAAATCTTTCCTTAGACAAGGTATCATTGGTATGAGAGTTTCCAGGTCTTGAGAGTGTTGACACCAAAGGCTTGTAGTTTCCTCATATGCAGTCTGGCATATGGAATGAGTAGAATGCAGGAGGCCGTGAACCCTGGAGCTTGCAGGATTTTCCTTGCGGATAACTGGGTTCTGGTCGCTAGTTAAGAGAAGTAGCCTGTCAGGTAGGTTTGTTTTTCTGGAGTAAGGAATGCCATCTGGCATGCTGTGTCCAGGCTTGCTCCCAGGGATACAATTTTTTTGTGTGGGGACTAGTTTTGATTTCTTTTCATTGATAGTATACCCCCAAGGAGGTCAGTAGGTCCTTTACAAAAGTCAGGTGCTGTAGCAGCTTTTCCTGACTGTCTGCTTGAATCAGGCAGTCGTCTAAGTAGGGTAAATTTGAATATTTCTTTGTCTGAAAAAAGCAATGGCGGGAGCCAGACATTTTATGAAAACTCAGGGAGCAGTGGATAAGCCAAAGGGAAGTGCAGATAACTGAAAGTGCACAGATCCTGCCCTGAAACGCAGGTATTTCCTGCATGATTCCCCTGATTGGGATGTGTAGGTAGGCCTCTTTTAGGTCTAGGGTGGCTAACTAAGCATCCTTGGAAAGCATTGGTAAAAGCTGCTGGAGGGTGAGCATTTTGAATCTTGGTATCACCAAAAAGGTGTTTAGAATGGATAAATTGAGGATGGGGCACCATGTGCCCTCTTTTCTGGGTACCAGGAAGAGTCTGGAATAGAAACCCTGGCCTATCTATTCTGCAGGAACATGCTGTACTGCCCTCATGGAGAGCAGGGAAAGGATTTGCTCTTTAGCCTCTGCCCATTGGTTTGGAGGAAGATCTGGGAACCCTTTTGGGGTTGACGGAGTGTGGAAATAAAATTTGTATCCCTGGGACACTATGTTGAGGACCCATCAGTCGTTGGTAATGGTGGCCCAGTTGCTTGAACTGAAGGACAGTTTTCCACCTAGGGGCACAAGCACGTGGGCAGATGTAGGGGGTGGAAGTGTAAAGTCATTGTGAGTTCTTACCATAAGGGGTGGCTTTGCACTCCCTGTTTTTGAAAAGGAGGAACTCCATTGCTTAGATCTCTGCATTCTCTGAGGCTGTTGTCTGGGGGGAGGGGGGGTCTGCTTCCCCTGGGTCTGGGCTGAGAAGGCCTGGAGGGGGCAGGAAAGGACCAGTGCTTGGAGGGGCAATGCTTACTGAACCTCGGTGGCTAAACTTGTAAGAAGTCTTTAATTGTCTGCACAAATTTAGCTTTTTCTTCCATCTGTGCGTCCAATTATTTGGATTTGACATGGTCTGGCAAGGTCTGTTCCTTAAACCAAGCATGCCTTCTAAGGACAGAACCAGTGACTGCTGCCCTGCAAGATGCTTCTAGGGTGTCAAAACCACACTGTAAGGTGTGCTTACTTACTTGACTTGCAGAATGCATTAACTCTTGTAATTCTTTGTTTTCTGCACAAGCAGGAAAAGAAGATATTTGTTGTTTGAGGAGTTTCATGGTATGTTGCTGATATTTCAGCATGTGGAACTGACAATTTAATGCTCTAATAGCAAGAGTAGCAGAGGTGTATACTTTTTTTACTCCATCTGTCTAATGCTCGGGAATCCCTAACTGAGGGGGTGAGATTCTTAGCTGAAGTTACTTGGATTCCTTTAGGTCCTTGAGAAATGACCTCTGGGTCAGCAGTAGGATTTTTTGAAAGGAGATTTGTGAGAGTCAGGGACTCTAATACCGGTCAAGTTTCCTGGGAGCAGGAAGAAGGGTGTCAAGAGTCAGACTGGATTCCATAAAAACATCATCCACAACATCCAGGACAGGAGGAATGACCAGAGGTTTGTGCTGTGGTAGATCTAAGAATTCCCTGAGTCTCTTTTTTGACTGAGGGTATTCCTGACATTCCCATTGGAAATACAAAGTATGTAGGGTTTCCCCAAATGAAAAATCCTCGGGTGGAGGAGGCAGAAGGAATGGATTCCTCTGCATCAGAATCCTCATAAGCAGAGAGGGGCTGCACATCTTCATATTCAAATGCATCAAAGTCACTGGACTCCTGTTCAGATAAAACTACTGGGGACAAGACTCTTTTTCTTTTGGAAGGGGTAGCCTGGCTTCCCCTAATAAGCATAATAAGGTCTTCCGCCATTTTAAGCATTTGAGACTGAGGCAAGGAAGCAGGTGCCTGAGCTTGGGTCTTCATTTTTCTGGGTGTGGTTCGTACCCTGGGCCTTGGAAACTCGGTAGTTTTAAAAAGAATTGAAGACGCAAAAAAAGTCATTGGTCTGTGTCGAGTATCAGTAGTGTGAAGTACTTCCTCAGAAGCCGTTGCCTGCTCAGCAGCTCCAGACCCATCCAAGGTAAAAACATCCGCAGGGTCCTTAGTCGAAGAAGAGTCTCACAGCATACCGGACTCCAAAAGGGTCTCGGTAGTGGCCTGCGAATCCACAGAAGCGGGCATCAGGGGCTGCGAAAGTGCCTCACTGAGGACTGGATAACTGAAGACTAGCTTAACAGAAGCATTGTCAGCAGTTTTGGACCTGTGTGGTCTGTCTCTGTCTTTATCCTTACGTTTGTTCGGAAGATTGGTAGTCGGATGGGTTACCGAAGCCATATCAGAATTTGAGGACTGAGAGCGAAAATATCTAGCTACAATAACGGCCCGATGACGTATAGTTCTGGTACTGAACAAAGCACAAAAGTGAAAGCGGGGGACGTCGTGGTCTGGGCCTAAACAGGTGAGGCAGTAAGAATGGAAGTCTCGGTGTGGTATTTGCTTTCCACAGCTGAGACAACTATTAACTTTTTCTGACATCGGTTAGAGCAAGAAAAAAGGATCCCCAACGAGACACTTAGCTTGTCCCACTGTACTCATCCCTCATTAGACCCATTATAGAGTGCAACGCCCTGTTTGGTATGTACATCACAAGACATCTGCAACAGCTGGAAAGGCCGCAGAAATACCTCACTAAAAGAACTACAGGATTACTAAAGCAGATGCCCTATGCTGACCATCTAAAACAACTCCAGCTATACTCTGTGGCATATCGTCTGCTCAGTGGCAATCTCTGCTTAATATACAAGGCCATGTCAAACCCTGAGCTGTTGGACATGCTCCACTTAAAGAAATCCCAATCCCTCAGAGCCCCACGCTCCAGGGATCTAAACCTTGGCATCACAATAAACAAAACATGCTGGAGGGATAGGTTCCTGACCCAGAGACTCCCCATACTCTGGAATAGACTGCCCATACATGTCAAGCAGAGCGCCTCCTTGGCCCTCTTCAAAAGGAACCTTGACGATTGGATGGGAGACAGGAAATTCACCCCGGGGATCACGTCAGTCGCCCTGCTGGACAGGGGTCCAAGCGAAGTAAATACTGTGGGAAGAAATATCCAGGAAATTGTTATGGCTAGGCATATAGGCCCTAGGGCCGATAGCCTAGTATCAATCTATGAACCTATAAACCTATAAGACATCAACTTCAATTCAGAAATGAAAACTCAGGTAGTGATCAACTGGCACTCATGTGAACTGCTTCTGCTTCGGGCTCCTTGGCAAGAAAAACTGATGTAATGGCATCGGCTGCCTGCTTTTATACCACTGACGACCTGATGTCAGTCCTGGAGCGACAGCAACTGACGCAGAAACACTAAGCCTCTGGTATTCGGTCCGACTGAGGGTTATCCCTGGCAGGATAATCCAAATGTGATGACTGCAACAGTGAAACACGAAGAACATCTGAAAGTGCTGAGATCCTGCCCTGAAACATAGATATTTCCTGCATGATTCCCTAATAGGAATGTGGAGGTAGGCCTCTTTTAGATCTAGGGTGGCTAGCCACGCATCCTTGGAGAGCATGGGTAGCAGCTGCTCGAGGGTGAATATTTTGAATGTTGGGATCACCAGGAAGGTGTTTAGAATGGATAGATCAAGGATGGGGCGCCAGGTGCCCTCTTTTCTGGGTACCAGAAAAAGTCTGGAGTAGAAACCCTGGCCTATCTGTTCTTCAGGAACGTGCTCTACTGCCCTCACAGAGAGCAGAAAAAGGACTTGCTTTTGCGCCTCTGCCCACTGGTTTGGAGGTAGATCTGGGAACCCTTTTGGGGTAGGAAGGGTGTGGAAAGAAAAGTTGTATCCTTGGGACACTATGTTGAGAACCCAGTGGTCGTTGGTAACAGTGGCCCAGGTGCCTGTGTGAAAGAAGAGTTTTCCTCCAAGGGATAAGTGAAGGTGGGCAGAGGGTGTGGGTGGGGAAGGTGAGTCATTGTGAGTTCATAGGTTGATACTAGGCTATCTGCCCTAGGGCATTTATAAGCCTAGCCAAAGTGTGTTTGGCTTTCGCCACTTTTTTTTTTTTTTTTTTTTTTTTACAATGAGAATAGGCCAGGAATGGAGAAGTGTAGAGGTCCTGTCCAGCTTGAGCTCTGGCAAGATGGCAGACATCTAAGAGTTGGATGACTTTGACTTGAGGCCCCAGAAAGCAGGACAATCATAAGGCCTTCTTCACATATGTCCACAATCTCAAAGGAAGCACCCAGATCTGTTCAGAACTGGTGGTCAAGAACACCACATACACAAATGCTGTAGATATAGCAAACCTGCTGTCTGACAGATTCAGCGAAAACTTCACCCATATGTCCCCCCCATCAGTAAATTAGGACATCCGCAGTACCTGCCCCCTTCCCCTTATATCTAGAGAACAGGTCATCACTGCTCTCTCAAAGGGATGTATGGGAACCGATAACATCCCAAGCTGCATCCTACATGAACTCAGGCAGGATTTGCAACACCATTAGGCACCCTATTCAACCAAAGCCTAAGTACCAGCTTCATCCCAGCTGAGTGGAGGACAGACACTGTCATCCCTTTGGGCACAGGTGGAGCATCCACCAATCCGGAAAATTATAGACCCATCAGCCGAACTAGCCTGATCTGCTTTGCCATGGAATGGATTATCATGGACCTCACTAACAAAGACATTGGCAACCTCCAAGCACTCTATCCCACACAGTTTGGCTTTGTCAAGGGGAGGTCATGTCTGTTAAATCTGGTCGACTTCTTTCAGACAGTCACCAAAGCCATGGGCGAGGGGAAGAAGATGCACACCACCTACCTTGACCTGGCATACCCCAAGGTTCAGTCTTGGGGCTTTTGTTATTTGGGATATACTCTTCTGAGGTGCAGGTCAAAACCAGTGGCCTATGGCTGACCAAGTCTGCAGAGGACTGCAAGCTGGGTGCTGTCATCAATTCTCCTAAGAGATGTGGACATCCTCCAAGAGGGTCTCACCCAAACAAATGACTGGTGTCAGAAACATGGCCTCAAGCCGAATACCAAAAAATGCATCATCATCCCCTTTGGGGAGAATGATGGCCCCACAAATTATCACTGATGCTCATGAACTGGAACAGCTTACACCATTTCAGTGCTGGTGTCAGCAAGCCCCTTTACTTCCTCACTGAACATTTTATAACATCGGCTACAATTTTTCACTTCTGGTCCACAACTTCTCAAAAGCAATGATCTTTAAGTGGAATGCTTAAACATCTCAGCAATCATGAAAAAAGGTCCACATACAGGATTGGTTCCAACAGGAAAGGTTACACAACTCCAAAAGTTTGCCCCACAGCAAGTTACATTATGGAAAATTACTGGTAGTTACTTGTTTTGCAGTACTCCTTAAACAGAAAGTTGCCAGACTCCAAGAAACTGAAAACATAACTCTGCCGTGTAGGTCATACAAAGGTGGGTGGGGGGGGGGGGCACAAAGAGTACCTAAAAACCTAACACTGCCTTGTACAGAAACCAAAGGGGGGCACCAGTACCAGACAAAAGAACAGGCCATGTACCAGGAATTGCTCACAAAAAACAAACATTCTGTATGAGGTACACACCACATTTTACTTTTAATGGCTTTAGCCAAAAATGCACTGGGCAATGCATAATTCAAGTAAACTGTTAAATCTAAAATAAAAAGTGCATAACATAGCAACTGCAAAACATAAAAACAGCACAAACCAGTGAGAAACACTCAGACAAAAATGTAGAATTTACATGCAAAATAATGTTTTGGAACTGACGTGAGATGTAATGGAAGGCAGGACGTGAGTAATTTAAGTAGTGTTGGACTGATAACTGCATAAAAAAAATTTATGCAATGTATAACAATTGTAACTGTGAACATGTTATACTTTTTATATAAAATGAAAAAATGTTATCTGCCGACATCTTAAGTGATAACTTAATAAAAGTGTTCAAAAAAAACTGACAAAATACTCCTGCAACTATCACAATGGTCCACCAGTTAGCATTGCCACCTTGCAGCAAGAGGTTCTCCGGTTCGATTCTCAGCTGGGGTGCCTTATGTGCAGAACCCGCATGCCCTCACCGCAACCACATGGGCCCCCCCCAGGTACTCCGGTCCCACCCCATATTCTTCACAGACACGCAACTGGAGCATCTCTCCCCGGGCCGCCACCGAAAACGGGCTCCGTCCCAGTCAGACTTTCCCGGTTAACGAATGTCAAATGAATAAATAAAATTTCTTACCATAAGGGGGTTGGCTTAGAACTCCCTGGTTTTGAAGTGGAGTTAGTCCACTGCTTAGATCTCTGCATTTCCTTTGGCTGTGTCTGGAGGTTCTGGTTCCCCGGGGTCTGGGCTGGACTGGCTTAGTGGAAGCAGGAAAGGACCAGTGCTCAGTGGGAAAATGCCTGCTGGACCTGTAAGAAATCCTTAACTGTCTGCATAGATTTTGCTTTTTCTTCCATCTTTTTTAAGACCTCTTCTGCCTTAGTGCCAAATAAGTTGTGTTTGTGCAAGGGGCCATCCAACAATTTAGATTTGACATGGTCTGGCAAGGGCTGTTCCTTAAGCCAAGCATGCCTTTTAATGACAAATCCGGTGACTGCTGCCAGAAAGAAGCTTCTAGGGTGTCAAAACCACAGTGCAAGGTGTATTTAGTTACTTGACTTGCAGAATGTATTAACTCTTGTAACTCTTTAGATTCTGCACAAGCAGGAAAGGAAGACGGTTTTTGTTTATGAGGAATTCCAGGGTATGTTGCTGAAATTTTAGCATATGGAACTGACAATTTAGTGCCCTGATAGCAGGAGTAACTGAGGTGTATACTTTTTTAAACCACCTGACTAGTGCTCAAGAATCCCTATCTGAGGGGGTGGGATTCTTAGCAGAGGTTGCTTTAATCCCTTTAGGCGCTTGGGAAATTACCTCAGGGTCAGCAGTAAGATTTTTAAAAAGAAATTTGTGTGAGTTAGGGACTCTACAGTACTTGTCTGGTTTTCTTGGTGCAGGAGGGAGGGTGTCAGGAGTCAAGCTGGATTCCAGGAAAACATCCTCCACAACATCCAGGACTGGGGGGATGGCCAAGGTTCTGTGCTGTGGAAGATCTAAGAATTCCCTGAGTCTCTTTTTAGACTGAGGGTAGTCCTGACTCTCCCATTGGAAAAGCTCCCTTAAGGTATGAAGGGTTTCACCAAAGGAAAAATCCTATGGGAGAGAGGCAGAAGGAATGGAATCCTCTGCATCAGAATCCTCATAAGTAGAGAGGGGTTGCATGTCTTCATATTCAGATGCATCAGAGTCATCTGACTCTTGTTCAGACAAAACTACAAGGGACAGATCTCTTTTCCTTTTGGAGGGGGTAGCTTGGCTTCCCCTGATCAGCATGATAAGGTCTTCCGCCATTTTTAGCACTTGAACAAACTAGTAAAATCACAAAGAAACTTCCAAAAAGAAAATAATTTGCAGGCAACAACAGGTAAGACTTCCACGAACAAACCTTTAATGTTGGAACAGATAATGTTATCTGTTTCAACATTAAAGATTTATTCGTGGAAGTCTTACCTGTTGTTGCCTGCAGACTCTTTTCTTTTTGGAATTTTCAGCATTTGAGACTGAGGCAAGGAAGCAGGTGCCTGAGATTGGGTCGTCGGTTTCTTGGGTGTTGTTCGTACCCTGGGCCTAAGAAACTCGGTCGTTTTCAAAAGAACGGTAGTCGCGAAAGAAGATGTTAGTTTGTTTTGAGAATCGGTAGTGCGAAGGGCTTCCTCAGAAGCCGGTGCCTGCTTAGCGGCTCCGTAACCATCCAAGGTAGAGACAACTGCAGGATCCTTAGTCAAAGAAGAGTTTTGCGGCATACCGGACTCCGAAAGGGTCTCGGTAGCGGCCTGCGAATCCACAGAAGCGGGCATGAGGGGCTACGAAAGTGCCTCACTGAGGACTGGAGAACTGATGACTAGCTTAATGGGAGCATCGTTGGTAGGTGTGGACCTGTGCGGTCTGTCTCTGTCTTTATCTTTACATTTTTTCAGAAGATCTGCTGTCGGATGGCTTTCCAAAGCCATATCGGAGTTCGAGGACTGTAAGCGAAAATATCTAGCTACAATAAGGGCCCGACGATGGATAGTTCTGGCACTGAACAAAGCACAGAAGCGACAGTGGGGATGTCGTGGTCTGGGCCTAAACAAGTGACACAGTAGGAATGAAAGTCTCGGTGTGGTATTTGCTTTTCACAGGCGAGACAATTTTTTACTTTTTCTGACTTCGGTTAGTGCAAGAAAAAAGGATCCCTAATGGGCTACTTAGCTTTAGAAGACTTCAGCTTCAAATCGGTAGACAAACCTCAGGTAGTGGCCGACCGACACTCATGCGAACTGCTTCTGCTTCGGGCTCCATGGCAAGAAAGACTGGTGTACTGGCGTCGGCTGCCTTACTATATACTACAGATGACCTGTCGTCTATCCTGAAGCAACAGCAACTGATGCAGAAATACTAAGCCTCTGGTATTCAGGCCGGCCGAGGGCTACCCTGGCAGGATAACCCAAATGTGATGACTGCAACAGTGAAACACGAAGAACATCTTCTATTAGTTTCTCCTTCAGAATTGAAAAGTAAAGCCTACAGTTTTTCACTCCCTGTGGACAGTAGAACAAATAGGACCACATGCAATATGAATTACTACCATACAGGGAAAAGTACTCCACCTTCTGTTTCCACAACAACCTTGTAGATACACTTTTCTGAAAGCTCTCTACCGAAATCATATTTTACTGTTCATTATGGTCAATTTTAGGGTTTCTTTTATCCACTTTTCTTTATGCAACCTACATAATGCAACAGGAGGGACTCTATTAATATGTAACCGGCATGATGCACGATAGAGGAAAGTGCAATCCTGCCTTCCTGAGAGCCCTGGTATGATGTTGGGTAGGGAAGTGTCCTATCCTGCCTTCCTGGGAGCCCTGGTATGATACTGGGTACGTGAGATTCCTATCCTGCCTTCTCCAAAGCTCTGTTATGATGCTGGGTGGGTGCGGGGGGGTCCTATGCCGGCTATTCGACAGCCCTGGTATGATCTTGGATAGGGGAGGGTCCAATCCTACCTACCAAATGCCGTACTATGATGCTGAATTGGAGAGAGTCCTATCTTGCCATCTCCAGATACCAGGTATGATGCTGAGTAGGGGAATGTCTTATCCTGCCTTCTCCAGATCTCTGATATGATGCTAGGCAGGGGATGGTCCTATCTTGCCTTCTCCAGAGCCTTCATGTGATGCTGTGTAGGGCAGTGCCCTTCTCTGCCTCCCTGGAGAGACCTGGTATGATGCTGGGTAAGGCAGTGTACTATCTTTCCTTCTCCAAATCCTTGGTATGATGCTGGGTAGGGTCAGGATCTATCCTGCCTACCTGAGAACACTGCATATATTCACTAAATTCATACAAGTCCAAACCTCTCACAAAACACTTCACCACCCACACAAACTTTCTTACTCAACCCTCACAGCTGCCACATTTAGGCATGGCAAGTTCAAGTCTGGGGCACTGCCATGCACTACACTTGTTATGGACTTTCCTGACTCCAGATTGTTTCTTTAAAAACCCCATATAATGCTTTAATTTGCTAAAGTTCTGTTTTGCAAATACTTTTTTTCCCTACTTTTTGTAAAGAATTTACTGGATGCACTCTCTTATACACAGCACACCCACACGTGGCTTCTTCCACGGCACTTTGAGGCTTACATTTTTCCTATCTATATTCCTGCTTCATCAAGTAACTAAATATTTTCTACAGATCAGCTCCAAATGGAACATTTGCTTCTGCAGGTCTGTACTGCTTTTACTCTCCACTTGCCTCTGTCTATGCTCACACTCAAAGCACCAAGGAAAAATGGGTAAAAAAATTTTCATCAGCTGCCACTCAAGCTACAGTGTCTTTTTAAAAAGGATTATTTGTTTTTGATTTCTTATTTTTATACTCTGCTCAACTTTTTCCTTCTCACATGTATCTGAATGGTCCAGAACTAACAACATTTTTAAATGGCTTATCACTCTAAGCACAAGTGCCACTTTTACTTTTCCGAGGAGATGCAGGAACACGGTCTGGTTAGTTCATCTGCGGAGTCGGACAATTTGTAAATGAAGAGACTGAGGGAATCAGAGTAAGGATTACGGGATGAAGCTTCTCAGCAACCTTGTGATGAAATGCTAGGGCAGCAAGTCTCCTTGTAATCCCCTCTCATTTGCTTCTTTCAGTGCTTATCATCCTCTTCCTCTTCCTCATAAGTGCATTCCTGTACACACATTTTCCCTTGCACACACCTCATTTTATACACATTTAACAAAGTATTAGTTTAAGGTTGTGCACACTTATGCAACCAGATTATTGTACGTTTTTTATTTTTTATATTTTTCCCCTAACAGATTTGTTTGTTTTTCAATTGAATTGTACAGGTTACAGGTCACATTAAAAGGTGGAAAAAGTTTTGAAATGATTTATTGTGGTCTCATTTTTTTACATCACAAAAACCTGGCATTTTAACAGGGGTGTGTACACTTTTTATATCCACTGTATGTGTGCAGCTGCACCAAAAAAAGTTCTTCCTCAGACCCAGCCTAGAGCAACTTCTCTCTCACTCCACAGCATTACTTTTCTGACTCTTGTTTTACCTTACTAATGGCTACAGAGCACACAGATCCTCCCCCAATTAGCAAGAATCATACATTATATTAGAACAGCAACTTTAAGGAGCACGAATGTAACATACTGGCAAGCTGTCAAGAAATTTGAAATCACCTATAATTCAAAGTAAATGATCAATCCGATGATTTGTTTCAGCTGTAAAATAAAGTGCCGCTTAAACACGCTGCATAATCCAGGTTGCGCTAACAAATGCAACACTTGTTTACTACCTTTTCTTGACAGAACGTAGAGACTACTACATTTCTCGACTACATATCACCACTCAGTTCTTCAATGCAAAGCTTCTAGGCTACAATGGTCGATCGCTTCCTTCCTATTACTCATTCATGAAAATATGAAGTGCTCTACATTCAGAATTTCCCCAGACAGAATGTCTGCCAGCGCTCAACGCAAGGCATGTTTTACAATAAAGCATATGCAGGACAGCTTCGGCAGCAGAATAAACACAGTCTCCAAGGTGTACCCAGACTTGTTGGGGCCTTAGGGCTGTTAGAAGTTACAACACAATGCTAGTCGATCTAGCTTAATGCCAATACTTAGGAAAGCTATTTTCACCTTTACAACTGTTATCTTGGCAAGCATCCATCAAAAAGCAACAAGTTTGTTCCTTCCAACACTGCTAGCTGTTAAAAGGAAACCCACACCCAAAAACTAGAGGAAAAAAACTTTTGTTTTTCAGCATATCTTGAACATTTATGCATTACAAAAATCACTGTGTCAAAGTAAGTGGCTACTTGTTATTTTCTAATTTGTTATACCACGGAACAAACTGAAAGGAGACTGTCATGAGTAACATAATTTTGTTTTATGGTCAAAGCTTTTGTCTCCCTGATGTCAATTTAGAAGGACAGAGAGAAATCCCAGTGATGAGAGGTTCATTTACTGTGGTTCTTTCATCATCTTACCATCAAGCTCACTTCAGTTCTGTGACTGCATACTTCTGACTATCAGAATCAATTCACATTTATTTATTAGTTTGCTTCTTTGATTTTCATTAATGGCCATCTCTGACAACATTTTAAGGAACTCTTGAATAACAGGCTTGAAAGTGTAGCCAAGTTAACTGTTTTTTTTTCAAAGTAACAACTGTAGCTTAGTATCCAAGTGTGAGAAATCTGACCCCTGTGATTAATAGCTGTTATTGGTTGAACCTGTTTGTAATGCATTCACAGTTTTTAATACTGTTGCTAGAGTTGAGAGTCTTTGATGTCAATCTTCCTTCCCATCTCACTGACTTGTCTCAGCTAAACACTGTAATGCGGTGTGAAATGCTGTAACAAAACACCACAAGAAACATGTACTTTTACAAAACATACAGTGGAGAAAAATGGAAAATCAAATAATGACAGAAAATCTGAAGAATAAGATGAAAATAAGACAACTAATGTGTGATAAGAAAGAAAATAAATTAAGTATGGGTTGTGTTTTCTTGTACATTTAGGTTTACCTTTACATTGTTGAAAATCAAAATATCAATCGTCCTGTTGTGCAAACCAAAAGGACGAATTATGAATGTCGAACATCACCGGAGTTCGAAAATCAGCAAATCGAACGGCAAATTTGTTGATTTTCAAACTACAATGTCAAACACAATGTAATGCCGGGGGGCAAGCCCCCCTGCGCCCCCCCCCTACTTTAATATACTAACTCCGAGATGGCACTACAGTGGGGAAAGGGTCCATTTTCCAATCCCCACAACAGTGCAATCCACACCCAAAATGCCGAATCTGCAATGAGCAAATGTCACTGTGCATTCGCTCATTGCATATTCAAAGCATTTTTTTTTTTACTTTTCGGAACTTTGAAAAAGTCCTTTCGACCTTATGGTGTTCTCCAATGTGCAGAACGCACATATAAAGGTAAACCTATATTTATAGCTGAAAACTAAACTTGAAAATCTTGCTTTTGTTCAGATTCCAGGCTACACTATCTGTGAGGTGTGTTGCTGGCAATCTAACTGATAAGGCACACTTAACTGCCATTGTTTTCCTAATGAAAACATTGAATTAAAACAAAAATCTTACCATAAAGTACAGTTGTGTACACTTAGCAAAAATGTAGATGTTCGAGTGTATTCATTGTTGCAGTCATCACATTTGGGTTATCTGCCTGCAGGTAGCCCGCAGCCGGCCTGAACACCAGAGTCTTGGATTCCTGCGTCAGATGCTTTCTCTTCTTCTATGACGTCAGGTCGTCAGGGGTATAAAACATGCAGCCAACGCCATTACATCAGCTTTTCTTGCCCCAGATGTCAGGTGCCTCCACAATGGGAAGCAATTATATGTTATGGTATCCCTCCAACAAAAAGCAAATACACCAGAAAGCTTAAATACACCAAACAAGAAGGAAAGGTAGAGCCAAGAGAAGTTGGGGGCTGGAGAGAGGGTAACCAGGACTACAACAGTGAATACACTCGAACATCTACATTTATGGTACGTGTACACAACTGTACTATGTTCTTCGTGTTTCACTGTTGCAGTCATCACATCTGAGCTGATTCCCAAAGCTAAGGAAGGGAGGTGGAAGTTAGAGAGCATTAGGGCCAGCTATTAAGCCCTGCAAGACTGCAGTGGCAAAACCAGCACTGGATTTAGAAAAAAAAATAGGCATGTGGTAATGCTTGGTGAAGGTATTACAGAGCTCCAGGTAGCAACTTCTAGGATGTCCCTGGTAGGGACACCTCTGAGAAAGGCTGTAGAGGTAGATGCAGCCCTGGCGGAATGTGATCTTATCCCCTGTCGGGTAGGTTTTCCATGGTGCTTATAGCAGAAATGAATGCAATGGGCTATCCATTTAGAAATGGTTTGCTTTGAAATGGGCTGCCCTTCTGCCCTTGCAGCAAAGCCAACTAGCAGCTGTTCAGATTTTCTGAGAGGCTTAGTCCTGTCCAAATAAAATCTAAGTTGCCTGTGCACATCCAGAGAGTGCAGTATTCATTCTCCTTTGTTTTGTGGATTCGGGAAAAAGGTAGGCAAATGAATGGACTGATTAAGGGCCACACTAGACACCACCTTGGGCATAAAGGAAGGATTAGACCTGAGGGAAACCCTGTCTGCATGGAAGATAATGAAGGGCTCCACTGCCATGAGGGCCTGTAATTCAGACACTCTTCTTCCTGAAGTGATGGCTAGAAGGAAGGCTGTTTTCCAAGAGAGGAATTTCAACTCTGCAGTTGCAGTTGGTTCAAAAGGAAGGAGAGTGAGTTTTTCCAATACAAAGTTAAGGTCCCAGGCTGGAGAAGGGGCTCTCCTGCGGGGGGGGGGGGGGGGGGGTCTTAAATTTTTGGCCCCTCTGAGGAATTGCTTTAGCAGGGGGTGACAGAAGAGGGGGTGGTTCAGTATTATAATGTGCTGAAATGGCAGAGGCATACATTTTAATAGACGAGAAGGATAGGCCCTTGTGGAGCATTTCTGTTAAGTACTGAAGAATATGAGGTAAGCTGGGCACCGTTGTGCCCATCCCCTGAGTCTGGCTCCAGGAACAGTATCTTTTCCACTTTTCAGCATAGGATTTTCTAGTACTAGGCCTCCTTGCCTCCAGAATGACATCTAGCACCTACTTACTGAGGGATGCTATTGGAGAGATCAAGGAATTAACCAGGCTGCAAGGTTCAGGGTTTGAAGCTGAGGGTGCAGAATCTGGCCAGACTGCTGGGATAGCAGGGAAGGGGTCTGAGGCAGGTGCCATGGTGCCAGCAGTGACACACTGCGCAGAGGGGGTACCAGTGTTGGCGTGGCCAGTCTGGTGCAATCAGTATTGTCCTTAGTTTGTCCTGTTTGATCTTTATCAGAAGTTTCGAGAGGAGAGGCAGAGGGGGAAAGGCATAAACTGAGAGGCTTTTCCAGGTAAAGGACGAGGCATCCACTTTCCAAGCTTGACTGTGGGAAGTCCTTGTGCAGAATTTGTCCAATTGGTAGTTTTGAGGGGAGGCAAACAGGTCTACCTCTGGGGTACCCCATTTGTTCCTTAAGAGGTTGAATATTTTTGGTTCCAGTTTCCATTTGTGTGGGTCCATGAGATTTCTGCTTAGGTCATCTACCAGTGAATTTAGCTTGTCTGGCAGGAATTGAGCTTGTAGGTGCACTTGGTATCTACAGAGCCATAGCTAGTCTGCTGAGAGGGTACGAGTGGGATCCCCCCTGCTTGTTTATGTATCACATAACTGTGGTGTTGTCTGTCTTTGCCAATAATTGTCCTGGAAGAAGGTGGTCCTTGGAGGCTGTCAGGGAATTCTGTACAGCTAACATTTCTTTTTGGTTGATATGCAGGTGCATCTCTCTCGGGTTCCATTTGTCCAGAATGCACTGCCCTGCCAAAGGAGCCCCCCATGCATAGACTGATGCGTCTGTTGTTAGGGTTTGGGCAGCATGGGGTAGAGTGAAAGGGAACCCCTTGTTGTGGTAGCAGGCCTCTGCCCACCAAAGGAACTCTGTCTTTATACAAGGAATGCTAGGAATCATTGATTCCAGGTCCTGAAAATATTGACACCATAGGCTTTTTAGATTCCATTGCAGTTTCCTCATATGCAGTCTTGCATATGGAATTAGTAGAATGCAAGAGGCCATGGACCCCATGGCTTGCAGAATTTTCCTTGCAGATAGCTAGGTCTTTGTGGCCAGTAGTTTGAAGTAAGTTGTTAAATAAGCTTGTTTCTCTGGAGTGAGAAAAGCCATCTGGGAAGTTGTATTCAAGCTTGCTCCCAGGAATACAATTTGTTGGCAGGGTACTAGGTGAGATTTCTTTTCGTTTATGGTGTACTCCAGTGAGAAGTTTCTTTACGAATGCCAGCTGTTTTACTAGCAATACCTGGCGTTCTGCCTGAATCAGAGTATCATCTAAGTATGGGTATATTTGAATATTTCTCTGCCTGCAAAATGCAATGGCTGGAGCTAGACACTTTGTGAATACCCTGGGCGCAGTAGATAAGCCAAAACAAAGTGCAGAGAAAGTACAGTTTTGTACCTACCATAAATGTAGATGTTCGAGTGAGCATACAGCTGCAGTCATCACAAAGTTAATAATTGCATTTCTTGTGGGAAGCAAATACCGCATAAGGATTTTCACACTCACTGTATACCTTGCTTAGGGCCAGACCACGACGTCTCGGCCTGCCGTTTTTGTGCTAGGTTTAACAAGCGCACTATTAAGCGCCGGCCGGAGTTCGCCCTTCATTACTTTGGCAAAAAATTTAATTATATCATGTCGTCGGATGCTCCGACGCCAGTTTTAGGCAAAAAACGCAAGGATAAGGATAGGCATCCGAGGCCTGCACCGAGTACTGAGATCACACTTAGGCCGACTACAGGTTTTCTGGTTCTCAGCAAGGTGCCTACGCAGCCCCTGACTACCGATGAAACTATTTTACCGGTGACTTCAGTACCCGAGGTCGCAGGATCCTCGGTCTCCATTCCCACTGTAGATACCGATGCCACTCTTGGCGGGGAAACCGAAATTTTAGCGAGGCCTGCCATTTCTGAAGGCGTTTTCAGGCCTACCACCTCCTCTATTAAATCATTCACTAAGTCTAAAGCTGCAATGAAAATTAAAAAACAAGGGCCTCAGACCCCCTCTCAAGGCCCCATGCCTAAAAAACAGATGCTTAAAATGGCTGAGGATTTGATTACTCTCATCAGGGGTTCTCAACCCCCCTCAGACAAAAGGCCCAGGATGGAGGAAGACTACCTTTCCTCAGTAGGTACAAAACTGTACTATGTTCATCGTGCATACAGCTGCAGTCATCACACTTGGGTAGAATCCCAAAGCTAAGTAAGGGTGGCTGGTACTAAGCGGAATTAGGAGGGGCTAGAATGCCCTGCAGGACTGCTGTGGCAAAGCCCACTCTAGATTTTGAGTATAGTGGAAGGTGGTAGTGTTTGGAGAAAGTGTGCACGGAACTCCAAGTAGCTGCTTCCAAAATGTCCTTGGTAAGGACCCCCCTGAGGAAAGCTGCTGATGTAGCTGTAGCCCTGGTGGAGTAGGATCTGATGTATACAGGCACTGATTTTCCATGAAATGAATAACAATAGCGTATGCAGTGGGCTATCCATTTTGAAATAGTCTGTTTGGAAATAGCCTTTCCTTGAGTACCTGTAGCATAGGACACAAAGAGCTGCTCAGATTTTCTGAATGACCTTGTTCTGTCCAAGTAATAACGAAGATGCCTGTGAATGTCCAAGGAATGTAGAAGCCTCTCTCCTTTGTTTTGTGGATTTGGATAAAAGGTGGGTAAATGAATAGACTGATTCAAAGCCACACTGGATACTACCTTTGGCATGAAGGTAGGGTTGGTTCGTAAGGAAACCCTGTCCTGATGGAAAATGATGAATGGCTGCACAGCCATGAGGGCCTGTAGCTCCGAAACCCTGTGTGCTGAGGTAACAGCCAGAAGAAAGGCTGTTTTCCATGACAAGTATTGAAGCTCTGCTGAAGAAGCCGGCTCAAAAGGAGGCAGTGTCAGCTTCTCCAGTACGAAGTTGAGGTCCCAAGCTGGAGCTGGTGGTTTCCGTGGGGGTTTTATATTTTTTGCCCCTCTGAGGAACTGCCTTAATAGAGGATGTGCGAATAAAGGAGGATCCGTATTGTATTGTGCTGAAATGGCTGAAGCGTGGATCTTGATGGAAGAGAAGGAAAGGCCACTGTTTAACATCTCAGTTAGGTACTGTAAAATCTGAGGTATATTTATTACCCAAGGGTTCTGACCCTTTGCTTGATTCCAGGAACAAAATCGTTTCCATTTGGCGGAGTAGGTTTTTCTAGTAGAGGGTCTCCTGGCCTCCAAGATGACATCCTGTACCTCCTTGGAGAGGAGAGTTTGTTGGTAAACTAAGGTATTCTCCATGCAGCTAGATTTAAAGTTCTGAGCTGGCTGTGAAGGGTCTTGTAGTTGTGTTGGGACAACAGAAGAGGAAAGTACAGTTTTGTACCTACCATAAATGTAGATGTTCGAGTGCTAATACAGCTGCAGTAATCACATATGGGTTCTCTGCCGTCAGGCGGTCCCTCGGTCGGCCGAATTCCAAAGTCTTGGTCCGGCGTTGGTTGTCGTCGCTTTCTCTTCTGACGTCAGTGAGGCCAGAGTATATAAGACACAGCCGACGCCATGTTCTTCAGTCTTTCTTGCCCCAGATGTCAGGTGCCCCCACAAGGAAGGCAATACCTAAATAGTGCTTATATACATATACAAGCAATGCAATATAATCCAAAATCAGTGGTAACAAGCAAATAAAACATAGCCGGATAACCCAGTCAGGTAGTATGAAGAGGTTGCTAGGCCTCATGCCTTTACCAAGTGGGGAAGGAGGGAGGGAAACCTGTACTGCAGCTGTATTAGCACTCGAACATCTACATTTATGGTAGGTACAAAACTGTACTATGTTCATCGTGCATACAGCTGCAGTAATCACATATGGGTAGAATCCCAAAGCTATGTACTGGGTGGTAGGTACTAGGAGGAACTGGGTTGAGCCAGAATGCCCTGCAAAACAGCAGTGGCAAAGCCTGCTCTTGTTCTGGAATATAAAGGCAGATGGTAGTGTTTTGTGAAGGTATGTACAGAACTCCAAGTGGCTGCCTCCAAAATATCTTTGGTAGGAACTCCTCTGAGGAAGGCTGTAGAGGTAGCTGTGGCCCTGGTGGAGTGGGATCTGATACCTGCAGGAACAGATTTTCCATGATAGGAGTAACAAAACCGTATGCAGTGGCCTATCCACTTTGAAATAGTCTGTTTTGTAACTGGCTTCCCTTGAGCCCCTACAGCATAAGACACAAAGAGTTGTTCTGATTTCCTGAAGGACTTTGTTCTGTCCAAATAATAACGAAGCTGCCTATGGATGTCTAAGGAGTGTAGCAGCCTTTCCCCTTTGTTTTGAGGATTGGGGTAAAAGGTGGGTAGGTGTATGGCTTGATTTAAAGCTACCCTGGATACCACTTTAGGCATAAATGATGGGTTGGTGAAGGGAAACCCTGTCCTGATGGAAAATGAGAAAGGGCTGCACCGCCATGAGGGCCTGAAGTTCAGAAACCCTACGAGCTGAAGTGATGGCCAGAAGGAAGGCTGTCTTCCAGGACAAATATTGCAAATCTGTTGAGGCAGTTGGTTCAAAAGGAGGCAATGTTAATTTTTCTAGTATGTAATTAAGATCCCAGGCTGGTATTGGTTGTTTCCTTGGTGGTCTTATATTCTTAGCCCCTCTGAGGAACTGTCGTAAGAGTGGGTGAGAAAATAAAGGAGGATCAGTGTTGAATTCTGCAGAGATGGCTGAGGCATGGATTTTTATGGAAGAAAAAGAAAGTCCATTGTTCAATAGCTCCGCTAGGTACTGTAATACCTGAGGCAAATTCAGTTTTCTATGGTCCTGGCCTTTTTTCTCATTCCAAGAGCAAAACCGCTTCTATTTTGCGGAGTAAGCTTTTCTTGTAGCTGGCCTTCTGGCCTCCAAAATGACATCCTGTACCTCCTTGGAGAGTAGGTTCTGTTGTGGTGTTAAGGAATTTTCCATGCAGCGAGATTGAGTGTTTTCAGCTGACTGTGAAGAGTTTTGTAGCTGTGCTGAGTCAGCAGAAGAGGCATTAGAGGCAGGGACCAGGGAGGAGTATGTGTTAGGCTCCTCAGGAGTGGGTACCAGTGTTGCCTTGGCCAATCTGGAGCAATCAGTAACGTCTTCGGTTTGTCTGTTCTTGCTTTCAAAAGCACCTTGGGCAGAAGAGGCAGAGGTGGGAATGCGTAAACTGTCCATGCTGTCCAACTGAATGAAAGGGCGTCCACTCTCCAGGCCTTTGGGTGAAAAGTCTTTGAACAAAATTTTTCCAATTGATGATTCCTGTGGGAGGCAAAAAGATCTATGTCTGGCCTCCCCCATGCTTGGATTATTCCTGCAAACACCTGAGGATGTAACTTCCATTCGTGTGGATCTGTCATTTTTCTGCTTAGATTGTCTGCCAGTGTGTTTTCCAATCCTGGCAAGTACTGTGCTTGAAGTTCGATTTGTCTTTCCAGAGCCAAGTTCCAAAGAGTCATGGCTAGTCTGCACAAGGGGTATGAATGTGTTCCTCCTTGTTTGTTTATGTACCACATTACCGTGGTGTTGTCTGTTCTTATCAGTAATTGTCCTGGATGCAGGAAGTCCTTGAAAGCTGTAATTACATTTATTACTGCTAGCATTTCTTTTTGATTGATGTGAAGGTGCTTTTCTTTTTGGGACCATTTGCCCTGAATGCACCTGTTCGTCATGTGCGCCCCCCAGGCGTAGTCTGAGGCGTCTGTGGTTATGACTTGTTTTGCTTGAGGCTTGCAGAATGGGAGGCCTTTGTTTGCTTGACATGCTTGGGCCCACCATAGAAATTCCTTTTGCAAACATGGAATTATTGGTATTATTGTTTCCAAACTGTGACTGTGTTGAGACCATAGGTTTTTTAGGTACCACTGAAGTTTCCTCATATGCAGCTTTGCAAATGGGGTTAATAGAATGCAAGATGCCATGAATCCCAGAGCCTGCAGGATTTTCCTTGCAGTAAGCCTGGTACTTTTGCTAGTATTTTGAAGTACTGAGATAGTTGCCCTTGTTTTTCTGGTGTAAGGTAGGCCATCTGGGTGTTTGTGTCCAAGTTGGCACCCAGGAAAGTTATTTTCTGGGATGGTGTTAGCCTTGATTTCTCTTTGTTGATTGTATATCCCAGAGAAAGCAGTAACCGTGTCACATATGCCAGATGTTCCAGAAGTATGTTCTTGCTGTCGGCTTGGATCAGGCAGTCGTCCAGATAAGGGTAAATTTGTATCCCTTGAAGTCTGCAGTAGGCAATCACTGATGCCAGGCACTTTGTGAATACTCTGGGCGCAGTAGATAAGCCAAAGGGCAATGCAGAGAATTGATAGTGGATTGAACCTGCAAGAAATCTGAGGTATCTTCTGCAGCTTTGTCTGATTGGGACATGCAGGTATGCCTCCTTGAGGTCCAATGTTACCAGCCAGAACTCCTTGCCCAGCATGGGAAGAAGCTGCTGTAATGTGAGCATCTTGAATTTTGGTACAATTAGAAATGTGTTTAGGGTGGATAAGTCCAAAATGGGTCTCCAGTCAGTTCCTTTCCTTGGTACCAGGAAAAGTCTTGAATAAAAACCTTGACCTTGTTGGTGCGTAGGTACCTCTTGAATAGCTCGCATGCTTATGAGCTTTGAAATTTGCAGTTGTGCCTCTGCCCTTTGATTTTGTGGCAGGTTTGGCATGCCTCTCATTTTTGGAAGAGTGTGAAATTGAAATTTGTAGCCTCTGTTTATAATGTCCAGGATCCATTTGTCGGTTGTGACAATATGCCAATTGCTTGCAAATAGTGCTAGTTTTCCTCCCAAAGGTGCTGCCAGCTGAGACATGCTTGGCATGGAAGTGAGGGAGTCATTGGGTTTGCTTCCTGTATTGTTGTGCACTGTCTTCGCCACCTCTTGGTGCTGGAGTTTGCCATTGTCGGCCTCTATATGATCCTTGTGATTGCCCTCTGCCCCTTGCGCCTGTATCTACCTCTTTGGGGCTTGTCAGTGGCTGGAAAGGACCAGTTTTTTGAAGGCCAATTTCTGCTAAAACGTGGTGGTTGGACCTGTAAGAAAGCTTTGACAGTTTGCATCAATTTGGCTTTTTCTTCCATTTTCCGTAGTATCTCCTCAGCATTAGTACCAAACAGCACATCCTTTTGTAAAGGAGCATCTAGAAGTTTAGCTTTCACATGATCAGGTAAATTTTGTTCCCTAAGCCAAGCGTGTCTGCGAATGACTGATCCTGTAGCTGCCGCTCTACTTGAGGCCTCTAGGGCATCATAACCACATTGTAAAGTGTGTTTACCCACTTGTTCTGCACTATGCATCATATCCTGTAACTCCTTTAAATCATGTTGTTCAGGTTGAGACATTTTGTTCCTCAATTGTGATAACAGGAACTGTTGATATTTAAGCATATGAAACTGACAATTTAAAGCCCTCATGGCTAGGGTGGCCGAGGTATATACCTTTTTCCCCCACCTTTCCAAAGATCTTGATTCCCTTTCTGCAGGAAGTGGATTTTTGGCAGTGGAGGCCTTCAATCCCTTGGGGCCTTGTGAAATGGTTTCAGGGTCAGCA
Source organism: Protopterus annectens (assembly GCF_019279795.1). Classification (NCBI taxonomy): domain Eukaryota; kingdom Metazoa; phylum Chordata; order Ceratodontiformes; family Protopteridae; genus Protopterus; species Protopterus annectens. The sequence continues at coordinate 1,118,962,519 of NC_056737.1, read as the reverse complement.
TTATGGCTTTTGAAGAGAAATTGGTGAGAGCTGGGTACTCTGTAATACCTATCAGGTTTGACTGGTGCAGGAGGCAGAGAATCCGGGTTAAGACAAGCCTCGAATAGACATCATCCAGTATGTCCAAAACAGGGGGTATAGCCAGAGGTCTGTGTTGAGGTAACAAAAGAAATTCCCTAAGTCTTTTCTTGGAATCTGAAAAGTCTTGGCCTTCCCAATGGAAGTGTTCCCTCAAGGTGTGTAAGGTTTCCCCAAAGGAAAAATCCTCAGGAGGGGATACAGAGGGAATGGACTGTTCTGCATCCGAATCCTCAAAAGGAGAGTAAGAGTGTTCCTCTGCATCAGAATGTTCTGATAAAATGGATCCCTGATCAGAAGAGGGAGAATCTTCCTCCACTCTGGGTCTCTCGTCTGGAGGGGGTTGAGAACCTCTGATAAGAGTAATTAAATCCTCAGCCATTCTAAGCATCTGTTTTTTAGGCATGGGACCTGGAGATGGGCCCTGTACAACAGGCCTCATGGGCTGCCTGGCTGCTTTGGATTTAGTAAAGGCCTTAATTGAAAAAGAAGATGAGGGCCTAAATACACCATGGGTGGAGGTGGACCTGTCCACATTAGTAGGCTCAACATTAGCAGAGGCTTCGGTTGTAGTCTGGGAAAGGGCCGAAGACCCAGCGGTCTCGGGTACAGAGGACACCGCCAAAGAAGTGTCGTCGGTAGTCAGGGACTGCAAAGGCGTCTCGCTGAGAACCGGACCACGTGTAGCCTGTTTTGGCGTGGTGTCGGCGGGGACCGCGGGCCTCGCGTGTCGGTCCTTTTCCTTGCGTTTTTTGGTCAAAACGGTAGTCGGAGTGTCCGACGACATTTTATAATCAAAAGCTTTACCAAAGTAGTGCTGGGCGAACTCCGCCCGACGCTTAATAGTGCGTTTATTGAAGGTAGCGCAAAAGCTACAGCCCGAGACGTCGTGGTCTGGGCCCAAACAAGGTATGCAGCGGGAATGGAAATCCTTATGCGGTATTTGCTTCCCACAAGAAATACAATTATTAACTTTTTCTGACATCGGTCTGAGGCAAGAAAAGTTTCCCCAACGGGGTACTTAGCTTTAATGAAGACTTCGGATTCCAAAATATTCGTAATTCAGGAGCTGGCCGACCGGCACTTGCGAACTGCTTCTGCTTCGGGCACCGCGCGGCAAAAAAGACTGAAGAACATGGCGTCGGCTGTGTCTTATATACTCAGGCCTCACTGACGTCAGAAGAGAAAGCGACGACAACCGACGCCGGACCAAGACTTTGGAATTCGGCCGACCGAGGGACCGCCTGACGGCAGAGAACCCATATGTGATTACTGCAGCTGTATGCACGATGAACATCTTGAGGAAGGATCCATGGTGGTGAGTGTGACACGCTCTTTAGGAGAGGATACCAGTGCTGTCGTGGCCAGTCTGGAGCAGTCTGGAGCAATGAGAATCATCTGTGGCTTCTCTGCTCTGGTTTTTAATAGGACTTTGGCCGGTAGAGGCGGGAAGGCATAGACTGTCAATGTTGTCCAACTGAAAGAGAGTGCGTCCACTTTCCAGGCCTGTGGATGACAGGTCCTTGAGCAGAATTTTTCCAACTGGTAATTTCTGTGGGTAGCAAATAGATCTATGTCTGGCTGTCCCCATGCCTGAGTTATCTTTGAGAAGACTTGAGGATGCATATCTCTGCTTAAGTTGTCTGCCAGTGTGTTTTCCTTCCCTGGCAGGAATTGTGCCTGTAGTTGAATTTGTAATTCCAGTGCTGTGTTCCACAGGGTCATGGCTTGCCTGCACAGGGGGTATGAATGCGTTCCCCCCTGTTTGTTTATGTACCACATGACTGTGGTGTTGTCTGTCCTTATTAATAGCTGGCCTGGATGCAGTAGGTCTTTGAATGTCATAAGAGCATTTTGTACGGCTAGCAACTCCTTTTGGTTGATGTGTAGGTGCATCTCTTTTTGGGACCATTTTCCCTGCCATGTGTGCTCCCCAGGCGTAGTCTGAGGCATCTGTTGTGATGATTTGAGTTGCTTGTGGTAAACAGAAAGGGGGACCTGTGTTTCTTTGGCATGCTTGAGCCCACCACAAAAATTCCTTTTGAAGGCATGGAATGAGCAGTATAATTGTTTCCAAGCTGTGGCTGTGCTGAGACCATAGGTTTTTTTAGGTACCATTGTAGTTTCCTCATATGCAGCTTTGCAAATGGTATTAGTAGGATGCAAGATGCCATGAAACCCAGAGCCTGCAGGATTTTCCTTGCAGTTAGCCTGGTTAAAGTTGCCATTTTGTTGTAGTATTGAGACAGTTGCCCTTGTTTGTCTGGCGTGAGGTAGGCCATCTGGGTTGTTGTATTTAAGCTGGCACCCAGGAAAATTATCTGTTGAGAAGGTATTAGTTTTGATTTCTTTTTGTTTACTGTGTACCCCAGGCAGTTTAACTGTTTTATTACAAACGCCACATGTTGCAATAGAAGGTCCTTTCTGTCTGCTTGGATCAGGCAGTTGTCCAGATATGGGTAGATTTGGATTCCTCGTTGTCTGCAGAAGGCAATTACTGATGCCAGGCATTTAGTAAACACTCTGGGCGCAGTAGATAAGCCAAAGGGCAATGCAGAGAATTGGTAATGGGTTGAACCTGCAAGAAATCTGAGGTATCTTCTGCAATCTTGTCTGATAGGGACATGCAGGTATGCCTCCTTGAGGTCCAACGTTACCAGCCAAGACTCCTTGCCCAGCATGGGAAGAAGCTGCTGTAATGTGAGCATCTTGAATTTTGGTACCTCTAGATATGGGTTTAGAATAGATAGGTCTAAGATGGGTCTCCAATCCTTGTCCTTCCTTGGTACCAGAAATAGCCTTGAATAAAAACCTTGATCTTGTTCTTTTGCAGGTACCTCTTGAATTGCTTTCATATCCATGAGAGCGGAAATTTGCCTTTGTGCCTCTGCCCATTGATTTTGTGGCAGGTTTGGCATGCCTCTCATTTTTGGAAGGGTGTGAAAGTGGAACCTGTAGCCTCTGTCTATAATATCCAGAATCCATTTGTCCTGTGTAACAATGTGCCAGTTTTTTTGAAAATAAGGCCAGTTTTCCGCCCAAAGGTGCTGCCATTATATCTTTGTTTGGCATGCATAGGGGAAAGTCATTCTATCTGTTTTCTAAATGACTGTGGCCTATCTTCTCCACCTCTGGGGGCTGGTGTTTGCCACTGTCTAGCTCTGTAAGATCCTTGAGGTTGTCCTCTACCCCTTGGGCGTCTGTATCTGCCCCTTTGGGGTCTGTCCGTGGCTGGAAAGGACCAATTTTTTGAAGGCCAGTTTCTGCTGAAGCGTGGAGGCTGCACCTGCAAGAAATCTTTAACTGTTTGCATAGATTTTGCTTTTTCCTCCATTTTCTTTAGTACCTCCTCAGCTTTAGCACCGAACAATACATCTTTTTGTAGTGGTGCATCTAATAACTTTGCTTTGACATGATCTGATAAGGTTTGCTCTTTGAGCCAAGCATGTCTACGTATGACAGACCCCGTTACAGCAGCTCTGCATGAGGCCTCTAGAGCATCAAAAAGTACAGTTTTGTACCTACCATAAATGTAGATGTTCGAGGATCCACATTGCTGCAGTCCTAACTATTGGGGTAGTCCGCTGTCCAGTCGGCCCGAATACCAAAGTATATGGCTGACGTCGGTCAGGGCGCATTAGACTGACGTCAGTACATCAGGGTACTAATGCGCATGACCGACGTCATATCCTCAGTCTTTTCTTGCCCCAGATGTCAGAAGACCCTGAAAAGATAAGGCCAAAAACCAAAACTCCCAACATACCTGCACCAAAATATATATATATATATACAAAATATACAAAATTAGCAGAATATAACCTCACCTACACAACCACCCCTAAACACAGAGGGGAAGGAGGGAGTGTAAATTGGACTGCAGCAATGTGGATCCTCGAACATCTACATTTATGGTAGGTACAAAACTGTACTATGTTCTTCATTCCACATTGCTGCAGTCCTAACTATTGGGTAGAATCCCAAAGCAGAGGTAAGGGAGGCTGGCAAATCATAAGGAAGCAGGAACTGACAACATGCCCTGCAAAATAGCTGTGGCAAAACCAGCCCTAGACTTAGAGTAGAGAGGAAGGTGATAATGCTTAGAGAAAGTATGCACTGAACTCCAAGTAGCTGCCTCCAAAATATCCTTAGTTGCCACCCCCTCAGAAATGCTGTTGAAGTGGCAGTAGCCCTAGTGGAATGAGGCCTAATCCCAGCTGGAATCTCCTTGCCATGATGGGAATAACAAAATGTAATGCAACACCCAATCCATCTAGAAATAGTTTGTTTTGACACAGGCTTGCCCTGAGAACTCAAAGCAAAAGAAACAAACAACTGCTGAGACTGCCTAAAATCCTTAGTCCTGCTCAAATAATAACGCAATTGCCTGTGTACATCTAAAGTGTGCAAAATCTTTTCCCCTTTATTTTGGGGATCTGCATAAAACGTAGGCAAATGAATAGTTTGGTTTAAAGCCACACTAGAAACCACTTTAGGCATAAAGGAAGGATTAGTACGTAATGATACCCTATCCTTATGAAAAATCAAAAGGCTCAACCGCCATAAGGGCCTGTAACTCAGAAACCCTTCTTGCAGAAGTAATGGCCAACAAAAAGCAGTCTTCCATGACAAGTATTTCAGTTCAGCAGTAGCTGCAGGCTCAAAAGGTTGTAGAGTAAGTTTCTCCAACACAAAATTGAGATCCCAAGCAGGAGTAGGAGCTCTACGGGGGTCTTATATTCTTTGCCCCTCTAAGAAATTGCTTGAACAAAGGATGTGAAAACAATGGTGGGTCACAATCATAGTGAGCTGAAATTGCTGCAGCATGAATCTTAATGGAAGAGAAAGACAAACCTTTGTCCAATAACTCAGTAAGATATTGAAGAGCCACACTCAAATTAGGCTCTGAAATCTCCAAATTCTTTGCTGCAGTCCAAAATAAAAATCTCTTCCATTTTTCTCGACACTTTCCTTGTACTAGGTCTTCTGGCTTCCATAATCACATTTAAAACTTGTTGAGGAAGTTGAGACCTGCTGTCTTTCAAAACAGAATATGCCAGGCTGTTAGATGAAGAGAGTGAAGCTTGACATTTAGCAGACGACCGTCCTTCTGAGACAACAGATGTGGAATCAAGGGTAAAGGCCATGGAGGCTTCTTTACCAGACTCCTCAGTAATGGGTACCAGTGCTGCCGAGGCCAATCTGGAGCTATTAAAATCATCCTTGGCTTGTCTTGTCTGACCTTTAGAAGCACCTTTGGAAGAAGAGGCAGAGGTGGAAACGCATACACATGAAGATTTTTCCAACTGAAAGAAAGAGCATCCACTTTCCAAGCTGTGTGATGAAACCTCTTTGTGCAAAACTTTGGCAGCTGGTGGTTTAGTGGAGAAGCGAACAGATCTATGTCTGGAGTTCCCCAGGACACTGTCAACCTTTGAAATACATGAAGATCCAGTTTCCACTGTGGGGATCCATGATTTGTCTGCTTAACACATCTGCAAAGGAGTTCTGTGCTCCGCAGAAACCTTGCCTGAAGAGTTAGTTGCAAGCTGAGCGCAGTCTCCCATAAAATCATTGCTTGCCTGCACAATGGGTAAGAATGTGTTCCCCTTGTTTGTTGAAGTACCACATGACAGTTGTGTTGTCTGTTAGAATCAACACCTGCCCTGGAAGAAGTAACTCCTTGAAAGCCATTAATGCAAACTGGACTGCTAACATCTCCTTCATGTTGATATGTAGATGCTGTAGTCTGGCAGGCCACTTGTCTTGTATCCACTTTCCATTTAGATGAGCTCCCAAGCAATGTCTGAGGCATCTGTCGTTAGAATTTGACTCGCCTCTGGCCGGGTCACAGAGAGTCCCTTGTTTAGGTGACATTCCTGAGCCCACCACAAAAATTCCTTTTGAATGCAAGGTATTATTTGAATGACAGTGTCCAAATCCTGGCAGTGCTGTGTCCATACATTTTGAGATACCATTGTAGCTTCCTCATATGCAGTTTGGCATTGGGAAGCACCAGAATACAAGATGCCATGAACCCTAAGGCTTGAAGGACTGTCCTTGCAGTCAGCCCGGACTGAAGAGATAGTTGATGGAAGTAACTGGAAAGATTCTTTTGTTTGTCCGGGGTTAAAAGGCCATCTGGGCTGCTGTATTCAGTCTCACACCCAGAAAGCACATGTCTTGAGAGGGTACTAGACTGGACTTTATTTCGCTCACAGAATACCCTAGGCATCTTAGCACTGCTATGACATATTCCAAATGCTGTAGAAGGTCTTCCTTTTCTTGAGCCAGAATCAGGCAATCGTCCAAGTAAGGATAGATTTGAATTCCTTGTAGCCTGAAGTAAGCTATCACTGGAGCCAGAACCTTTGTGAATACTCTGGGCAGTAGATAAGCCAAAGGGCAATGCAGAGAACTGATAATGAGAATTTCCAGCTCGAAAACGCAGATACTTTCTGCAACTTAGTCTTATAGGCACATGAAGGTAAGCTTCCTTGAGATCTAAAGTTACCATCCAGTGATCTTTGCCCAGCAGAGGTAAAAGCTGTTGTAACGTCAACATTTTGAACTTGGGAATGTCCAGATAAGTGTTGAGGATAGATAAATCCAAAATTGGTCTCCACGTGTTCCCCTTCTTTGGTACTAGGAACAGGCGAGAATAAAATCCTAGGCCCCTTTCTGGCACAGGAACCGGCTGAATGGCCCCTATTTGGAGTAACTGAGAAACTTGCTTGTGAGCCTCTTGTCTTTGTAGAGGAGGAATGTCTGGCATGCCTTTGAAAGGAGGCAAGGTATGGAAATAAAACCTGTAACCGTGGTGAATGATATCCAGAACCCATCTGTCTTGGGTAATTAAATCCCAATTTTCTTTGAAAAGAGACAGTCTTCCTCCCAACGGTGCTGCCAGGCGAGAATGAACTGGCAGCTGAAAAGGCAGGTCATTGGGTCTGCTTACGAAAGGACTGACCCCTGCCCTCACCAGAAGTCTGAGCAGGGGAACTCCCTGTTCTAGGCCTAAAGGAACCCTGAGCTCTGCCCCTACCACGCCTAGACCTACCCCTAGACTGGGAATCATAAGCAGGATAAGTCCATCCCTTAGCAGGCCAATTTCTACTAAACTTCGGAGGCTGCACCTGCAAGAAATCTTTAACAGTTTGCATAGACTTAGCCTTGTCCTCCATTTTCTTCAAAACTGCTTCTACAGGCGAACCAAACAACACATCAGACTGCAAGGGAGCATCCAAAATCCGTGTCTTAACATGCTCAGCTAAATTCTAATCTCTCAACCAGGCGTGCCTACGAAGAACAGAACCAGTGGCAGCCACCCTGGAGGAGGCCTGCACAGCATCAAAACCACATTGCAAGGAATGTTTACCCACCTGTTCAGACACATGAACTAAATCCTGCAACTCTTTACACTCAATACCTTCCGCCAGAGCATCCACCTTAGATTTCAACTGTGAAAGAAGATAATTCTGATATTTTAACATATGAAACTGACAATTCAACGCCCTCATGGCTAAAGTGGAAGAAGTATACACTTTCTTTCCCCATCTATCCAAAGCCCTTGCCTCTTTATCAGGAGGGACAGGATTTTTAACAACTGAGGCCTTCACACCTTTAGGCCCCTGAGAGACAGTTTCGGGTCTGCCCTAGGACTCTTAAAAGATACTTATGAGCTTCAGGCACCCTATAATACCTATCCGGTTTAACTGGGGCAGGAGGCAAAGAATCAGGATTCAGGGAAGCCTCTGCAAAAACATCTTCCACCACATTCAAAACAGGAGGTATAGCTAAAGGCCTATGCTGGGGTAAAACAAGAATTCCCTAAGCCTTTTCCTGGAATCAGAGAAATCTTGACCTTCCCATTTAAAATGCTCCCTCATGGAATGCAGAGTCTCTGAAAATGAAAAATCCTCAGGAGGGAAAGCTGAAGGAGTAGAATCATCCACATCAGAATCAGAATAAGGAGGGTACTCCTGCAAGTCTTCAGCCCAAGACTCAGAAGCCTCCGAGCATTGCTCAAAACTCTCAAACTCAGGTTCCACCCTAGGCCTCTTATCAGGAGGGGGCATAGAACCCCTTATCATAGTAATCAAATCCTCTGCCATTTTAAGCATATGTTTCTTAGGCAAAGACCCTGAAGCACTAGGAGAAACCCCCACTGAAGCAAAACTCGGCCTGCCCCTCAAAGCAGCCTTGGAAACAGAAGGGGAGGCTCTGACCACCTTAGGAAGAGAGGGAGGAACAGCCACCTGAGAAGCCCCCTCAGCCTGGCCTACTTCCTGAGAGGATACATCCTGTAACAGTAAAGTCTCTCCTGAGACTCCAAAGAAACACCTGGCAAAACCTCCGGCTCCACTGAGCCCTCTAAAGAACTGACGTCTGGGACTGTCGGTTCTTCCACTCTAGGCTTTGCTGTTTTGTCCTTGCGCTTTTTAGTCGAAGCGCCGGAGCATCCGACGGCATTTTATAATTACAACGCTTCCCAAACACTAACCTGGCACAGTCTAACCTTCTCTTAATAGTGCGTTTGTTAAATCTAGCACAAGAGCGCATCCAACAACGCCGTGCTCAGGCCCTAAACAAGGTATACACAAAGTATGGTAATCCCTATGAGGTATCTGTTTCCCACAAGAAATACAGTTATTCACTTTTTCTGACATCCGGTTAAATACTGAGGCAAGAAAACCAAAATATTCCCCAACGGGTACTTAGCCAACTTTGATTCGGTCTGAAACTCTGGCTTCAGAAACTTTCAGAACGCCAACCTGCACTCGCAAAATTGCTTCTGCATCGGACCATGCGGCAAAAAAGACAGAGGATATGACGTCGGTCATGCGCATTAGTACCCTGACGTACTGACGTCAGTCTAATGCGCCCTGACCGACGTCAGCCATATACTTTGGTATTCGGGCCGACTGGACAGCGGACTACCCCAATAGTTAGGACTGCAGCAATGTGGAATGAAGAACATCCACACTGCAAGGTATGTTTCCCCACTTGTTCTGCTCCATGCAACAAATCCTGCAACTCTTTCAAGTCTGGCTGTTCTGTTTGTGTCATTTTGCCTTTCAGCTGAGATAGCAAGAACTGTTGGTATTTCAACATATGAAATTGACAGTTTAATGCCCTCATGGTTAAAGTGGCTGATGTATACACCTTTTTCCCCCACCTTTCTAATGCTCTAGAATCTCTCCCTGAAGGCAAAGGGTTTTAGCAGTAGAGGCCCTAATCCCCTTGGGACCCTGTGAAATTGTTTCTGGGTCAGCAGTATGGCTTTTATAAAGGAACTGGTGAGAATCAGGAACCCGGTAATATCTGTCTGGTTTAACAGGGGCTGGAGGTAATGAGTCTGGATTAAGACTGGCTTCTGCGTACACATCATCCAAAATATCTAAGACAGGAGAATAGCCAGGGGCCTATGCTGGGGAAGTAGTAGAAATTCCCTGAGCCTTTTCTTGGAATCTGAGTAATCTTGGCCTTCCCAGTGGAAGTGCTCTCTCAATGTATGCAGGGTTTCCCCAAAAGAGAAGTCCTCAGGGGGGGAGACCGAGGGAATAGACTCCTCAGCATCAGGGTCTTCAAATGGGGAATAGGTGTAATCCTGGTCCTCAGAATGGTCTGAAGTAATAGAAGCCTGGTCTGAGGAAGGGTAGTCTTCCTCCATCCTGGGCCTTTTGTCTGAGGGGGGTTGAGAACCCCTGATGAGAGTAATCAAATACTCAGCCATTTTAAGCATCTGTTTTTTAGGCATGGGGCCTTGAGGGGGGGTCTGAGGCCCTTGTTTTTTAATTTTCATTGCAGCTTTAGACTTAGTGAATGATTTAATAGAGGAGGTGGTAGGCCTGAAAACGCCTTCAGAAATGGCAGGCCTCGCTAAAATTTCGGTTTCCCCGCCAAGAGTGGCGTCGGTATCTACAGTGGGAATGGAGACCGAGGATCCTGCGACCTCGGGTACTGAAGTCGCCGGTAAAATAGTTTCATCGGTAGTCAGGGGCTGCGTAGGCGACTCGCTGGGAACCGGAGAACCTGTAGTCGGCCTAAGCGTGATCTCAGTACTCGGTGCAGGCCTCGGATGCCTATCCTTATCCTTGCGTTTTTTGCCTAAAACTGGCGTCGGAGCATCCGACGACATGATATAATTAAATTTTTTGCCAAAGTAACGAATGGCGAACTCCGCCCGGTGCTTAATAGTGCGCTTGTTAAACCTAGCACAAAAATGGCAGGCCGAGACGTCGTGGTCTGGCCCTAAGCAAGGTATACAATACAGTAAGAGTGAAAATCCTTATGCGGTATTTGCTTCCCACAAGAAATGCAATTATTAACTTTGTGATGACTGCAGCTGTATGCACGATGAACATCTGAAAGTGCATGGAGCCTGCCCTAAAGCGTAGGTATTTCCTGCAAGATTCCCTTATTGGAATGTGCAAGTAACCTTCCTTTAAGTCTAAGGTTGCCAACCAGGCATCTTTGCCTATCATAGGAAGCAGCCGTTGAAGTGTTAGCATCTTGAATTTTGGGATTACCAAAAAAGTGTTTAGAATAGAGAGGTCCAGGATAGGATGCCAGAAGCGGTCTTTTCTGGGTACCAGGAAAAGTCTTGAATAAAACCTTGTCCCCTTTCTTCTGCTGGGACAGGTTGAATAGCCCTGATACTTAGAAGAGAGAGAACCTGCTGTTGAGCCTCTGCCCACTGATTTGGGGGTAGATCTGGCCAACCGTTTGGGGTTGGTAAAGTGTGGAAGTGGAATCTGTATCTTTGGAAAACTATATTTAAAACCCATTTGTCCTGGGTAATGAGTTCCCATTTTTTTGCATGCAGGGCAATCTTTCCTCCTAAGGGAGCAGGTAGTTGAGCAGGGCTTGGAAGGGTTAAGGTTAAGTCATTGCGCCATTTTTCCGTAGGGGGGTGGCTTACGACTCCCTGCTTTGAAGTGGGGAGTCTCTACTGCTTAGGCCTGTGCGTAGCCTGAGACTGTAACCTAGGTGGTCTGCTGTTCCTGGGTTTGGACTGAGAAGGCCTGGAAGAGGCTGGAAAGGACCAATTCTTTGAAGGCCAATGCCTACTAAATCTGGGAGGCTGAACTTGCAGGACATCGTTAACAGTTTGCATAGATTTAGCTTTTTCCTCCATCTTTTTGAGGACTTCTGTTTTGTTGCAGGCAGTCTTGGTTTAAGGGAGCATCCAGTAATTAAGCTCTAACATGATCTGGCAAGTTTTGCTCCTTAAGCCAAGCATGCCTTCTAAGTACAGACCTAGTGACAGCAGCCCTGCAAGAGGCTTCTAAAGAGTCAAAACCACATTGCAAAGTATGTTTACCAACTTGTTCTGCAGAATGCATTAAATCCTGTAATTCCTTGTGTTCAGCACAGTCAGGAATCAACATCATTTTCTGTTTAAACAGTCTCATAATATGCTGCTGGTACTTTAACATATGAAACTGGCAATTTAAAGCCCTAATGGCCAAAGTAGCAGAAGTATATACCTTCTTACCCCATCTGTGCAAGTCTCTAGAATCTCTAACAGAAGGGGTAGGGTTTTTGGCAGCAGTAGCCTTAATGCCCTTTGGTCCTTGAGAAATGGCCTCTGGATCCGCAGTAGGATTCTTGAAGAGGAACTTGTGAGAGTCAGGTACCCTGTAATACCTGTTAGGTTTTCTGGGAGCTGGACGTAAAGTGTCTGGGGAAATGCTAGATTCCAAGAAAGCATCATCTACAATGTCCAGAACAGGAGGGATAGCTAAAGGCCTATGTTGAGGGAGGAGTAAGAATTCCCTAAGCCTCTTTTTGGAGTCAGAGTAATCCTGGCTTTCCCAGCGGAAATGCCCCCTAAGAGTGTGCAAGTTTTCACCAAAAGAGAAATCTTCTGGAGGGGAAGCAGAGGGAATGGAATCATCTGCATCAGAGTCCTCTACTAGGTAGATAGGGGCAAATCCTGGTAATCAGAAGAAACAGAAATATCAGATTCCTGATCAGAAGAATCAGAAGGAAAATCAGTTCTAGGTCTCTTAGAGGGGGAAGGCTGGCTTCTCCTAATTAAGGTAATAAAGTCTATAGCCATTCTAAGCATTTGTTTTTTAGGCATATCGTCCTGAGCATGTGGTTTGGACATTGGTTTTCTAGGCATGGGTCGAGTTTTAGGCCTGGATGAAGAAGAAGATGGCGTTAGTTTAAAATGAAAGTCTGTAGGCCTGAATACACCCTCAGAAGCCGGTGCCTGCACAGCGGCTCCGGGCTCATCCAAGGTAGAGGCATCCACAGGTTCCATAGTTGAAGAAGCATCTCGTTGCATACCGAACTCTGAATGGGTCTCAGTAGAGGCCTGCGAATCTGAAGTAATGGGTTTCAGGGGCTGCAAAAGCACCTGAGTACCGGCAGACTGGCAACTAACTTAACGGAAGCATCGTTGGCAGTTCTGGACCTATGTGGTCTGTCTCTGTCTTTATACTTACGTTTTTTTCGGAATATCGGTAGTCGGATGGCTTACCGAAGCCATTACTGGATAGTTATACCGAGTACCAAAATAATTTGCTGCAAATATAGACCGACGACGAATAGTTTGGGGTTGAATAAGGCACAAAACCAACAGCAAGGGATGTTGTGGTCTGGGCCTAAGCAAGGAATGCAGTACAAATTAAAATCTTTATAAGGTATTTGCTTTCCACAGGTAATACAATTGTTAACTTTTACTGACATTTGTTAAGAGAAAGAAAAAGGATCCCCAACAGGGTACTTAGCTTTTTTGAAGACTTCGGTTCTGAAACTCGAAAACGAAAATTTCAGGAGTCAGCCGACCGGCACTTGCAAACTGCTTCTGCTTCGGGCACCGTGTGACAAGAAAGACTGGTGTAATGGCATCAGCTGCATGTTTTATACCCCTGACAACCTCACGTCATGGAAGAAGAGACAGCATCTGATGCAGGAATCCAAGACTCTGGTATTCGGGCCGGCTGAGGGCTACCTGCAGGCAGAAAACCCAAATGCGATGACTGCAACAGTGAAACACGAAGACCATCCATAGACATCCTCCTCTTCTATATGCTGAAGTATTCATCACGTTAGGGAGTTCGCCTGCAGCTGACTCGTACATCCAGCCAGTATATAAAAGTCTAAATGCTACTGTAAGTTACATGCGACATTGTACATCATCTCAAGTACGTCGGCCATAAAGAGACGTCGGGTATAAAGTGGACGTTAGCACATCCCAAGCTCAGAACTGAATGCTGCCAAGCACAAGCCTGAGCCTAGGTAAGAAAATATGTCACCAGGGGACCAAGCAAGCGTCAGGGCAAAAGCAGAATGGGTAAGTAATACTGCAGTGTACAGAAGAGAAGGACATCTATGGTTATGGTAAGATTTTACACAACTATTCTATGTCCTTCTATTCATATACTGCAGTATTCATCACATTATGAGGACTCCCAAAGCTCAAGCTTAGGAAGAGGGTAGAGGAGCAGAATCTTTTTCTACAAAACCATGTAGGACAGCTCTGGCAAGCCCAACCCTGGACCTGGAGATGACATCTAGTTTGTAATGTTTAGTGAAAGTATGAACGGAGGGCTAGGTAGCTGCCTCCAGGATAGAGCAAGTGTCCAAGCCTTTGGACTAGGATAAACAAACCAACCAACAAGGAAAGTATTCTAGACTGGATCCTAGTTAATAACCAACCCCAACTGTGCACAGCTGGTACTCTCCCTGATGACCTCAGCGACCACTGTCTAACCTATATCATAAAACATAAGGCAGGAAACCCTCACCATCCCAAATATAAAACATTTAGAAACGGGAAAAACTTTGATGCTGCTATATTCCAAAATTAATTAAAAGCAGCTGACTGGTCAAAACTAAAAAATCTAAGATTAGAGGAGGCCATAGATCACTTTAACACTAAATTCCTAAGTATCCTTGAATACCATGCTCCAGCATGTACAATAAAAACTAGATCAAATACAGCACCATGGCTCACAAAAGATACCAAAGCAAAAATCAAAACTAGAGACAGAGCCTGGGCCAGCTGGAGAACAACCAAAGCAACACTTGATCAGCTAAAATATTGTCAACTCAGGAATGATACAAAAAAATCTATTTTACTGGATAAAAAAAGCTTCTACCAAAATCTCCTACAAAACACCACAACAAACCTCAAAAGTTCTGGGCAGGCTTAAATCAACTACTTTGTCCAGGTCACTCCACCACCCAAACCCCGGCTAACTACACCCATAGTTCCCCAGAGACAATAGCTAGAGCCTTTAATAACTTTTTCACTGAAACAATCCAATCCCTAGCAAATCAACTAACCCCCTCTAACTTAAACCACATGCCTAAACTACCTAATAATCACCCGGAATTTGGCTTCCAACCAATATCCACTAGTTTTATCAAAACACTTCTAAAAAATCTGAAACCTACCACCCTCGCTGCTGATCTCCTCCCTGCAGAGTACCTGCAAAAAATAGCTGCAGATGCCATTGCATATCCCATACCTATCCTCATCAACAGAACCTCATCCAAAAATGCTATCCCCTCCCTCTGGAAAATATCTCACATCATCCCACTCCATAAAGGTGGTAGCTCCTCAGACATATCCAACTATAGACCCATTGCCATTCTTTCCCCACTAGCCAAAATAATGGAGAAATGTGTACACAAGCAACTAATGCAATACCTTTCACAGAATAACTTACTATCTGACTCCCAGCATGGTTTCAGGCCATACCACAGTACCACCTCAGCCCTCCTTTCCTTTACTACTGCCATAAACCAAAACAGGAATGACAATAGGCTAACCTCTGCCCTCTTTCTTGACCTATCAAAAGACTTTGACATGGTCAACCATTAACTTCTCATTCTTTCACTAAAATCTATTTCCCTCAACAAGCCTGCTATCCAGTGGTTCCAGTCCTACCTGACTGGCAGACAGCAGGCAGTACTATGACAGGGCAAACTCTCCAGCCAGTTACTCTCACACTTGGTGTCCCTCAAGGGTCCATACTAGGTCCACTACTTTTCTCTATTTTTACCTCCACACTGCTATCCCTAAAGCCACCTGCATCCAATACGCAGATAATTCCACTCTCATCTGCTCAGCCACCTCCCCATCAGACTTGCAAATCTTAACCCAAAATACATTTAACACTATCGAGAACTGACTCACCAATCAATGCCTTCTTCTGAACCCCAATAAAACTAAACTTCTACTCTTCTCTCCCACTAGTAGATCCACCACACTTTCATTCTCTGTCACATCTAACAATGATACCACTATTTCCCCAGATAATCACACCAAACTGCTAGGGGTTATCATAGACAATAATCTCAAATTGGACCTACAGGTCAACAAAACCATACAGACCATCAATAAGAAGCATGGATCACTGTACAGAAACAAGACATTTTTAACCCCACTGGCTAGGACTGCAATCGCCCATCACACCTACTCTCTTATATGCCTCAACAATTCCGAACTAGGTAAGCTGTCCCATAGCTACAATCATATTGCCAGATTCGACACTGGCTCCACCTACAGAACCCACCACTGCCAGAACCTTAAACAACTAGAGTGGCTAGAACTGCCCAGCTTAATTCAATTTATGGCGCACAAAATTTGTACCACCCTGAGGATACCCCCTCACTTAAAAATATTATTAAGCCATATAGCAATCTAAGATTCCTACGGTCAGCCGATAAACTTCTGGTCCAAACCCACAAAGCTAATAACTCTGCTGGTGAAGCCCTGTTTGCCAACTTCATTGGCAAAACCTGGAATTTGTTGCCAAACTATATATCCCTACAATCCTCCAAAAGTCTCTTCAAAAAAACCTCAAACAGTATCTCAAAGTGAATTGGCTATGCCCATGTACCAACCCTGATTAAGTTATAAACAAAAAGCATATTCTGCAATTATCATAACTTGTAACTATCACCAAGCTGTGCTTCCAATAATTCTCTGTCCATGACAATTGTGAGTCCCTACTAGGGAATCACTACTAACCCATTGTATATAATCACTTTGTTTTTATAATGGTTTGCTAACTTCTGTGTAATCTATGTAAGTTTTGTCTTTGTGGAGCTTTTCTCCCCAGGCCTCCGCTGAAAAGGGACATGTATCCAGTCGGACTATCCCGGTAAACAAATGAAAAATAAATAAATAAAAGAAGGCCTGAGGAAGACAATGCTCTAGTAGAATGTGCCCTCACAGGAAAAGAAAGAAACTTACCATGGGTTGAATAACAGAAGGAAATAGCTTTAGAAATACAGGAAGAGATAGTTTGCTTGGAAACTGGCTAACCCAGGGCCCTTGGATTGTAGGACACTAACAGATGTTCAGATTTACAGATAAGTTTAGTTTTATCCAGATAGTATCCGAGTTGTCTGTGTACATCCAAAGTGTGTAGATTCCTCTCACTGGGGGATTGGGAAGAAGAAAAAATGGTGGGAAGGTTGACAGACTGATTGAGGGATAACTCATTAACCACCTTGGGCATAAAGGAGGGACTGGTATGCATGTCTCTGTGGAGAATTAGACATTAGACGTTGCAGTTCAGAGACCCCTCTGGTGGAAGTAATGGCCACCAGCAGAACAGTTTTCCATGTGCAATGTTGCAGGGACGAGGAACTTGCTGGCTGAAATGGGGCCAGGGTAAGTTTCTCCAACACAAAACTGACACCCCAAGGAGGAGAAACTGGCTTCCTTGGTGGTCTAATATGAAGGACGCCTTTAAGGAACAGTTTATCTTCTAAACTATAGGCTAAAGGAGGTGATATAGGCAGACAAGCTGAGACAGTTGAAAGGTGCGCTTTCACAGAATAGGGCAAGCCATCCTTCATCAGTTCACACAGACAGGACAAAACCACTGAAATATCCATCAACAGTGGTTGTAGATCCTTTTTGATACACCAGATGGAAAACCTCTTCTATTTGGAAACATAGGATTTTCAGTAGTGGGTTTTCTGGCCTCCTGCAGAAAGTACAGTTTTGTACCTACCATAAATGTAGATGTTCGAGGGCTATTACAGCTGCAGTAATTACATATGGGTTTTCAGCCGGCAGGCGGTCCCTCGGTCGGCCGAATTCCAAAGTCTTGGTCCGGCGTCGGTTGTTGTCGCGTACTCTTCTGATGTCAGGAAGGCTAGAGTATAAAAGACACAGCCGACGCCATCTTCTTCAGTCTTTCTTGCCCCAGATGTCAGGTGCCCCCAAAAGGAAGGCAATACATAAATTAGTGTAATACACAAAAGTAAGCAAATAAAACATAGTAGGATAACCCAGTCAGCAGGTATGAATAGGTATTCAAACCCCAAGGTCTTACCAAGAGGGGAAGGAGGGTGGGAAACCTGTACTGCAGCTGTAATAGCCCTCGAACATCTACATTTATGGTAGGTACAAAACTGTACTATGTTCATCGTGCATTACAGCTGCAGTAATTACATATGGGTAGAATCCCAAAGCTATGTATAGGGTGGTAGGTACTATAGCGAACTGGGTTGAGCTAGAATGCCCTGCAAAACTGCAGTGGCAAAGCCTGCTCTTGTTCTGGAGTATAAAGGCAGATGGTAATGCTTTGTGAAGGTATGTACAGAACTCCAAGTGGCTGCCTCCAAGATATCTTTAGTAGGCACTCCTCTGAGGAAGGCTGTAGAGGTGGCTGTGGCCCTAGTGGAGTGTGATCTGATATCAGTAGGTGAAGCTTTCCATGATAGGAATAACAGAAGCGTATGCAGTGACCAATCCACTTGGAAATGGTCTGTTTAGTTACAGGTTTCCCTTGCCCCCCCACAGCATAGGAAACTAGGAGTTGATCTGATTTTCTGAATGGCTTGGTTCTGTCCAAGTAGTAACGTAGCTGCCTATGGATATCTAAAGAATGAAGCAGCCTCTCCCTTTGTTTTGAGGATTAGAGTAGAAGGTAGGAAGGTGTATGGCCTGGTTTAGGGCTACCCTAGATACTACTTTAGGCATAAAGGAAGGGTTAGTACGCAGGGAAACCCTGTCCTGATGGAATATGAGGAATGGCTGCACCGCCATGAGGGCCTGTAACTCAGACACCCTACGAGCTGAAGTGATGGCCAGGAGAAAAGCTGTTTTCCAGGACAAATATTGTAATTCTGCTGAAGCAGCTGGTTCAAAGGGAGGCAATGTCAATTTTTCCAGTACATAGTTAAGGTCCCAAGCTGGCACTGGTTGTTTCCTTGGAGGCCTTATGTTCTTAGCCCCTGAGGAACTGTCGTAGTAGTGGGTGTGAGAATAAAGGAGGATCCATATTGAATTCTGCAGAGATTGCTGAGGCATGTATCTTGATTGAGGAAAAAGAAAGTCCCTTGCTCAAAAGTTCAGTTAGGTACTGTAAAATCTGAGGCAGGTTTAATTTTCTAGGATCCTGTCCTCGTTCTTCATTCCAACAGCAAAACCGCTTCCATTTTGCGGAGTAAGCTTTTCTTGTAGATGGTCTTCTAGCCTCCAAAATGACATCCTGCACTTCTTTGGAGAGTAGTGTCTGATGTGAAGTTAAGGAATTTTCCATGCAGCTAGACTGAGAGTTTTCAGCTGACTGTGTAGGGTTTTGAAATTGTTCTGCGTCAGCAGTAGAGGTGTTAGAGGCAGGGGCCACGGAGGAGTGTGTGTTAGGCTCCTCAATAGTGGGTACCAATGTTGTCTCGGCCAATCTGGAGCAATCAGTATCATCCTTGGCTTGTCTGTTCTTGCTTTCAAAAGCACCTTGGGCAGCAGAGGTAGTGGTGGGAATGCATAAACTGACCAAGTTGTCCATGTGAATGAGAGGGCGTCCACTTTCCAAGCCTTTGGGTGGGAGGTCCTTGAGCAAAACTTTTTTAATTGATGATTTTTGTGGGAGGCAAATAGGTCTATGTCTGGCCTTCCCACGCTTGAACAATCTGCATGAATACGTGTGGATGTAGCTTCCATTCGTGAGGATCTGTCATATACCTGCTCAGAGTGTCTGCCAGTGTGTTTTCCATTCCTGGCAGGTACTGAGCCTGGAGTTCTATTTGTCTTTCCAGAGCTAGATTCCAAAGAGTCATGGTTAGTCTGCACAAGGGGTATGAATGAGTCCCTCCTTGTTTGTTTATGTACCACATTACTGTGGTGTTGTCTGTTCTTATGAGCAGTTGTCCTGGATGCAGGAATTCTCTGAACGCTGAAATTGCATTTATTACTGCCAGCATTTCTTTTGATTGATGTGAAGGTGCTTTTCTGTTTTGGGCCATCTGCCCTGAATGCACCTGTCCTTCATGTGCGCCCCCCAGGCGTAATCTGAGGCGTCTGTGGTTATGACTTGTGTAGCTTGAGGCTTGCAGAATGGGAGGCCTTTGTTTACTTGGCATGCTTGGGCCCACCATATGAATTCCTTTTGTAGACAGGGAATTATTGGAATCTCCACTTCTAAGCTGTGATTGTGTTGAGACCATAGATTTTTTAGGTACCATTGAAGTTTCCTCATGTGCAGCTTTGCACATGGGATTAGAAGAATGCAAGATGCCATGAATCCCAGAGCCTGCAGGATTTTCCTTGCAGTAAGCCTGGTACTTTTTGCAAGTATTTTGAAGTAATGAGATAGTTGCCCTTGTTTTTCTGCTGTTAGGTAAGCCATCTGGGTGTTTGTGTCCAAGTTGGCACCCAGGAAGGTAATTTTTTGAGAGGGTGCTAGCTTTGATTTCTCCTTGTTGATGGTGTATCCCAGAGAAAGCAGTAAGCGTGTCACATATGCTAGGTGTTTCAGAAGTACGTGTTTGCTGTCCGCTTGGATCAGGCAGTCGTCCAGATAAGGGTAAATTTGTATCCCTTGAAGTCTGCAGTATGCAATCACTGATGCCAGGCACTTGGTGAATACTCTGGGCGCAGTAGATAAGCCAAAGGGCAATGCAGAGAATTGGTAGTGGTTTGAACCTGCAAGAAATCTGAGGTATCTTCTGCAACTTTGTCTGATTGGGACATGCAGGTATGCCTCCTTGAGGTCCAATGTTACCAGCCTGAACCCCTTGCCCAGCATGGGAAGGAGTTGCTGTAATGTGAGCATCTTGAATTTTGGCACGAGAAGAAATGTGTTTAGAAAGGATAAGTCCAGTATGGGTCTCCAGTCGCTTCCTTTTCTTGGCACCAGAAAAAGCCTTGAATAAAAACCTTGTGCTTGTTGGTGCGTAGGTACCTTTTGTATAGCCCTCATGTTTAGGAGCTTTGTAATTTGTAGTTGTGCCTCTACCCTTTGATTTTGTGGTAGATTTGGCATGCCTCTCATTTTTGGAAGTGTGTGAAAATGGAATTTGTAGCCTCTGTTTATAATGTCCAGAATCCATTTGTCTGTTGTGACAATATGCCAATTGTTTGCAAATAGTGGCAGTTTCCCTCCCAAAGGTGCTGCCAGTTGAATTTTGTTTGGCATGGAAATGAGGGAGTCATTGAGTCTGTTTCCTGTACTGCTGTGCACTGTCGTCACCACCTCTTGGTGCTGGTGATTGCCATTGTCTGCCTCTATAGGACCCTTGGGCTTGTCCTCTGCCCCTTCCGCGTCTGTATCTGCCTCTTTGGGGCTTGTCAGTGGTTGGAAAGGACCAGTTTTTTGAAGGCCAATTCCTGCTGAACCGTGGTGGCTGAACCTGTAAGAAAGCTTTGACAGTTTGCATAGATTTTGCTTTTTCTTCCATTTTACGTAATATACCCTCAGCATTAGCACCGAAAAGAACATCCTTATGTAAAGGTGCATCCAGAATTCTTGCTTTCACATGGTCTGGCAGATTTTGTTCCCTAAGCCATGCATGTCTGCGAATGACTGATCCGGTAGCAGCCGATCTGCTGGAGGCCTCTAGGGCATCATAACCACATTGTAAAGTGTGCTTACCCACTTGCTCTGCACTATGCATCATATCCTGCAACTCTTTTATATCTGGTTGTTCAGGCTGTGACATTTTGGTCTTTAATTGTGATAACAGGAATTGTTGATATTTAATCATATGAAACTGGCAGTTTAAGGCCCTCATGGCTAGGGTGGCCGAGGTATGAACCTTCTTACCCCACCTTTCTAGAGATCTAGATTCCCTTTCCGCAGGAAGTGGATTCTTGGCCGTGGAGGCCTTAATTCCTTTAGGGCCTTGAGAAATAGTTTCAGGGTCTGCATTATGGCCTTTGTAGAGGAACTGATGTGAATTAGGAACTCTGTAATACCTATCTGGCTTAACTGGTGCAGGAGGCAGAGAATCAGGATTAAGGCAGGCCTCCGAGTAAACATCATCCAATACCTCCAAAACAGGAGGAATAGCCAAAGGTCTATGCTGAGGTAACCAGAGAAATTCCCTAAGCCTCTTCTTGGAGTCTGAAAAGTCTTGGCCTTCCCAGTGGAAGTGCTCTCTCAAAGAGTGTAAGGTTTCCCCAAAAGAAAAATCCTCAGGGGGGGATACAGAAGGAATAGACTGCTCTGCATCCGAATCCTCGAAAGGGGAATAAGAGTGTTCTTCAGCATCAGAATGTTCTGATAAAATGGATCCCTGGTCAGAAGTAGGAGAATCCTCCTCTACTCTGGGTCTCTTGTCCGGAGGGGCCTGGGAGCCTCTGATAAGAGTGATAAGGTCCTCAGCCATTTTAAGCATGTGCTTCTTAGGCATGGGCCCAGGTGATGGGCCTTGTGTAGCCGGCCTAGAATGGTGCCTGGCTGTTTTGGATTTAGTGAAGGCCTTGATAGAGAAAGATGATGAAGGCCTAAATACACCATGGGTGGATGTAGATCTATCCACATTGGTAGGCTCGACATATGCAGGGGCTTCGGTTGTAGTCTGGGAAAGGGCCGAAGAACCAGCGGTCTCAGGTACAGAAGAACCCGCCGAGGGAGTGTCGTCGGTAGTCAGGGACTGCAAAGGCGTCTCACTGATAACCGGGCCACGTGGAGCCTGCTTCGGCGTGGTGTCGGTGGAGACCGCGGTCCTCGTCTGGCGGTCCTTTTCTTTGCGTTTTTTAGACAAAACGGTAGTCGGAGTATCCGACGACATTTTATAATTAAATGCTTTACCAAAAAAGTGCTGGGCGAACTCCGCCCGATGCTTGATAGTGCGTTTATTGAAGGTAGCGCAAAAGCGACAGCCCGAGACGTCGTGGTCTGGGCCCAAACAAGGTATGCAAAGGGAATGGAAATCCTTATGCGGTATTTGCTTCCCACAAGAAATACAATTATTAACTTTTTCTGACATCGGTCTGAGGCAAGAAAAGGTTCCCCAACGGGGTACTTAGCTTTAATGAAGACTTCGGTTCCAAACTTTTTCGTAATTCAGGAGCTAGCCGACCGGCACTTGCGAACTGCTTCTGCTTCGGGCACCGCGCGGCAAAAAAGACTGAAGAAGATGGTGTCGGCTGTGTCTTATATACTCTAGCCTTCCTGACGTCAGAAGAGTACGCGACAACAACCGACGCCGGACCAAGACTTTGGAATTCGGCCGACCGAGGGACCGCCTGACGGCTGAAAACCCATATGTGATTACTGCAGCTGTAATGCACGATGAACATCTGTACTATGTTCATCGTGTTTCACTGCTGCAGTCATTAAACTTGGGTTGAATCCCAAAGCTGAGGTTGGGTGGCTGGTTCTATAAAGCATTGGGGGTGGCTATGAGGCCCTGCAGCACTGCAGTGGCAAAGCCAGCTCTGGATTTAGAGTAAACAGGCAGGTGGTAATGCTTGGTAAAGGTATGCACTGAACTCCAAGTTGCAGCTTCCAAAATATCCTTGGTAGGTACTGCTCTAAGGTAGGCGGTTGAAGTGGCTGTTGCCCTGGTGGAATGTGACCTAATGTTGCTAGGTACAGTTTTTCCATGCTGTGTGTAGCAGAAACGTATACAGTGTCCTATCCATTTTGAGATGGTCTGCTTCAAAATAGCCTTTCCCTGTGATCCTGCAGCATATGCTACAAACAATTGCTCAGTTTTCCTGAAAGCTTTTGTTTTTTCCAAGTAGAAGCGTAACTGCCTTATGTCCAATGAATGCAGAAGTCTCTCCCCTTTATTCTGGGGATTTGGATAAAATGTTGGCAAGTGAATAATTTGGTTAAGAGCCACACTGGATACCACCTTTGGCATAAAGGAAGGGTTAGTTCGTAGAGAGACTCTGTCTTGGTGAAAAATGATGAAAGGCTCCACTGCCATTAGTGTCTGTAGCTCCGAGACTCTTCTACTGAGGTTATTGCCAGAAGCAGAGCAGTTTTCCCATGACACATATTTTAATTCTGCTGAATTGGCTGGTTCAAAAGGAGGTATAGTTAATTTCTCCAAGACAAAGTTGAGGTCCCAAGTTGGAGTTGGTGCTCTCTGGGGCGGTCTTATGTTTTTAGCCCCTCTGAGGTACTGTTTTAGCAAAGGATGAGAGAAAATTGGCGGATCTGTGTTGTAATGAGCCGAGATGGTAGAGGCGTGGATCTTAATGGATGAAAAAGATAGGCCTTTGTCCAGCATCTCAGTTAAATATTGTAGTATCTGAGGAATATTTGGACAAGAGGGTCAAAGCTTTGAGCCTGGTTCCAGGCACAGAATCTCTTCCACTTTTCTGAATAGGATTTCCTGGTGCTAGGCCTCCTGGCCTCCAAAATGACATCCATAACAGCTTTAGATAGAGGTGTTGTCTGCTTGACTAAGGAATCTGCCATGCAGCCAGGTTTAATGTTTTGAGCTGGCTGTGAGAATCTGATTTGTTGAGTCAGAAGGTGCGGAATTTGAGGTCAAACCCATGGTGGGCCTTGGGCTAAGTTCTTTAAGACTGGGTACCAGTGCTGGCGTGGCCAGTCTGGGGCAATCAGGATTATTTTTGGCTTTTCTTGTCTGGCTTTTAGGAGTACCTTTGAAAGGAGAGGTAGTGGTGGGAAGGCATAGACTTGTAGGTTTTTCCAGCTGAATGAGAGAGCATCCACTTTCCATACTTGTGTGTGGTAAGTCCGTGTGAAAAATTTCTGTAGTTGGCAATTCATTGGGGAGGCAAACAGATCTATGTCCGGGCTCCACCATTTTTGTGTTATCATGCTGAATATTTGTGGATTTAATTTCCACTCATGAGAATCCATGATGTTTCTGCTTAAGTCGTCTGCCACAGTATTTTTCTTTCCTGGCAGGAATTGTGCTTGCAGATGAACTTGATAGGTTAGAGCTGTGTTACACAAGGTCATGGCTTGTCTGCATAGGGGGTAAGAATAAGTGCCCCCTTGCTTGTTTATGTACCACATAACTGTGGTGTTGTCTGTCTTTAGTAATAGTTGTCCTGGATGCAGAAGGTCCTTGAAAGCTATTAGGGCATTTTGTACAGCTAGCATCTCTTTTTGATTGATGTGAAGATGCCTTTGGTCTGCGGCCCACTTGCCCTGAATACATTTTCCTGCCATGTGTGCTCCCCAGGCGTAGTCCAAAGCATCTGTTGTTAGTGTCTGCCTGGCTGTGGGTTGAGTGAAAGACTGTCCCTTGTTGAGATGACATGCCTGTGCCCACCATCAAAACTCCTGTTGAAGGCAGGGAATAAGTGGTATTACTGCTTCCAAACTGTGACAGTGTCGAGTCCAAACACTCTTTAGGTACCATTGTAATTTCCTCATATGCAGTCTGGCATTTGGATTTAGTAGTATGCAAGATGCCATGAACCCCAAGGCCTGCAGAATTTTTCTTGCAGGGAGTTGGGTTTTTGTTGCCATCAATTGAAAGTATTGAGTCAGTTGTCCTTGCTTGTCTGGCATGAGATAAGCCATCTGGGCCATTGTATTTAAGCAGGCACCCAGGAATATTATCTCTTGTGAGGGCACTAGTTTTGACTTCTTTTCGTTTACTGTGTACCCTAAGCAAATTACCAATCTTTTTACAAACGTCAGATGCTTTAGAAGAATGTTCTTCCTCTCTGATTGAATAAGGCAGTCATCCAAGTATGGGTATATTTGAATTCCTTTTTGTCTGCAAAATGCAATTACTGGTGCCAGGCATTTTGTGAAGACCCTGGGCACAGTAGATAAGCCAAAGGGCAGTGCAGAGAATTGATAATCCATTGAACCAGCTATGAATCTGAGGTATCTTCTGCAATTTTGTCTGATAGGGACATGCAGGTATGCCTCTTTGAGGTCCAAAGTAACAAGCCAAGCCTTCTTGCCCAGCATGGGAAGAAGCTGCTGTAGTGTCAACATTTTGAATTTTGGAACATCCAGGTAAGTATTTAGAGTAGAAAGGTCCAGTATGGGTCTCCAGGCTTTGTCCTTTCTGGGGACCAGGAAGAGTCTTGAGTAAAATCCTTGTTCTTGCTCCTGTTGTGGCACTTTTTGAATAGCTCTCATGTCCATGAGGGCTGTAATTTGTTTTTGTGCCTCTGCCCATTGATTTTGTGGCAGGCCTGGCATTCCTTTTTAGCCTTGGTAAAGTTTGAAAGTGGAACCTGTAACCTTGAGACACAATATTCAGAACCCACTTGTCTTGGGTGATCATATGCCAATTGTGATAAAAAACTGCTAGTTTTCCCCCCAAGGGAGCTGCCAAAAGGTAAGTGCTTGGCATTTGAAGGGGGACGTCATTGGGACTCTTTCCTATACGGTTCTGACTTGTCTTCCCCTCCTTTTGGGGTTGAAGCACCCCACTGTCGTGGTCTGTAAGAGCCTTGGGGCTGAGATCTGCCTCTTGGGCATCTGTATCTGCCCCTATGTGGTCTGTCTGACACTGGAAAGGACCATTTTTTTGTAGGCCAATTTCTGCTAAATCGAGGTGGCTGTACCTGTAAGAAATCCTTCACTGTTTACATAGATTTTGCCTTATCCTCCACTTTCTTTAATACCTCTTCTGCCTTAACACCAAATAAAACATCCTGCTGCAAAGGTGCATCCAATAATTTTGCTTTGACATGATCAGGTAAACCTTGTTCTTTTAACCAAGCATGCCTTCAAATCACAGATCCTGTAACTGCTGCTCTACAAGAAGCCTCTAATGAATCAAAACCACATTGCAGAGTATGTTTTCCCACTTGTTCAGCTGCAGGCAATAAATCCTGCATTTCCTTATAGTCAGGTTGTTCTGAACTTGTAAGCATTTTCTGTATTAACAGAGACATTAAATATTGTTGATATCTAAGCATGTGAAACTGGCAATTTAAAGCCCTCACTGCTAAAGTTGCAGAAGTGTAAACTTTCTTCCCCCATCTGTCTAATGCTCTAGAATCCCTGTCAGAGGGAACTGGATTTTTAGCAGTGGAAGCCTTTACCCCTTTGAGACCCTGGGAAATAGTTTCTGGGTCAGCAACAGGGTTTTTATAAAGAATTTTGTGAGAGTCAGGGACTCTGTAGTACTTGTCTGGCTTGACTGGAGCAGGGGGCAAAGAATCAGGATTTAAACTGGATTCAGAGAACACATCATCCGCAACATCTAACACGGGCAGAATAGCAAGGGGCCTGTGCTGAGGCAATAAAAGAAAGTCTCTGAGCCTTTTCTTGGATTCTGAGTAATCCTGGCCCTCGCAATGGAAATGCTCCCTCATGGTATGTAAAGTTTCCCCAAAAGAATAGTCCTCAGGAGGAGAGGCTGAAGGAATTGATTCTTCAGCATCAGAATCCTCATAGGGGGGTAAAGAGTATCCCTGATCTGAAGAGGAATCCAAAGAAATGGAAACCTGGTCAGAGGAATCATAGTCTGCATCCTGCCTAAGCCTTTTATCAGGAGGGGGATGGGAACCCCTGATCAGAGTGATTAAGTCTTCGGCCATTTTGAGCATCTGTTTTTTTTTAGGCATGGAGGCCTGTCCAGGTGAATACTGCACTTGCTTCTTTGTCTTTAAAGGAGTTTTAGACTTGGCTGTAGTTTTGATGGTAAGCTGAGAAGGTCTGAAAACACCCTCAGAAGCCGAAGCCTGCTCAGCGGCTCCGGACCCATCTGAAGGGTTAGTTTCCGTAGGCCCAATATCTTGAGTATCCACAGGCCTAGCCATCTCCAAGTGGGAGTCGGAGGTGGCCTGTGATTCTGAGGTAGCAGTTGTCAGGGGCTGCAAAAGCGTCTCACTGAGAACCGGTGAACCGGCGACTGGCATAGAAGAGGCTTCATCGTCAGTTTTGGGCCTCGGATGCCTGTCCTTAGCCTTGTCTTTGCGTTTTTTTGTGTATTCCGGTCATCGGTTGTTCTGACGGCACGGTATAATTGAACCTTCGGCCAAAATAATGTCAGGCAAAGTCAAACCAACATTTAATAGTGCGCTTGTTAAATCTAGCACAAAACCAACAACTAGTGACTTC
Source organism: Protopterus annectens (assembly GCF_019279795.1). Taxonomy (NCBI): domain Eukaryota; kingdom Metazoa; phylum Chordata; order Ceratodontiformes; family Protopteridae; genus Protopterus; species Protopterus annectens. The sequence continues at coordinate 1,118,935,211 of NC_056737.1, read as the reverse complement.
GTGGTCTGGGCCTAGGCATGGAATACAGTAAGAATGAAAATCCTTATGAGGTATTTGCTTCCCACAAGAAATACAATTATTAACTTTTACTGACATCGGTCTGAGGCAAGAAAAAGTTTCCCCAATGGGGTACTTAGCTTTATTGAAGACTTCGGTTCTGAAATTCGAATTGAAAATCTCAGGAGTCGGCCGACCGGCACTTGCGAACTGCTTTTGCTTCGGGCACCGCGCGGCAAGAAAGACTGAAGAAAAAGGCGTTCGCTGCACCTGATATACCCCTGGCGCACTGACGACAGGGAAGAAGCGACAGCAACCGACGTCGGACCAAAACTTTGGAACTCTGGCCGACTGCAGGACTGCCTGACGGCAGGATAACCCAAGTGTAATGACTGCAGCAGTGAAACACGATGAACATCCAGAAATTATTTGAGAGAAAAAATCCAATTGATCTTTTGGTGGTTATGGGATACCTCTGAAGGAGGGAACTCTCTCTCAAGCCATGAAGTCAAAGTTAAAGTAAACTTTATTGTCATTCAGAAATCACACAAGTGTAAAAACTGAATGAAATTCTGCGTCTCCGGACTCAATGTGCAGACGAGATACAGACTATTTTCACAGACATTTACACATTTAACACCTAGCTATTACATCATGGACATGCAGGTAGACAGACTAATATTGCACATAATTAGAAACACATTTTAACACTTTTAGAACTGAACACTTACTTGCATGAGACTTTAGTATTGCACAGGTACTTAGTTAAGACATTGCATTGATCCTTGCACAGAAAGAGACATTTGAGTATTGCACTGTGAACATTACAGTATTGCACTATGGACCTTAGAGTATTGCACTATGGTTAATTTACAAATTTGCAACATGTATTGCACTGGAAGAAGAGATATTTTACTGCACTGCTACTGCCCTAGATGGCCTACAAGTTAGTCATGGTGAATATTGCACTAAGTATTAGATGAAACTGGTAACCAGGTTAACACAATTTGACATAGTTTTTACTGACCCAGGTGGACATCCTGAATCTTGTAGTTCTGCAGCGTATGCTTCGGAAGCACTTTCTATATGATAAATGCAGGAACGGTCTGTAAGCAGGGTGAGTGTAGTCTTTAATTATTTCTCTGGCCATGCTGAGACATCTGGATAAGTACAAGTCATGGATAGATGGTAAGGTTGTCTTAATGATCTTTTCTGGATGATCAAGAGGACCCGAGAGTCTTGGATGATCCAATTCAAAGCAGGAAGAGAGACAGAAAGGTGAAGTGACAGAGGAATGGATGGCCCTGGAGGCAGATAGTCACATGCTACCAAGTTTGGAGTGGGACTGAAAGGCGGTTTCTGAGAAGGTGTAGAAGGAGTAGACTTTGAAGAAACTTGTTTCCTGGGGCCTCTTACTTTCAGAGGAAGAAGCCATAACTGGTATAATCCTATGGGCTAGGCTTGTAAAGGCTCTGGGGCCATTAGCTTAGTACACACCTATGAACCTATGAAAGGTAGCCTTTGCTGGGTAGTTCCTCTGGAACCTAGGAACAGGAGAAACAAGGATATGTTTTAGGTCCTGGAGCTCCTTGCCCTTTTCCCTTTAAGGATTTGAAAAGGTCTGCAGCTGAGCTGCCAATTAAGGCCTTATTGTCCAGAGAGGCATCCATCAATTTGGCCTTGATATCATCAGGAAGGGGTTGTAACCCGAGTCAGGAATATCTCCTCAGGACTGACCCAGAGGCCGCCGCCCTGGATGAGGCATCTCTAGCATCGTAACAACACTTGACAGAATGCCTAGTAAGCTGGGCAGAAGAGTTGAGGATGGTGGACAGTTTAGCCTTGGTAGGACAGTCCGGGAGCTCCGAGAGGAGCTTCCCTGCATCTGATAGGGAGAGCTAGAGAGTATTTGGCCCTGTGGGGCGAATAATTAAATGCCCTGAATGACAGAGTGGCAGAGGTGTAAACTTTTGTCCCCAGTCTCCCCATTACTTTACTCTCTTTATCGGGGGCAGTACAGAGGAAGAGGGCAGTAATTTGAATGCCTTGTCAGCTGAGACTGATATGACAGCTGGGTCTGCAGAAGGGGCTTTGAATAGGAACTTAAAAGAGTCCTCAGGCACCTTGTAAAACCTATCAGGACACTTGGGAGCAGGAGGCTGAGAGTCTGTGCAATTAGATGCAGCTATAAAGGCATCCAAGAAAGCTGGCAGAACTGTCAGAACTGTGTGAATGACAGAAGGAGATGGAGAATCCATCTGCAAGAGATCATATCATCTCTTTTGTATGTCTGAAGCTTGACAGCAGTCCCAATTGAAAAATTCTTTCATTTTCAAGATAGCTTCTCCAAAGGTAATATCCTCTCCAGGGAATCCATACCATTAGACTCCTTAAGCATAACCCACAGGGGAAGCTATCTGGATACAGTATGGCAAAGACTCGTCTCCTGAAGATTCCTCTTCATCTCAGGTGGTGTCAGCAGACGTCCTCCTGAAGGGAGTGGATGGAGAGAAGGCCTGAAGGGGAAAAGAAGAATTAGAAGACTGATGTAGGGCCATGAAGGCACTGAACAGGCCTGCCAAACAGGAGCAATGTGTTTACTTTTTAGTTTTTTCTTCTTGGGAGCTTCCATGTGATGGAAGATGGATGAGCCTGACATCGGCCTGCACGCTACGATGTCTGTATGCACATTCCTCCACACAGTGATTTGGGTTATGCCACGCAAGCCTTCAGAAATTACAAACCATGGCTCCCCCCTTTTGCCAGAGTCAGACACCTGCAATTCCCTCACAAACATGCTGGTAGACTCCTTCGGGGTTTCCCTGTGGTACCCACCAAGGGGACATCAACCGACTCCGGTACAGTCTCTGGGCCTACATCGGCCTGGGAGAGTGGGCACAGCAGGAAGATCAGGCTGAGGTTTCTTGGCCTTTACTGATTCTGGCTCGTCTGAAGGGCCCGATGTAACCTCCATCTCACGCACTAAATGTTTAAGACATTGTTTTTCTAAGTAAAGCTTAAGGGAAGCTAAACAGCTCCTAAGAGTTTTTGAGACAAACAATTTACTAACAGTGCAAGCAGTACGGTTGTGGTCTGGACCTATACACAACAAGCAGAGGTCATGATGTGGAATCTGCCTCCCACAATGACACTTGCCCTTCCTAGTCGACATGAAATCACCCAAAAAAAACAAACCATAGCCAAAAATTATAAGAAAGAAACCCCCTACTGGGTACTTATCTGAACCACTAATCTGGCGAGTGAACGTGTGGAGCAGGCAATCCAACAGGTGGCAAAAAACTTCTGAGACTGGCACGTGCTGACGTCCGCTTTATACCTGATGTCTCTTTATGGCCGACGTACACGAGATGATGTGCGGTGTTGCACGTACCTTACAGTAGCATTTAGACTTTTGTATACTGGCTGGACGTACGAGTCAGCCGAAGGCGAACTCCCCAATGCGATGAATACTGCAGCATATCAACAGAAGGACATCATTAAGTTATGTGACCTAACCTAATCACTCTGCCACCCTTAGAAGCCTTCATGATGTAGCAGATGACGAGACAAGTGCAAGAAAGAAAGGCAAACAGAAATAAGTTCAGACAAAGCAAATGGAATAATTATTAAATGACATTTCTTCTGTATGTGATGTGTTTAGTTTTGGATTACAGGGAAGGCAAATCACTTTTTGAAAAGAAAAAACTTGATAGTTTGGTGGAGTTCTCTTTTTAAGACGGAAGACTAAATGTAGCAGTGCACAGCAACAAACAGTACATACATGTGTGGATACCTCTATAACTTAATTTTCTACAGTTTAATAAACTCTAAAATAATTCAGATCCGGACTACACTGTGCTTTTAATTATGATGGGGCAATATTCGTAATGGCAAAAGAAAAATGTCAGTAGCTTAGAAACTGCAGAGGGTTCCTGGGGAAAACCCCACAGATGCAAAACATAGCACAGCGCTTGAATTACTCACATCCAAAAGACAACCACAGGGGAAAAAAAAAAAGAGACATGCAAACGTTTTTAAATTCTTAATATATTTCTGACAGACAACTTCTAAAGATATCAAGTTACCTGTCTACAATGACGCAGTCTAACTTAAACATTTGCTGGGTTGTATAGGTTTATAATCTTATTTTAAATAATACACAGCTCCTGTATCAACCTTTCCTTTATGCATCAAAGTTAAATGGCAGTTGCAAGTTAGGAAATGTCACTTATCCATAATGCTTTACATAATACCAAAAATGCAACCAGTGTGTGGAAGGAAAGAAAAAGAAGGCACATACAGTACGCACGCTCATTCAGATCAGCTCTATGGAGTGCCATGCTGACTGGCAAGTCCTCTAACTGATGGATGCTATTTTCCTGGGTAAATGAGTGTGACAATCCAAGGACATATGGCAAGAGGGTAACAGTGAGCAAGGCCCCTCAGTATCTAACAAGGGACTACACAGTATGGCAAGAGGGTAACAGTGAGCAAGGCCCCTCAGTATCTAACAAGGGACTACACAGGATGGCAAGAGGGTAACAGTGAGCAAGGCCCCTCAGTATCTAACAAGGGACTACACAGTATGGCAAGAGGGTAACAGTGAGCAAGGCCCCTCAGTATCTAACAAGGGACTACACAGTATGGCAAGAGGGTAACGGTGAGCAAGGCCCCTCAGTATCTAACAAGGGACTACACAGTATGGCAAGAGGGTAACAGTGAGCAAGGCCCCTCAGTATCTAACAAGGGACTACACAGTATGGCAAGAGGGTAACGGTGAGCAAGGCCCCTCAGTATCTAACAAGGGGCTACACAGTATGGCAAGAGGGTAACGGTGAGCAAGGCCCCTCAGTATCTAATAAGGGACTACACAGTATGGCAAGAGGGTAACGGTGAGCAAGGCCCCTCAGTATCTAATAAGGGACTACACAGTATGGCAAGAGGGTAACAGTGAGCAAGGCCCTCAGTATCTAATAAGGGACTACACAGTATGGCAAGAGGGTAACAGTGAGCAAGGCCCCTCAGTATCTAACAAGGGACTACACAGTATGGCAAGAGGGTAACAGTGAGCAAGGCCCCTCAGTATCTAACAAGGGACTACACAGTATGGCAAGATTATTTGTACAGGTGTCACAGAAACCTACAGTACTTTAAAAGTGTAGGAAATTAATATTTGGTAGTAGCACAGTTTGTTACCTGTAATGTGGAAAATACCTACATGTTCTGCTGTGTTTATTTACATGTTCTGCTGTGTTTATTTACATGTTCTGTTGTGTTTATTTACATGTTCTACATGTTGTGCTGTGTTTATTTACGTGTTGTGCTGTGTTTATTTACATGTTGTGCTGTGTTTATTTACATTTGTTTACGAAGAAAATCAGCAGAGTCATGAGGAGAAAAGCTCAACAAAAGTTTTACATACCACTGTTGATCTACAGTCAAAGATCACAAAAACTGCAAAAGCCACGTACACTTTATAGACATTAAAATATAGAATAACTTACTTACAAATAAGAGATTCAATTACAAACACAGGATATCTTATTTACAAATAACAGAATCAAAACACAAATTGCACAAAAGTAAGCAAGACTTACTGCTCACAGGGTATTTGGCAACTGCAGTCATTTTCTACACAAAGAAATTCCCTTGGAAAAACGATGGCCCAAACAGAGACAGACTGAACAGTGGAAAACCTTCCAGAAAGTACTGTAAGTCTGCATTTCCTTGGCAAGTGTAACACAGAGACATAGCATGGCATCAGTCTGACTAAACTGTGGAGACTCATAACAGCGATGAAAAAAGAATCTCAAAAGCAGGCAATTCAGCAGGCTAAAGCTCAAAAGAGGCAAGTGCATCATGCTACCACTGCAAGTGGGGCTGGAGATACTTATCTACTAATCAACATGATTGTAGCCTTGAGGAAAGGACATTAAAAAACAAATGTGTTTTACCTTAAAGACTTGAGTACTCAAAGGAGATCAGACAGGTTGTGGTTAGTGCCAACTTCACCATACGCATCTAACGCTTGCCGGTTTGATGAGAGTGCTTAGTGACTTCCTAGAGAGCTGGTACAGAGCCCATGGGGAGGAAATAACTGGGGCAAGTGAGAAAGTACAGTTGTGTACACTTCCCATAAATGTACATGTTCGAGTGTATTCACTGTTGCAGTCATTACATTTGGGTAATCCTGCTGGCAGGTTGCCCTCAGTTGGCCTGAATTGCAAAGTCTTGGGTCCTGCGTCGGCTGCTGTCGCCCCTTCCCTGACGTCAGGTCGTCAGGGGTATTAAAGAAGCAGCCGACGCCATTTCCTTCAGTTTTTCTTGTCTCAGATGTCAGGTGCCCCCTAAAAGGGTAGCCAAAATTTATAAATATAAATATATATATATATATATATATATATATATATATATATATATATATATATATATATATATATACATACACCAATATAAACTTTACCTTCATCTACTAGCAAATACACCACATAGGTTGTATAAATCAGAGAAGGAAAGAAAAGTTCCAGCTGAAAAAAGGGGGACGGCGGGTGGGTAACCTGGACTGCAACAGTGAATACACTCTAACATCTACATTTATGGTAAGTGTACACAACTGTATTATGTTCTTCGTGTTTCACTGTTGCAGTCATTACATTTGGGTAGAGTCCCAAAGCTATGGTTGGGAGGCTGGAGCTAAACAGCGTTAGGAGTGGCTATGAGACCCTGCAGAACTGCAGTGGCAAAGCCTGCCCTGGATTTAGAGTAGAGTGGCAGATGAAAGTGCTTTGTAAAGGTGTGCACTGAACTCCAAGTAGCAGCCTCTAATATGTCTTTGGTTGGTACTCCCCTGAGAAAGGCTGCTGAAGTGGCTGCAGCTCTGGTTGAATGTGGCCTAATGCCCTTAGGCACTGGCTTGCCACGGTGTAAATAGCAGAAAAGAATGCAGTGTCCTATCCACTTTGAAACTGTCTGCTTTGAGACAGCCTTTCCTTTGTTCCTGCAGCATATGCCACTAGTAATTGCTCTGTCTTCCTGAAAAAGTACAGTTTTGTACCTACCATAAATGTAGATGTTCGAGTGTCTTCACTGCTGCAGTCATTACACTTGGGTTATCCTGCCGTCAGGTGGTCCCGCAGTCGGCCAGAGTTCCAAAGTCTTGGTCCGGCGTCAGTTGCTGTCGCTTCTTCCCTGACATCAGTGCGCCAGGGGTATATAAGATGCAGCCGACGCCATTTTCTTCAGTTTTTCTTGCCCCAGATGTCAGGTGCCCCCAAAAGGATAGGCAATACATACTGCTTACAAAACATATATAAGGTAAAAACATAACCTTTAGTAGCCAGCAAATACACCACATAAAAAGTATAGTGTAGAAAGATATAGATAAGACCCAGTTAATGAAGAGGGGAAGGCGGGTGGGTAACCAGGACTGCAGCAGTGAAGACACTCGAACATCTACATTTATGGTAGGTACAAAACTGTACTATGTTCATCGTATTTCACTGCTGCAGTCATTACACTTGGGTTGAATCCCAAAGCTGAGTCAGGGTGGCTGGTTCTAGAGAGGATTTGGTGTGGCTATGAGGCCCTGCAGAACTGCAGTGGCAAAGCCAGCTCTGGATCTAGAGTAAAGAGGCAAGTGGTAAGGTTTGGTGAAGGTATGCACTGAACTCCAAGTTGCACCTTCCAAAATGTCCTTGGTAGGTACTCCTCTAAGATAGGCAGTAAAAGTTGCAGTTGCCCTGGTGTAATGTGGTCTAATGTTAGATGGTATAGGCTTCCCATGCTGTGTGTAGCAGAACCGGATACAGTGTCCTATCCATTTTGAAATTGTCTGCTTTGAAATAGCATTTCCCTGTGATCTTGCAGCATAGGATAGAAACAATTGCTCAGTTTTCCTGAAAGCTTTTGTTTTGTCTAAGTAGAAGCGTAATTACCTGTGTATGTCCAAGGAATGTAGAATTCTCTCCCCTTTATTCTGGGGGTTTGGATAAAATGTTGGCAAGTGAATAGTTTGATTGAGAGCCACACTGGATACTACCTTAGGCATAAATGAAGGGTTTGTTCTTAAGGAAACCCTGTCTTGGTGAAAAATGATGAAGGGCTCCACTGCCATTAGTGCCTGTAGTCCTGAGACTCTTCGTGCTGAGGTTATTGCCAGTAGCAGAGTTTTCCATGATATATATTTTATTTCTGCTGCACTGGCTGGCTCAAAAGGAGGTAAAGTGAGTTTTTCCAAGACAAAATTGAGGTCCCAAGTAGGTGATGGTGCTCTCTGGGGCAGTCTTATGTTTTTTGCCCCTCTGAGGTACTGCTTTAGCAATGGATGAGTGAAAATAGGAGGATCTGTGTTGTAATGAGCCGAGATGGCAGAAGTGTGAATCTTAATGGATGAGAAGGACAGTCCTTTGTCCAGCATCTCGGTTAAGTATTGTAGAATCTGAGGTATGTTAGGGACAATAGGGTCAAGGCTTTGAGCCTGGTTCCAGGCACAGAATCTCTTCCACTTTTCTGAATAAGATTTCCTGGTGCTAGGCCTTTTGGCCTCCAAAATGACATCCATAGCAGCTTTTGAGAGAGGTGTTGCCTGTTTGGCTAATGAATTTGCCATGCAGCCAGGGATAAGGTTTTGAGCTGACTGTGTAGGATCTGATTGTTTTGTTGAGTCAGAAGGTGTGGAATTTGAGGCAAAATTCAAGGTGGGCCTTGAGCTAAGTTCTTTAAGACTGGGTACCAATATTGGCGTGGCCAGTCTGGAGCAATCATAATCATCTTCGAAAGGAGAGGCAGAGGAGGGAAGGCATAAACGTGTAGGCTTTTCCAGCTGAACGAAAGAGCATCCACTTTCCATGCTTGTGTGTGATAAGTCCTTGTGCAGAATTTTTGCAGTTGGCAGTTCAGTGGGGAGGCAAAGAGATCTATGTCCGGGCACCCCCATTTTTGCATTATCATGCTGAAAACTTGTGGATTTAATTTCCACTTGTGAGGATCCATGAAGTTTCTGCTTAGGTCGTCTGCCAGAGTATTTTTCTTTCCTGGCAGGAATTGTGCTTGTAGATGTACTTATTAAGTTAGAGCTGTGTTCCACAAGGTCATGGCTTGTCTGCATAGGGGGTAAGAATGAGTGCCCCCTTGCTTGTTTATGTACCAAATTACTGTGGTGTTGTCTGTCTTTAACAATAATTGTCCTGGATGCAGAAGGCCCTTGAAAGCTGTTAGGGCATTTTGTACAGCCAACATCTCTTTTTGATTGATGTGTAGATGCATTTGGTCTGTGGTCCATTTGCCCTGAATACATTTTCCTGCCATGTGTGCTCCCCAGGCGTAATCCGAAGCATGTGTTGTTAAAGTCTGTCTGGTTGTCGGCAGTGTGAAAGGCTGACCCTTGTTGAGGTGACATGCCTGTGCCCACCATCGAAACTCCTGTTGCAGGCAGGCAATTAGTGGTATTACCGTTTCCAAGCTGTGAGAGTGTTGATTCCAGACACTTTTTAGGTACCATTGTAATTTCCTCATATGCAGTCTGGCATATGGATTTAGTAGTATGCAGGATGCCATGAAGCCCAAGGCCTGCAGAATTTTTCTTGCAGGGAGTTGGGACTTTGTTGCCATCAATTGAAAATACTGAGTCAGTTGTCCTTGTCTGTCTGGCATGAGATAAGCCATCTGGGCCATTGTATTTAAGCTAGCACCCAGGAATATTATCTCTTGTGAGGGCAGTATGAAAGGCTGACCCTTGTTGAGGTGACATGCCTGTGCCCACCATCGAAACTCCTGTTGCAGGCAGGCAATTAGTGGTATTACCGTTTCCAAGCTGTGAGAGTGTTGATTCCAGACACTTTTTAGGTACCATTGTAATTTCCTCATATGCAGTCTGGCATATGGATTTAGTAGTATGCAGGATGCCATGAAGCCCAAGGCCTGCAGAATTTTTCTTGCAGGGAGTTGGGACTTTGTTGCCATCAACTGAAAATACTGAGTCAGTTGTCCTTGTCTGTCTGGCGTGAGATAAGCCATCTGGGCCATTGTATTTAAGCTAGCACCCAGGAATATTATCTCTTGTGAGGGCAGTAGTTTTGACTTCTTTTCATTTACTGTGTACCCTAAGCAACTTAATAACTTTTTTACAAACGCCAGATGCTTTAGAAGAATGTCCTTGCTCTCTGCTTGAATCAGGCAGTCATTCAGGTATGGATAAATTTGAATTCCTTTTTGTCTGCAAAATGCAATTACTGGTGCCAGGCACTTTGTGAAGACCCTGGGCGCAGTAGATAAGCCAAAGGGCAGTGCAGAGAATTGGTAATGGGTTGAACCTGCAATGAAATGGAGGTATCTTCTGCAATTTTGTCTGATAAGGACATGCAGCTATGTCTCTTTGATGTCCAAAGTAACAAGCCAAGCTTTCTTGCCCAACATGGGAAGGAGCTGCTATAGTGTCAACATTTTAAATTTCGGAACATCCAGGTAAGTATTTAGAGTGGAAAGGTCTAAAATGGGTCTCCAGGCTTTGTCCTTCCTGGGGACCAGGAAGATTCTTGAGTAAAATCCTTGTCCTTGTTCCTGCTGTGGTACTTTTTGAAAAGCTCTCATGTCCATGAGGGCTGTAATTTGTTTTTGTGCCTCTGCCCATTGATTTTGTGGCAGGTCTGGCATTCCTTTTAGCCTTGGTAAAGTGTGAAAGTGGAACCTGTAACCATGAGACACAATATTCAGCATCCATTTGTCCTGGGTGATTGTATGCCAGTTTTGTGAAAAAAGTGCTATTTTCCCCCCCTAAGGGAGCTGCCAACAGGGTAGAGTTTGGCATTGGAAGGGGAAAGTCATTGAGATTGTTTCCTGTAAGGTTGTGACTTGTCCTCATCTCCTTTGGGTGTTGAAGCACCCCACTGTCGTGGTCTGTAAGATCCTTGGGGGTGAGATCTGCCTCTTGGGCGTCTGTATCTGCCTCTTTGTGGCCTGTCTGACACTGGAGAGGACCAATTTTTTGTAGGCCAGTATCTGCTAAATCTTGGTGGCTGCACCTGTAAGAAATCCTTCACTGTTTGCATAGATTTTGCCTTATCCTCCATTTTCTTTAATACCTCCTCTGCTTCAACACCAAATAAAATATCTTGCTGTAAAGGAGCATCTAATAATTTCGCCTTAACATGATCTGGTAAGGTTTATTCCTTTAACCAAGCATGCGTTCGAATCACAGATCCTGTAACTGCTGCTCTACAAGAAGCTTCTAATGAATCAAAACCACATTGCAAAGTATGTTTACCTACTTGTTCAGCTGCATGCAATAAACCATGCATTTCCTTAAAATCAGGTTGTTCTGCACTTGTACTCATTTTCTGTTTTAACTGAGACAGTAAATATTGTTGATATTTAAGCATGTGAAACTGGCAGTTTAAAGCTCTTACTGCTAATGTTGCTGAGGTGACTCTGTAGTACCTGTCTGGCTTGACTGGAGCAGGGGGTAATGAATCTGGATTTAAACTGGATTCAGAGAACACATCGTCCACAATATCCAACACTGGCGGAATAGCAAGGGGCGTGTGCTGTGGCAATAAAAGAAAATCTCTGAGCCTTTTCTTGGATTCTGAGTAATCCTGGCCCTCCCAGTGGAAATGCTCCCTCATGGTGTGTAAAGTTTCCCCAAAAGAATAGTCCTCAGGAGGAGAGGCTTAAGGAATTGATTCTTCAGCATCAGAATCGTCATAGGGGGGTAAAGAGTATCCCTGATCTGAAGAGGAATCCGATGAAATGGAAACCTGGTCAGAGGAATCATAGTCTGTATCCTGCCTAGGCCTTTTATCAGGAGGGGGATGGGTACCCCTGATCAGAGTAATTACGTCTTCGGCCATTTTAAGCATCTGCTTTTTAGGCATGGAGGCCTGTCCAGGTGAATGCTGTACTTGCTTTTTTGTCTTTAATGTTGCTTTAGACTTGGCTGTAGATGCAATGGTAAGCTGTGAAAACACCCTCAGAAGCCGAAGCCTGCTCAGCGGCTCCGGACCCATCTGAAGGGTTAGTCTCCATAGGCCCAACACCTTGAGTACCCAGAGGCCTAGGCAACTCCACGTGGGAGTCGGTCGTGGCCTGTGGCTCTGAGGTAGCGGGTGTCAGGAGCTGCGAAAGCTCCTCACTGAGAACCGGCGACTGGCCTAGAAGAGGCTTCGTCGTCAGTTTTTGGCCTCATATGCCTGTCCTTATCCTTATCTTTGAGTTTTTTGTGAATTCCGGTCGTCGGTTGCTCTGATGGCATGGTATAATTAAACCATCGGCCAAAATAATGGCGTTCAAAATCAAACAGATGTTTAATACTGCGTTTGTTAAATCTAGCACAAAACCGACAACTAGTGACGTCGGGATCTGGGCCTAGGCATGGAATACAGTAAGAATGAAAATCCTTATGAGGTATTTGCTTCCCACAAGAAATAAAATTATTAACTTTTACTGACATTGGTCTGAGGCAAGAAAAAGTTTCCCCAATGGGGTACTTGCTTTATTGAAGACTTCGGATCTGAAATCGAATTTGAAATCTCAGGAGTCGGCCGACCAGCACTTGCGAACTGCTTTTGCTTCGGGCACCGCACGGCAAGAAAGACAGACGAAAATGGCGTCGGCTGCATCTTATATACCCCTGGTGTACTGACGTCAGGGAAGAAGCGACAGCAACCGACGCCGGACCAAAACTTTGCAACTCTGTCCGACTGCGGGACCGCCTGATGGCAGGAAAAACCAAGTGTAATGACTGCAGCAGTGAAACACGATGAATATCTTTGGTTATGTCCAAGTAGAATCCAAGTTGTCTGTGTATGTCCAAAGAATGCAGAATTCTCTCCCCCTTGTTCTGTGGATTTGGATAAAAAGTTGGAAGATGAATAGTTTGGTTAAGAGCCACACTGGACACCACCTTAGGCATAAATGTTGGGTTTGTCCTCAGAAAGACCCTGTCTGGATAAAACATGATGAAAGGTTCCACAGCCTTGACTGCCTGTAGCTCTGAAACCCATCTTGCAGACGTTATTGCTAGGAGCAGAGCTGTTTTCCAAGATAAAAACTTTATGTCGGCAGTAGCAGCTGGCTCAAAAGGAGGCAAGGTGAGTTTTTCCAAGACATAGTTGAGGTCCCATGCAGGCACTGGTGATCTCCTTGGAGGCCTTAAGTTTTTGGCTCCTCTACGGTACTGCTTTAGTAAAGGATGAGGAAAAAATTGGAGGCTCTGTATTGTAATGAACCGAAATGGCAGAGGCATGAATTTTAATTGATGAAAAAGATAGGCCTTTGTCCAGCATCTCAGTTAAGTATTGCAAAATCTGAGGAATATTTGGAACAGCTGTATCAGTTCCTTGTGCCTGGTTCCAAGCACAGAATCTCTTCCATTTTCCAGCATAAGATTTTCTAGTACTAGGCCTTCTGGCTTCCAAAATGACATCCATCACAGCTTTACTGAGAGGTGTGTTTTGTACGTTATCCGCCATGCTGCCAGGTTTAAAGTACTGAGTTGGCTGTGCAGGATCTGATTGTTTTGCTGGGACAGTAGGTGAGGTATTTGAGACAAGATCCAAGCTGGGCATTTAGACAAGTTCCTTAGGAATGGATAGCAGTACTGGCGTGGCCATTCTGGGGCAATCAGTATCATCTTTGGCTTCTCCTGTCTGACCTTTAGGAGTACTTTGGGGAGGAAAGGCATATACTGATAGGTTTTTCCAGCTGAAAGATAGAGCGTCCACTTTCCATGCTTGTCTGTGATAAGTCCTTGTACAGAATCTTTTTAGTTGGAAGCTGTGAGGGGAGGCAAATAGATCTATGTCCGGGCATCCCCATTTCCTTGTTATCATGCTGAAGACCTGTGGATCCAGCTGCCACTCGTGGGGATCTATGAGGTTTCTGCTTAGTCCATCTGCCAGAGTGTTTTCCTTTCCTGGCAGGAATTGTGCCTGCAGATGTACTTGGTAAGTCAATGCTGTGTCCCACAAAGTCATGGTTAGTCTGCAAAGGGGGTAAGAATGTGTGCCCCCCATGCTTGTTTATATACCACATGACCGTGGTGGTGTTGTCTGTCTTTATCAGTAATTGTCCCGGATGAAGTAGGTCCTTGAAGGCTGTCAGGGCATTTCTGAACAGCTAGCATCTCCTTTTGGTTGACATGTAGATGCATTTGGTTTGAGGACCATGTGCCTTGAATGCATCTTCCTGCCATGTGGGCGCCCCAGGCATAATCTGAAGCATCCGTTGTGAGTGTCTGCCTGGCTGGGGGTAATGTGAATGGCTGTCCCTTGTTCTGGTGACAAGCCTTCGCCCACCATCGAAACTCCTGTTGCAGGCAGGGAATGAGAGTAATCATTGTTTCCAGGCTGTGGCAATGTTGAGTCCAAACACTTTTTAGGTACCATTGAAGTTTCCTCATATGCAGTCTAGCATATGGAATTAGTAGGATGCAGGATGCCATGAAGCCCAAAGCCTGCAGAATTTTTCTTGCAGATAACTGGGCCTTTGTTGCCAACATTTTGAAACAGGTAGTCAGTTGCCTTTGTTTGTCTGGCGTGAGATAAGCCATCTGGGCAGTTGTATTTAAGCTTGCACCCAGGAATATATTACCTCTTGAGAGGGTACGAGTTTTGATTTATTTTCATTGACCGTGTACCCTTGGCATGTTAGAAGCCTTTTCACAAACGCCAGATGCTGTAGAAGAATGTCCTTGTCCTCTGCTTGAATCAGACAATCATCCAAGTAAGGATATATTTGTATTCCTCTTTGTCTGCAGAATGCAATTACTGGTTACTGGTGCCAGGCACTTTGTAAAGATCCTGGGCGCAGTAGATAAGCCAAAGGGCAGTGCAGAGAATTGGTAATGCATTAAGCCAGCCTTGAATCTGAGGTATCTTCTGCATGATTGTCTGATTGGTACATGCAGGTATGCCTCTTTTAGGTCTAAAGTCACAAGCCAAGCATTCTTGCCCAGCATGGGCAGAAGCTGCTGCAAAGTCAACATTTTGAATTTTGGTATATCCAGGAATGTGTTCAAAATAGATAGGTCCAGTATTGGTCTCCAGGCCTTGTCCTTTCTGGGTACCAAGAACAGTCGAGTAAAATCCTTGTCCCTGCTCTTGCTCTGGTACTTGTTGAATGGCCCCCATGTCCATGAGGGATGAGACTTGTTTTTGAGCCTCTGCCCATTGATTTTTTGGGAGATCTGGCCAACCGTTTGCTTTTGGCAGGGTATGGAAATGGAACTTGTAGCCTTGTGACACTATATTTAGAACCCACTTGTCCTGGGTTATAGTGTGCCAGTTTTGTGAAAAAAGTGCTAATTTTCCCCGTAAGGGTGCTGCCAGGACACAAGTGCTTGGTGCCGGCTGGGGGAAGTCATTGAGACTTTCCTGTATGGCTGTGACTTGTCTTCTCCAACTTTGGAGGTAGAAGTACCCCATTGCTTTGACCTATATGAACCTTGCGCCTGGGATCTGCCTCTAGGGTGTCTGGATCTGCCCCTTTGAGGTCTGTCTGACACAGGAAAGGACCAATTCTTTGTAGGCCAGTGTCCTAGGTGGCTGTACTTGTAAAAAATCTTTGACATTTTGCATAGATTTAGCTTTGTCCTCCATTTTCTTTAACACCTCTTCTGCCTTAACACCAAACAAAGTATCATGCTGTAAAGGTGCATCTAATAATTTAACTTTAACATGATCAGGCAGATTTTTTTCCTTTAACCAAGCATGCCTTCTACTTACAGAACCCATAAATGCGGCCCTGCAAGAGGCCTCCAAAGAATCAAAACCACATTGCAAAGTATGCTTTCCAACTTGTTCAGCTGCATGGAATAAATCCTGCATTTCCTTATTTTCTGCACAGTCAGAGTTTAACAACATTTTCTGTTTAAGCAATGCCATGACATGTTGCTGATATTTGAGCATATGAAACTAACAGTTTAAGGCCCTTATAGCCAAGGTAGCAGATGTGTAAACCTTTTTTCCCCCATCTATCCAGTGCCCTAGAATCCCTGTCAGAGGGGGTAGGGTTTTTTGCAGCGGAAGCCTTAACCCCTTTGGGACCCTGAAAAATAGTTTCTGGGTCTGCAGCAGGGTTTTTAAAAAGTAATTTATGCGAGTCAGAAAACCCTGTAATATTTGTCAGGCTTAACAGGAGCTGGAGGTAGGGAGTCGGGGGTCAGACTAGACTCTGAAAACACATCATCTACAATGTCTAACACAGGTGGAATGGCTAGAGGCCTGTGTTGAGGTAGTAAAAGGAAATCCCTGAGCCTCTTTTTAGATTCTGAAAAATCTTGGCTCTCCCAGTGGAAATGCTCCCTCATGGTATGCAAGGTTTCCCCAAAAGAATAGTCCTCTGGAGGAGAAGCTGAAGGTATAGATTCTTCAGCTTCAGAATCCTCATAGGGGGGAAGAGAATATGCCTGATCAGAAGAGGAATCAGAAGAAATAGAAACCTGATCTGAAGATTCATAGTTCGTCTCTTGCCTAGGCCTCTTATCTGGAGGGGGATGGGAACCCCTGATCAAGGTAATAACCTAAGTCTTCGGCCATTTTGAGCATCTGTTTTTTGGGCATAGAGGCCTGTCCACGTGGCTCTTGAGTTTGTTTCTTTGCTTTGGAAGGTGCTTTTGTCTTTGCCTTTGTAGCTGAAGTTGGTTTAATGTAGAGATGTTTAGGTCTGAATACACCCTCAGAAACCGGTACCTGCTCAGCGGCTCCGGACCCATCTGAGGGAATAGTGTCCGAGATTCCAATACCTTGAGTTTCCAGCGGCATAGCCGACTCCACGTGGGAGTCAGTAGCGGCCTGCGATTCTAAAGTAGCGGGTGTCATGGGCTGCGAAAGCGCCTCACTGAGAACCGGCGAACCAGCGACTGGCTTAGGAGAAGCTTCGTTGTCGGTTTTGGACCTCGGTTGTTTATCTCTCTCTTTTTCTTTGCGTTTTTTGTGAACTCCGGTAGTCGGATGGCTATCCGACGACATTTCTGGATAATTAAACCGGCGTCTAAAATAGTTTAAAGCGAAATCATACTGACGCTTAATAGTGCATTGGTTAAATCTAGCACAAAACCGACAACCAGAAACGTTGTGATCAGGGCCTAGGCAAGGAATACAGTAAGAATGGAAAATCCTTTTGAGTTATTTGCTTTCCACAAGAAATACAATTATTAACTTTTTCTGACATCGGTCTGGAGCAAGAAAAATGTTTCCCCAATGGGGTACTTAGCTTTATTGAAGACTTTGGGTCTGAAACTCGAACATGAAAATCTCAGGAGTCGGCCGACCGACACTTGTGAACTGCTTCTGCTTTGGGCACCGCTCCACAAGAAAGACTGAAGAAAATGGCGTCAGCTGCTTCTTTTATACCCCTGACGACCTGACGTCAGGGAAGGGGCGACAGCAGCTGATGCAGGACCCAGGACTTTGGAATTCAGGACAGCTGAGGGCAACCTGCCAGCAGGATTACCCAAATGTAATGACTGCAACAGTGAAACATGAAGAACATCTACCTTGAAGATACTTAATCAAGGACCTTGGTCTAGAGATGAGCGTAATTACTTACGAGGAGGAAGCCAAAAAAAAGGGAAATTAAGCTTTGACCAAAATGCTGGCACTAGACAGTTTCTACATGGAAATCAGAAGTTTATTAAGGAGCAGACTGAAATGAACTGTTAAAACGAGATCCTGAAATGAAACTCTACAATTGATATGATGGCACAGCAAATGCTAACAAGATACTCTTCCTACATAACATACTAAACTGGATGCCAAGAAAGTATTTTAGAAAGAGGTCCGGATAGTGGAAATTTAATACCATACCCAGTTAGTAGATCGCACAACTGTGTATGAACATACCATAATATTAGCCACAAGAACTGTGGAGAACTTTATGTGGGATTTGCCTACCAGAATAACTGCCCAATAGTAATTAGTACAACAGTGACTATACAAACATCACCTGCAGACTATTCCAAATGTGGTTTATCTCCATGGAAGCACAGTCCATTTTATACAGGCCAACCTCAACAGTGATCCAAGTACACCTGTTACCTGCATTTAAACTGCACCTGCTTGATCGCAGCATGTCTCTCAAAAACACTTGTGGCCTTTCAACCTTACATTTGCGCACATACATTATGACAGCTTCCAAGATATGATAATACTAGACTGCAGAGGCAATACAAACAACCTTTTTCATAATGTGATAAAAGTCCATTCCTTGCCAAAGAACAGTGCATGCGATTGAAATCAAATGGGAAGTAACCTAATCTAAAACGGATTTAGAATGTGACTTGCAGACATCTTATGTTTTGACTATTTGCTCCCTTGGGAATGACCACACGTCATCATATCCATGTGATTTTTACAAGGATGTGAGGAAGTGGTTTTACATTTGATGTAAAGAACTGCAACACGCTTTTATAGCTCACGTAAAGAATCGCACCTCACAGGTGTAACTCTGTCATTATACTGCACTGCATCGTCACTACGGGAATATAAATTCTACCAGCTTGCATGGAAACAAAACTCACTAGCTTCTTCTATCCAGAAAAGCAAGACAGGAAGTCTGTCAAGACCCTGGTCACATAAGAAAGACATCTTTATCCTTGCCTTTAAGATTTTTACAGTTAACAAAGGCAACACAGAGAAAGACAGCACAAATAGCGAATGAAATAGCAGAATGAAGTCAGATGAATACACAGAAAAGTCACTGATGATGTTTGGGGGGTGTAAAACAGCTATTCATTACCAATGACATTTGGCCACCGTATATTTCATAAGGAAGAGAATTACAGACTAATATTGTAGAGGGACAATACCCTGACTACTGTCCAGGTGAACCTGTTTGACTAGTCACTTAGGTACTTAACAGCACTGGCACTGATTCAGTGACTCAGTAGCTCAGTTTGTTAAATGCTCTGTCTGAAGTACATTTTGGGTGGGAGGTTGGCATAACGGTTAAAGTGTTTACCTTACACACACAAGGTGTAGGGTTTGGGTCTTACTTGGGGTAATTGGCTAGGTTTAAAATGCCCCACAAGGGCAGTTACAGCCTAGTACTAATCTATGAACCTATGGGGGGAGGGGTGGAAAGACCCATCTTGGTAGGGGGTGATGGTGCTCGCTACACACACTGTTACTTTCTCTCGAAGGTGGGGCAGTGATGTGGACGGGAAGCCCTGTTGGCAGGCAGGTTCACAGAGCCACTGATGGGTGTTAGCCTTCTAAGAGAGAGTGCAGAAGTGCACACTCAGATGGAGAGATGTAGTGACTTGTTCACTACTCTCCGCCCAAAGGATAAGCTTAAGTAAAAGAAAAAGTCCTCACTGTAAAAGTAACCAGTAAGGGATGCAGTTTTTTTTTTTTTTTTTTTTAATTCTATGGCTGGTAAGAAAAAACTTGTGAATCTATGCCTAAATGAAGAGCTACAGCTGTGTTACAAACATGCAACTTCAAGGCAGCCTACAGGCTTATAATATTACTAATCATATCTGTTTTAAGCAATGGTACAGCTTCCAAAGTAAACAATCATGACAGTTCACTCTGAATCTGACCTGCATGAAGATAGTCACTTTAGGCTATGGGTGTAAAAAGTTAATGAAATTTTAAATAGGCTTGCATTTTCTGAATCCACTGTTAGACCATATGATATGCCAATGTCTTTCTATGCAACACTTCCATCACTGCACATATGCTGATCATATCTAGAAACAATGGCTCATGTCTGTGGAACAAGCTTTGGTAAACTATATCAAACTGCAAGATTCCCTCTGTCCCACTAATAATATACAGGTTTTACAGTTTAACATGCAAAAAAAAAAAAAAAAAAAAATCAACCATCCATTAATTATTACTTCTCAATTCCCTTATCAGAAACCTGCTGATCAAATTTTACCATTATTCAACAACTATATCTCAGAGAGGTACATTTATTTATTTATTCAATTTATCATCATTTGTTGACAAGGTCGATCCTACTAAGCTAGTAGCCTCTTTTCAGGGGAGACCCAAGGTGGTATTTACACTAACTTGGGGGAATTTGGCCAGGGCATCGAATAACTACTCCCTGCTCTTTTTGATAGGTGCCATGGGATCTTTTACATCCACCTGAGCTACCACCAACTCAGGAAGATGAGGCCAAGGTTTAACATCTCATCTGAAGCACGATGCACTATGGAATGTAGTATCTCCTTTATGTTATATTGTAGTGTTAGCAATCCATCTTCCTGGTGTGGGAAAAGAACCCACAGCCTTCTGCATCAAAGATGAGTGTGCTACCTGGTTCACGCCAAATGTTGGTCAAGAAATGAAAAGGTCATTACTGTAACAGCACTAGAGAAATAATACTGCCAGCTAGTGTCCTCACTATAGTTAAAGAACATTATTGCAACATATATGGCAGAGTAGGAGAGCTAACTACAGAATGAATGGTTGTAACTATGTTACTGCTGGAAGAGCTAACTATGGAATGAATGACTGAAACTATGTTACTGCTGGGAGAGCTAACTATGGAATGAATTGCTGTAACTATGTTACTGCTGGAAGAGCTAACTACGGAATGAATGGCTGTAACTATGTTACTGCTGGGAGAGCTAACTATGGAATGAATGACTGTAACTATGTTACTGCTGGGAGAGCTAACTATGGAATGAATGACTGTAACTATGTTACTGCTGGGAGAGCTAACTATGGAATGAATGACTGTAACTACGTTACTGCTGGGAGAGCTAACTATGGAATGAATGACTGTAACTATGTTACTGCTGGGAGAGCTAACTATGGAATGAATGGTTGTAACTATGTTACTGCTGGGAGAGCTAACTATGGAATGAATGACTGTAACTATGTTACTGCTGGGAGAGCTACCTAGGGAATGAACAGATGTAATATAGTTACTGCTGAAACCAATGACACTTTTAACTCTTCTCCTCTGAAATAAGTCCTTAGTAGTTTAGGGGACAGGATCTGATGCTCTCACTGCCATGGCCTGGGTTTGATTCCTGGTGGGGGAAGATTTATAGCAATGTTATGTACTGGACCCATTTTCTCTGCATACAATCCAGAGGTGACAAGTACCAAAAAGTACCTTTGGCGCAGGTTCTCTTTTTTTGTCTAAAACACAAACAGACCTCCTGAGACGTCAGACCTTTCACCATTTTTCATGCTCTTCAAAAATCAACTTTTGCTAACCTCCCTGACAAAATCACTTCTGCACGTTACAGGTTTCTTCATTACTGCGGTGGTGGTGCTGCGGTAGCATTGTCGCTTCACAGTAAGACTTTGTCCTGTTCGATTCTCAGCTAGAGCGTCTTCTGTGTGGAGGCATGCGTGAATGGGTGTACCTTCGTTGAAGGTTGTGCGTCAGGGCCGGCAACTCGGCACGTAAAAATCTACTGCCAATCATTAGCGGGCCAGAGTTCTGCTGTGGCGACCCCTAACCGGGAAAAGCTGAAAGGACACAACAACGTTACAGGTTTCTTCATTATTACTCTCTTCATAAATATAACTATACTTTGGCAACTTAGTGCCATATCTTATCTACATTGTTTACTAAGAAAACACGTGTATCCTCTGCCATATGCCATTAACATGCTTACTGTCTAAACCCTTCACAGACTAACAGCCTCAGCCATTACCGGGTTAATCAGACAGCTAGTGCATACATACTACTGTTATGTGTAACTGTACATGATTGGAAATTTCAAGAAAAAGCATGCCCTTGGATGCAGGTTATGCCTATAACAGCTCCAACTAACATCAGTCTATCTAGTTAATAAATAAAAAAAATAAATGCTGTCTTAAAGTGTACAAATGTGCATGGAGCGTGTTGGGGATATCCGACTTGCTGTAGTGTTAATTCTGCTGAACACTGGCTGAGAAGGTGAGGATATTTTTACTTTTGTTCAGACCCATGTAAGGAGGAAAGCTGTCACCAAGAGGAACACACGTGCATCAACTAAAATGAGCCAGCAATTTTATTTATTTACTCTTTTATGCTGACTAGTTGACAGCTGCAAAAATTTCACAGATCTGACAACAGACTCGGACAGCAGTACTTGAGGATACATTTGGTTCATGTAGCTTATCCTTTTCAGCATGAATGAAACAAATCAACTTTAAATTAAATTAAACTAAATTAATGTACGTATGCATGTTCCAGGCCTTCTAAAATTCTGTGATCACAAAGGCACACACACAATTTGAGAAAAAAAAGTTCTTGCTCTGTATTCATCCTGTTTTATTTTCAGACTGCACCCACAAACTCGCACACATTTATTTATTTACTGGTCCCAGAACCCACTTGCTCACAAACATTTATTAATTCATTCACTGGCCCAAGTGTTTAGTAATTCACATACATTAGCTTATTTACTGCCCCTCCAGACCCTGCTGCCATTTAACTTGACCTCTCTGTTTGCAAGACAAATTGTTGCAGCTTTAAATGCATGCAGGCAATGATTTGCCTCGTGTTCCCTTCCCTACAAGGCTGTGTACAATGAGCAGTGAATGTAAATCTAGCCCTTCTGTGTGAATGCCTGCTTCCAATACTTCCAAATGCAATGGGCTTCATGTACCTTGACCAGCTAAACTCCACCAAGAACCAAATGCTCACCAACAAATTACAAGAGGACAAGAAAGCACGGGCCAAAGTAGAGGTGCTGTATCCAAAAACGGTAGTCTAACCACAAAGAAATAGATGAGATGATACGAGGCCAATAAACACTCCAATAGATACACCAAATGTATATATGTTTATTAACTCAAAAAAACAGTGCGTCGACCTAGGTTTCGTCCGTCTCCACGGATTTCTTCAGAACACTGTAGCACACAAAACAAACTACTTAAATAATCACATTAATCAACCAGTCAAAAACCTGATTGTAAAATGAAGTGAATAAGTACATAATTGAAATTATAATTAAAGCTAAAAACAAGGTTTAAAAAGACATAGACAATATTCTTATCCTTGAAATATTAAATTAAGAACACTTGATATATGCATGACATTTCGTCCTAAAGTATAATGTGTCCTCTAATAAAAGGTAAATCGATTTAATACATAAATATGTAAATATGAAGTGAAAATTCATGTAAATAAATGAAAAAGTACATAAATAAGTAAATAAATAAATAAATAAATAACCCCCTTGTATAATATAAACATATCTCAATGCATATTATAAAATAAAATAATTCAATAATTTAATAATTAACAAATGTCTAACTAATGCCCAAAAAATCTATCTGTATATAATAATTAATATAATTATCAAAGTTAATAATGTGTGATATGTAATGCATTTTAAAATCAATAAATGTATGTACATGGGAATTACAGTAGTAAATAAATTTATCTCAACTTAATGCACTTAACCAATGTAATCAATAGGTTCAAAAAGTGTTCAATATATGTAAAAACATGTGTGTTGACAAATGTGTACATGTTACGTTTTTTTTAAAAGTTAAAAATGGCAATAATATAAACATATAAAATATGTCTTATAAATACTTATTAACATTTAAAAATCTAAATATTAAAATATGTAAATGTGTGGTAGTATATGTACCATATTAGCTGCCTTTAATACTGTGTAACCATAAAATGGGCTTTATGCTAATATATTCATTCAGACCAGGGTACTGGTGGGCATTCAATAAAATTTGCATTCTTAATTCTATTGTGTCAAGGTTATATTTGGTAATTTTACCTTGTTGATCCATATTCTGATGAAATATTCCAAAAAACTTAAACTGGTGATTGTTGAACTGATGTATATGTCTAGCTAAGGCGTTGGTTAACTTTCCATTTTTGATGTCTAATATATGTTCTTTAATCCTGTCCCTCAACTGCCTGCTGGTTTTCCCAACGTAAAAACTTTCACATTGTTGACATACTGCAATGTAAACTACATTGCGTGTGAAACAATTAATATGTTGGTGTATCCTTACAATGTGTCTATTAACTGTCACCATTTTGTCGATATTAATCACATATTTGCATACCGAACACCTTCCACATTTATAATTACCCATGGGTTTATTAGAATACTTCACCCCCCCCAGCATTTAGACTTTCAAACAAGTCCTTAAATGATGTATCTTTCCTAAAAATGTATGTAATACTGCCTTTAAAAAAATTCCCCCATTGTGTTGTCCGTATTTATGAGATTCCAATTCTTTTTAATAATACTTCTAATGACCTCAAAAGTGTCATTAAAAGTAGTGATGAATAAAGGTATACTATTACACACAGATCGCCTATTACCAATATTTTGAGTTTGAATACCACTATCAAGCAAACACACATTGTCATTTAATAAGGCTTTATAAAAACCATTCTTACTTTTGTTTTTAACCTCATTGGCAATACAGTCACAAAATTCCATGGGGTAACCCCGATTCAGAAAGAGTGTAGTAATAAACTGTAATTCATTGTGAAAGTCCACCTCCTCACTGACCATTCTGGCTGCTCTAACCAACTGGCCTTTAACCACAGCCTTTTTCTGGTGGTGAGGATGCCAGCTGTCATAATGTAAGTAAGAATTTGAGAAGGTGGGTTTTCTGTATATATTGGATATTAACTTGTTTTTACTTGTATCAAAAGATAATTTTATGTCCAAATAACTTATACTGTCCTGACTTACAGTATATGTAAACTTCAAAAACCAAACACTA
The DNA here is from genome assembly GCF_019279795.1 of Protopterus annectens. Lineage (NCBI taxonomy): Eukaryota > Metazoa > Chordata > Ceratodontiformes > Protopteridae > Protopterus > Protopterus annectens. The sequence continues at coordinate 1,118,910,555 of NC_056737.1, read as the reverse complement.
CTATCTAAATACTCAATAAAGGCCTTTAACTCTGCCTGTTCACCATTCCAAATAATAAATAAATAATCTAAAAAACGGCCATAAAATTTAACGTGTGTAAAAAACTCTGAATTGAACACATAGTTTAGCTCCCAGTATGTTAATACAAAGTTTGCAAAACTGGGGGCACAAGCTGCCCCCATGGCTACCCCACTCTTTTGTTTAAAGTAGGCACCTTCAAAATATAAAAAATTATTTTTTAACACAATCTCCATGAGCTTAGTTAATACATTAATTTTGTTTTGATCATATAAATTTGTGTATAATAGCTGCTCTTCTAACCATTCCAGCCCCTTATCGTGGGGAAAAACCGTAAATAAATTGCAAACGTCCATAGTAATGAATGTATCTCCCGGGTTAAATGCAATAGAGTTGATTTTAGCTAAAAAATCCCACGAATCCTTAAGTATATGTACAAAGTATTCTATACCAGACTTTAAATTGTAATCTAAGTACTGACTGATAAAGTGTGTTTTACTGCGTTTGCCATCCACAATGGCTCTAAACTGTAGGTTGTCCAAGCCTTTGTGTATTTTGGGGATGCCAAAAATTCCACTAATGACTGGATATTCATTTTGTAAAAAAACGCCATTCCTGTTCATCCAGTTCTCCCTGGTGTAACATATCATATAGTGTCGTATCTATTCTCTTGTGGGCTATATTAATTTCGTTCCTACTAATTTCCACATACGTATCTCCCGTCAACAGGGCGTTCATGTAGGTTACGTAATCCTGGTAGTCAACTATGACTACTCCACTACCCTTGTCAGGTTTCATAATTCTAATGTTTTTAGTAGACAAAATTCTTTTTAACGTGGCTTCTTCCTTCTTAGTCATGTTATTATTAAACTTTGTATGGTATTTTGTAAAAACATCCCTGATGTCATTTTCCGTCACCTTTTCAAAAAAGGCCACTTTTTCGTGCATGGGGGGGTTATACGTACTTGGTTTGGACAAACTGTGTTTACCATGTATATTAATGTCCCATGGGTTACTTTGATACAGGATTTTTAAATTTAATTTTCTGGTGAATAGTTTTAAATCAACAATTGTATTCACTATATTCCCTCTCCTGCATGGTACGAAACTAAAACCCTTTGAAAAAAGGTTAAGACATTCTCTATCAAATGTCTGACATGTGTAATTGTATAGTTTAAAATCCCCCTTGTCATTTACCACAATATCTGGTTGAAAAAACAAAACACATTCCCCTTCATTGTCAAGTACACTATCAAATGTTGTATGCACATTCAGGTCTCCAACAGCCTCTCCATGTGATTCACTTGACAAACCTACACAATTATTACACACAATATTCTTCTCTTGTTTGTCTAAAACACTGGTATTGCATAAGGGTGATTGCCCATCATATGCGTGTAAAGTTAAATCACAAAGTGAAACACTACTATCTACAATGTCCAGAACCATCCGTTGATTTGTTCCACTCATTGTATTATCCGACATACCCTCTAATGTCTCGAAGTTTTTTAAAGGCAGTATTACATACATTTTTAGGAAAGATACATCATTTAAGGACTTGTTTGAAAGTCTAAATGCTGGGGGGGTGAAGTATTCTAATAAACCCATGGGTAATTATAAATGTGGAAGGTGTTCGGTATGCAAATATGTGATTAATATCGACAAAATGGTGACAGTTAATAGACACATTGTAAGGATACACCAACATATTAATTGTTTCACACGCAATGTAGTTTACATTGCAGTATGTCAACAATGTGAAAGTTTTTACGTTGGGAAAACCAGCAGGCAGTTGAGGGACAGGATTAAAGAACATATATTAGACATCAAAAATGGAAAGTTAACCAACGCCTTAGCTAGACATATACATCAATTCAACAATCACCAGTTTAAGTTTTTTGGAATATTTCATCAGAATATGGATCAACAAGGTAAAATTACCAAATATAACCTTGACACAATAGAATTAAGAATGCAAATTTTATTGAATGCCCACCAGTACCCTGGTCTGAATGAATATATTAGCATAAAGCCCATTTTATGGTTACACAGTATTAAAGGCAGCTAATATGGTACATATACTACCACACATTTACATATTTTGATTTTTAAATGTTAATAAGTATTTATAAGACATATTTTATATGTTTATATTATTGCCATTTTTAACTTTAAAAAAAACGTAACATGTACACATTTGTCAACACACGTTTTTACATATATTGAACACTTTTTGAACCTATTGATTACATTGGTTAAGTGCATTAAGTTGAGATAAATTTATTTACTACTGTAATTCCCATGTACATACATTTATTGATTTTAAAATGTATTACATATCACACATTATTAACTTTGATAATTATATTAATTATTATATACAGATCGATTTTTTGGGCATTAGTTAGACATTTGTTAATTATTAAATTATTGAATTATTTTATTTTATAATATGCATTGAGATATGTTTATATTATACAAGGGGGGTTATTTATTTATTTATTTATTTACTTATTTATGTACTTTTTCATTTATTTACATGAATTTTCACTTCATATTTACATATTTATGTATTAAATCGATTTACCTTTTATTAGAGGACATATTATACTTTAGGACGAAATGTCATGCATATATCAAGTGTTCTTAATTTAATATTTCAAGGATAAGAATATTGTCTATGTCTTTTTAAACCTTGTTTTTAGCTTTAATTATAATTTCAATTATGTACTTATTCACTTCATTTTACAATCAGGTTTTTGACTGGTTGATTAATGTGATTATTTAAGTAGTTTGTTTTGTGTGCTACAGTGTTCTGAAGAAGTCCGTGGAGACGGACGAAACCTAGGTCGACGCACTGTTTTTTTGAGTTAATAAACATATATACATTTGGTGTATCTATTGGAGCGTTTATTGGCCTCGTATCATCTCATCTATTTCTTTGTGGTTAGACTACCGTTTTTGGATACAGCACCTCTACTTTGGCCCGTGCTTTCTTGTCCTCTTGTAATTTGTTGGTGAACCTTGACCAGCTAACCCCTAGTTTCAAGTCAGGAGACTCTCCCATAGCAGCTTCCTTATTCCAAGGATATCACAGAACTAAGACTGCGCACTACAATATTTGGCTGGGTCTGTTAGCACTTGTTCTCACTAACCAAATCAGAACTGCTGTGTCATAGAGTCTGAGGTTCACCTCTCTCTCTCTCTCTCTCTCTCTCTCTCTCTCTCTGACACAGAGCTGGATTATCAAACTGCTGGAGTTAGGTAAGGGTTTCTAACAAGCTCCTTATTGTTCTAACTCAAGGGTACATAAACCAAAATTAATACATATCAGAAAAACATACACACACACACACACATAACCTTCATGTTTGACCTACTGAACCTTAAACCTAGGTGCCAGAATACTATGGTGTTCGATCTGAGAGGAAATCTACGCAACATGAGAGACACCTGGAAGTTCAGAAGCCTGTGCATTCTACTTCTACATCAGGTACTGGGATTACTGCCCCAATAACGTTGCTCCAGTATAGTAATAAGGGAAAGGTGAGGGCTTTATACCGAAGCTGCCATCCTTTGGATAGCTGGTGACAGCTAAAAAGTCCACATTGTACAATGCAAAAAGACTGGGGGGAGGTGCCTATATCTACCAACTCTGTATAAATTCCAACTCACATCTTCCTAATCAGAACTCAGTAAAAAGCAGGCAATAGTACAGAAGGAACCAAGCTTATGAATAACAGAATAGTAACTAAATAAACTAATTGACCAGAAGGAAACAGATTACTTGAGAATATGCCCCCTTCTAATATTTCTAAACATTTGTGTACGGATCTCTCAGCATAGGTGAGGGCTTAGCTGCTGCTATCACAGATCCGATCAACAGCAACTGACACTTTGGAAACCGACATGCTGAATGGGCCACATGTAGATACAGAGGGTGATACTACACTAGAATAGACACATGCACACACAACTATAAGACTTACTGCAGACACTAGCGCTCTAAGAATATTTCAGGACATAAAAATATAAATCCAACCAATCCCTCAGAGACACACGCTCCAGGGATCTAAACATTGTCATCACAATGAACAAAACATGCTGGAGGGATTGGTTCCTGACCCAGAGTCTCCCCAGACTCTGGAACAGACTGCCCATACATGTCAAGCAGAGTGCCTCTTTAGCTCTCTTCAAAAGGAACCTTGATGATTGGATGGGAGAGAGGAAATTCACCCCCGGGGATCAAATCAGTCGCCCTACTAGACAGGGGTTCAGGGAAGAAATAGCCAGGGAATTGTTATGGCTAGGCTTGTACAGACCCTAGGGCCGATAGCCTAGTACCAACCTATGAACACTAAATTCTCTGGATGTTAACACAAACAATTAAAGCTCCCCAATGTTAATGGGTTGCTTCCGGCGGTCAACAGCTACAGGATTTGTTGTTTCCTTCCACAACCACTACTATGTGACTCTGTGTAATTTCCTGAGCATGTGATGTTCCAGGGACACTAATGTCCCGTGAGTTTACCCAGTCAATAAATGTATACAAAAGGAAATAAATAAAATGTCAAACATACTCCCGCCAAGATCTCTTACTACCTCCTTACACTATTCCTGCTACAATGTAACATGACAGAGATTAGATAATCTCATTGAAAAGAGAAATCACACCTGGCAAGTGGATCCATCAATCCAGTCTACACTGCAACACATAAAGGAAAAGAGAAAAATGAATGGAGGATGATGAATGAAGCTTATTGTTATTAAGGTCCACGAGCCCAGCCCCAAACAATTATTTAAAAAAAAAACTCACCAGTAACAGTCAAGGACAATATGTACACACAATGTCAAAATATAACATATAAAAGTACACAAAATGTAATGCCTCTGCACAGCTGCTGATAGGTTTGTGATATCTGATGCAGATACAGACCACTGATGATGATGAGGTAATGTACATAATTTTATGACCTACGAAGTAATTGTGTGTGACCTTTAAGTGAGGTCGGGGAAGAAGCACACTAGAATGTGATTCAAATCATCTGGACAGCACGTGCCAACATCGACATCACTGCAGGATGCAGACAGTACAACGACCCTACAAATAGGCCACACCTCATGGTGGGCTACAACACCCATAAAAATGTTCAAATGTTTTAAATGCAAAATTAAATCCTTAAAAAAACACAGTATGCAAGAGGCGTGCTTACACAATGCCACTGGAGGCATGTGCCTCCTCTCCCATCTGAAGTAATTTGGTCTATGACTCTACATCTAAACTTATGCTCCTTCAATACAGAAATATGTTTTGCAAGCGCATTCTCATTTTTAACTTTAGTAATTGCATACTGGTGTTCAGAAATGCGATCACGGAGCCTACGCTCTGTTTTTCCGATATAGAATGCTGTACAACATTGGCATTTGGCTAAATGGACAACATACCTAGAACTGCAATTGAACCTCGGCTTCAAAGATAACTTTATGTCATTAACTTTACATTCACTACTGACATCAACGTACCTACAGAAGTAAAGAGATTCACACTTGAACAAATTACTTCAGATGTGAGAGGAGGCCCTATGCATCTACTTCTCGAAGAACTGAAGTTGTACTGGCAAATTTATTTGAATGCCTATAACTATCCAGGCATTAATGATAGTTGTTCAATTAAATGCTTATTGAAACTAAAATGCTTAAGGAGATGAACCCTTAGAACTGCAGGTTATTATTGCTAATATTTGCTCTCAATTATTGGAATAAATAAGGTGACCATTTATTCCCATAAATTAGCTTATACACTACTTAGAGGCATGTTGAATATTGAGAGTTGAATTATATCAATACTTCTTCATGTAATTTATCTTCTGTAGAAATTAAGTGATTTTTTCATTTTTTTCTTTATTGACAACAGTAACATCTTAAATTATTTTAGTTATTTTTTTTGTTAATAATTATAGGGCACTTTATGTGTTTTTAATGTATTTTTAAGTCCCTATTTGGAGTACTAGAAGGTTAAGTTACAATATCTTGTGGCTAGATTGCCACTGCATATGTACTTTATAAAACTGTCTCATGGTGGGCAGTTCCCGTTAAGGTTACTTTTGTGTTTATAATTACTAGTTGTTGTTTATTTATATATTTTTGTACACAGTCCTTTAAAGTAAATGTGGAATTATTATACATATACTTTTAACTGAGATTTTAATGAAATTTGTATTGACTTTTTCTTAGTTATTTAGTATGTAGGTGTCACAAGTACTTGTTTTTGGTGCTGTTCGTTTAAGAGAGGGTCATGTTGGATTGGTTTACTGTCACCATGTGACAGAGTTAAAATTGTTAAAATAGACAATTAATTCATTGTATTTTATTCTGAAGAAGTTTGCACTTTGTTGCAAATGAAAAGCGCTTCAATAAATTGTGTCTTGGCTACAACCGTTTCTTTTTGTTTTCATTAGTTTGTTTCCTTTGTTTCACATATTGAGATCCAAGATATGTCAGCTTGGGTGGACAGGATAAATGGACCATGTTGCTTTCCCAAGGATGTTCTCCACTCTTCCTTTCTAAGCTTTCAAAAACTGGCTAAAACTTTATTCACTCCCAAAGTGCCTTTTTTAGGAAATGCCAAACTGACAAACCTACTGACATTGCAAAATCAACTCAACCGAAACTGGAGGTATTGCTGTTCGATGACGGGGGCCTGAGTAAAGAAAAACTTCACTCCCTCCAAGCTCTCCTCACACGTGAGAATATAGACACTTGTGCAGTTACCCAGACGTGGTTTAAAGCAGCACAGAGTACCCTGGCACTGCAAGGTTTCAGTGCCTTCCACACTTTTAGACCAGTAGCTGCACAGACAAGGGCTAAAGCTGGAGGTGTCTCTCAATACGCATCAATAACAAGCACACCTCTACAGTGGTCAAACAGTGGTCAAACAGGATAACAAGCTGGAGTTCCCCCACATGAACATCACCATAGACAAAATCCTGTACCATATCCTAGCCAGATATAGGTCACCCTCCACTTCCCAAAAAGCTCACAATGCATACTTGGACCTACTGGACACACTTACCATCCAACCTAAAACTCTATTCATGGGAGACTAATTACCCCACTATGGACACAGTGGCACTGCAGATAGTGTGGTCGCCTCACAGCAAGAGGATCTCCAGTTCAATTCTCTATTGGAGTGTGGAGTCTGCATAGCCTCTCCGTCTTCATGTGGGTTTTCTCTGGGTGTTGCGGTTTTCTCCCACATTCCAAAGACATGCAGTAGGTTGACTGGACACTAAATTGGCCATAGGTATGTGTGGGCATGTCAGTGTGTGATGTGGAAAAACTACAGTAGCAGGGCTATCCAGCAGGCAGTGTAAACCTTGGCTCTAGATGATGGTCACTGTTGAAGTGACACCCTGACCCCATGTGCAAAAATGGGAAAAAGGTGTTGTGGATGAATGGACTGGGAATCCTACGTGGCGTCAGATCTATAAACACAGAGATTCCTGGACTTCATAAACACAAACACCCTTTACCAAATAGTGAATGCACCCACTAGAGGTTCCAACATACTGGACATTGTGCTCACAAATACGGGAGAATGCTGGACCTTGTGCTCACAAATACGGGAGAATTCTGGACCTTGTGCTCACAAATACGGGAGAATGCTGGACCTTGTGCTCACAAACATGGGAGAATGCTGGACAGAAGAATGCTGCTTCTCACCATGTCCCATCCTCCCTGGTAAGGTCAAACCATAAAGCCATCTCCTTCGAAATCAAAATCAGCTCTGTAATCCCATTAAAACCAGCAACAGCTAGAAACTTTTCCAAGGCAAATTACCTTTTGTATTAAGTGATGGTTTGTCAAGAGTCAATGTCCCTCCAAACCCAGAGAACAAAGCAGCCTATGCTGAATTGCTCTCAAAAACTCTGTACAACCACATCAATGGCTTCATACAGGCTGCTGTACGAGGAGTAACTCCAGAAACAAATCACCCTTGTGGCTTCCTCAATTAAACAAGACATACAACAAAAGGAAAAAATTATAGCAAAAATCAGGAAGGGTATTTTCCATTAAGATAAAAACTCTTTCATCAAACTAAATAACCAATTAAGAGGGTTAATTAGGTCAAGCAAAGCCAAAATTTGAGGTCATGATAGCCTCACAGGTGAAAAACAACCATAAAGCTTTCTTCAGCTATGTCAGAAACCTCAAGGGCAGCACACAGCAGTGTACTGAACTGGTGATTAATGGTGCCACATTCACCAAGCCTGGTGATATAGTGAACCTGTTAGCAAACAAATTCAGTTCCAACCTATCCTCCTTCTCTCCCCAACCACCACCCAAAAATAACCTCAAACATAACCCCTCCAACTATAACTAGGGAGCAGGTACTGGCTGCGATTGCTAATGCCAAGAACACAACCTCAATGGGCCCCGACAACATCCCAGGATGCTTCCTGAGCAGTCTAAAATATGACTCATCAAGACCCTTGGAGTCATTATTTAACTACAGTCTTAAAACAGGCTTTGTGCCACGTGTATGGAGGACTGTGACAGTCATCCCCCTTCATAAAGGAGGATCTTCAACAGATCCAGGAAACTACAGACCCATTATTCTGACTAATCTTACTTCCAAAGCCACGGAAATTATCAACAAAGACCCAGACACTGGATCCATCCCAGTCAGGCTTTGTCAAAGGAAGATCATGCTTACTGAATCTGGTGGATTTCTTTGAAAAGGTCACTAGCAATGGATGAGAAAAAACTGTGCATGCTGCCTACTTAAATCTGACTAAAGCATCTTATACAATACCTCACTCAGGCATCATCAACAAATGTATGGAACTAGGTACAAACCCTGTTATAATAGACTGGATAGCTAGCTGGCTCACTGATAGGACCTAGGAGGATAGAATCTGTAAGGCAACCTCTATAAAGAGGCCACTCCTCAGTGGAGTCCCCCATGGCTCAGTGCTAGGCCCACTCCTCTTTGGCATCTACTTCTTGGATATCAAAGGCCTCTGGTTAATCAAATTTACAGATGATTGCAAACTGGGAGTAGTCATCGAATCCCCTTAGAATGAAAACACTCTTCAGGAAGGTCTAACACAAACAAAAGCTTGGTGCCAAAGACATGGCTTAAATCTCAGTAACAAGAAATGCCTTACATTACCTATTGGGAAGTCAACCACCCTGGGTAACTATATCAACAAAACACCCCTAAAAGTTGATTCAGTAGTGAGGTATCTGGTAACTCGTGTAGACAGTAACACCAGCATGTGTCCTCTGGTGTCCAAGATAGTTAGAAAATCCTTCTGTGTTGCTCAGCTTATAAGCAAAGGCATGGCATTCATGTCTAGAGGGGTTACCATTCTGGAATATGTCTTGTTTAGTGAAAGGCGACCATTTCTATTGTACCTACATCACTCCTGGTACTAGTTTGACCAGATTATGTATATTTTTGGTATAATGTTCTTCCTACTGTCAATTAAATGTTGGATATATGTCTATATCAACATTCTATTTTTTATCCACAGTTAAATAGGTTTTGTATACAGCCTCTTCTGAGTTTGTGTACCTTTAGTCCCTTGGCCTCTTCTGAGTTTGTGTACCTTTGGTCCCTTGGCCTCTGAGGAAAAAGGGTTCTTTCCCAGATGGACATAGTAACTTCAATTCCTGATTAATAGAAAAAAGTAGCAACAAGGTGCCTCACTGAAATCACTGAATACTGTGTACCCCATGAAGGCAGAAAAGTACTATAAACCCAAATAAGGTTGGCTTTTACATTCTGCCACACAACTGTCTCACCTTTTGTAAAAAGAACTACACGGAGACATCATGTATGTAACAGGGGACTAACATGGACTTTGACAATGTGAATTAAGAGATGGTTAAGGAAGAGCTAAGCTCCTCTTGTGACAACAATTTCCCTGAATGCTGACTCGCTTTCCTTCCCCCAGCTTCTGCAGTTATCATAAATTATCAGAGGAAACGTCAGTTAACAAAACTGCTTTAAGATTTCCCCTCATTTTCTGCCCCCTGTATTAACTTAACCTTATCGTCCTTCTCCCTTAAGTCACAGATCACTACTGCAGCTTACAGCAATATGACTGGGCTTCACTACTGCAGCTTACAGCAATATGACTGGGCTTCACTACTGCAGCTTACAGCAATATGACTGGGCTTCACTACTGCAGCTTACAGCAATATGACTGGGCTTCACTACTGCAGCTTACAGCAATATGACTGGGCTTCACTTTTACTAGCGACAGACATGCAGGTAACACACACTGCACATTCCAGTATCATCTAATCTGCTCTTAAACGCAATGCATGTGACCTGTCCAGCTCCGTATAGTACTGAGTAAAGAAATAAAATTCTATTAAACCTTGTCGGTCTTTACGCGTTTATATCAATCTCATTACATCTTCCATCAGATCGAAGTTTTTGTACACTCATATTTTTCTTCAGCACATGACTGGAAATTAGAAGAACTGCATATACTGATGTTGGATGCTTGGTAGTGTTTGTCTTATAAAAACAGTGCGAGTTCAGAACGTGCCACATTAATGTATTCTTAGGCCGTTACAGTAAATATGAGTCAAGATGGAACCGTCTACTCTCATCTCTCATTAATTACAAAAATGTGCAGTTTTAATGTTCCTTTGAATGAAGGTATGAACAAAATATTAATGACTAAAAAATTTACTAAGGAAAAAAATAGCTGGGGACCAGACCTTTTCAGGGGGAAAAATAAAAGACAGACAAAATAAGTAAAAAAAATATTCAGTTTCATTTTGCTTGCAACTAAGAAATGGGAAAAGAATTACTACGACCGCCAAATGGATTTTCAGAAGTAAAATGTCTTTTTATTTGCATTACTTACATCACTTACCAAAAAAGCAGTCTATTTTTAAACTATAATTAAGAGGTGTTACTTGCACACATTTTCTTGTGTACACTTCCGTCTGTGACTTTTTTGGATATTTCCTTGCACATACTTCAGTGGCCCGTGGCCTAATGTGCTGTTTCATAAAGCCACTGCTCTCCCTTGCAGTGTCGCATGTGGAAATGCGAGATGGTGTTCTAATATTGCATTGCCTTAACCTTCTGCCACCAAACCACAATGCCACTGCCACCTATTCTTCTTTTCTCCCAGCAAGCTTTTCAGGTCTCATTTTAAGCTACTCGTTGTCCTGTGGCTCTATCACAAATAAGTTTATTGTGTTCTCACTCACTACTAACATGATAAGCCCTGTAGTACCACTGGACAGACACTTCTCTCTTTTTGGACAGGTTCCCAGTAACAGTCATCCTCTGCTTCCTCTCTGCCAATCAGTTTTCCAAACACTTTGTCATTTGTGGTTCTACTACAACTCTCAGCCTAGTCTGCAATCCCAAATATGAAATTGTGTCAACATCCTTGCAAAGGTCTATAAATATTACTTCAGTAGGCTCAGACATGTCCACCTGTTGGTAAACAGCTGAACCGCACTACGTTTTCTGGCAGATCAGCTGTACATCCATTCTGATACAGTTCATTATTAGATTGACACTTACACTAACCCACTCCTTCATATATTTTCTATAACCTCTCCTAATATAAACGTGACTATGACCAGTTTAGAATTACCAGAGTCGCACCTCTCCAGCTCCCTTTAAAGAAGTGCTTTTCCAATGGATTTGCTAACAACTCCTGTCACCTCCTTTAGCATTCCTGGAAAACTTCACTCCTAGACAATGCCTCATTCATCTTTTTGCTATTCTGATCATAAAGCACCAATTCATTTTGGCATCATTTGCCCCCTTTTTGGGGTGTGCTGGGGGCAGGGGTAAACCTAAAAACAAAGACATTTTCAGTCATTCCCCCCAATGGAGCTCTGTCAGTTTGCTCTATAACTTCCAATGGGTGGCATTCAACATTCAAGATTTTTGATTCTATGTCCTCACATTTCAAACAAATGTTCATCTCTCTGGCACCATACAGGGATACTTAAGCACAAATCGCAAGTTCTTCCGCACAAACCATTTTTTCACTGGTGATACTCTTTAGGTTCTAGGTCTTAAAATGGATTTTATAACCTACAGTACACACAGTAACATCACAGCAAACACTCACAAACACAATCACCAACATTTTGTTCACATGAGGCTAAGAAGTCCTGTCTGTGGTTGCTGAGACATTTAGAAAACATGACATATACGACAATATAATAAATATTATATTAAGGACAATTCATTTCTCTTTACCTGCACTGGACAGAGATCAAATATCAATGCAGTTGTGTTTGCCACTGTGTAAACTGTTAAGATGAAATCTGCTAATACTCTGTATGTAGCATGCTTTTGGAATTATTAATACAAATATGAACAAGCAGTCAGGTAACACCTCAGGTGTTTCTGCAGTTACATTCTACCACGCCTCTAGGCATTGAATACTGCTTGAAGATTAAAGTCACTAAATAATGACATACATTTGAGTTTCAGACTTCATATCCTTCGGAAAAATGCATGCTATCACAAACCCTGTTATTCTAGCAACTTTCTAAATTTATAATCGCAACATTTTATTTAAAACCTGTTCCAATTTTTGGGCCTTTGCCCCCCATTACTTCAGGCTTTGTCAAGAATTCAGACTGAAAACATTTTCTTGTTTAAGATGTGATTTAATATCAACAAGTGTAAGATTCCTCACTTCAGAAGTGTCAGTCTTGGTATATACAAGCTAGAAATGGCAAAGCTTGGGGACAAAAGCAGGATGGAAGGCCTACAGGAGATGACAGCTATGAAGACTAAAAGAATGCTATACTGTACAGCAAAGGGAGCACATTTAGGAGATAAAGAGGTGATCCTGCTATTGAACTGTGTCTTATACGCCGCACTTAACTTTCTACATTGTCAAGGGAAACAGGAATGTGGCTTTTGACAGAAACGAGGATGTTAAGCTCTGAGAACAGACTAGGAAGACTTGTGATGTTCTGGTCTGAAAAAGAAATGCAAGCGGGAGGGTACGATATCCAAGTACAAAGAGCAATGAAGCCAAGATTGCCAAGGGTTAATAACAGGAGGGACTTGCAAAAACGCAGGAGGTGTTAGAATTAAATGATGGGGTGTAGGTTCAAGGCTTACATGAGAAAGGTTTTTGTAAACAGAATAAGGGTCAAAGAGAATCAGGAGCTGTGGCACGTAAAACCGAAGGTTTCGAAAAGTCAGAGTTGTGTGTTTGTGTGCCGACACGGAGTGAGAGAGGAAAGCATAGATAAGCTGCCAACACTCTGCTCACTTGAATGTCCATAAGTAGCTGGCACACAGGTCCAGTACTAAACAAATGCTTCTGACATCTCAATGGCTATTGAACCAGGATGGTTACACATACAAGAATGCAACATTCTGTTTAAAAGAATAAAAATACATGTGGATTCCTTGTTACAAGACTATTTCCTGCTGGTCCTCTGCTTGGATATCCATCTGAATACCAGTACCAAACCAACCCACTTAGGAGGAAGTATGCAAAAAAAAAAAAAACAGGGTCTTAGCATTCTGGAAACGTTACACATTACTGGCGGCTGAATTTGTGACTCCAGTTAGTAGAAATTAAATGTATACTTAGCCTACAGATCCCCCATCAGTACAGCTTACAAATATGTGAATACTCGATAACCGTGAACCCTACAGCCACTCAAGATGACCAAAGTCTTGTCTCCCACAAAGTGACCATAAATTGTTGAAAATACACAGGGATGTTGACATAGGAAAGCAAACACTTACAATGTTCAGAGTAGTACAACAGGCAGTCTCTACTTCCATTCTCTAAAAGACAAATTAATCAGAATTAAGCTTCCTGTTGAATCAGTACTCGGTGAAAAATGTGATTTTTTTTTTTTTTTATATAAAACTCCAGACACCTCAAATAATAGCTACGTTAGTATGAACTGAAGCAATTTGCTGCCTCTAGATTGTGGAATAGATGTGGATGCAAAGCTTTCTGGTTCTACCATGGACCATGAAGTTAGGCTGACAACTTGCTCAGTGCAACTACATAATCCAAATGGAAACTAGCCTACAATAGGCCTTAGACAGGACCTTCTGAAACCAGGCTAAATGTGATGAAATTAGTTCCTTTTCTTTTGAAATCTAACAGTCATAAACCTAGTTCAACTGCACATGTACCATAACTACAAATTAGAAAAAAATGCCTCCATGCCTCTTGTATGGTCCTGAAGTGACGATGTCCACACCGGTCGCTCATCTGCCCCGGGGCTTAAAATGTTAATGAAGTAGTTCTGAATAATAATAAAAAAATACTACATGGATGTATTCATATTTTTGGTGGATTCTGAACATGTTATTGTTGCTACCTGCAATCACCTACACATTTTTATTAGCAGAAGAACTGTACACAAAGTCAAAAATTATGGTTTGGTAGTGGTGGGGGGGGGGGGCAAGGACAGACTTTAAATACAGCTCTTACCAACTTAGAAAGTTGCTAGGATAACAGGTTTTACATTAGTATGCATTATATGAAGGATATAAAGTCTGAAACTTACATAACTATCACATTTAGTGACTGCAATCCTGTTTTACACGAAAACCACAAATTTTACAAGGGACAGACCAAAAGTATGAGGCAAAAAATCTGGACAGTTAAGAGGTATGCCTATACACACACTGAGTAGACGGCCAAATTTAAATAGGTTCAAAGGCACTTACTAAGCCATTGATCTGAAAGGATCAAAAGAAGCCTAGGCTTACATTCCCACAGGAGTTTTTAGCCTTTATAGTTTGCTCAGAAAGAGAGATATGCAGATCGAAGATATGTTGAAACATTTACACGATTCCCCTTGTCTATGAGGGAAGAGGGGTGCTAAACATGGGGTGAATTTGCAGTTATCCATCCATTTATGCAAATCACATTTGGACAGAGTAAGAGATGTACTGGAGGGGAGTGGAGACTGGTTCCATAGAAGTGGTAGTCTCTGTGACACAAACCTTTCTCTCCAGAATATTTTATTTATTTTACAAAAGAGATCGAGACCCCTTGGGCAGGTATTTATCATACCACGGGAGTTGCAAATGTGTAACACAACTGACAGAATAAGGGCTGTTGAAGGCAGAAGTCGCCTCTCTAGTCCACATGACACTGAGAACAGGGACAAGTTTTGAGATGGTCTGCATAGTTTTTAGGATTTAGGCCCTTGATTTTTAGTGAGAAAGCACTGTGATCCTTCCAGTTGTGACAAGTGTTTGAATAATTTCAAACTGAAAGGGCATTATACTTGATGACTGGCCTAATAAGTGCTGAGTACAATGCAACAATGACATCCCTGCATCTGGACACACTACCTTTAGATACAAGCTGTGCAGTGAAAATGGAATTCCTTACAACAGTGAATACATGGTGAGCAAAGGACAGTTCACTGTCGACACAGCTTCCCAGATATGCAACTACAGAATCAATTTTCAGGGGT
Organism: Protopterus annectens; assembly: GCF_019279795.1. Lineage (NCBI taxonomy): Eukaryota > Metazoa > Chordata > Ceratodontiformes > Protopteridae > Protopterus > Protopterus annectens. The sequence goes on along the minus strand of NC_056737.1, from coordinate 1,118,895,066 downwards.
GTGCCGAAGGATTATAAGTAGGATGAGCTATGCTTCTATTCCCAGAACAATGAAAACCTGCATAAAAATTTGGTGGTGACTATCATGGGCAAATGCAGTGTGCACTAGCACTGAATTTACAGCACAAGAGAGATGACTGGTTGCATGCCAAACACACTTCACCTTAGAGCCATGAAATCCTTGATAGTAACGCCAAATTATAAACATAACACCCACACAAAAACACACACAAATGCAGAGAAAGCCATCTGCTGAAGCACACTAAAATCACAAACATAAAAATAACATTTGGTAGCTCTCATTTGTGATTCAAACCCAAGACGTCCAGCATACCATGCTGCTGTCACTACTGCTGGACCAACAACAGCCTGTGGGCAGATAGGTGTTGCGTTTTCTGTGTGAATGAGACATGTGAAGTGAAGTAACTTTATTTACTTTTTTAACTTTTATTAACCAGCGAAGTGGGCTGGGTCTGAGGACCCCCTTTTCATCTATGACCTGGGTCATTAAGGCAAAAAACAAGTGAAAAAATTATGTCACTTTATAAAAATGTACAGTCAAAAGCACAGAGTCTGAAAGAAAGTATAAAGACCAGCAATGAATGAGCATGTAGTTTAAATGCACAACTAATGTCAATATTCAATTAAATAAATATTTGTAAAACATAGCAAAATCAGCAAATAACTCCCAACTTTATACTGCTTCCAAGTCCTAGCAGATGTAGAAGGAAAGACATACAGTAAAGGATTAATGTTGGGATATGCAAAATGACTTTCTTAACTAGCACCTGTGAAGCAATCACATTTGTTTTCATTATGCACATGAGAACAGGCTTCTTGTAAGATTAAAGTACAGTTGTGTACACTTACCATAAATGTAGATGTTCGAGTGTATTCACTGTTGCAGTCATTACATTTGGGTAATCCTGCTGGCAGGTTGCCCTCAGTCAGCCTGAAATCCAAAGTCTTGGGTCCTGCGTCTGCTGCTGTCGCCCCTTCCCTGACGTCAGGTCGTCAGGGGTACAAAACATGCAGCCAACGCCATTTTCTTCAGTTTTCCTTGCCCCAGATGTCAGGTGCCCCCAAAAAGGGTAGCCAAAATATATACATATATATAAAAATACATACACCAATATAAACTTTACCTTAATCTACAAGCAAATACACCACATAGGTTGTATAAATCAAAGAAGGAAAGAAAAGTTCCAGCAGAAAAAAGGGGGATGGCGTGTGGGTAATCTGGACTGCAACAATGAATACACTCAAACATCTACATTTATGGTAAGTGTACACAACTGTACTATGTTCTTCGTGTTTCACTGTTGCAGTCATTACATTTGGGTAGAGTCCCAAAGTTATGGAGCTAAACAGCATTAGGAGCGGCTATGAGGCCCTGCAGAACTGCAGTGGCAAAGCCTTCCCTGGATTTAGAGTAGAGTAGCAGATGATAGTGCTTTGTAAAGGTGTGCACTGAACTCCAAGTAGCAGCCTCTAATATGTCTTTGGTTGGTACTCCCTGAGAAAGGCTGCTAAAGTGGCTGCAGCTCTGGATGAATGTGGCCTAATGCCCTTAGGCATTGGCTTGCCATGGTGTAAATAACAGAAATGAATGCAGTGTCCTATCCACTTTGAAAGAGTCTGCTTTGAGATAGCCTTTCCTTGTGTTCCTGCAGCATATGCCACTAGCAATTGCTCTGTCTTCCTGAAAAAGTACAGTTTTGTACCTACCATAAATGTAGATGTCCGATAGGCATGCATCTGCAGTCATAACATATGGGTTGTCCTGCCTCAGGCAGCCCTCGGTCGGCCGGATTCCAAAGTCTGGGTCCGACGTCGGCTGATGTCGCATTTCTCTCCAACGTCATAGCGGCTGGAGTACATAAGCATCAGCCGACGCCATTTTCTTTAGTGTTTCTTGCCCCAGATGCCAGGTGCCCTCCAAGGAAGGCTGTAATCAAATTGGAAGACAAAAACAGGATTCCAGACAAATAAGTAAGCAATAAACAGATACACCATAACAGATATCCCCAGCTAAGAGAAACAGGGATAGGAGTGGACCCAAGGCATAGAGGGGTATGGAGGGAGGGAAAATCCGACTGCAGTTGCATATCTATCGGACATCTACATTTATGGTAGGTACAAAAATTACAGTTTTGTACCTACCATAAATGTAGATGTCCGATAGGTATGCATCTGCAGTCCTAACATATGGGTTGTCCTGCCTCAGGCATTCCAAAGATTCCAAAGTCTGGGTCTGGCCTCGGCTGATGTCGCACTTCACCCGACGTCATAGCTCCTGGGGTATAAAGGCATCAGCCGACGCCATTTTCCTCAGTGTTTCTTGCCCCAGATGCCAGGTGCCCTCAAGGAAGGCTAAATTTTGTATGAAAGTAGCAAATTCCAAACAGTAGAAAACAAAAAGTATATATACAAATATACATACAAACAAATACACCATAATAGATTCCCCCCAGCTAGCTAAGAGAGGGGTAAGTACCCTAGGAATACCACAGAGGGGAAGGAGGGTGGGTAATCCTGACTGCAGATGCATACCTATCGGACATCTACATTTATGGTAGGTACAAAACTGTACTATGTCCTTCAAGGATGCATCTGCACTAACATATGGGTAGAATACCATAGCCAAACTGGGGGAGGAGGCACTAAGATAATGATGGTGTAGTTAAGATCCCTTGTAAAACAACAGTTGCAAAACCTGCTCGGGATCTGGAGTATAAAGGAAGATTGTAATGCTTGGCAAATGTATGCACAGAGCTCCAAGTAGCAGCTTCTAAAATGTCTTTGGTAGCCACTCCTCATAGGAAAGCTGTAGTGGTGGCTGTAGCTCTTGTGGAGTGAGGCCTGATATTTTCAGGAGTTGTCTTTCCATGAAATGAGTAGCAGAATCGAATGCAATTTCCTATCCATTTTGAGATTGTCTGTTTTGAAATTGCTTTCCCTTGCACTCCTGTTGCATATGCTACCAGAAGCTGGTCAGTTTTTCTGCTGGCCTTAGTTCTGTCCAGATAGTAGCGCAGTTGTCTGTGTACATCCAAGGTGTGTAGTAGTTTTTCCCCCCTGTTCTGTGGGTTGGGGAAGAATGTAGGTAAATGAATAGCTTGGTTCAAGGATACCCTCGATACCACCTTTGGCATAAAAGTAGGATTGGTTCTCAGAGACACTCTATCCTGGTGAAAGATGAGAAAAGGCTGCACTACCATTAATGCCTGTAACTCAGATACCCTTCTTGCTGAAGTGATTGCTAGCAGGAAGGCAGTTTTCCAAGATAAGAACTGTAAGTCTGCTGTTGCTGCTGGTTCAAAGGGAGGAAGTGTTAATTTTTCTAGCACAAAATTGAGATCCCATGCAGGTAGAGGTGGTTTCCTTGGAGGTTTTACATTTTTGATCCCTCTCAAAAATTGTCTGAGGAGAGGATGAGAGAAGACAGGAGGATCCATGTTGTACTCTGCTGAAATTGCTGATGCATGAATCTTAATGGAAGAATAGGACAGGCCATTGTGGAACAGTTCTGCTAAGTATTCTAGGATGTGTGCTAGGTTTGCCAGTGTGACATTTGTTCCCTTTGCTGCACTCCAAATGAGGAATCTCTTCCATTTGGCTGAATATGTTTTCCTTGTGGAGGGTCTGCGAGCCTCCAGGATGATGTCCTTAACCCTCCGAGATAAAACAGGTTGGTTTTGTGTTATGCAATTTTCCAAGCAGTTAGCTGCAGCATTTTTAAGTTTGGATGCAGGGTCCTGTAGTTGTTCTGCGTTAGAAGTAAAGGACATAGAGGTAGAGGCCATGAGTTCATCCGAGACATGCTTCTCAGTAGCGGGTACCAATGCTGCCTTGGCCAGTCTGGAGCTATCAGAATTACCTTTGGCTGTTCCTCTCTGATCTTCAATAGAACTTTGTACATCAATGGGAGAGGTGGAAAGGCATATACCGTCAGGGCCTTCCAGCTGAAAGAAAGGGAGTCCACCTTCCAGGCTAATGGGTGGTATACTCTTGAGCAGAATTTCTTCAGTTGGTGGTTGAGTGGGGAGGTGAACAGGTCTATTTCTGGCATTCCCCATTTCTTTGTTATGGTTTTGAAGATGTCTGGATGCAGCATCCATTCGTGAGCATCCGTGGTAGTTCTGCTTAAGCTGTCTGCTACTGAATTCTCTTTTCCTGGTATGAATTTGGCCTGCAGTTGGTTGTTGAGATTCAGGCCTAAGTTCCAAAGGTCCATTGCCATCCGGCATAGGGGGTATGAATGTGTGCCTCCCTGTTTGTTGATGTGCCACATGAATGTGGTATTGTCCATCCTTATCAGCAGGTGTCCTTGCTGGAGGAATGAACTGAATGCCTCGATTGCATGCTTCACTGCCAGCATCTCCTTTAGATTTATGTGTAGATTCAGCTGGTCTTGGCACCATAGGCCTTGGATACACTTGTCTTCCATGTGTGCCCCCCAGCCTAGGTCTAAGGCGTCCGTGGTAATGGTCTGCCTTGGATGTGGTTTGTGGAAAGGCAACCCTCTGTTGGACTGGCGGGCCTGAGCCCACCACAGGAATTCTTTGTGCAGGCATGGAATGATTGGAATCAGGGCTTCTAGGCTGTGCTTGTGTTGAGACCATACATTCCTCAGGTACCATTGTAGTTTTCTCATATGCAGCCTGGCATGCGGGATCAAGATTATGCAGGATGCCATGTAACCCAGGGCCTGCAGGACTTTCCTTGCAGTGAGCTGAGTTTGTTTTGCTAATGCCATGAAATAGACTGGGAGTTGCTTTTGTTTTTCCTCTGTGAGAAAAGCCATCTGAGCTATTGTGTCTAGTTCTGCACGAAAAATGTTATCCTTTGGGATGGCACTAGTCTTGACTTTTGTATGTTGACTGTGTATCCCAAGGCTTGCAGCAGTTGTATGACATAAGCCAAATCCTTTATTATTTTTGTCTTGTTGTCCGCTTGTATTAGGCAGTCGCCCAGGTATGGGTAGATTTGAATTCCCTGAAGCCTGCAATGTGCAATTACTGATGCCAGGCATTTCGTGAACACTCTGGGCGTAGTAGATAAGCTAAAGGGCAATGCTGAGAATTGATAATGCTCTGATCCTGCAAGAAATCTGAGGTGTCTTCTGCAATCTGGTCATATAGGGACGTGCAGGTATGCCTCCTTGAGATCTAGAGTCACCAGCCAAGACTCCTTGCCCAACATGGGAAGAAGTTGCTGTAGGGTCAGCATTTTGAATTTTGGAACAATGAGATATATGTTTAGTGCGGACAAGTCGAGAATAGGCCTCCATTGATTTTCTTTTCTTGGTACAAGGAATAGTCTGGAGTAAAATCCTTGGCCTTGTTCCATAGATGGTACCTTTTCTATTGCTCTCATCCTTAGTAAACTGATGATTTGTTTTAGAGCCTCTGATTTCTGGCTTGGTGGAAGGTTTGGCATTCCTCTCTTTTTTGGTAGAGTGTGGAAGTGAAACCTGTAGCCCTTGTCTATTGTTTGCAAAGTCCATTTGTCTCCTGTAATACAATGCCAGTTTTTTGAAAATAAAGCTAGCTTTCCGCCCAAGGGTGCTTCCAGTTGTTCCCTGGTAGGCGGAATCAGAGCCAAGTCATTGTGTCTGTCCTGTGGAAGTGGTTGCAGTCGTAGCTGTGGCGGCACTTCTCTGGTTGGCAGGTTGCCACTGACGACCCCTGTAGGCACCCCTAGATTGACCTCTGCCTCCTGGATGCCTATTTCTGCCTCTCTGTGCTCTAGAGGTGTCTGGAAAGGACCAATTCTTTGAAGGCCAATTTCTGCTGAACCTCGGAGGGTGGACCTGCAGGAAATCCTTGACTGTTTGGACAGATTTTGCTTTTTCTTCCACTTTCTTTAGAACCTCCTGTGCAGGGGAGCCAAATAAACTTTGTTTCTCCATAGGGGCATCTAGGAGTTTTGACTTAACATGGTCTGGCAAGGATTGTTCTTTTAGCCAGGCATGCCTTCGAATCACTGCTCCAGTCATAGCTGATCTAAATGAAGCCTCCAGTGCATCATAGCCACATTTCAAGAAATGATTACTGACCTGCTGAGAGTTGTGCACCAAATCCTGAAGGGACTTACGGTCTAAAGGTTCAGGAGAGGCCAGTTTTTTATTCAGCTGATCTAACAAAAATTCCTGGTACTGTATCATGTGAAATTGACAGTTTAAAGCCCTGGCAGAAAGAGTAGCGGATGTATAAACCTTTTTACCCCATCTCTCTAATGCTCTAGATTCTCCTTCAGAGGGTAGGGGGTTCTTGGCAGAGGCAGCTGCAACACCCTTAGGGCCCTGAGAAATGGTTTCTGGGTCTGCAGCATGGGCCTTATACAAGTGGAAGTGAGAATCCGGGACCCTGTAGTATCTGTCAGGTTTGGCAGGGGCCGGGGGAAGAGAATCAGGGGCAGTACTGGCATCATTGTATGCATCATCAATAACTGATAGTACAGGTGGTATGGCTAAAGGCCTATGCTGTGGTAAGTGTAAGAAAGTCCTTAGCCTTTTTCTAGAATCAGAAAAATCCTGACCCTGCCATTGGAAGTGTTCCCTCATAGAGTGTAGGGTTTCCCCAAATGAAAATTCTTCTGGAGGAGAGGCTGAAGGGATGGAGTCTTCTGCATCAGAATCCTCATAAGGTGAGTATGGGCCTTCCTGATGGTCAGATAAATCTGAACCATCCGAGGAATAGTCCGAGGTCTCTTTTCAGGAGGGGCTTGTGAGGCCCTGTCTGGGTGAGGTTGGGATCCCGTGATCAGAGAAATAAGGTCCTCAGCAAGGCTGAGAATCTGAGAACTTGAAGTAGGCCTGTGAGAGGGAGCCTTTGTAGGTAAGGCCTTGGAAAGTTTTGCTGCTTTAGCCCTGGAAAAGGCCTTGATAGACATAGAAGCAGGGGGTCTAGCTGCCCCACGTGCAGGAGTAGAGATGTCCAACGGAATAGTGTCGGACAAATCTTGTGTGCCTGCTTCTTCAGCAGGAATTTCTGTAGCCGACTCAGCCATGGCCTGTGTGGGCTCGGTTGTCGGAGGCATGCTTTCGGCCGAAGGGAGAACCGAGGTCTCGGTCTCAGCCGAAACAGAGACACTCGCGGTAGGCCTAACCGTGGTTTCAGCCGAAACCGCGGGCCGCGAGTGTCGGTCCTTTTCCTTGCGTTTTTTAGCTAAATGTGTAGTCGGTGTCTCCGACGGCATTTTATATGCAAAAGCGGAGCCAAAAAACTCTTCTGCAAACTCCGACCGATGTCTAAGTGTCCGTCGGTTGAAGGAAGCACAGGCTAAACAAGCTGATACGTCGTGGTCTGGGCCTAAGCAAGGAAGGCAGTAAGAGTGGAAATCCTTATGAGGTATTTGTTTCCCACAAGTTAAACAATTATTTACTTTGTGTGACATCGGCTGAGGCAAGAATGAGTCCCCAACGGGGTACTTAGCTTTTTTAGAAGTCTTCGGTAGTTGAAATTCTCTGGATCTGACCGACCGGCACTTGCAAACAGCTTCTGCTTCGGGCACCGCGCGGCAAGAAAGACTGGGGAAAATGGCGTCGGCTGATGCCTTTATACCCCAGGAGCTATGACGTCGGGTGAAGTGCGACATCAGCCGAGGCCAGTCCCAGACTTTGGAATCGGGCCGACCGAAGGGCTGCCTGAGGCAGGACAACCCATATGTTATGACTGCAGATGCATCCTTGAAGGACATCTGTACTATGTCCTTCAAGAATGCAACTGCAGTCATAACATATGGGTTGAATACCATAGCTTAGCTGGGGGAGGAGGAATGCTCTAGGAAAGAGATGGTGTGGCAATCAAACCCTGCAGGACTGCCGAAGCAAAGCCTGCTCTGGATCTGGAATATAAAGGGAGATTGTAGTGTTTGGAGAATGTATGCACGGAGCTCCATGTAGCAGCTTCTAGAATGTCTTTTGTAGGCACCCCTCTTAAGAATGCTGTAGAGGTGGCTGTAGCTCTGGTGGAGTGTGGTCTGACATTGGCTGGAACATTCTTCCCATGGAAGGAATAACAAAATCTGATGCAATGTCCAATCCATTTTGAAATAGTCTGTTTGGAAATTGCTTTTCCTTGTACTCCAGGGGCGTAAGCTACAAAAAGCTGATCAGACTTCCTACTGGTCTTGGTTCTGTCCAGGTAGAAGCGAAGTTGTCTGTGAATGTCCAAGGTATGCAACAGTCTTTCCCCTTTACTCTCAGGATTGGGGAAGAAAGTAGGCAGGTGAATAGCTTGATTAAAGAAACCCTAGACACCACCTTTGGCATAAAAGTAGGGTTGGTTCTTAAGGAGACCCTGTCTCTGTGAAAGATTATGAACGGTGGTGTTGCCATTAGGGCCTGTAGTTCCGAAACCTTTCTTGCTGAGGTAATTGCCAACAGGAAAGCTGTCTTCCATGATAAAAATTGTAAGTCCACTGAAGCTGCTGGCTCAAAGGGAGGTAGAGTCAGTTTTTCTAGGACAAAGTTGAGGTCCCAAGCTGGCACTGGAGCCTTTCTTGGTGGTTTAATGTTCTTGATTCCCCTGAGGAATTGCCTTAACAAAGGATGTGAAAACACAGGCGGATCAGTGTTATATCTAGCTGAGATAGCTGAAGCATGTATCTTTATGGAAGAATATGAGAGTCCATTCTGTAGCATATCTGCCAAATATTCCAGGATGAGTGGGATATTCAATAATGATGCATCATGTCCCTTGCTGGTATTCCAAATGCTGAATCTCTTCCATTTTGCTAAGTAAACCTTTCTGGTGAATGGTCTTCGAGCTTCTGTTAATATCCGCTGAACTTCCTTGGAGAGAGATAGATTGAGGTTATTCATGGGATCTCCCAGGCTGTTAGCTGCAGTGTCTGAAGGTTTGGATGCACTGTTTTGAAGTTGTGTTGAGTGGGGAAGGGCCCACTTTTTGTTGTGACATATGCTCCGTAGTAGTGGGTACCAGTGTTGTCTTGGCCAGTCTGGAGCTATTAGGATCCCTTTGGGCCTCTCTGCTTTGATCTTTAGTAATACTGTGGTCATCAGTGGCAGAGGTGGGAATGCATAGATTTTTAGAAAGTTCCAGTTGAATGAAAGAGCATCTATTTTCCAAGCTTGTGGATGGTATGCCCTTGAACAGAATTTTTGTAGATGATGGTTGAGGTGGGAGGCAAATAGGTCTACTTCTGGCCTGCCCCATGTCGAGGTGAGTTGTGTGAAGATTTTCGGATGTAACCTCCACTCGTGTGGATCTATGAAATTCCTGCTTAGGCTGTCCGCCAGCACATTGTCTTTGCCTGGAACAAACTGGGATTGCAACTGTATGTTTAGGCTCAGTGATTTTTCCCAAAGATTCATTGTCAGTCTGCAAAGGGGGTAGGAATGGGTGCCCCCTTGCTTGTTTATGTACCACATCACAGTGCTGTTGTCTGTCCGTATCAGTAGATGGCCTTGCTGAAGTTGTTGCCGAAAGGCCTCGATGGCATGCATTACTGCCAGCATTTCCTTTTGGTTTATATGCAGATGTGTTTCCTTTGGAGACCATTGTCCTTGTATACATCTGCCCTCCATGTGCGCCCCCCATCCAAGGTCTGAGGCATCTGTGGTCATGGTCTGTGTTATCTGAGGTTTTTTGAATGACATAGCTTACCGAGGCCCACCATAGGAATTCCTTTTGGAGGCATGGAATGAGCGGTATGGTTGTCTCTAGGTTGTTGCTGTGCTGAGACCATAGGCTTTTTAGGTACCACTGAAGCTTTCTCATGTGTAGTCTTGCTAATGGAACCAGGAGAATGCAGGATGCCATGTAACCCAGGGCCTGTAGGAATCCCCTTGCAGTCATCTGGGTGAGTTTTGCCAAACCTTTGAAATAATGAGTTAACTTCTCTTGCTTGTCTTCTGTCAGGTAAGCCATTTGAGAGGCTGTGTCTAGATTGGCTCCTAAGAAGGTTATTTGCTGGGATGGCTGAAGTCTTGACTTTTGGAAGCTGACTGTGTATCCCAGAGCCTGTAGCAATTGTATGACATAGTTCAAGTTTTTTGTCAAAATCAATTTGTCGTCCGCTTGTATGAGGCAGTCGTCCAGGTATGGGTAAATTTGGATCCCCTGGAGCCTGCAATGAGCAATTACTGAAGCCAGGCATTTTGTAAATACTCTGGGCGCAGTAGATAAGCCAAATGGCAATGCTGAGAATTGAAAATGCTCTGGCCCTGCAAGAAATCTGAGGTATCTTCTGCAGCTGTGTCTGATAGGGACATGCAGGTATGCCTCCTTGAGGTCCAGAGTAATCAGCCAAGACCCCTTGCCCAGCATGGGAAGGAGTTGCTGAAGAGTCAGCATTTTGAACTTTGGTACTATGAGAAAAGTGTTTAATGCGGACAAATCCAGTATTGGTCTCCATTGAGTTTCTTTTCTTGGAACAAGGAACAGTCTTGAGTAAAACCCCTGGCCTTGTTCTTGTTGTGGAACTCTTTCTATTGCTTTGATCTGAGCAAGCAGAGAAATTTGCTTGATAGCCTCTGCCCTCTGGTTTTGTGGTAGGTTTGGCATGCCTTGTTTTCTTGGTAAGGTATGAAAGTGGAACCTGTAACCTTGGTCTATAATGTCCAAAATCCATTTGTCCTTTGTCAATCTGTGCCAATTGTCTGAAAACAGAGATAATTTTCCACCCAAGGGAGCTTCTATTTGCTCCTTGGTCAGCGGAAGTAGAGGAAAGTCATTGAGATTGTCCCTGTGGCACTTCTTTGGTTTGCTGGTTGCCATTGTCGTCCCCTGTAAGAACCTCTGTATTGTCCTCTTCCTCGGCCACGCCTGTTTTTACCCCTTTGAAATCTTTCAGGATTAGGAAAGGACCAGTTTTTAGAAGGCCAATTCCTGCTGAATCTGGGTGGCTGAACCTGGAGGAAATCTTTGACCGTCTGAACTGATTTCGCTTTTTCCTCGATGGACTTTAACACATCTTTAGCATTAGTACCAAAAAGCTTGTTCTTTTCCAAAGGTGCATCAAGAAGTTTTGCCTTAACATGATCTGGTAGAGGTTGTTCTTTTAACCATGCATGTCTACGAATGACCGCCCCTTTCATAGCTGCCCTACATGAAGCTTCCAATGCATCATATCCACACTGCAGAAAGTGATTGCTGACTTGCTGAGAATTATGTACAGCTTCCTGCAAAGACTTCCTGTCTAAAGGTTCAGGAGAGGCCAATGTTTTCTGTAAATCATCTAACAGGTAATCCTGATATTGAAACATATGAAAGAGGCAATTCAGAGCTCTCATAGATAAAGTAGTGGAGGTGTAGACCTTTTTCCCCCATCTCTCTAATGACCTAGCTTCCCTGTTGGAAGGCAAGGGATTTTTGGAGGTGGATGCTGAAACCCCTTTAGGTCCCTGAGAAATAGTTTCTAAATCAACAGCATGGGCCCTAAAGAAATGAGAATGTGTTTCTGGGACCCTATAATATCTGTCTGGCTTGGCTGGGGCAGGAGGGAGAGTATCCGGGGTAACACTGGAGTTAGAGTATAGGTCATCCAAAACATCAAGCACAGGAGGTATAGCCAGGGGCCTGTGTTGGGGCTTTTTAAGGAAGGTTCGAAGGCACTTTCTGGAATCAGAATATTCCTGGCCTTGCCACTTAAAATGTTCCCTCATGGTATGCAGAACTTCCCCAAAAGAAATATCCTCAGGAGGGGAGGCTGAGGGGATGGAATCCTCTGCATCCGAGTCCTCATAGGTCTGGAAGAGCTCTTCCTGGCCATCAGAGTGAACAGAGTCCTCAAAATCTTCATCTGAAGGGATAGGGTCAGAGGGTTCAACCCGGGGCCTTTTATCAGAAGGAGGCTGGGATCCTCTCTCAGGATGGGCCTGTGAACCTCTAATCATGGAAATTAAGTCTGCGGCCATAGTCATGATTTGTGTTTCAGGAGTAGGCTGAGGTAAGGCCTTAACAGTAAGGTGCTTGGTCTTGCTGGCTGCCTTAGCACGTGTAGGCCTTAATAGACATGGCCATAGGAGGCCTAGCAGCTCCACGTGCAGGAGTGACCTTATCTACAGCAATGGTCTCAGGCATTTCCTCGGTTTCAGTATCCGGAGGAAAATCTATAACTGGCGTCGGTGTGGCCTCCGGTATCGGAGGTGTCGGTAAAGCGGTGTCTTCGGTTCGGAGCGGTGAAATAACCATCTCAGGGGGAACCGGAGCACTCGTGGTAGGTTTTGGCGTGGAGTCAGTGGAAGACACGGGCCGAGGATGTCGGTCCCGGTCTTTTCGTTTCTTAGGAGTCTGCGATGTCGGAAGATCCGACGGCACTGTATAAGCAAATTTATCGCCGAAAAAGTCTTCAGCGAACTCCGCCTGGCACCTAAGAGTGCGCTTATTGAAGCGAGCACAGGCGACACAGGCCGAGACGTCATGGTCTGGGCCAAGGCAAGGAAGACAGTAAGAGTGGAAATCCTTATGAGGTATTTGTTTACCACAAGACAGACAATTGTTAACTTTTTCAGTAATTTCTGACATCAGCTGAGGCAAGAAAGGTCCCCAACGGGGTACTTAGCTTTTTTGATGACTTCGGATTCGAAGAATACAGGAGCTGACCGACCGGCACTTGCGAACTGCTTCTGCTTCGGGCACCGCGCGGCAAGAAAGACTGAAGAAAATGGCGTCGGCTGATGCTTATGTACTCCAGCCGCTATGACGTCGGAGAGAAATGCGACATCAGCCGACGTCGGACCCAGACTTTGGAATCCGGCCGACCGAGGGCTGCCTGAGGCAGGACAACCCATATGTTATGACTGCAGTTGCATTCTTGAAGGACATCTGTACTATGTTCATCATGTTATACTGCTGCAGTCATCACACTTGGGTTGAATCCCAAAGCTATGAATGGGTGGCTGGTACTAAACTGGGTTAGGTGAAGCTAGGATGCCCTGCAGAACTGCAGTGGCAAAACCAGCTCTGGTTTTTGAGTATAATGGAAGGTGGTAGTGCTTGGTAAAGGTGTGCACTGAACTCCAAGTAGCTGCCTCCAGAATGTCCTTGGTTGGAACCCCCCTGAGAAAGGCTGCTGAGGTTGCTGTAGCCCTGGTAGAGTGGGACCTAATATTAACAGGCACTGCTTTCCCATGGTGAGAGTAGCAAAAGCGGATACAATGTGCTATCCATTTGGAGATGGTCTGTTTTGAAATAGCCTTTCCTTGTGAACCTGCAGCATAGGATACAAAGAGTTGGTCAGTTTTTCTGAAGGTTTTGTCTTATCCAAATAGTAACGTAGCTGTCTGTGAATGTCCAAAGAGTGAAGAAGTCTTTCTCCTTTATTCTGGGGGTTTGGATAAAAGGTGGGTAAATGAATGGTCTGATTCAAAGCCACACTGGATACTACCTTTGGCATAAAGGTAGGGTTAGTACGTAAAAAGACACTGTCCTGATGGAAAATGATGAAAGGTTCCACTGCCATAAGTGCCTGTAGTTCTGAGACCCTGCGTGCGGAGGTGATAGCCAGCAACAGAGCTGTTTTCCATGACAAGTACTGTAGTTCTGCTGAGAAGGCTGGTTCGAAAGGAGGCAGTGTTAATTTTTCTAAAACGAAGTTGAGGTCCCAAGCTGGCGTTGGGGGTTTTCTGGGGGGTCTTATATTCTTAGCCCCTCTGAGAAACTGCCTTAGTAAAGGGTGTGAGAATATGGGAGGATCCGTATTATATTGAGCTGAAATAGCTGAAGCATGGATCTTAATGGATGAGAATGAAAGGCCTTTGTGTAGCATCTCAGTTAAGTATTGCAGTATTTGAGGAATGTTTGGTATCCAAGGATTCTGGCCTTTAGCCTGGTTCCATGCACAAAATCTTTTCCATTTGTCTGAGTAAGTTTTTCTGGTGCTGGGCCTCCTGGCCTCCAAAATGACATTCAGGACGTCCTTTGAGAGAAGTGTTGATTGATAATTCAAGGCATTCTCCATGCAGCTAAATTTAAAGTCCTGAGCTGAATGTGAAAGATCTGAAAGTTTTGCTGAGTCAACAGAAGTGGGAGTTGAGGTAAGATCCATGGAGGGCTGTAAGTCAAGGTCCTTAGTAATGGGTACCAGTGCTGATGTGGCCAGTCCAGAGCAATGAAGATCATTTGTGGTCTCTCTGATCTGACTTTCAGTAATACCTTGGTCAGGAGAGGTAGTGGTGGGAAGGCATAGACTGTCAATGCTGTCCAACTGAATGATAGGGCGTCCACTTTCCAGGCTAGGGAATGATAAGTCCTTGTGCAAAATTTCTGTAGTTGGCAATCGTTGGGGGAGGCAAACAGATCTATGTCTGGTCATCCCTACCTTTGAAAAAACTTGTGGGTGTAGTCTCCACTCGTTTGGATCTGCCAAATTTCTGCTTAATTCATCTGCCAATATGTTTTCCTTTCCTGGCAGGAATTGTGCTTGCAATTGTACTTGGTAAGTCAATACTGTGTACCACAAGGTCATTGCCTGTCTGCATAAAGGGTAGGAGTGTGTTCCTCCCTGTTTGTTTATGTACCACATAACTGTGATGTTGTCTGTCCTTATTAGTAGTTGTCCTGGATGCAAGAGGTCCTTGAAGGCTGTCAGCGCATTTTGCACAGCTAGCATCTCCTTTTGGTTAATGTGTAGATGCATTTGTTTTGCAGACCATTTGCCCTGTATGCACTGTCCTGCCATGTGTGCTCCCCAGGCGTAGTCTGAAGAATCTGTTGTCATAGTTTGGTTTGCTGGAGGTAAGACAAAAGGAAGACCCTTGTTTATTTGACATGCTTGAGCCCACTATAGGAACTCTTTTTGAAGGCAGGGAATGAGAGGTATACTTGTTTCGAGGCCGTGCCTGTGTTGAGCCCACACACTTTTCAGGTACCATTGTAATTTCCTCATATGCAGCTTTGCATGCGGAATTAGTTGAATGCAGGGTGCCATGAACCCCAATGCCTGCAGGATTTTCCTTGCAGTGAGCTGGGTAAAAGTTGCCATCTTTTTGAAGTATTGAGTCAGTTGTTTTTGTTTGTCTGGCGTGAGATAAGCCATCTGGGCCGTTGTATTTAAGCTGGCACCCAGGAATATTATGTCTTGTGAGGGTATTAGCTTGGATTTCTTTTTGTTTACTGTGTACCATAGGCAACTTAGCAGCTTTGTTACAAATGCCAGATGCTGTAACAGAATGGCCTTGCTGTCCGCTTGGATCAGGCAGTCGTCCAGATATGGATAAATTTGTATTCCTCGTTGTCTGCAGTATGCAATTACTGATGCCAGGCATTTCGTAAATACTCTGGGTGCAGTAGATAAGCCAAAGGGCAATGCAGAAAATTGATAATGCGTTGTACCTGCCAAAAATCTGAGGTATCTTTTGCAATCTTGTCTGATAGAGACATGCAGGTATGCCTCTTTGAGGTCCAACATTACCAGCCAAGACTCCTTGCCCAGCATGGGAAGAAGCTGCTGTAGTGTGAGCATTTTGAATTTGGGTACCTCCAGGTATGTGTTTAGAATTGAGAGGTCTAAAATGGGTCTCCAGGCTTTGTCCTTTCTTGGTAATAGAAATAGTCTTGAGTAAAAACCTTGACCTTGCTCCTTTGTAGGTACCTTTTGAATTGCTTTCATATCCATGAGAGCTGAAATTTGCATTTGTGCCTCTGCCCATTGGTTTGGAGGCAGATTTGGCATGCCTCTCATCCGTGGTAAAGTGTGGAAATGAAATCTGTAGCCTTGGGTAATAATATCCAGAATCCATTTGTCCTTTGTTGTGATGCGCCAATTTTGTGGAAATAGAGCCAGTTTTCCTCCCAAAGGTGCTGCCAGGGCAATTTTGCTTGGCAGGCGAAGAGGGAAGTCATAGTGTTTGTTTCCTGAGGGGTTGAGATCTTTCGTCTCCACCTCTTTGAGTTGTTGTTTGCCATTGTCTAGGCCTGAAAGAACCTTGTGGCTGTCCTCTGCCCCTTGGGCGTCTGTACCTACCCCTTTGGGGTCTGTCTGATGCAGGAAAGGACCAGTTTTTTGATGGCCAGTTTCTGCTGAAACGAGGAGGTTGTACCTGTAAAAAATCTTTAACTGTCTGCATAGATTTTGCCTTTTCTTCCATTTTCTTTAAAACTTCCTCTGCTTTGACACCAAATAACACATCTCACTGCAATGGAGCACCCAATAACTTTGCTTTGACATGTTCTGGTAAGGCTTGCTCTTTTAGCCAAGCATGTCTACGTATTACAGATCCTGTGACAGCTGCTCTACATGAGGCTTCCAATGAATCAAACCCACACTGTAAGGTATGCTTTCCCACCTGTTCTGCTGCATGCAGCAATTCCTGCATCTCTTTGAAATCAGGTTGATCTGTCTGAGGGATCATTTTCTGCTTTAACTGTGTAATCAAGTACTGCTGGTATTTTAGCATGTGGAATTGGCAGTTTAAGGCCCTCATGGCCAAAGTGGCAGACGTATACACTTTCTTCCCCCATCTTTCTAATGCTCTGGAATCTCTCTCAGAAGGTAGTGGATTCTTAGCAGTAGGGGCCTTAACATCTTTCTAATGCTCTGGAATCTCTCTCAGAAGGTAGTGGATTCTTAGCAGTAGGGGCCTTAACCCCTTTGGGACCCTGGGAAATGGTTTTGGGGTCTGCAACAGGGCTTTTATATAGAAACTTATGAGAATCAGGAACTCGGTAGTATCGGTCTGGTTTAGCTGGTGCAGGAGGTAAGGAATCTGGGTTTAGACTAGATTCGGAGTAAACATCATCCAAAACGTCTAAAACTGAAGGAATTGCAAGGGGTCTATGCTGTGGAAGAAGAAGAAACTCACGGAGTCTTTTCTTAGAGTCAGAGTAATCTTGGCCTTCCCAGTGGAAGTGTTCCCTCATGGTGAGTAAAGTTTCCCCAAGGAGTAGTCTTCAGGGGGGAGGAGACAGAGGGAATGGACTCTTCAGCATCTGAGTCTTCATAAGGAGGGAAGGAATAATCCTGGTCCTCAGAGTTAGCTGAGGAAATGGATGCTTGGTCAGAGGAAGGATAATCTTCCTCCAGTCTAGGCCTTTTGTCAGGAGGGGGTTGTGAACCCCTGATAAGAGTAATTAAATCCTCAGCCATCTTAAGCATCTGTTTTTTAGGCATAGGGGCCTGTGGGGGGGGTCTGTGGACCCGGTTTCCTAACTTTTAAGGGGGCTTTAAGTTTAGCATAAGACTTAATAGAGATAGTTGTCGGTTTGAAGACTCCTTCAGAAACCGAAGGCCTGTCCAAAATCTCCGGATCACTGTCAGGGTTGGCGTCGAGGGTTGAGATGGAACCGGCTCCTGTGGCCCAGCTGATTCGGTCTGGGAGGCCGTCAGAATTTCTAAATCAGTGGTAGTCAGGGGCTGCATAGGCGCCTCGCTGAAAACTGGAGAACCGGCAGCAGGCCTTGCTGAGGCCTCGGTATCTGGTCTTGGCCTTCGTTGCCTGTCCTTATCCTTGCGTTTTTTAATCATTGCTGATGTCGGTTGCTCCGACAACATGCTATAGTTAAATTTTCTGCCAAAATAATGTCAGGCAAAATCTGCCCGACGCTTGATTGTACGTTTGTTGACCCTAGCACAAAACCGACAACCAGAGACGTCGTGGTCTGGGCCTAGGCAAGGAATACAATAAGAATGAAAATCCTTATGAGGTATTTGCTTCCCACAAGAAATGCAATTATTAACTTTGTCTGACATCGGTCTGAGGCAAGAAAAGTTTCCTCAACGGGGTACTTAGCTTTAGAGAAGACTTCGGGCTGAAATTCAATTCGAAAATCTCAGGAGCTAGCCGACCGGCACTTGCGAACTGCTTCTGCTTCGGGCACCACACGGCAAGAAAGACTGAAGAAAATGGCGTCGGCTGCCTCTTTTATCCCTCTGTCGCACTGACGTCAGGGAAGAAGCGACGACAACAGACGCCAGACCAAGACTTTGGGATTCGGCCGACTGCGGGACCGCCTGACAGCAGGATAACCCTAGTGTGATGACTGCAGCAGTATAACACAATGAACATCTTTGGTTCTGTCCAAGTAGAATCTAAGTTGTCTGTGTACGTCCAAAGAATGCAGAATTCTCTCCCCCTTGTTCTGTGCATTTGGATAAAAAGTTGGCAGACAAACAGCTTGGTTAAGAGCCACAATGGACACCACCTTAGGCATAAATGTTGGGTTTGTCCTCAGAAAGACCCTGTCCGGATAAAACACGATGAAAGGTTCCACAGCCATGAGTGCCTGTAGCTCTGAAACCCATCTTGCAGAAGTTATTGCTAGGAGCAGAGCTGTTTTCCAAGATAAAAACTTTATGTCGGCAGTAGCAGCTGGCTCAAAAGGAGGCAGGGTGAGTTTTTCCAAGACATAGTTGAAGTCCCATGCAGGCATTGGTGATCTTCTTGGCGGCCTTAAGTTTCCTCTGAGGTATTGCTTTAGTAAAGGATGAGTAAAAAATTGGTGGCTCTGTATTGTAATGAGCCGAAATGGCAGAGGCATGAATTTTAATTGATGAAAAAGATAGGGCTTTGTCCAGCATCTCAGTTAAGTATTGCAAAATCTGTGGAATATTTGGAACAACTGTATCAGTTCCTTGTGCCTGGTTCCAAGCACAGAATCTCTTCCATTGTCCCACATAAGATTTTCTAGTACTAGGCCTTCTGGCGTCCAAAATGGCATCCATCACAGCTTTACTGAGAGGTGTGTTTTGTATGACTACATTATCCGCTATGCTGCCAGGTTTAAAGTACTGAGTTGGCTGTGCAGGATCTGATTGTTTTGCTGGGACAGTAGATGAGGTATTTGAGGCAAGGTCCACTCTGGGAAATGAGACAAGTTCCTTAGGATTGGATACCAGTACTGGTGTGGCCAGTCTGGGGCAATCAGTATCATCTTTGGCTTCTCCTGTCTGACCTTTAGGAGTACCTTGGGGAGGAGAGGCAGAGGAGGAAAGGCATATACTGATAGGTTTTTCCAGATGAAAGATAGGGCATCCACTTTCCATGCTTGTCTGTGATGAGTCCTTGTACAGAATCTTTTTAGTAGGTAGTTGTGAGGGGAGGCAAATAGATCTATGTCCGAGCATCCCCATTTCCTTGTTATCATGCTGAAGACCTGTGGATCCAGCTGCCACTCGTGGGGATCCATGAGGTTTCTGCTTAGTCCGTCTGCCAGAGTGTTTTCCTTTCCTGGCAGGAATTGTGCCTGCAGATGTACTTGGTAAGTCAATGCTGTGTCCCACAAAGTCATGGTTAGTCTGCAAAGGGGGTAAGAATGTGTGCCCCCCGTGCTTGTTTATATACCATATGACCGTGGTGTTGTCTGTCTTTATCAGTAATTATCCCGGATGAAGTAGGTCCTTGAAGGCTGTCAGGGCATTTTGAACAGCTAGCATCTCCTTTTGGTTGATATATAGATGCATTTGGTTTGAGGACCATGTGCCCTGAATGCATCTTCCTGCCATGTGGGACCCCAGGCATAATCTGAAGCATCCGTTGTGAGTGCCTGCCTGGCTGGGGGTAATGTGAATGGCTGTCCCTTGTTCTGGTGACAAGCCTTCGCCCACCAATGAAACTCCTGTTGCAGGCAGGGAATGAGAGTAATCATTGTTTCCAGGCTGTGGCAATGTTGAGTCCAAACACTTTTTAGGTACCATTGAAATTTCCTCATATGCAGTCTGGCATATGGAATTAGTAGGATGCAGGATGCCATGAAGCCCAAAGCCTGCAGAATTTTTCTTGCAGATAACTGGGCCTTTGTTGCCAACATTTTGAAATAGGTAGTCAGTTGCCTTTGTTTGTCTGGCGTGAGATAAGCCATCTGGGCAGTTGTATTTAAGCTTGCACCCAGGAATATTATCTCTTGAGAGGGTACTAGTTTTGATTTATTTTCGTTGACTGTGTACCCTAGGCATGTTAGAAGCCTTTTCCTTTTCACAAACGCCAGATGCTGTAGAAGAATGTCCTTGTTCTATGCTTGAATTAGACAGTCGTCCAAGTAAGGATATATTTGTATTCCTCTTTGTCTGCAGAATGCAATTACTGGTGCCAGGCACTTTGTAAACACCCTGGGCGCAGTAGATAAGCCAAAGGGCAGTGCAGAGAATTGGTAATGCATTAAGCCAGCCTTGAATCTGAGGTATCTTCTGCATGATTGTCTGATTGGGACATGCAGGTATGCCTCTTTTAGGTCTAAAGTCATGAGCCAAGCCTTCTTGCCCAGCATGGGCAGAAGCTGCTGTAAAGTCAACATTTTGAATTTTGGTATATCCAGGAATGTGTTCAAAATAGATAGGTCCAGTATTGGTCTCCAGGCTTTGTCCTTTCTGGGTACCAAGAACAGTCAAGTAAAATCCTTGTCCCTGCTCTTGCTCTGGTACTTGCTGAATGGCCCCCATGTCCATGAGGGATGAGATTTGTTTTTGCGCCTCTACCCATTGATTTTTTGGGAGATCTGGCCAGCCGTTTGCCTTTGGCAGGGTATGGAAATGGAACTTGTAGTCTTGTGACACGATATTTAGAACCCATTTGTCCTGGGTTATAATGTGCCAATTTTGAGAAAAAAGTGCTAATTTTCCCCCTAAGTGTGCTGCCAGGACATAAGTGCTTGGTGCTGGCAAGGGGAAGTCATTGGGACTGTTTCCTGTATGGCTGTGATTTGTCTTCTCCAACTTTGGAGGTAGAAGCACCCCATTGCTTTGACCTGTATGAACCTTGCACCTGGGATCTGCCTCTAGGGCGTCTGGATATGACCTTTTGAGGTCTGTCTGACACAGGAAAGGACCAATTCTTTGTAGGCCAGTGTCTACTAAACCTAGGTGGCTGTACTTGCAAAAAATCTTTGACAGTTTGCATAGATTTAGTTTTGTCCTCCATTTTCTTTAACACCTCTTCTGCCTTAACACCAAACAAAGTATCATGCTGTAAAGGTGCATCTAATAATTTAACTTTAACATTATCAGGCAGATTTTGTTCCTTTAACCAAGCATTCCTTCTAATTTCAGAACCCATAACTGCAGCCCTGCAGGAGGCCTCCAAAGAATCAAAACCACATTGCAAAGTATGCTTTCCAACTTGTTCAGCTGCATGCAATAAATCCTGCATGTCCTTGTTTTCTGCACATTCAGAGTTTAATAACATTTTCTGTTTAAGCAATGCCATGACATGGTGCTGATATTTGAGCATATGAAACTGACAGTTTAAGGCCCTTATAGCCAAGGTAGCAGATGTGTAAACCTTTTTTCCCCATCTATCCAGTGCCCTAGAATCCCTGTCAGAGGGGATAGGGATTTTTGCAGCAGAAGCCTTAACTCCTTTGGGATCCTGTGAAATAGTTTCCGGGTCTGCAGCAGGGTTTTTAAAGAGGAATTTATACGAGTCAGGAACCCTGTAATATCTGTCAGGCTTAACAAGAGCTGGAGGTAGGGAGTCGGGGGTCAGACT
The DNA here is from genome assembly GCF_019279795.1 of Protopterus annectens. Taxonomy (NCBI): domain Eukaryota; kingdom Metazoa; phylum Chordata; order Ceratodontiformes; family Protopteridae; genus Protopterus; species Protopterus annectens. Next base: position 1,118,873,676 of record NC_056737.1, on the reverse strand, counting down.
AGACTCTGAAAACACATTATCTACAATGTCTAATACAGGTGGAATGGCAAGAGGCCTGTGCTGAGGTAGTAAAAGGAAATCCCTGAGCCTTTTTTTAGATTCTGAAAAATTTTGGCTCTCCCAGTGGAAATGCTCCCTCATGGTATGCAAGGTTTCCCCAAAAGAATAGTCCTCTGGTGGAGAAGCTGAAGGTATAGATTCTTCAGCATCAGAATCCTCATAGGGGGGAATAGAATATTCCTGATCAGAAGAGGAATCAGAGGAAATAGAAACCTGATCTGAAGATTCATAGTCAGTCTCTTGCCTAGGCCTCTTATCTGGAGGGGGATGGAAACCCCTGATCAAGGTAATCAAGTCTTCGGCCATTTTGAGCATCTGTTTTTTGGGCATAGAGGCCTGTCCACGTGGCTTTTGAGTTTGTTTCCTTGTTTTGAAGGTGCTTTAGTCTTTGCCTTTGTAGCTGAAGTTGGTTTAATGTAAAGATGTTTAGGTCTGAATATACCCTCAGAAGTCGGTGCCTGCTCAGCGGCTCCGGACCCATCTGAGGGAATAGTGTCCGAGGTTCCAATACCTTGAGTTTCCAGCGGCATAGCCGACTCCGCGTGGGAGTCGGTAGCGGCCTGCGACTCTAAAGTAGCGGGTGTCAGGGGCTGCGAATGTGCCTCACTGAGAACCGACGAACCGGCGACTGGCTTAGGAGAAGCTTCGTCGTCAGTTTTGGACCTCGGTTGTTTATCTCTCTCTTTTTCTTTGCGTTTTTTGTGAACTCTGGTAGTCGGATGGATATCCGACGACATTTCTGGATAATTAAACCAGCGTCCAAAATAGTTTAAAGCAAAATCATACCGATGCTTAATAGTGCGTTGGTTAAATCTAGCACAAAACCGACAACCAGAAACATTGTGATCGGGGCCTAGGCAAGGAATACAGTAAGAATGAAAGTCCTTATGTGGTATTTGCTTCCCACAGGAAATATAACTGTTAACTTTTTCTGACATTGGTCTGGAGCAAGAAAAAAGTTTCCCCAACGGGGTACTTAGCTTTAATGAAGACTTCGGATCAGAAACTCAAACACGAAAATCTCAGGAGTCGGCCGACCGGCACTTGCGAACTGCTTTTGCTTTGGGCACCGCACGGCAAGAAAGACTGAAGAAAATGGCATCGGCTGCATCTTTTAAACCCCTGGCGCACTGACGTCAGGGAAGAGGCGACAGCAACCGACGCTGGACCTAGACTTTGGAATTCAGGCTGACTGAGGGCAACCTGCCAGCAGGATTACCCAAATGTAATGACTGCAACAGTGAAACACGAACAACATCTGCATGGTTGATTGCTACAGGCAGACAGTTCCAGCAGGGAGGGGCAAGTTTGGAGAAAGATCTTCCACAGGTAGCAAGAGTATAAAGGGAGGGAGACCTAGACAGTAAGAATGACTTACAATTATGGACAGAGTATGTGGTGCGTCTTTAATACACAATTTGATGAGGGGAGGACACAGTAACTTTGAAAAGTTTAAAAGCAAGTGAACCAAGGAGGACTCTAACCCTACCATGTACAAGAAGCCATTTTCCTTTGCTACAGGACAGATAATGGTATTAATATTTGCTGGTGAGGTGAATGAATCAGAGTAGCTGCTTTTCAGCATATGGGAGTGGATTGATATTGTTGGATGAGCCCAGAGTCATGATGGACAGTCCATACTCAAGCCTAGGAACCAGTGCATTAATGCCACAGGCACATCTGGCTTTGACAATAAGAAAATTACATATCTTGCAAAGAAGCCTTAGTTGACATAATACTTTAGGTTTCAACATATTTACGAAAGGAGAGTTGCTGGTCAAAAAGAAGCCTTTCAATGTGTCGTTTGGGTATAGTCAGGCACTGGAAAAATCTGCGACAGGACAGACAGAGAGAGTTGGCACTGTAACAGAATGTATTCTTTTGTGTGCGAAAGAGTAAATACAACACTCGTGATCCTCATAAATGTCTTTTGAATAAGCTTTAAAATAACAATATTCAAGGCAAACAGAATGAAAATGTATTTAAAAGAGGACTGCATTCAGGGATGAGAGTCCTCAGTGCAAGCAATAATCAATAGTTTTGGGGTGGACAGTACCGTACTTCCCCAAACATGCTGAACTCAGGCCTCAACATTAAAGCCCACAACAGTCAATCACTCACACTTTTACCAAATGTACACGGCTTTCAGTTGACAAAGAATATACATAACATGAGCTTAATATTGCCTTTTTAACATTTTGAGTATACATAAACAATTGAGGGATGCATACGCAAGATGTCTATCTATGAAGCACTGTTAAGCTGTGTATGGTATTGATCGTTTTCTGCCACATTCCAAAGACATACAGTAGGTGGAATGAACACAGTAGGTGGAATGAACACACTAAATTGGCCATAGGCATTAGTGTGTGGTATGGAAGAACAACGGTCACCCGAAGGTGTGAATCTTGGCTCTAGATGATTATCACTGTTGATGTGACACCCCAACCTCTTGTGTAAAAATAGGAAAAAGGGTGATGGATGGAGTTAGATATGCAGACAATAAACAACTATGCTGATGTTCTCATTTTTTGAACTGTTGTGCTATTTTCTATTCTTGTTAGTGGCCAGATCTTATTCTATAAGGATTGTAAGAAATTGCATCAAGTTGACCGGTTCACTATGGTAATCCATGGTACAATGGTCTACGTTCACCACTGTCTGCATCAGTTCTTTCCTGTCTATAAACCAAGAGGTCATTTTTAACACACGGAATAAAAATACAAAATGATTAGACACAGATCAAAATTACTAAACCTACACTTAACATTGGAATCATACACAGTTGCATGGGGAGGATTAGAGCAGTCATGGCCTAACAGTTGGGAGGGGGCATAATACAGGAACCCCAGCTCAAATACCAAAGAAAATTTTAAGTACTGAGACATACTAGTACCATCCTGCTGAAAGATGGATCCTCTGGCAGGTCCTACACTAAGGCAGCAGAATCTCAAACAGCTTATAGAACACTTAACAAAAAGGCGAGCGCATCTGCCGCACAAGACAGCCATTTCTTTAACAAAAAGGCAAGTGCATCTGCCCCGCAGGACAGCCATTTCTTTAACAAAAAGGCGAGTGCATCTGCCCTGCAGGACAGCCACTTCCTTAACAAAAAGGTGAGCGCATCTGCCCTGCAGGACAGCCATTTCAAAAGAGGTTCTACTCCTTCAGATGAAGGTCTGAAAACTATATTAATTATTAAATGTGCAAGACTTAATGAGTTTTGAAAGTGCACTGTCTATCATAAATGCATTCCTAATACAGGCACCATAAGCTACCACACCTACACCTCATGTTATTACAGCAAAAAACATCTAGTGGTAAAAGACAATACCATTTCCTAGCCATTTTGAAGACATCTGCTCAGATACTCCTTCCCATCCTCACATGGAGCACCCAGGACAAATAACTCAGAAAGTACAGTTTTGTACCTACCATAAATGTAGATGTTTGAGTGTTCACCCTGCTGCAGTCATCACACTTGGGTTATCCTGCCGTCAGGTGGTACCGCAGTCGGCCAGAGTTCCAAAGTCTTGGTCCAGCGTCGGCTGCTGTCGCTTCTTCCCTGACGTCAGTGCGCCAGGGGTATATAAGAGGCATCCGATGCCATTTTCTTCAGTTTTTCTTGCCCCAGATGTCAGGTGCCCCCAATAGGTAAGCAATATATATTGCTATGTAAAAACGTACATATAAAAATAAAACAATACCTTCAGGCACACGCAAATACACCACAGAGGTTGTATAGGATAGAAAGGTATAGATAAGTCCAGCTAGCTCAGAGGGGATGGAGGGAGGGTAACCTGGACTGTAGCAGGGTGAACACTCTAACATCTACAGTTATGGTAGGTACAAAACTGTACTATGTTCATCGTGTTACCCTGCTGCAGTCATCACACTTGGGTAGAATCCCAAAGCTAAGGATGGGTGGTGGAGTTAAACAGGGTTAGATTGTAGGCCCTGCAAAACCAGCTCTAGTCTTAGAATATAGAGGTAAGTGATAGTGTTTGGTGAAGGTGTGCACTGAACTCCAAGTTGCAGCTTCCAGAATATCCTTGGTTGGCACCCCCCTGAGAAAGGCTGCTGATGTAGTTGTAGCCCTGGTGGAGTGGGACCTAATGTTAGCAGGTTTTCCATGATGCGTGTAACAGAAACGTATGCAATGTCCTATCCATTTTGAAATGGTCTGTTTTGAGATAGCTTTTCCTTGTGATCCTGCAGCATAGGCCACAAAGAGCTGGTCAGAATTTCTGAAAGCCTTAGTTTTATCCAAGTAGTAACGTAATTGCCTGTGAATGTCCAAAGAGTGCAGAAGTCTTTCTCCTTTGTTCTGGGGATTTGGAAAAAAGGTGGGCAAATGAATGGTTTGGTTTAGGGCCACACTGGATACCACCTTTGGCATAAAGGAAGGGTTAGTTCATAGAGAGACTCTGTCTTGATGAAAAATGAGGAAAGGTTCCACAGCCATTAGTGCCTGTAGCTCTGAGACTCTTCTAGCTGAAGTTATTGCTAGTAGCAGGGCAGTTTTCCATGAAAGAAATGTTAAATCAGCTGAAAAAGCTGGTTCAAAGGGCGGCAGTGTAAGCTTTTCCAGAACAAAGTTGAGATCCCAAGTAGGTGTTGGTGCTCTCCTGGGCGGTCTTATGTTCTTAGCCCATCTGAGGTACTGTCTTAGGAGTGGATGTGAAAATAAAGGAGGATCCGTGTTGTAATTAGCTGAAATTGCTGAGGCGTGGATCTTAATAGATGAAAAAGAATGTCCTTTGTGCAACATCTCAGTTAAATATTGTAAAATCTGAGGAATGTTTGGATCAAGGTGATTTTGGCCTTTAGCCTGGTTCCAAGCACAAAATCTTTTCCATTTGTCTGAATAGGTTTTCCTGGTGCTGGGGATCCTGGCCTCCAGAATGACATCCATAACAGCTTTGGATAGAGGTGTTGGCTGGTTGTTTAGGTAATTTGCCATGCAGCCAGGTTTAAAGTCTTGAGCTGGCTGTGTAGAATCTGACTGTCTCGCTGGGTGAGCAGGTGAGGAATTTGTGGTAAAATCCATGGTGGGCAGTGGGCCATGTTCCTTAGAATTGGATACCAGTGCTGGTGTGGCCAGTCTGGTGCAATGAGTATCATTTGTGGCCTCTCTAATCTGACTTTCAGCAGTACCTTTGCTAGAAGAGGCAGTGGAGGAAAGGCATACACTGTTAATGTCTTCCAACTGAATGAGAGGGCGTCCACTTTCCAAGCTTGTGGGTGGAATGTCCTTGTGCAAAATTTTTGAAGTTGGTAGTTTTGGGGGTTGGCAAACAGATCTATGTCTGTGCCCCATTTTTGAGTTATCATTGCAAATACTTGTGGATCTAGTTTCCACTCGTGGGGATACATGATGTTTCTGCTTAGGTCGTCTGCCAATGTGTTTTTCTTTCCTGGCAGGAATTGTGCTTGTAGTTGAACTTGGTAAGACAGTGCTGTGTTCCACAAGGTCATTGCTTGCCTGCATAGAGGGTAGGAATGTGTGCCCCCTTGCTTGTTTATGTACCACATTACTGTGGTATTGTCCGTCTTTATTATTAGTTGTCCTGGGTGTAAGAGGTCCTTGAAAGCTGTTAGGGCATTCTGTACTGCTAGCATTTCTTTTTGATTGATATGCAGATGCCTTTGATCTGTAGTCCATTTGCCCTGAATGCACTGTCCTGCCATGTGTGCTCCCCAGGCATAGTCCGATGCATCTGTTGTCATGGTTTGCCTGGCTGTGGGCAAGGTGAAAGGCTGACCCTTGTTGAGGTGACATGTCTGTGCCCACCATAGAAACTCCTGTTGTAGGCAGGGAATGAGTGGTATCATTGTTTCCAAGCTGTGGCTGTGCTGAGTCCATACGCTTTTCAGGTACCATTGAAATTTCCTCATATGCAGTTTTGCAAATGGTATTAGTAGTATGCAAGATGCCATGAATCCCAAGGCCTGCAGAATTTTTCTTACAGGGAGTTGGGTCTTTGTTGCCATTATTTTGAAGTACTGAGTCAGCTGTTGTTGCTTGTCTGGCGTGAGATAAGCCATCTGGGCAGTTGTATTCAAGCTGGCACCCAGGAATATTATGTTTTGTGAGGGCACTAGTTTTGATTTCCTTTCATTTACTGTGTACACTAGGCAACTTAGAAGGTGTTTGACAAATGCCAGATGCTTTAAAAGAATGTCCTTGCTTTCTGCTTGAATAAGGCAGTCGTCCAGGTATGGGTATATTTGAATTCCTCTTTGTCTGTAGTATGCAATTACTGGTGCCAGGCATTTTGTGAAGACCCTGGGCGCAGTAGATAAGCCAAAGGGCAGTGCAGAGAATTGATAATGGGTTGAACCAGCAATGAAGCAGAGGTATCTTCTGCAATTTTGTCTGATAGGGACATGCAGGTATGCCTCCTTGAGGTCCAGTGTTACTAGCCAAGACTTCTTGCTGGGAAGAAGCTGCTGTAGTGTTAGCATCCTGAATTTTGGTACTTGCAGATAAGTGTTCAGAATTGAAAGATCCAGAATGGATCTGGGGACTAGAAAGAGTCTTGAGTAAAATCCTTGTCCTTGCTCCTGTGTAGGTACCTGTTGAATGGCTCTCATGTCCATGAGAGCTGTAATTTGTTTTTGTGCCTCTGCCCATTGATTTGGTGGCAGGTTTGGCATTCCTTTTATCCTTGGCAAGGTATGAAAGTGGAATCTGTATCCTTGTGAGACAATGTTTAGACCCATTTGTCTTTTGTGATGATGTGCCAGTTGTCTGTAAAAAGTGCAAATTTTCCACCCAAGGGAGCTGTCAAGAAAGATTTGCTTGGTAGTCTGAGGTTGAGTCATTGTGTTTGTCTTGTGCTAGCTTGGGGCCTGTCTTCTCCTTTCTGGGTAGCAGTACCCCATTGGCAAGGTTTGTAAGGGCCTTGTGACTGAACTCTGCCCCTTGGGCGTCTGTATTTGCCCCTCTGTGACCTGTCAGAAGCTGGAAAGGACCAGTTTTTTGTTGGCCAATTTCTGCTGAAACGAGGGGGTTGTACCTGTAAAAAATCCTTGACCGTCTGCATAGACTTTGCCTTATCCTCCATTTTCTTTAAAACCTCTTCTGCTTTGACACCAAATAATACATCCTGCTGTAAAGGTGCATCCAATAATTTTGCTTTAACATGATCAGGTAGGGTTTGTTCTTTAAACCAAGCATGTCTACGTATGACAGACCCAGTAACAGCTGCTCTACAGGAAGCTTCCAATGAATCAAATACACAATGTAAAGTATGTTTGCCCACCTGTTCAGCTGCATGCAACAGATCCTGCATTTCCTTGAATTCAGACTGTTCAGAATGTGTGCTCATTTTTTGTTTTAATTGAGACATTAGGAATTGCTGATATTTCAGCATGTGAAACTGACAATTTAATGCTCTCATAGCCAGAGTAGCTGAGGTGTATATCTTCTTTCCCCATCTATCTAGGGCTATGGAATCCCTTTCAGAGGGCACAGGATTTTTAGCCATAGAAGCTTTAGCCCCTTTGGGACCCTGGGTAATTGTTTCTGGGTCAGCCACAGGGCTTTTATAAAGGAATTTGTGTGAGTCAGGTACTCTGTAGTATCTGTCTGGCTTGGCTGGAGCAGGAGGTGGAGAGTATGGATTTAGACTAGACTCCAAGTAAACATCATCCACAATATCTAAAACTGGAGGGATAGCAAGAGGTCTGTGCTGGGATAGTAAAAGGAACTCTCGGAGCCTTTTCTTAGAATCACAGTAGTCCTGGCCTTCCCAGTGGAAATGTTCCCTCATGGTATGTAAAGTTTCCCCAAAGGAGTAGTCTTCAGGGAGAGATGCTGAGGGAATAGAGTCTTCAGCATCAGAGTCTTCATAAGGGGGAAAAGAGTAATCTCAGGAAATTGAAACCTGGTCAGGGGAAGCATAATCCTCCTCTTGTCTTGGTCTTTTATCTGGAGGAGGATGGGAACCCCTGATTAGGGTAACCAAATCTTCAGCCATCTTAAGCATCTGTTTCTAAGGCATGGGGCCTTGAACTGGAGTCTGATGTATAGTCTTTTTTGGTTTTAATGGAGTTTTAAGCTTAGCATAAGATTTAATGGTGAGTGTAGTCGGTCTGAAGATGCCTTCTGCAACTGAAGGTGTTTCTACTGCACCGGGATCTCCTTCTGCTCCGGTGTCGGAAGGGCCTAATGAAGATGGCCGTAACGGCCTAGTACACTCCGCTTGAGAATCCGCAGCTGTCTGGGGTTCCAATTCTGCGGTCGTCAGGGGATGCGTAGGCGCCTCACTGAAAACCGGAGAACCGGCGACAGGCCCAGCAGAGGCCTCGGAATCTGGCTTGGTCCTGGGCTGCATGTCCTTATCCTTAAGTTTTTTATGCATGCCGGTCGTCGGCTGCTCCGACGGCATGATATAATTAAATTTCCTACCAAAGTAATGTCGTGCGAAGTCAAAACGGTGTTTGATAGTGTGTTTATTAAACCTAGCACAAAACCGACAACCTGTGACGTCGTGGTCTGGGCCTAGGCAAGGAATACAATAAGAATGGAAGTCCTTATGAGGTATTTGCTTCCCACAAGAAATGCAATTGTTAACTTTTTCTGACATCGGACTGAGGCAAGAAAAGGTTCCCCAACGGGGTACTTAGCTTTATTGAAGACTTCGGACTGAAATTCGATTCGAAAATCTCAGGTGTCGGCCGGCCGGCACTTGCGAACTGCTTCTGCTTCGGGCACCACGCGGCAAGAAAGACTGAAGAAAATGGCGTCGGATGCCTCTTATATACCCCTGGCGCACTGACGTCAGGGAAGGAGCGACAGCAACCGACGCCGGACCAAAACTTTGGAACTATGTCCGTCTGCGGGATCGCCTGACGGCAGGATAACCCAAGTGTGATGACTGCAGCAGGGTAACACGATGAACATCAGCCAGTTCAAAGTGAATGTCAGCAGTGTAGGTCAGATGCAACACTAAAAAACAGACTGGCAGGTGAAGACACTGGTTGAAAGAAAGCTCAAAGAACACTGTTCTGAAGAATGTAGAGGCTACACCATAGGAACACAGGATTCTGACACAAGCGTGGCTCATTAATTTTCTGTTGGCCCATTACTCTCAGTTGCCTAGATATCAAATACCCCCCCCCCCCCTATAAAACATCTGCAAAAAAGAAAAAAAAATACTCAGGAAGAACATACAAATATGGCTGTCAAAACACAGAATTCAGGTACTGGGAAGAGCTGGATCTTGACAGATGGCCCTCATCTATGAGGCTTAGGTTTAGGGAGTGTGGTTTGTGATGAAGGTTAGACAGTAATTCACAAGTTTTAGGATTAGAGCTAAGGAGTAAGGCTTAGGGTTTGGATTAGGAAGCAAATGGGGTTTTAGCATTGAGAAGCAAGGTCTGAGATGAAAGCATGGCTTACAGGAGTAGGGTCTGCACAGGCAAACCAGAAGCCCTCGGAATAGAAGCTCTTGTGATCCTGACCTGCCAAAAGTAGCACAAGTGGAAGCCAGATCAACCAGAGAGGCTGCCCTGAAGAATGAGCACACAGCCTAGCCTCAAGCCCACTCTCAAAGGTGAGATACATAAGCTAAGAAATCTGGGTTTTGCTTCTCACGAAGGTTACCAGAGAAGATCTCGGTGGGGTTGTTTCCCCTTGGACACAGTTCACTAAATGGGAATCAGCCATGGTTGTAGTTTTCTGATATAAAACATTGAGCTTTCGCTTTTTTATTTAACATTTCACCAAAGCTCTTTAACAATTTCACATTTTAGCTTTGCTTCATCGGTAGCACAGGCTTCCAGGTACATGTTGATTTTGTTCAGCTAAATTCATTCAGTAAATCACAAAAATGTCACATGTGGTGCTGTGTTCTTCCTATCTTTAACAGCTTCTTAACAGTTCTTTCCTTGCATTACCAGGTGCTAATGATGCAGGATCTTCATGGAAGTCGCTCGTTGTTTTCACACTTCCACAAAGCAGGCTTGCCTTTTTACTCTATTAATATGTTATTGCTGTCACCTTTTATTTCCAAGATGCTGTACAAATGCAGAGCAGACAGTTCCTTCTGTTAAACTCTGAAAATGTACTCCTTCCTCAGTTTTCCATCAAAGTCTTGTGGATCACTGGCAATGTCTGTTCCACTTTTTTCTTTAGCATGTACCGTCTTCATCTCACCAACTCTTTATAGAGGCACAACAATTCAATCTGTTAGCTAAATGTTGTGTAAACTGTTAACGTTATTAATTTGTCATGGTTTTCCTTAGCAAATTCTGTCAAAACATGCTGACAGTTACTGGCTATTTCTTTTTCTGTTATTTCCTTTCAGTAAGAATTTATATTTAGAAAATGGGCTTACAAAATAATAAATCCCTGTTAATCAAGCAGAGTTGCAAAGGGATGAATTAATGCAGAGACCAAGAAAACTGGGAACACTTGCTTAATGACGCAACATCTGTGTACCATCCCCCCAATTTTTCTTCCACACTAACCACAACTTCCCCCCCAATTTTTCTTCCACACTAACCACAACTTCCAGACCTAACAGTTTAAAAATAAAACTAAAGTTGTCATTCTAATGTTAACGCTTTGTTGAATATAAAGTTGTAGCACTCAACAGTATAAGAGCTGCCTTCCTTTCAATAAAATACTAAAATGTCAGAACAGAAATTTAAAGGCACAGTGAACAATGTCTTAATATGAATAAAAACAAAAATACGGGTGCACGTACATATACACACACACAACAGTTTCCCATTTTAAATCATCATACAATGCAAACTATATTTTAACATAAATGAACACAAAGTACAGACAATGCTAAACCAACAAGCCATTGAAACATCTGCAGGGATAAGACAGAACTGTAAAACACACACACACATATATCTATCTATATATATATATATATATATATATACACACACACACACACATAAGTATAGATATTCAAATATATATAAATACAATATAATAATATAATACCCTACTGGTGCTTGATTTAACCAATGCTACTGGGTGTTAGAATGGCTTTACCCATCCCATGTTCACTAATTATATATTACCCCTACCAGTACTGTTAGCCAACAGGGTGCTGGTGGAAATTGGGCTACTGTTGGCCGAAGAAGAAGAGGAGGGGAAGGCATGCCCGAAGGCAGGAAGAGAGGAGGAAGGTTAGGAGTGTAGTAGTGAGGGTAGGAACTTTGAATGTTGGCAGTATGACTGGTATAGGGAGAGAGTTAGCTGATATGATGGAGAGAAGGAAGGTTGATATATTGTGCGTGCAAGAGACCAGATGGAAGGGAAGTAAGGCCAGGTGTATAGGAGGTGGGTTTAAATTGTTCTATCATGGTGTGGATGGCAGAAGAAATGGGGTAGGGGTTATCCTAACGGAACAGTATGCTAAGAGTGTTTTGGAGATGAAGAGAGTGTCTGATAGAGTGATGTTTATGAAGCTTGAAATTGAAGTTGTAATGATGAATGTTGTTAGTGCATATGCTCCACAAGTTTGGTGTGCGATGGATGAGAAAGAAAAATTTTGGAATGAGTTGGATGAAGTGGTGGTGAGTGTACCCAAGGGTGAGAGACTAGTGATTGGAGCGGACTTCAATGGGCATGTTGGTGAAGTGAACAGAGGGGATGAGGAAGTGATGGGTAGGTATGGTGTTAAGGAGAGGAATGCAGAAGGTCAGATGATTGTGGATTTTGCGAAAAGGATGGACATGGCTGTGGTGAATACGTATTTTAAGAAGAGGGAGGAGCATAGGGTGACGTACAAGAGTGGAGGAAGATGCACACAGGTGGATTATAACCTATGTAGGAGGGCCAGTCTGAAGGAGATTGGAGACTGTAAACTGGTGACTGAGGAAAGTGTAGTTAAGCAGCATAAAATGGTGGTCTGTAGGATGACGTTGGTGATCAAGAAGAGGAGGAGGAGGAGTGTGAAAGCAGTGCCAAGGATTAAATGGTGGAAGTTAAAAAACGGTGATTGTGAGGTGGAGTTCAGGGAAGAGTTAAGACAGGCACTGGGAGGCAATGAAGAGTTACCGAACAGCTGGGTAACTACAGCAGAGCTAGTAAGGGAGACTGCTAGGAAGGTGCTTGGTGTGACATCCGGACAGAGGAAGGAGGACAAGCAGACATGGTGGTGGAATGAGGAAGTACAGGAGAGTACACAGAGGAAGAGGCTGGCGAAGAAGAAGTGGGATTGTCAAAGAGATGAAGAAAGTAGACATGAGTATAAGGAGATGAGGTGCATGGCAAAGAGAGAGGTGGCAAAGGCTAAGAATAAGGCATATGGAGAGTTGTATGAGAGATTGGACACTAAAGAGGGAGAAAAGGACCTGTACAGATTGGCTAGACAGAGGGACAGAGCTGGGAAAGATGTGCAGCAGGTAAGGGTGATAAAGGACAGTGAGGGAAACATACTCACAAGTGAGGAGAGTGTGTTGAGTAGATGGAAAGAGTACTTTGAAGGGCTGATGAATGAAGAGAATGAGAGAGAGAAAAGGTTGGATGATGTGGGGATAGTGAATCAGGAAGTGAAGCAAATTAGCAAGGAGGAAGTAAGGACAGCTATGAAGAGGATGAAGAATGGAAAGGCTGTTGGCCCAGATGACATACCAGTGGAAGCATGGAGGTGCTTAGGAGAAATGGCAGTGGAATTTTAACCAGATTGTTTAATGAAATTTTGGAAAGTCAGAGGATGCCTGAGGAGTGGCGAAAAGGTGTTTTGGTACTTATCTTTAAGAATAAGGGTGATGTGCAGAGCTGCAGTAACTACAGAGGGATAAAACTGATCAGTCATAGCTTGAAGTTATGGGAAAGAGTAGTGGAAGCTAGGTTAAGAAGGGAGGTGATGATTAGTGATCAGCAGTATGGTTTCATGCCGGGAAAGAGCACTACAGATGCAATATTTGCTCTGAGAGTGTTGTTGGAGAAATACAGAGAAGGTCAGAAGGAGTTGCATTGTGTCTTTGTGGACTTTATATGACAGGGTGCCTAGAGAGGAGTTGTAGCATTGTATGAGGAAGTCGGGAGTGGCAGAGAAGTATGTAAGAGTTGTACAGGATATGTACAAGGGTAGTGTGACATTGCTGAGGACTGCGGTGGGAGTGACAGATACGTTTGAGGTGGGATTACATCAAGGATCAGCTCTGAGCCCTTTCTTTTTGCAGTGGTGATGGACAGGTCGACAGATGAGATTAGACAGGAGGCCCCATGGACTATGATGTTTGCAGATGACATTGTGATATGTAGTGAGAGTAGGGACCAGGTTGAGGAGACCCTGGAGAGGTGAAGATATGCTTTAGAGAAGAGAGGAATGAAGGTCAGTGGGGCTAAAACAGAATATATCTGTGTAAATGAGAGGGAGGGTAGAGGAATGGTGGCGAAGGTGAATGAGTTTAAGTACTTGGGATCAACAGTTCAGAGTAATGGTGAATGTGGAAGAGAGGTGAAGAAGATAGTACAGGCAGGGTGGAATGAGTGGAGAAGAGTGTCAGGAGTGATTTATGACAGACAGGTACCAGTAAGAGTGAAAGGGAAGGACTACAAGAGGGTAGTGAGGCCAGCTATGTTATATGGGTTGGAGACGGTAGCATTGAAGAAAAGGCAGGAATCAGAGCTGGATGTGGCAGAGTTAAAGATGTTAAGATTTGCACTGGGTGTGACTAGGATGGACAGGATTAGGAATCAGTATATTAGAGGGTCAGCTCAGGTTGGACAGTTTGGAGACAAAGCAAGAGAGGCGAGACTGCGTTGGTTTGGACATGTGCTGAGGAGGGATGCTGGGTATACTGGGAAGAGGATGCTAAGGACGGAGATGCCAGGTAAGAGGAAAAGAGGAAGGCCTAAGATAAGGTTTATGGATGGGGTGAGAGAGGATATAGAGGTGGTTGGTGTGAAAGAACATGATGCAGAGGACAGGAAGAAATGGATACAGATGATCCGCTGTGGCGACCCCTAACGGGAACAGCTGAAAGAAGATGATGGGCATAAATGGGACAATGCCATAGATAATTTGAGGGGACCCCTGCGTGAGACAAAGCATTAAGAATTGGCCTCTATCCATTAGTAATGCAGGGGCAGTCCTGGGGAAGTTTTCTGCTTCCCATCCATAGATCAGAGCTGTGCTTGAATATGGGCAGGGATGAGCTTTGTTTTACATGATTGGGGAGTCTGTTCTAGAGCAGTGGTATCCTCTGTGGATAAACCTGCCCCTCCAAACTGCTCTGTTGATGCTGCAGAAGACATTTAGATCCTTAGTCAAGCTATTCCAGATGCCATTTGACTTGCTGATATACAGAAAACCCATCAATAATGGGTTGGAAGATGCCTTGTATGTGAAAAACAAGTCACCTCTTAGCAGTCTGCAGGAGACAGAGTATATTGACAGGGATCTGAGTTGGTCTGTATAGGTCATGTATCCTTTTAGTACGGTATCTCTGTGTCTGGACAGATGCATGCCAAAGGGGGCATTATATCCAATGACCAGTTTAAAGAGGGACAAGTAAAGGGGGACAATGACATCCATAGATTTAAACACAATCCCTTTGTTTAAAACTACCAATATAGAAGGACTTTATGATAATGGACACGTGTTGGACAACAGTTCGATCACTGTCCACAGAAGTTTCCTGAACAACTGAGTGAACTCTTAGGGATGTATTGCCAATGTGGTAGTTCTCCCGGTGAGATGACTTCCCAATGGATACAATAATGCATTTTTTTGCATTTAGTTTTAGTACATGATTTTGGCACCAGTTACTTGGGACAAACTTTCCTGTAGTATGACTAAACTATTTGGCAATTCAATGACTGATACTAATTTGCAGTCATCTGCAAACGTAGTCAGCCAGAGCCCTTTGGTACTGGCTTTTACTTCGCAGACATAGATGCCAAACAGGAGGGGTCCCAGCACAGAACCCTGAAGGACTCCACTGGTGCTTGCTAGTTTGCAATCTAACAGGTGACACAGAGGTTTATTCCGAGTTTATTTAGCTTTTCTACTATGTCTACGTGGGGAATTGTGTCAAATGCTTTGACCAAGTCAAGGTATGCACTGTGTACCGTTTTACCTTCATTCATTGCTTTGGTGACCTTTTCAAAAGTCTACCAGGTTAAGTACGAATGATCTGCACTTGAATCCAAACTGAGATGGGTCCAGTGTTTGGAGGTTCCCCGTGTCCTGACTGATTAGTTCCATAGTACGTCTTTTCATGGCTTTGCATGTCAGGCTAGTCAGACGTACAAGTCAATAATTTTCTGGACCTGTGGAAGGTCGTCTCTTATGCAAGGAAATGACTGTGGCTGTTCTCCACTTGCTTGGTACAAAGCCAGTATGGAGGTTGAAATTGAACAGTACAGTTAGGGAATGACCAAATTGCACTTCATGCTATTTAAGATGCATCCAGGGATATTGTCAGGACCCACTGAGGCAGTACTTTTAGCTTTTAATAGCACTTTTTGTACTTATGCAAATAAATGTCTGCATATGAATACTTCCAAATTCAGTTACAGAAAGACAAAACATTATTTAATTATTTACAGAGTCTTTACTCCTGATGCTGCATCTCCAAATAACTTAAACCAAAGGAAAGAAAAGAAAAGGGCACCCAAAGCAATCACCTACTCATCAATGCAAAAAACACACAAGGATAAAGAAAAAGCCCTTACACTCAGTAGCAAATCTGTCTCTCCGTCCCTTTTATCGATCTGTTAAATCAATTTTAGATCCCTTGTTTTAATATTTGTGAAGGTACAACAGATCCTGGACTACTGGTCCCCTGACTACTGTCAGCCTTCCAGAATTCCTAGCAAGAAATTGGAGCTGCTGCAATCTTTTCCATAGTACGTCTTCTGAAACTGAAGCCATGTACTAATGCTCCTGATAACATCCCCTCCTACTTTCTTAGCATAGCTGCTGATGCACTTTCCTACCCTATTAGCATTTTAATCAACCGCTCTATCCTAGAAAGTACAGTACCCCAAATCTGGAAAAAGGCCTACATCATCCCTTTGCACAAAGGGGGCAACAATAACAATGTTACTAATTTCCGCCCCATTGCTATCCTATCTCCCATCTCTAAAATCTTAGAAAAATGTATTCATCTTCAACTCCTTCCCTACCTTTTAGAAAAGCACCTACTAACTCCCACCCAACATGGTTTCAGACCTAATCACAGTACTATGACTGCCCTCCTCTCCTTCCTTCAAACTATTAACAAAGCACGTGACTCTGGCCAAATTGTTTCTACCATACTACTTGACCTCTCTAAGGCCTTTGACACTATCTCTCATAACCTGTTACTAACCAAACTCTCAGGACTTAACCTATCTCCCTCCTCATTGAACTGGTTCTCCAACTACTTATCTAACAGATATCAAGCAGTAATATGGAAAAAGCCACTTCCTCATTTCTAAATACCCCTACTGGGGTACCCCAAGGGTCCATACTGGGTCCCCTTCTCTTTAATATATTTATAAATGATTTCCACAACTCCATTCCTTCCTCAGACATCATCCAATACGCAGATGATTCCACTATTATATGCTCGGCCCCTTCTATCCCTCACTCCAAAACTGACCCAAGAAGCTTTCACAACCACTGAGCAGTGGATGAAAAGAAATCATCTTGCTCTCAATGCCTCTAAAACCAAATTAATGCTATTTTCCCCCTCTAAAGCTGTCTCCTTCAACACAAACATTTTCTCTATCACTAGTCAAAACAATTCACCTCTGGAACTTGTGTCAGAGACCAAGCTACTCGGGGTCCAAATTGATAACCAACTCAAATTTAATTCTCACCTACAGCTAAATATCAAAAACCCACCAAAAACTTGGTATGCTGTACCGGCAAAATAAATACCTCACACCTGCTGCAAAAATCACTCTCTCTACTTCATTTCTTATCCCCTCCCTTCTCTATGGAGCCCCACTCCTAACTAATCTACAGTCCTCCCTAAAAACCCAACTTTCCTCTTGCTATAACAAAATCGCCAAGTTTGCTACCAACCACAAGTCCTCCTCACACCACTGTTCCTCTCTCCATACACTAAAATGGCTAGAGCTTCCTAACTATCTCACATACACTCAACTAACTCTTGCTCACAAACTCATTTTTAACTCCTCTCTCTGTCCCTCCCTCTCATCAGCTTTCAAAATGCACCTTCCTGATAGAATATTGAGATCCAACAATCAAAATCTATTAGAAATCTATAAACCCACTCGTCCCCCAGGGAAAAATCTTCTATCTTTTGTCCTTGCCCGCCTTTGGAACTCTCTACCATCATCCATCCGCACCACCCCCAACCACTTTATTTTTAAAAGATCTCTTCATTCCCACCTAGTATCCAAGTGGGAATGCTCTTGCTCCCATCCCTCATAGCTAATTTACTTGTAATTGCCATCTTCCTTCTTCGCCTTGATTCCTCTTGCATTTTATCTGATTATTTACTCATAACTAATATACATTATCATTTCACTTTATAGGGAAAACTGCACTAGCCCTCACCTCCTAAGTACTTCCTTCATAAATGTCTGCTATTTCTCTGAAACTTGATTCAGTATTTTGAATATAGTATAAACTCAAAATTTTCATGCATTATTCTTTATAATCTATAATCTATTAATTTTATCTAATCTTCTGTCATAGCTATTTCTTTTGTGTTTATTTGAAATTGTTTGCTGGTGTCAAAATACTTTGGATTATTATATAATTTATAATGTGTTATAGTTTTTGTATAACTAGGATGAATCACTTTTTGTAACATACTTAGTTCTGGAGCTTTTCTCCCCAGGACTCCATTGAAAACGGGTTATTTGACCCAATGGACTATCCTGGTAAACCAACTGCAATAAATAAATAAATAAATAAATAAATTGAAATACCCCGGTGTAATCATGTGCAAATCAGGATACTTTAGGGCAATACAAGATGGAGAGGACTAAGAAAATTGAACACTTCCTAATAAATTGTAATTATAAATTTCATCTCATTCATACCTAGGCCCTTGCCACACTAAACACTCGTAATCAGCCCCCCAAAAGCTGCCGTACTCCCTAACATAGTATCCATTACCCTAAAGGTACAATGATTGGTCCCCTCCAGAATATCAGAAAGCAGGTTAGTGCCAGAGGTGCTGCTTTTTACAGGGCAATTTTCATGCAGAAGCTATGTAGAGAAGGGCAACAGCAGTAAACTGAAGCACGTCTCTCCGTATGTTACTACATAACCTCTCCACATCTTACCACATAAGGTGCTCACCTTATTGGACTTCAACAAAATCTAATTCTCTAGCATTTGCTAGTATCAGACAGCACTCTCTTTCCTGTTAAGATGTGTGCTACCTCCTAAACCTCCGATACCACTGCGTGGTCCCAGAACCTATGTCTCGATGGTATTTCTGACACAGAGCAGCCTTCAGTATATGCTCTCTACAGCAATTCCTCTCCATCTTTGTACCCCACAGCAATGCATCTGGTGGGGGTCCAGTGGCCATCACATGTAAGGTTTAACTGAAGCTCTAGAAGTCTGGGCGTTGCTCTAAGATTCTTACTGCATGCAAGCTGCAACCTTACGCTGACTTCATAACTGCTGCCTGCCTTTCCATTTGTGGACTTCTTCAGATAATCCTGCAACACGTTCTATGTGACAGCTCTGACTCTCAGAAACAAAATGCTGTAGATGGTGTCAGCCTTCAGTTGTAAGTCCTAATACTTAGTACTAGCAACTTAAGTTACACTAAATGCTGCAACTACAGCGGGTCCTCTGCTCTAGCTTTCCTAAGGGAAGAAGAGAGTAGGCATGGTAGAGTTCAAAACACTTTGCCTGTCATGAGAGCTGAAATCCCATTTATGTTGCAAATATCGGAAAGATGTTAACACCCTCTTCCCTTCTACTATTTGTATAACATCAGCCAGTGTTTCGGTTTTCACCCAGATAGACCTTGCACAGAAAAGTTTTGTGCCTTCCATATTTAGCTCCGAGTGGCCACAGGCAGGTATTCTAAGCATACACAAATATCACCTACCAGAACATCAATGGAAGTTAAGTCACAGCAAATTAGGTCACAGGTAGCTAAAGTAGTTAGGAAGACCTTCTACATTGCCCACCTTATCATGAAGGGATTCTCATCTAGATCAAGGGAGGTCATAGTCTCCCTATACTCATCACTCATCAGACCAATGATTGAGTACAATGCCCCATTCGGAATGTATCTGACCCGACACTTGCAGCAGCTGGAGAGGCCACAAAAGTTCCTCACCAAAAGGATAAAGGGTCTCAAACATCTGTCCTATGCTGCCCAACTGAAAGAACTCCAGCTCTATTCAGTCGCTTACCGCTTGCTCAGAGGTGACCTTTGCCTAACATACAAGGCCATGTCAAACCCAGATTTGATGAATATGCTTCACCTCAAAAAATCTAGATCCGTCAGAGCCACAAGGGCGGGAGACTTAAACCTCGACACGGCTATTAATAGGACGTGCTGGAGGGATAGATTCATCACCCAAAGACTCCCTATGCTGTGGAATAAAATCCCGGTATATGTGAGGCAGAGCACCTCGCTGGCCTTGTTCAAGAGAAATCTTGACCAATGGATGGAAGATCGCAGATATACCCCAGGGATTACCTCAGTGTCACTGCTCAACAGAGGCACAGCAAAATAATGGGTATAGTTCCCCATACTAAAGGGGTGGCGTAAGCCACAAAACTATGGGCTAGGCTTGTAAATGCCCTCGGGCAGATAGCCTAGTATGAACCTATGAACCTATGAACCTAAGTGCTGGAAAGGAAGGCCCTCTTAACAAAGGTGCCACTATCTTTTCCCATATCAGAGCATTCCTGGTGGAATTTTGTGCACAGAATTTACTACTGCACAGCTTCTTACACCCAAGCCTACTAACAACCCCTCCCTCCCCAAACTGAACAGGTGTCAAAGGAACCTGGTCGGGTAGCTTGCACTTTTAGCTATCCCAGACAAATCACATCTTAAGTTTTTGAAACTTTAAGACATTTATCAGCAGGAGTAATGAGGCTATGGTGAAACTCCAGAAAACCTTCAGCTCACAACACATGGCGCATTTATCCTACCAAGGGGAGACAAGCCCAAACATCTCCAAGAGTGAGCGAGTGCAAACAGCTTTTGCCACAGAGGCTGCAGATCTAGCTAGGGAACACACCCTACTGACAGGTGGACTCTTATTCCCAGGTACTTACAGGTAATTTACTTTCTGGGAAAGGTATACCTGTCAGACCTTAATGGGTTTTCCATGCTTTTTTCATTAACTGCAAAAATACGGTTTTAATTTTCTTTCCTCCTACCTCGGAAATTAGGCAAAAGTCATCCAAGACTTTAGTGACAGTCTGGATATTCTCTGTTGGGAGTCCCAGTAAGGATAAAAGAGTTATTAGCAAAGAGAATGACTCACAATTCCAGCTACAAAGCATTGGGTGTTGCCTTACCTTCTGGACAGTGGCTCTATGAACAAGTTAAAAAAACAGGTGGATAAAGAGCATCCTCTGGTGCCTCAGCTCAATGAAATGGGTCATGAGAACAGACTGTTAACCAAAATGTTTGCACAAGGGATAGTCTACAAAACCTGTACACATACTGAATGAGCATGGGAACTGGAAGCACCACAGAACAGACTAAAATAATCCCATGATGAAAAATCTAATGCCTTTTCAAAAACCTGACACTGGTACCATAGGTGGATTGAAGGCTTCTGGCTGCCTCTGCATACAGGTGGGAAAGGCACTAGTCTTGGTACCACAGTCAAAACTACACAGCTTTAAGCCTTTTGTTTTGGTTCCTCAAATCCCTGTGGACAGAACAGGCAGTCTGATGTGCCTGCTGACCTATGAAGATGCTTTTTATTTTTGTTAGAAATTTTCAGTGTGTTAAAAATTAAAAAAAACGGTTACCTTGAGAGATTAAAAAAACAGTGATCTGACATGTGGACTTGACACACCTGCACACCTGAGTGGTGCTGATTCCTGCCACAGAATGTAATGCTGCCTCACGTGGTGGCTCTTGTTACTGCAGTGTACAGACTCTGAAGAGCAATAATTTTAAGCAACTAACCAAATCAAATCTACCTACACTCTTTCTACCATGGGAACAAGGATGGAGAAAGAAAGAAAAATAAAAAAGGCAAGCCATCATAGCTTTGAAGCCACTACAGTTACAAACCATACTAGTTACATATTAATTACCATCATTACTACATATTAACTTACTCCCAAATAGGAATCTCTACTTCCATTCAGTAACAAATAATGCCCGTTATACAGGAAGTGATGCAAGAGTAAAACACTTTCTTTTCTTAGTTAAAAAAACTTCAGTGCAGTGTTTTTTTTTTTTAATCCACAGGTGTTAAAGCACTTAGTAGCATTCATTATTAGTAGCTCCAAGATGCTCCTGTCCTCCTTCATTGTGGAACTAGCAGACGCAGATAATATCTGTTTGCATGAGAGGACACAGTTAGCAAACAACATTGCTTTGCAAAGGAAGGTCTGCACTTGTTCCTCTAGGCTTCCGAATATTGTCTAAAATTTTATCCACCCCCTAAGAGCCTTTTCAGGCAATGTCAAATTGACAAATCTATCAGCATAACTAATAAAACCCAAAGATACCTAAAAGTGTTCCTGCTCAATGCTAGGAGCTGAAAAAAGAACTTATGTTCTTACCATAACGTTCCATGTTTGTTGTCCTTTATCTCACCTTCCTTCTTTCTGATTGGGTTCGGAGCTGATCTCGGCTCCAACTCGGCCACTTTTAAAGCTAGAAGAGTCCTTACTGGCTCGAGGCTAGCTCCTTATCCCAGCATGGTTAGTGGTAGCTACCCAGATCTTGTTTGTGAGAACTAACCACTAGGTAGGAGGACTATAAGTTACCCAGTAAAGGAGGTAACTAAACAATACTGCTTCCTTGTACCGAAAAAACAGAACAACAATGGTGACAAGGACTATACCAACAGCTGAAAAGCAAAGGAAACTCCACCAAATCAGCCAAAAAAACGGAAATTCCTCTCAATCATCAAGGAAAGGGGAAGGAGGGAGGGACGCAAGAAGGAAAGTGAGATAAAGGAAAAACATGGAACGTTATGGTAAGAACATAACTTCTTTATGTTATGTTGTCCATCTCACCTTCCTTCTTTCTGGTTGGGACAGCGTCCCCAACACCTAAATCTTGGGTGGCTCACTGGAAAAGAGCCTTCAGAATGGTGGGACCAAAAGATGCCCTGTTCCGAGAGGGCATGTCCACTTTGTAATGATGGTATGGGGAGTAGCCCATGTTGCTGCCGCACAAATAGTATCTAATGGAAGCTTAGCTTGAAAGGCTATGGAGGTAGCTAAGGACCTAGTAGAATGTCCCCTTAATTTTCCCAGGACAGACACATTCAGAGACTCATAAGCATAAGTAAGTATTGGACGGCCATTTTGGCAAAGTCACTTTGGAAACTGGTGAGCCTTGCTTACTCTGAGAGAAGGATCCAAACAGCTGATTTTGATTTTCTGATGTCATTGGTTCTTTGAAGATAAAATCGTAACTGCCTGTGGACATCCAAATGATGTAACTTATACTCTACCTTGTTGACATAATTTGGAAAGAAAACAGGAACTTCAGTGGACTGATTCAAATTATATTCTGAACACACTTTTGGTAAAAAGGAAGGATTAGTTCTAAGTGATACTCTATCCCTGTGAAAGATCATATAAGGCGGGCGGATGGAAAGTGCCTGTAACTTGGAAACTAGCCTAGATGATGTAACAGCAATCAGTAAGAGGGTCTTCCATGATAAGAATTTTAGAGAACAAGAAGCGGCTGGTTCAAAGGGAGGGAGGATTAGAGCCGCCAGTACTAAATTTAAATCCCAAGGATGGAGAGGTTCTCGGATAGGATGCCTTAACAGGGTAGCACCTTTTAAAAAGGTCCTACATAGCTTGTGGGACATGACATTAGAACCTAGAAGGCCCACATGAAAATTAGAAATATCAGCCAGTTGAACTCTAATCATAGCAGCCGCTGCTCCTTTTTCGAAGGTTTCTGCCAGAAGTCCAAGATTTTTGAAATTGAAGCTGTAAAGGGATTAATGTCATTTTGCTCAGCAAAGAAGGAGAACCTCTTCCATTTACTAGCGTAAAGTTTCCTAGTAGGTGGTTTATGAGAAGAGACTAAAATATGTTGAACCATAGGTGAGATATCCGGGAGTCTGGCTAGGACTGGAAGTGGAGAAACCAAACTGTCAGGTCGAGTTTGAATGGAGGAATGAGGAGCACCCGACTGATGTGTCAGGAGGTCTGAGACTGGGTAATCGCCCATTGCCATACTCAAAGGGCCTCCCGACACAAGGGGTAAGATTTGGTTCCACCCTGTTTGTTGATGTACCACACTACTGACATGTTGTCCGTCTGAATTGCTATACAGCCCAAAGGAAGAGAGTCGTGAAGTGCTTGCAATGCTAATAACACTGCTCTCATCTCCAGGACATTGATGTGCAAATGGTACTCGTGAGGTTGCCAAGACCCTTGGACTGTCTGTCCCAGATAATGCCCCCCCCCACCCTATCTGGGAAGTGTCCGTGGTAACTGTGGCTACCGGATGAGGGGCTACAAAGGGTCTGCTTAGAGTGAAGCCACCACTGTAGATCTTTCTTGCAAGCATCCATGATTAAGATCATGTGTGACACTGGTACATCCTGATATGACCACTGAGTGAAGAGAAGCCATTGCAAAATCCTCATATGGTAATGAGCTAACAGGACTAGAGTCATGGCAGCCGCCATCAAACCCAAGACCTTTAGGACTAACCGAGCCTGAACCTTTGACTTTGACAAGAGGAGAGAGACCAGACCTCGAATGGCAAGCACCCTTTCTTGTGGAAGCTTGACTATCATGTCTCTTGTATTTAGTTCAGCACCTATGAAAGTAATACACTGAGAGGGCAACAAGGCAGACTTTTCATAATTTGCTGTGATTCCTAGGCATGCACAAGTGTGAATCATGTGGTTCCTGGCCCTTAAGAGATGATGCTCGGTGGTGGCAGTGAGGAGCCAGTCGTCTAGATAAGGAAACACCTGAAATCCCAAACGTCTCAGGTGAGCCGTCACTACTGCCATGCATCTGGTGAACACCCTGGGGTCTGTGGTGAGAACAAAGGGCAGAGCTCTGAACTGGTAATGACCGTCTCCCAGCCGGAAGCGTAAATGTCTCCTGGACTGCCTGTCCATTTCTATATGGTTGTACGTGTCCTGGAGATCGATAGAGCACATCCAATCGACCTGACCCAATAAGGGTAGAATGAACTGCAGTGTCACCATCCGGAACTTGGTCTTCTTTACTGACCTGTTTAACTTGGTGAGATCCAGGATAGGTCTATAGTCCCCTATCTTCTTCGGAACTTACTCTAGGTTCTTTTTAGTTCCAGATTCTATCTGGTCTGCGGGGACTTCCTGAATGGCTCTTTTTTGCAGCAAAGTTTTTACTTCTAAGGCTGCTTGATCCTGAAGATTGGGTGGAACATCTGGGATTAATGATTTCTGACTTCTTGGGGGTAGTTGGGAGAAGGGAATTTTGTAACCCCTGGATATTACGCACCATACCCACGCATCTTCTGCTATATCTTGCCAGGCTCTTGGATACAGTGACATTCTGCCCCAGACTGCCTCCAGAGGTGGGTAGCTGGGCAATCCTTCAGGGATTCTGAAAGGGCCTGGCAGAGAACGTATCCCTGTCACCCTGTTGTGGACCCCCCCCCCGCTACGAGGTCGGCATCTCCTGTTATTATTTCCCCCTCTGCCTCTGGAGGGAATTTGCTCCACGAGTGTCTGGCGAAACTCCCTGGGATTTACGGAACCACATTTTGCCACTCTTTTGGCCTTTGGGATTAGGCCGGGATGGAGTGGAAAAATGGACTCCTATGGCAAAGAGTTTTGCCATCTCATTCACTCCTGGTAAGAGTCTCTCGAACTTGTGACCTGAACAAGGCCGAGCCGTCAAAGGGGGCGTTCATAAAGGAGGACTTGAAGGGCTCCACAAATTGACAAAGGTGCATCCAGTAGTGTCTGCGAAGAGCCACTCCTGTGCCTGCAGCCCTACCGCTCCATCTGCTTTGTAAGAAATCAGGTGCATGGAAGAGTTAACAATGGAGTTTAGGGTCGCTAACTGGTTAGCCAACTTGGAAGCCGCTCCCTCAGCTGAAGGATCTTGGAGGGTATCTCCCAGCTCTTTAAGGAGATCCCTCTGACATCTTGTGAAATGTGTCAAATAGTTCAGCGACCAAAAGTAAAGGCCGCTGAAGAGAAAACACGCTTCCCATATCTATCCATGGCTCGAGACTCCTTGTTTGGTGGACTGAATAGAAGAGGAAGTTTCCGCGAGTTCCTTCTTGGTGGCTGCTGCCACCACCATAGCATCAACTGGCACGCCTTTAGAGAGAAAAGTCTTGTCCTGTGGTGTGGTCATGAATTTGTTAGGCCTTCCCGGAACGGGCTCCATGGCCTCTGGAGCACTCCATGCCTTTCAACTCACTACGGACAAAAATGGGTCAAAAGGTGGAGACACGCAGGAAGTGGAAGGTCGGGAACCAAACGCGTCCAAGTACACGGGCTCATCCTTAGAAGGGGCAAGGGACTTCCAGTTTCCACTCTGCCTAAGGTTCTCCAGGATGTCTGAGAATGAGACATCTTCAGAGGGGGTCCATGGGGACCCTTCCGAGTCATCCAAGTCCGTGTCAGAAGTGACAGACTCAGGGGAGTCCACATGCTTCCTCTTACATTTTTTCTTCATGGGAACCTCCTCTGGGGCATGCTCAGGAGAGGTCTCGGAAGAAGAGGGGTCACCCTATGGGGCGTCCTGGGGCATAGTTTCCCTATGCTTGGGACGGAGAGAAGGATCCGAGGCAGACACCAGTATCAATGGGGTCAGAGCCAATGGAGCAGAGGATGGGGCTGTCTCGGTAGACAGCACAGTCCTCATCACCTCGAAGGCGCTGCAGTCTGCAACGGAGAGAGGCTCCGGCTCCGAGGCAGATGTGGGAGCCGAACTCACCTGCGCCGAGGCTCCGAGAGGGACAGCGGGGTTGGACAAGGGTCCAATTCCAGTTCCCCCCCTCGGAGCTAACGAGAGAGTCTCAGCGCCCAGACTCCTCGACAGAGCGGACTATAGAGGGGGTTGGAGCAGATGTCGGAACCGACAAGGCAAGGATTGTCTGAACCGACGGTTCCACCACTACTACTTCCATGCACTCTGGCTCCAAACTGGATGCAGTTGGAGGAGGAATAGAGACAGGGACTGGTTCGGACAATGGCGCCAATTCCTTCTGGGCTGGGGCCGACAATAATTGAGCAAATACCCATGTCTTGAGCAGCCTCTTCACCACTCTCTCCACATCATCATCCGATAAACTCCTGGATGATCGAGAGGAGTGGGCCAAGGACTGGTGACTACCTGCCACTCACTGCAAAAGTGGAGACTGAGGCACAGATCTCACCAGGTCCAAAGAAGGAGATCTTGATCTCTTTGGAGTCCGGGATGGTTCCGAAGCCACAGATGGAGACGCCGGAGAAAAGGACTCTTCGGAGCCAACAATCTGCTCCGAAGGATCAGAAGATTTGGACTTTGTTGGCACCGAAGGTGGAGCCGATGAAGATGCCAGTTTGTCACCAGATTTTTTTGAAGGCTGAGTATCCGATGCTACTTCAACCTGAGGTTTTAATAAGTGTGTTGCGCCTCTCCTGCAAAACCCTAAATAATAAACACATCTCATGTGCCTGTCCGTAAGGGACTTTTTCTGGCAACAAGAGTTGCATTTCTTGAATCCCGATTGCTTAGGAGCACCTTTAGACATTATAAATACAAAGGGACTAACAAGAAAGTGTGATTTTTTTTTTTTTGAAAGAAGAGGAGGGGGTAGCCTCTACGTTAAATGGCTACTGCTCCCAAAAGGAGAAGGCCTCTAACTAAAACAGCTTCTCCCTAGGTAGCAAAGAGGGATAAAGGAACAAGACAATAACCCTCACAAAAAAAACGGGCTGCCGACAACACACAGGTTAAGGCCTGAGAGAAAACGACTGCCTAACAACAGCAAAAACAACAGTAATGAGGACAGGGGTCATAAAGAAGAGAAAAGGTACAGTTTTGTACCTACCATAAATGCAGATGTACGAGTGTTGACACTGCTGCTGTCATTACACTTGGGTTATCCTGCCGTCAGGCGGTCCCGCAGTCGGCCAGAGTTCCAATGTCTTGGTCCGGCATCGGTTGCTGTCGCCTCCTCCCTGACGTCAGTGCGACAGGGGTATATAAGATGCAGCTGACACCATTTTCTTCAGTTTTTCTTGCCCCAGATGTCAGGTGCCCCCAAATAGGTAGGCAATTCAAATTGCTAGTAAATAATACAAAAGAAAAGCAAACAACCATTTTTAGGTTACTCCCCATAGGTAAAAAGGGTAGATGTCCTAGGTAAGTACCAGAAAGTAAGAGGGGAAGGAGGGAGGGTAAGCTGGACTGCAGCAGTGTCAACACTCGAACATCTACATTTATGGTAGGTACAAAACTGTACTATGTTCATCGTGTTACACTGCTACAGTCATTACACTTGGGTGGAATCCCAAAGTTGAGGTAGGGAGGCTGGATCTATAAGGCATTAGGGGTGGCTATAAAGCCCTGCAGAACAGCAGTGGCGAAGCCAGCTCTGGATTTGGAGTATAAAGGCAAATGGTAATGTTTGGTGAAGGTATGCACAGAACTCCATGTTGCTGCTTCCAAAATATCCTTGGTAGGTATTCCTCTGAGGTAGGCAGTTGAAATAGCTGTTGCCCTGGTGGAGTGAGATCTAATGCTGCTAGGTACTGGTTTCCCATGGTGGGTATAGCAGAAACGTATGCAGTGTCCTATCCATTTTGAAATAGTCTGCTTTGAAATGGCTTTTCCTTGTGCTCCTGCAGCGTATGCTACCAATAATTGCTCAGACTTTCTGAAAGCTTTGGTTTTGTCCAAGTAGAAGCGTAACTGTCTGTGAATGTCCAAAGAATGTAGCAATTTCTCCCCTTTGTTCTGTGGTTTTGGATAAAAAGTTGGCAAGTGAATAGTTTGGTTCAGAGCCACACTTGATAACACCTTTGGCATAAACGTAGGGTTAGTTCTTAAAGGACCACTACGGGCAAATGATGAAGAAAACATATATTTTTTATCTTGCCATGATTTACTACACCTCCCAAAGCTGCCTTCAGCAAAATAAGTACTCATTCCTAATTTTATTTTGTTTTTACTCTTGTCTGCCCTCATGGGGGTAGACATGGTGATTCCTTTGGAAAGCTATCTGTCCTATAATGCAGACTGTGAGGACAAATAGCCCTACCATTTGTTGTCAGACTAGACTTCCATTCACTTACAATGGAACTCCTGAAAAAAACTGCCAAGTTTGAGAGTCTGCAGCTCATGTGTCATTGACTGGTATGCGCCGAGTTTTACAAATGTTGTTCCTACTGATGTACTACACATTCACTGAAAGAAACTTGCAAAAGTGTCAACAAATTACTGAGATAAAAAAGACTTTTCACAAGGAGCAGTTTTGCAAGTTTCAGTTCCTGGCCAGGTTACTCCTCCCATCTCCCCTCCTTCAGTGGGCTACAGTCTCACATTTTCAGCTTTGCTAGATTCAACTATTTAGTCAGCTTTGCATGACAATAGAAATAAAAAATAGCCTGGTGTGCCACTAAAACTGTTCCCTTGTATGTCTCTTCACTTCTGAATAGCAATTCCCAAGAATAAAAAAAAGCAAACTCATCAGTCCAGAGTTTAGGCTAGTCTATCCATTTTTAAAATGTGCACAGTAAAATATTCAACTTGTAATGCATTTTGGCTGCTGACATGGTTATCTTTACACAGTTATTCTCTTATAGTATAACCTGAACTTATGGTATTTAATGATAAATTTTACAACAATTCTCAGTTTCTTAACAATGACCTCCCAAGCCTCTGATGTGACCTAGTACTTTCTTACTATTGCTTTATGTAGTTTGTCTTAGTTGTATATTTGTAGTGTGTTTCTCATCCTCTCAGCAACAGACTCCAGGAGAAGCATATACTTGTATAGAAAGAGTACCAGCTGCTGTAGCAGTGATACCACACTCCAAAACAATGCACTCAAACATAGTACTGACAAACACAGGGAATGTATATGTCTGAATCAAGCAGTGATGAAATTGCTAGGGACTTCACTGAGCAAAATTTTACTCTTAATTTCTCCATTTCATAATGCATAACATTCGCACCACACTTACAAAGGCACATCTCCACCTTCCACAAACACAGCAACCCACACCCACACAACTGCTATGGTTTCTCCCTTCAGTTATTGCAAGCCAAGAACAACACTATTTAATAAGGATGCCTACCAGACAAGTCTGCATAGCACACTTGGTCTACCTGCATCATCGCAGCTCGCCCCCCCCAGCAACACCAACATTTGCCAGATAAAACCACTGCTATGGTCCGGTTTCCCCCTACCATTATTGCAAGCCAAGAATAACAATTTTTAATAAGGATACCTACCAGACAAGTCTGCATAGCACACTTGGTCTACCTGCATCATCGCAGCTCGGTCCCCCCCCCAGCAACTGCAGCATTGCCAGGTAAAACCACTGCTACGGTCCGGTTTCTCCCTACAGTTATTGCAAGCCAATAATAAAGATACCTACCAAACAAGTCTGCATAGCGCATCATTGCAGCTTGGGCCCCCCCCCCAGCAACTGCAACATTGCCAGATAAAACCACTGCTATGGTCTGGTTTCTCCCTACAGTTATTGCAAGACAAGAATAACCCTTTTTAATAAGGATACCTACCAGACAAGTCTGCATAGGTGGCTGGATATTTACAGTTCTTGTTATTAGCAGATGTGGTCCTTAACAGTTATGTTTTAAACATTGTGACTGGCTATTTACATTTCCTTTTACAGCACATTTGTTACTTTTACTAATTATTTTTTAAACATTGTTTTGGCCGGCATGCACACCTGCAAGGCCCCCCCAGGCAACTATAGCTTTGTCTATTGCCACTGGGTGTCATAACTTAACAATATACTTGCTGTATCTTGTCCCAAATAGATCTGCCTCCACACTGAATACTTGTAAAGTAAGGCAAGTACCATTTACTTGGTGTATTTTGTCCCCCAGATAGATTTACCTTCCTTTGTATTACTTGCACACCAAGGCCTTAAAGTAGTGTTTCTGCAACTAACTGCTTACACTCCTAATTTCCTGCTTCGACCTCTTCCTTGCTTACACTTAACATTACAGCTCCAAGGCTTCCACTTCTTATGCTGATTACTTTCCTTTGCAGTCTTCTGTGAGGGGGCGGGACAGATCTCTACCGGCTTTTTCTGGTTATACCTTCCCCCATTTTGTATCTCCCTCCTCTAACTTCCTCCTCCCCCATGCACATTAACTAGTCTATATTAGTGGGTCTCCTTGAGCGGCGCCCTTTTGAAAGTTATCTTTTGGCCTGCTTGTGGTGAGGAAGCTTCCCCAGACCTTTTTCAGTGTGACTGCATCAGTATAAGTAAATTAAACTAGTACAATACAGCCAAATAGACACATTTGGTGTAAACAGAAACAAGTGGAACGATACATTTGGTGTACAAAGAAAAGAAACAAGTAAGCCCATTGATATAATTAGAGTTAGTGTTAGCCCCGCTGCGCTCGGGGTCAGTCCGCTCCCCTCCCTGCTTCCTATTCCCACGCACCCCCACTAGTGCTACATTTCAACTGAACTTAGCCACTTCCCTCATGCTAACCACCAATCACTGAATCTGCCCCACCCCTGTGCCCATTTCCTTCTCTTGCACTATTCCACATCCTGTAAAGCACAGTCTTCCATATAACTACCTTACAATCACAAACAACACCTCTCATCATCCACCACACCCACCCCATCCCAAGCAGATCTCTCACTCACGACGCACAGTCTTCCATCTAACTACCTTACAATCACAAACAACACCTCTCATCATCCACCACACCCACCCCATCCCAAGCAGATCTCTCACTCATGACCAAACCATGCCCAAACTACCCAAACCCACATACATACACCTCTTACTATTGCTCCTAGGTGTACCCACACTCCCACTTATAACTTCTGTCACCAACCACCAAAAACAACTTAATTTTATCCATATACCAAGAAAAGCTACTTCCACTGACATTATTACAACACACCCTTTTACTCAACTAGTCCCACATCACTACCAAACCTTCTTTATTCACCACTATGCACACAGATCACAGCCATCACACTACCAGTCTCAAACAAATATAAAGAACTTTAAGACCCTAAACAAACTACTCAAACTCTATTTTTACCTCACAACCTAACTCATTAGCTGAGGTGATATACACCCAAACCCAGGCCCAGAAAATCTAGGAGCCCCAACCCTAATGATACCCTACTCCACAGAGACAAATCCACGCTCCTCATTTTAAATTTAAATGTTAGGTATACTAAAAGTCCACGACCTTCATGCACTACTCTCCTTTTATCAACCTGAGATAATCATACTAACAGAGACTTGGCTTAAACCAGGCAACCACAACAATGAAATCACTCCACCAGGTTACAATATAATTTGTAGTGATAGAATAGGTAAAAAAAAAAGGGGGGGTGTTGCTGTAGTGTATAAATCTCACATCATCCTTGAGAAAGTAGACGTAACAACCCTAGACCTCATAAAGTTGAACACACACTAACAAAACTAAAACTTAATGATAATAAACGCATCAACATCATAGGGTGCTACATCCCTCCAGGCAACAATATCCCAATTACAGAAAAACTCCTAGAATGGATATCTAACTCCCTCCCCCAGGAAAGCATAGTATTAGGAGGCCTTAATACTGACTGGCAAAACCGTTCCATTCATAAGCCACTCTCCCATATTAACCTACATGGCCTAACCCAACTCATCACTTCCCCCCACAAGAACAGACAATAGAACCAAACATCAATCCACTCTAGATTGGATACTCTTATCCCACCCATCACTGATATCCCTAGCAGGGTGTCTACTAGACACCAAGTAGTTACCAAGCCACATTCTTACTCAGATCAAAATCACCACAACTGACCCAAATATCTACATGCCTAATTCGAAACAAAAAACACTTTAACTGCTTCAACTTTATAAACGACCTAAAAATGTGCAATTGGGCCCCCCTTAAAAACCTACCTCTTGATGAAGCTGTACTATTATAGCAATAACCCATGCCTGGGTGTGGGTAATGCTGGATTTACCCACGGTTGGCGTGGTTTGGTCCCGAGGGCGAAGCCCGAGGGACCAAACAAAGATAACCGTGGGTAAATCCTGCATTACACACCAGAAGTGGTTATTGCTATTATAATGCCATTATTTAAGAAAAGAAATAATTACTTTTCTTAAATAATGGCATTGTATAATGCCTCTTTGCTGCCCTTCGCAGCTGTCTGCTGTTCAGCAGTTCTGATGTACTGCGCATGCCTCGCAGTACATCAGAGCTGTGGGCAAAAGCAACGGAGAACGCAAGTTCTCCGTTGCTTTACTGTCTCGCTATGTTAAATGGGTTTAACATGGCGAGACAGCTTTAAAATAAGCAACGGAGATCTCCGTTGCTTATTTTAAAGTCTCGCTATGTTAAACTCATTTAACATAGCGAGACAGGTTTAAAGCAACGGAGATCGCAAGATCTCCGTTGCTTACTAATGTGTCGCTATGTTAAAGGAGTTTAACATAGCGAGACAGCTTTAAAAAAGCAACGGAGATCTCAGTTGCTTTTTAAATCTGTGTCGCTATGTTAAACTCTTTTAACATAGCGAACAATGTATACTAACGGAAAAAGTCCGGGCGACCGGACCTTTTTCCGTTAGTATACTGAGGGATTTACAACGGGCACGCTGGTTGGGCTGGCCAATCAGCGTGCACGTTTTTAGAGCAGGCATTGTATAAATTTCAATACTACCTTCTTAAACACCCTTAATCATCATGCCCCCTCCAGAACAACAAGAATTAAAACTAAATATGCCCCCTGGTTAGCCCCAGACACAAAATCCCTCCTCAAAAAAAGAAACAAGGCCTGGACCAACTACCTAAACAGTAAACCCCAACTGAACAAACAAATATATGTTGAACTACATAACAAAGTAAAAAACTCACCAAAACAGACAAAATCTCTTGCTACCAAAAGTTACAGGATAAGCACAAGAACAACCCACAAAAATTCTGGGCAGCAATTAACTCTATTCTACAACCAGGTAAAACAACTACCCCAACCTCAAAAATAGATGATAACCAAGAAGACATCTCCACACAATTTAATAAATACTTTACGGAAACCATCCAGACCCTTACAAACAACCAACCCTATGACAACATCCCCATCCCTGCAAATCCACCCCACACCCCAACTAACAATTGCCTCAAGTTCAGCTTCCACCCAGAACCAACCAAATCCATTGAAAACTACTTTGCAAGCGCAAACCAACGTCTCTATCTGCAGGTAAATTACCCGCTGAATACCTCCACCTGGCTGCAGAAGCCATATCATATCCTGTCTCCATCCTAATTAACAGGTCCATCTCCGAGTGTATAGTACCCAAGCTATGGAAAATATCACATATCATCCCTCTACATAAAGGGGAACCCTGGAAATCAGTAACTACTGCCCTATAGCCATACTACCCCCTTTATCTAAAATTGTAGAGAGGGTAATACACAAGCAACTAATGAAATATCTCCTAGAAAATAATCTAAAAGCAACAACAACATGGCTTTAGACCCTTCCATAGCACCTCCACCGCACTAAGAGAATTCACCAACATTGTCAATACTCACAGAAACAATGGACTACTTGTATCTGCCACCTTCCTTGACTTGTCCAAAGCATTCAAAATGGTTAACCACAATAAACTCCTTCTTTCACTAGCACCTCTAAACCTTACCACCCCTGCCATCTCCTGGTTCAAAAACTACCTAGAGGGAAGGAAACAAGCTGTTATGTGGAAAAACCAACTCTTCCCCCCCCCCTACCAGTCTCCCTAGGAGTACTCCAAGGCTCCATCCTAAAGTCAACTCCTCGTTGGTCAGATCCAACCATAAGCTAATCACCCTAGATATCCACATCCCGCCCTCACTCCTCATTAAGGAAACCACAGTAAAAAATTTCTCCAGTGCCAACTTCATGCTTTTTAAGACAGAAGTGGCGAACTTCATGACACCCATGGAGATGGACAATACAGTTATGACTACTGAATCCTACACAGATGCACTCTACAGGCACTTACACGAGGTGTCTGGTAGACATCCTGCTAGGGATATCAGTGATGGGTGGGATACAAGCTTCCAATCTAGAGTGGATTGATGTTTGGTTTTCTTGTCTGTTCTTGTGGGGAGAAGTGATGAGTTGGGTTAGGCCATGTAGGTTAATATGGGAGAGTGGCTTATGACTGGAACAGTTTTGCCAGTCAGTATTAAGGTCTCCTAATACTATGCTTTCCTGGGGGAGGGAGTTGGATATCCATTCTAGGAGTTTTTCTGTAATGGGGATATTGTTGCCTGGAGGGATGTAGCACCATATAATGTTGATGCGTTTATTATCATTAAGTTTTAGTTTTGTTAGAGTGAGTTCAAATTTATGAGGTCTAGGTTTGTTATGTCTACTTTCTCAAGGATGATGTGAGATTTATACACTACAGCAGCACCCCCCCCCCTTTTTTTACCTATTCTATCACTACAAATTATATTGTAACCTGGTGGAGTGATTTCATTGTTGTGTTTGCCTGGTTTAAGCCAAGTCTCTGTTAGTATGACTATCTCAGGTTGATAAAAGGAGAGTAGTGCATGAAGGTCGTGGACTTTTAGTATACCTAACATTTAAATTTAAAATGAGGAGCGTGGATTTGTCTCGGTGGAGTAGGGTATCATTCAGTTTGAGGGTTGGGGCGCCTAGATTTTCAGGGCCTGGGTTTGGGTGTATATCACCGCAGCTAATGAGTTAGGTTCGGAGGTAAAAATAGAGATTGAGTAGTTTGCTTGGGGTCTTAAAGTTCTTTATAGTTGTTTGAGACTGGTAGTGTGATGGCTGTGTGCATAGTGGTGAATAAAGAAGGTTTGGTAGTGATGTGGGACTAGATGAGTAAAAGGGTGTGTTGTAGTTATGTCAGTGGAAGTAGTTTTTCTTGGTATATGGATAAAATTAAGTTGTTTTTGGTGGTTGGTGATAGAAGTTAGCAGTGGGAGTGTGGATACACCTAGGAGCAATAGTAAGAGGTGTATGTATGTATGTATGTGGGTTTGGGTAGTTTGGGCATGGTTTGGTTGGGTATGGTCATGAGTGAGAGATCTGCTTGGGATGGGGTGGGTGTGGTGGATGATGAGAGGTGTTGTTTGTGATTGTAAGGTAGTTAGATGGAAGACTGTGCGTCGTGAGTGAGAGATCTGCTTGGGATGGGGTGGGTGTGGTGGATGATGAGAGGTGTTGTTTGTGATTGTAAGGTAGTTAGATGGAAGACTGTGCCTCGTGAGTGAGAGATCTGCTTGGGATGGGGTGGGTGGGGTGGATGATGAGAGGTGTTGTTTGTGATTGTAAGGTAGTTAGATGGAAGACTGTGCGTCGTGAGTGAGAGATCTGCTTGGGATGGGGTGGGTGTGGTGGATGATGAGAGGTGTTGTTTCTGATTGTAAGGTAGTTATATGGAAGACTGTGTGTCGTGAGTGAGAGATCTGCTTGGGATGGGGTGGGTGTGGTGGATGGTGAGAGGTTTTGTTTGTGATTGTAAGGTAGTTAGATGGAAGAGTGTGCTTTTCAGGATGTGGAATAGTGCAAGAGAAGGAAATGGGCACAGGGGTGGGGCAGATTCAGTGATTGGTGGTTAGCATGATGGGCATGGCTAAGTTCAGTTGAAATGTAGCACTAGTGGGGGTGCGTGGGAATAGGAAGCAGGGAGGGGAGCGGAGTGAACCCGAGCGCAGTGGGGCTAACACTAACTTCAATTATATCAATGGGCTTACTTGTTTCTTTTCTTTGTACACCAAATGTATCGTTCCACTTGTTTCTGCTTACACCAAATGTGTCTGTTTGGCTGTATTGTACTAGTTAAATTCACTTATATTGATGCAGTCACACTGAAAAAGGTCTGGGGAAGCTTCCTCACCACAAGCAGGCCAAAAGATAACTTTCAAAAGGGCGCCGCTCAAGGAGACCCACTAATATAGACTAGTTAATGTGCATGGGGAAGGAGGGAGTTAGAGGAGGGAGATACAAAATGGGGGAAGGTATAACCAGAAAAAGCTGGTAGAGATCTGGCCCACCCCCTCACAGAAAACTGCAAAGAAAAGTAATCAGCATAAGAAGTGGAAGCCTTGGAGCTGTAATGCAAGTGTAAGCAAGGAAGAGGTCTAAGCAGGAAATTAGGAGTGTAAGCAGTTAGTTGCAGAAACACTACTTTAAGGCCTTGGTGTGCAAGTAATACAAAGGAAGGTAAATCTATCTGGGGACAAAATACACCAAGTAAATGGTACTTGCCTTAATTTACAAGTATTCAGTGTGGAGGCAGATCTATTTGGGACAAGATACAGCAAGTATATTAAGTTATGCCACCTAGTGGCAATAGACAAAGCTGTAGTTGCCTGGGGGGGTGTAGTTGCATGCTGGTGTGCATGCCGACCAAAACAATGTTTAAAAAATAACTAGTAAAAGTAACAAATGGTGCTGTAAAAGGAAATGTAAATAACCAGTCACGATGGTTAAAACATAACTGTTAAGGACCACATCTGCTAATAACAAGAACTGTAAATATCCAGTCACCTATGCAGAATTGTCTGGTAGGTATCCTTATTAAAAAGTGATGTTCTTCGTGGTTCACTGTTACAGTCATTACTGTAGGGTTCTTCCTGCTGGCAGCAGCCCTAGATCGGCCAGAGTCCCAAAGTCGGGTCCGATGTTGGCTGAAGTTGCTCCTGCCCTGACGTCAGTGCGCCAGGGGTATAAAGACCTCAGCCGATGCCATTTTCCCCAGTCTTTCTTGCCGTGCGGTGCCCGTTGCAAAGCAGTTCACAAGTGCAGGTCGGCCAACTCCTGTTTGTTTTTGGTGGCTTTTGAATTGAAGACTTCTTTTGAGCTAAGTACCCCATTGGGGAAACCTTTTTCTTGCTCCAGTCCGATGTCAGAAAAAGTTAACAACGGTATTTCTTGTGGGAAGCAGATGCCTCATAAGGATTTTCACTCTTACTGTATACCTTGCTTAGGTCCTGACCACGACGTAGCTAATTGTAGGTTTTGTGCTAAGTTTAATCAACGCACTATTAGGCGTAGGTACGATTTTGCCTTCCATTATTTTGGAAAAAGATTTAATTACAATACGTCATCGGATTATTATCCGGCTACTGCAGTGTATAAGAGGCGCAAGGATAAAGACAGGCCTCCGAGGTCCAAAGTGGACGATTTTATTCAACCAGAGCCAGTTGCCGGTTCGGCTGTCATCAGTGAGGCGCTTTCGCAGCCCCTGTCGTCCGCCATGTTTGAACCGGTTGCCTGTACCGACTCCCGTGAGGAGCCGATGGGGCCTTCAGACTTTTCAGGGATTGGACCTCTGGATATTGCTCCCTCAGATGGGTCCGGAGCCACTGTGCAGGCACCGGCTTCTGAGGGAGTTTTTAGGCCTACACAGCTTCATGTACAGATGACTCCAGTTTTGCAGTCAAGGACAAAGGCAAAGACTAAGGCTCTGGCAAAGACAAAGCAGCATGCACAGGCACCTTCTGTTCAGGGCCCTAGACCTCAAAGACAGATGCTTAGAATGGCTGAAGACCTGTTAAGTATGATCAGGGGTTCTCATCCCCCTCCTGACAAGAGACCTAGGCTACAGCCAGATTATGATTACTCAGATCAAGTTTTGATTTATTCTGCTTCTTCTTCTGAGCAGGATTATTCCTTCCCTCCTTATGAGGATTCTGATGCTGAAAAATCCCTTCCTTCGGCCTCTCCTCCTGAGGATTATTCATTTGGGGAAACCTTGCATGACATGAGAGAGCATTTTCACTGGGAAGGGCAGGAATATTCTGAATCTAAGAAAAGGCTTGGGGATTTTCTTCCGCTTCAGCAGCATAGACCCCTGGCTATTCCCCCTGTATTGGACATTGTGGATGATGTTTTTACAGAGGCATCTCTCTCTCCTGACTCTTTTCCTCCTGCTCCTGTCAAACCGGACAGGTATTATAGGGTTCCAGATTCCCACAAATATCATTTTAAGAATCCTTCAGCTGATCCAGAAACTATTTCTCAGGGCCCTAAGGGTGTTAAAGCGGCCTCTGCTAAGAATCCTATTCCCTCTGACCGAGAGTCCAGAGCCTTGGAAAGATGGGGCAAAAAAGTTTATACTTCTGCTACATTGTCTATTAGAGCTTTGAATTGTCAAT
Organism: Protopterus annectens; assembly: GCF_019279795.1. Taxonomy (NCBI): domain Eukaryota; kingdom Metazoa; phylum Chordata; order Ceratodontiformes; family Protopteridae; genus Protopterus; species Protopterus annectens. Next base: position 1,118,835,176 of record NC_056737.1, on the reverse strand, counting down.
TTCTTATGTTAAAATATCAGCAATACCGCTTGTCTGTGTTAAAACAAAAGATGTCTGCTGTTTCTGGTGGTGCAGACAATAAGGAATTACAGGATTTATTGCATGCTACTGAGCAGGTGGGTAAACATACGCTGCACTGTGGTTTTGATTCTTTGGGGGCTTCTTGCAGGGCTGCAGCAACTGGCGCAGTTATTAGAAGGCACGCTTGGTTAAAGGAGCAAAGTTTGCCTGAGCAGGTTAAAGCAAAGCTTTTAGATGTCCCTTTGCAACACAATGTTTTGTTTGGGGCCAAAGCTGAGGAAGTATTGAAGAAAATGGAAGACAAAGCCAAATCTATGCAGACGGTTAAAGATTTTCTTCAGGTACAACCCCCTAGATTTAGCAGGAATTGGCCAGCTAAACCTTGGTCCTTTCGAGCTCGGACAGACCTCAGAGGGGCAGATACAGGCATTCCAGAGGTAGGGGTCAGGCACAGCCCCTTTCAGAAATAAGCAGTGGAGTGCCCCTCTCCTAAGGGAAGGGAAGATAGGTCACAACCTTACAGGAAACAGTCATTATGACTCTCCCTTTCTAGCTCCAGGGCATCCCTCCTGGATGTGCCTTTGGGAGGAAAACTCTCTTTTTTATCACAATTGGATCCGCATAACCCAAGACAAATGGGTTCTGGACATAGTTTCAAGGGGTTACAGGTTTCATTTCCATACCTTGCCAAGATCAAACGGATGGCCAGATCTGCCAAAGCATCAATGGGCAGAGGCACAATGGCAAGTTCGGTCCCTCATGGATATGAGGGCCATAGGTTTGGTACCAGATTCAGAAATGGGGCAAGGGTTTTATTCAAGACTTTTCCTGGTTCCCAGGAAGGAAAACGCATGGAGACCAATCCTGGACCTTTCCGTATTGAACACCTTCCTAGAAATTCCAAAATTCAAGATGCTCACTCTGCAGCAGCTGCTGCCTATGCTGAGCAAGAACGCTTGGATGGTGACTTTGGACTTGAAGGAGGCTTACCTGCATATTCCCATACGACAAGAGTGCAGAAGGTACCTGAGATTCAAAGCGGGCTCGAGGCATTACCAGTTCTCTGTGCTGCCCTTTGGCTTATCTACTGCTCCCAGGGTCTTTACAAAGTGCCTGGCACCAGTAATGGCATTTTGCAGACAGAAGGGAATTCAAATATACCCTTATCTGGACGATTGTCTCATTCAAGCGGACGACAAGGAGACTTTACTTCAGCATCTAACATTTGTGCAGCATCTTCTCTTGTGCCTAGGGTTCACGGTGAACCTAAAGAAATCAAACCTGGTGCCCATGCAGCAAATTACTTTCCTGGGTGCGCTTCTGAGCACTACAGCCCAGATGGCTTATTTGACACCAGACAAAAAAGTGCAACTGGCTTCTTATTTCAAAAATCTGGCTTTAATGAGTCAGCTGTCTGCAAGAAAAGTTCTGCAGCCTCTGGGTTACATGGCATCCTGCATTCTGTTAATACCATATGCAAGGCTGCATATGTGGAAGATACAATGGTACCTCAAGAGTGTATGGTCTCAGCACTGCCACAGTCTGGAAACAGTGATCGCAATTTTGCCTCATCTCCGGCAGGAGTTTCTTTGGTGGGCCGAGGCCTGTCTCCAAAACAAGGGGAGGCCTTTCTGTCCCATTCCAGCCAATCAAGTCATAACGAAGGATGCTTCGGATCATGCATGGAGAGCCCACATGCAAGGGAAATGTCTTCAGGGTGCCTGGACAGAGGACCAAATGCATCTGCACATAAATTTGAAGAAGATGCTAGCTGTACAGAATGCCCTGACAGCCTTCAAAGATCTTATTCTACCGGGGCAATTACTGATAAAGACGGACAACACTATGGTGTTGTGGTACATAAACAAGCAGGGAGGCTCTCATTCTTACCCCCTGTGCAGTTTTGGCCATGGTTCTGTGGAACACAGCACTAGCCAACAAGGTGGACTTACTAGCTCAATTCCTGCCAGGAAAGGACAACACTCTGGCGGACAGTCTAAGCAGAACTCTTTTGGATCCACACGAATGGATGTTGGATGTTCGGATATTCAGGATGATAACGGAGGCGTGAGGGTGCCCGGACATAGATCTTTTTGCATCTCCCCAAAACCATCAACTTCAAACGTTCTGCACAAGGACCTACCACAAGCTAGCATGGAAAGTGGATGCTCTTTCATTCAGTTGGAAGCACCTCTCAGTATATGCTTTTCCTCCTTTGCCTCTTCTTCCTTGGGTACTTCTGAAAATCAAACAGGACAGACCGTGAATGATTTTACTGGCTCCCAACTGGCCTTGGCAATTCTGGTATTCCACCCTGATGGACCTGGCTCCGGGTCCACCCTGGATTTTGCCACAACTTCCATATCTACTGTCTCAACGAGATGGCCAGATCCTGCACAGCCATGTGAAAACTCTGACTCTAGCAGCCTGGCGGATCCAGGGTCTTTAAACAGTTCTACCCTTACCAAACAGGTACTGGATGTAATTCTTGAAGCTAGACGGCCCAGCACCAGGAAATCTTATGCAGGTAAATGGAAAATATTTTGCTCATGGACTCAGGCCCAGGGTTTTGCTTCTGCAGTTCCAAACATTCCTCTGATTTTACAATACCTAACAGAGATGTTACATAAGGGCCTATCTTTTTCATCTATCAAAATTCATGCTTCTGCTATTTCTGCACATTACAATACGGATCCCCAATCTTTTCTCATCCGTTACTTAAGCAATATATAAGAGGGGCGAAGAATATAAGGCCTCCTTTAAGAGCACCAGTTCCCACTTGGGATCTCAACTTTGTTTTGGAAAAGTTAACTTTATCTCCTTTTGAACCTGCAGCTTCCACAGATTTAAAGTTTTTATCATGGAAAACTGCTTTTCTTTTAGCCATTACCTCTGTCAGAAGAGTTTCGGAATTGCAAGCTCTCATGGCTGTAGAGCCCTTTATTATTTTTCATCAGGACAAGGTGTCCCTGAGGACTAATCCTACCTTTATGCCTAAGGTGGTTTCGAAAGTAGCCTTGAATCAGACTATTCATTTGCCTACCTTTTATCCTAATCCTCAAAGTGAAGAGGAAAGTATTTTGCATTCTTTAGATATACACGGGCAGCTTCGTTTTTACCTGGACAGGACCAAGATTTTCAGGAAATCGGACCAATTGTTTGTGGCTTATGCTTCTACCTCACAGGGGAGAGCAATCACTAAGCAGACTATTTCTAAGTGGATTGCCCACTGCATCAAGTTCTGTTACTCTCATCATGGTAAGCCTGTTCCTGTTAATGTCAGAACACATTCTACCAGAGCTACTGCCACTTTGGCAGCTTTTCTCAGTGGAGTTCCTACCAAGGAGATCTTATAAGCTGCAACTTGGAGTTCTGTGCATACTTTTTCTAAGCACTACAATCTCCCTCTCTATTCTAAATCTAGGGCAGGTTTTGCCTCTGCAGTCCTGCAGGGTTTTGTGGCCGCCCCTTCTGTTTCTTCTCTATCCACCCTTTCTTAGCTTTGGGATTCAACCCTACACTAATGACTGTAACAGTGAACCATGAAGAACATAGTACAGTTGTGTACTCTTACCATAAATGTAGATGTTCGAGTATGTTCACTGTTACAGTCTGGGTTACTCTCCCTCCTGTCCCCTCTTTTGTTGTTCTTTGAGTGCTGTGTCTCCTTGACATTTCTTTTTTCTCAGAGGTATTTTTGCTGGTGATATTTGGGAATGTTCTGGTTTGTTTGCTTAAGCTTTTGGCCTTTATTTTTGGGCACCTGACATCTGCGGCAAGAAAAACTGGGGAAAATGGCGTCGGCTGAGGTCTTTATACCCCTGGCACACTGACTTCAGGGCAGGAGTGACTTCAGCCGACGTCGGACCCGACTTTGGGACTCTGGACGATCTAGGGCTGCTGCCAGCAGGAAGAACCCTACAGTAATGACTTTAACAGTGAACATACTCGAACATCTACATTTATGGTAAGAGTATACAACTGTACTTTATTCTTGGCTTGCAATAACTGTAGGGAGAAACCGGACCGTAGCAGTGGTTTTATCTGGCAATGTTGCAGTTGCTGGGGGGGGGGTGGCCAAGCTGCGATGATGCAGGTAGACCAAGTGCACTATGCAGACTTGTCTGGTAGGTATCCTTATTAAAAAGTGTTATTCTTGGCTTGCAATAACGGTAGGGAGAAACCGGACCGTAGCAGTGGCTTTATCTGGCAATGTTGCAGTTGTTGGGGGGGGGGGGGTGGCCAAGCTGCGATGATGCAGGTAGACCAAGTGCACTATGCAGACTTGTCTGGTAGGTATCCTTATTAAAAAGTGTTATTCTTGGCTTGCAATAACTGAAGGGAGAAACCGTAGCAGTTGTGTGGGTGTGGGTTGCTGTGTTTATGGAAGGTGGAGGTGTGCCTTTGTAAGTGTGGTGCGAATGTTATGCATTATGAAATGGAGAAATTAAGAGTAAAATTTTGCTCAGTGAAGTCCCTAGCAATTTCATCACAAGTATATGCTTCTCCTGGAGTCTGTTGCTGAGAGGATGAGGAACACACTACAAATATACAACTAAGACAAACTACATAAAGCAATAGTAAGAAAGTACTAGGTCACATCAGTGGCTTGTGATGTCAATGTTAAGAAACTGAGAATTGTTGTAAAATTTATCATTAAATACCATAAGTTCAGGTTATACTATAAGAGAATAGCTATGTAAAGATAACCATGTCAGCAGCCATAATGCATTACAAGTTGAATATTTTACTGTGCACATTTTAAAAAATGGATAGACTAGCCTAAACTCTGGACTGATGAGTTTGCTTTTTTTTATTCTTGGGAATTGCTATTCAGAAGTGAAGAGACATACAAGGGAACAGTTTTAGTGGCATACCAGGCTATTTTTTTATTTCTATTGTCATGCAAAGCTGACTAAATAGTTGAATCTAGCAAAGCTGGAAATGTGAGACTGTAGCCCACTGAAGGAGGGGAGATGGGAGGAGTAACCTGGCCAGGAACTGAAACTTGCAAAACTGCTCCTTGTGAAAAGTCTTTTTTATCTCAGTAATTTGTTGACACTTTTGCAAGTTTCTTTCAGTGAATGTGTAGTACATCAGTAGGAACAACATTTGTAAAACTCGGCGCATACCAGTCAATGACACACGAGCTGTAGACTCTCAAACTTGGCAGTTTTTTTCAGGAGTTCCATTGTAAGTGAATGGAAGTCTAGTCTGACAACAAATGGTAGGGCTATTTGTCCTCACAGTCTGCATTATAGGACAGATTTAGCTTTCCAAAGGAATCACCATGTCTGCCCCCATGAGGGCAGACAAGAGTAAAAACAAAATAAAATTAGGAATGAGTACTTATTTTGCTGAAGGCAGCTTTGGGAGGTGTAGTAAATCATGGCAAGATAAAAAATATATGTTTTCTTCATCATTTGCCCGTAGTTGTCCTTTAAGGACACCCTGTCCTGGTGGAAGATGAGGAAAGGTTCCACTGCCATTAGTGCCTGTAATTCTGAAACTCTTCATGCTGATGTAATTGCCAGTAGCAGACTAGTTTTCCAAGAGATGTATTTTATTTCTGCTGTGTTAGCTGGCTCAAAAGGAGGTAGAGTTAATTTTTCCAAAACAAAGTTGAGGTCCCAAGTTGGTGTAGGTGCACTACGGGGCGGTCTTATGTTTTTAGCCCCTCTGAGGTATTGCTTGAGCAAAGGATTAGAAAAAATTGGTGGATCCGTGTTGTAATGTGCAGAGATAGCTGAGGCATGGATCTTGATGGATGAAAAAGAGAGGCCCTTGTCCAGCATCTCAGTTAAGTATTGCAGTATCTGAGGAATGTTTGGGACAAGAGGGTCAAGGCTGTGCGCTTGGTTCCAGGCACAGAATCTCTTCCATTTATCGGAGTATGCTTTTCTGGTGCTAGGCCTTCTGGCCTCCAGAATGACATCCATAACAGCTTTGGAGAGAGGCATTGCTTGCTTGACTAGGGAATTTTCCATGCAGCTAGGTTTAAGGTATTTAGCTGACTGTGAAGTATCTGATTGTTGTGCTGTGTCAGCAACTCTGGGATTTGAGGCAAAATCCAGGGTGGTTCTTGTGCTAAGTTCTTTAAGATTGGGTACCAGTGCTGGTGTGGCCAGTCTGGTGCAATCAGTATCATTTTTGGCTCTTTCTGCCTGGCTTTTATGAGTACCTTTGGGAGGAGAGGTAAAGGAGGGAAAGCGTATACTTGTAGTTTTTTCCAGCTGAATGAGAGGGCATCCACTTTCCATGCTTGTGGATGGTAGCTCCTTGTGCAGAATTTCTGTAATTGGCAGTTTTTTGGGGAAGCAAACATATCTATGTCCGGGCTCCACCATTTTTGTGTTATCATTCTGAATATTTGTGGATTCAGTTTCCATTCGTGTGGGTCCATAATGTTTCTGCTTAGGTCGTCTGCCAGTGTGTTTTTCTCTCCTGGCAGGAATTGTGCTTGCAGATGAACTTGGTAGTTTAGAGCTGTGTTCCACAAGGTCATGGCTTGTCTGCAGAAGGGGTAGGAGTGTGTGCCCTCTTGCTTGTTTATGTACCACATAACTGTGGTGTTGTCTGTCTTTAGTAGTAATTGTCCTGGATGCAGTAGGTCCTTGAAAGCTATAATAGCATTTTGTACAGCTAGCATCTCTTTTTGATTGATGTGGAGATGTCTTTGCTCTGTGAGCCACTCGCCGTGAATACATTTTCCTGCCATGTGTGCTCCCCAGGCGTAATCTGATGCATCTGTTGTCAGTGTTTGCCTGGCTGTGGGTTGAGTGAAAGGCTGTACCTTGTTGAGGTGACAAGCTTGTGCCCACCATCGAAACTCCTGTTGTAGGCAAGGAATTAGTGGTATAACTGTTTCCAAACTTTGACAGTGTTGAGACCATACGCTCTTTAGGTACCACTGTAGTTTCCTCATATGCAGTCTTGTATATGGAATTAGAAGTATGCAAGAAGCCATGTAGCCCAAGGCCTGCACAATTTTTCTTGCAGGGAGTTGGGTCTTTGTTGCCATTAATTGAAAATATTGAGTCAGTTGTCCTTGCTTGTCTGGCGTGAGATAAGCCATTTGGGCCGTTGTGTTCAAGCTGGCACCCAGGAATATTATCTGTTGTGAGGGCACTAGTTTTGATTTATTTTCGTTTACTGAGTACCCCAGGCAACTTAATAACTGTTTTACGTATGCCAGATGCTTAAGTAGAATGTCCTTGCTCTCTGCTTGAATCAGGCAGTTGTCCAGGTATGGATAAATGTGAATTCCTTTTTGCCTGCAAAATGCAATTACTGGTGCCAGGCACTTTGTGAAGACCCTGGGCACAGTAGATAAGCCAAAGGCAGTGCAGAGAATTGATAGTGCATTGAACCAGCTAGAAATTGGAGGTATCTTCTGCAGTTTTGTCTGATAGGGACATGCAGGTATGCCTCTTTGAGGTCCATTGTCACGAGCCAAGCTTTCTTGCCCAGCATGGGAAGAAGCTGCTGTAGTGTCAACATCTTGAATTTCGGTACATCCAGGTAAGTGTTTAGTTTAGAAAGATCCAGAATGGGTCTCCAGGCTTTGTCCTTTCTGGGGACCAGAAAGAGTCTTGAGTAAAATCCTTGTCCTTGTTCCTGTGGTGGTACCTTTTGAATAGCTCTCATGTCCATGAGTGCTGCAATTTGTCTTTGAGCTTCTGCCCATTGATTTGGTGGCAGATTTGGCATTCCTTTTAGCCTTGGCAGGGTGTGAAAATGGAACCTGTAACCTTGAGATACAATGTTGAGAACCCATTTGTCTTTGGTGATGCAATGCCAGTTGTGATAGAAAAGTGCCTCCTAAGGGGGCTGCCAAGAGAGAACTGTTTGGCAGCTGTAGTGGAAAGTCATGGAGTCTGTTTTTTATAAGGTTGAGGCCTGTCTTCTCCTCCTTTCTGGCCTGGTGTGCCCCACTGTCGAGGCCTGTAAAGGCCTTGTGTCTGACCTCTACCCTCTTGGACGTCTGTATCTGCCTCTTTTGAGGTCTGTCTGTGACTGGAAAGGACCAATTCTTTGTTGGCCAATTTCTGCTAAAACGAGGAAGCTGAACCTGTAAGAAATCTTTCACCGTTTGCATAGATTTTGCCTTATCCTCCATCTTCTTTAATACCTCCTCTGCCTTAACTTCAAACAGGACATCCCGCTGCAAAGGTGCATCCAACAATTTTACCTTAACATGATCTGGTAACGTATGTTCTTTTAACCAAGCATGCCTTCTAATGACAGAGCCTGTAACTGCTGCTCTACAGGAGGCCTCTAAGGAGTCAAACCCAAATTGCAAAGTATGTTTTCCCACTTGTTCAGCAGCATGCAATAAATCCTGCATTTCTTTTAAGTTAGGAGGATCTGAATCTGGAAGCATCTTTTGTTTCAACTGAGACATCAAAAATTGCTGATATTTTAGCATGTGAAACTGGCAATTCAAGGCTCTCATTGCTAAAGTTGCAGACGTATATACCTTCTTTCCCCATCTGTCTAAAGCTCTGGAATCTCTGTCAGAGGGAACTGGGTTTTTTGCTGATGAGGCCTTAATCCCTTTGGGTCCTAGAGAAATAGTTTCAGGGTCAGCAACAGGGCTTTTGTACAGAAAATTTGTGAGAGTCAGGGACTCTGTAATATCTATCAAGTTTAACTGGGGCTGGGGGTAAGGAGTCAGGGTTCAAACTGGATTCAGTGTACACATCATCCACAATGTCTAGAACTGGCGGGATAGCAAGAGGTCTGTGTTGAGGCAATAAAAGGAAGTCTCTGAGCCTTTTCTTGGATTTTGAGTAATCATGACCTTCCCAATGGAAATGCTCCCTCATGGTATGTAAGGTCTCCCCAAAGGAGTAATCCTCAGGTGGAGAGGCTGACGGAATTGATTCCTCAGCATCAGAATCCTCATAAGGGGCTAAAGAATATCCTAGGTCCAAGGAAGAGTCAGAGGAAACGGACACCTGGTCACCTGGTCAGAAGATTCATAGTCTGCATCCTTTCTGGGCCTTTTATCAGGAGGGGGATGGGACCCCCTGATCAGGGTGATTAGGTCCTCGGCCATTTTTAGCATTTGTTTCTTAGGCATGGAAGCCTGTCCTGGAGAGAGTTGTGTCTGTTTCTTTGCTTTTAAGGGGGGCTTAGACTTAACAGAGGGTTTAATGGTTAACTGGGTAGGTCTGAAAACACCCTCTGTAACTGTGGATTGCTCAGCTACTTCGATTCCCTCTGTAGGTTTAGGATCGGTAAGCTGAAGGCCTAGTGCGTCCGAAGGCCCAGCCAGCTCCACGTGGGAGTCGGATGCGGTCTGTGGTTCTATGGAAGCGGTCGTCAGGGGCTATGTAGGCGCCTCGCTGAAAGACCGGCCTAGAAGAGGTCTCGTCGTCAGTTTTGGGCCTCGGATGCCTGTCTTTGTCCTTGTGCTTTTTATGCATTGCGGTCGTCGGAATTTCCGACTGCATGGTGTAATTGAATTTTCTACCAAAATAATGTCGGGCAAAATCAAACCGACGTTTAATAGTGCGCTTGTTAAACCTAGTACAAAACCGACAACCAGTGACGTCGTGGTCAGGGCCTAGGCATGGAATACAATAGGAGTGGAAATCCTTATGAGGTATTTGCTTCCCACAAGAAATACAGTTATTAACTTTTACTGACATCAGTCTGAGGCAAGAAAAGGTTTTCCCAATGGGGTACTTAGCTTTTTTAGAAGACTTCGGTTCTGGATTCGGAATGAAAATCTCAGGAGTCGGCCGACCGACACTTGCAAACTGCTTCTGCTTCGGGCACCGTGCGGCAAGAAAGACTGAAGAAAATGGCGTCGGCTGCATCTTATATACCCCTGTCGCACTGACGTCAGGGAGGAGGCAACAGCAACCGACGCCGGACCAAGGCTTTGGAACTCTGGCCGACTGCTGGACCGCCTGACGGCAGGATAACCCAAGTGTAATGATTGCAGCAGTATAACACGATGAACATCTCTAAACTCTAAGGAAATTTGGTCTAAAACAATAACAATTTTGACAGAAAGAAATTCACTACTTAGCCTGAGCCAACAGAAGACAATCTCGACACTGCAAGACGCAAACGAGATCTGGGTAGCTACCGCTAAGCATGCTGGGATAAGGGGTTAGCCTCGAGCCAGTAAGGAGTCTTCGAGCTTTAAAAGTGGCTGAGTCGGAGCTGAAGGAAGGCGAGATGGACAGCATAACATCAAGAAACTGACACTCTGCAAGGTCTCCTGACTCTGCAGAGTATATGTGCCGTTACTCAAACATGGTTTAAATCCACAGAAAGCACTCCTGCAGTGCAAGACTTCAGTGCCGTCCACACATTTAGACCATCAGCTGCACAGATGGGACAAAAGGTGATGGAGTCTCAGTCTATAGTAGCAACAACCATAACTCTATGTTGGCTAAAGAGGACGATGCCCTGCAACTGACCCATGTGCAAATCACCCTAAAAAGAGTCCTAGTAAGCCATAGGTCACCTTCTATGTCCCAAGAATCCCATAGCTTGTACCTAAACCTAATGAATACACTCACCATTAAACCAAATACCCTATTCATGGAAGACTAACTACACCTCTATAGACTGAAAAATGTACACTGCCTCAGAGTCACAGGCACAACTATTCCTGGACTTTATTAACATAAATACCCTTGACATACATACACCCACCAGAGGTTCAAACATACTGGACCTGGTACTCACCAATATGGAAGAGCACTGCACCCCACCCCACCCGCATTTCACTAGTGAGGTTGGACCACAAAGCTGTCACTTTTCGAAATAAAAATCAACTCTATACACCCAGCAAACCTTGTAACAGTCCTGATCTACTCCAAAGCAAACCATTATTAAGTGAAAGTTTGTCAAAATTCAGCGCCCCTCCTAACCCGAGGTTCACAGCAAACTATGTGGAATTGTTCACGGAGATCCTGTACAACCACGTAAAAGGCTATATACAGGCTGCTGTACCTACTAGAAGTAAGCCCAAAACAAATTCACTGGTGGACTCTAAACCTTAATAAGGTATACAACAAAAGGAAATAGTCATGGCTAAAATCTGGAAGAGCAACTCCCATAATGAGAACACCCCTCTAATTAAACTAAACAGTAAACTAAGAGGACTAATTTAGTCAAACAAGGCCAACTACGAGGTCACGACAGTTTCACAGGCTAAAGACAACCACAAGACCTTCTACATCTATGTACATAACCTCAAAGGCAGCACACAGCAGTGTGCCAATCTGGCGGTCAATGGTGCCATCTTCCCTGACCAAAGCAATATGGCGAATCTGCAGGCTGACACATTCAGCTCAAACTTCACCCCCCCACTTCTCCCCTGCATCATCCTATGAAATACCTTCTAGCATAACTTCCCCACCCTGCATCCCCTATGAAATACCTTCCAGCATAACTTTCCCACCAAAGTAATATCAGAGATCTTGTCCTGGCTGGACTCATTAAAGCCAAAAACACAGCCTCAATGGGCCATGACAACATCTCGGGATGCTTGCTAAACAACATGAAACATGACCTATTAGGATTACTTGAGTCATTTTTCAAGTACTGCCTCAAACAAACTTTGTACCATGAGAATGGAGGACTGCAACTGTTATCCCACTTCACAAGGGTGGACCATCAACCAAGCCAGGAAACTACAGACCCATTACTCTGACTACTCTAATGTGCACAGCCAAAAAATGAATTATGGAAATGATCAACAAAGACACAGGCAACCTTTAGACACTGAACCCAACCCAGTTTGGCTTTGTTAAGGGAAGGTCATGTCTACTAAACCTGGTGGACTTCTTTGAAGTCACAAAGGTGATGGATGAGGGGAAAATGGTGCATATTGCCTGCATGGACCTGATCAAGGAGTCTGATACAATACCCACTCGGGTATAGTTGACAAACTCCTCAAAATGGGCATAAACCCCTACATAACTTGCTGGATCACAGGAAGTCAGGAATGGTGAGAACACCTCCACTAAGACACTGGTCATCAGTGAGGTACCACAGGGCTCTGTGCTGGGACTGCTCCTATTTGAACTCTACTTACCTGACGTAAAGTCTAATGTCAAAGGCCTTTGGCTGGCCAAGATCACAGATTCTGCAAACTGGAAGCGACTACAGATTCCCTTCAAGCATCTTAATAAGGGTCTAAAACAGACAAATGATTGGTGCCAAAATCACGGATTAAAACTCAATGCCAAAAAATACATTATAGTGTCTTTTGTGAAATAGCCACAAAGTCTAATTACTCCATCGATAACACTCTATGCAACATTTAAAATAACCATAAAGGTTCCGTACCAGTAGAATACAGGGTGTCAACACACTGTCATATACAGATCGCCTTAAAGCCCTCTCTCTCTATACTCAGGCTCATAAGATTACTGACAGGTGATCTATGCCTGGCATAAAAGGCATCCTCAGATCCAGCTCTGATGGACCTTTTACACATCTGCAAAATGAACAGCATCAGAACCACTAGATCCAAGGACTTAAACTTGGCTTGTGACATAAACAGGTCAGGATATGTATCTCAGAGGATCCCCATGCTCTGGAACAGGGTTCTCCATCCATGTGAAGCACAGTCCATCCCTAACATTATTTAAATGTAGCCTTAACCAATCGACAGGAAATCAGAAATTCACCCTGGGTCTGGCCCCCATGTCTCTGACGGACAGAGGAAGATGGTAACTATGTCAAAAGTAACATGCCCCCAATAACCTTTACAAACTTCCTAACTAACATAACCCCTCCTAACAAACACCCATGACACACAAGGACACAAGTGGGTTGAGTTGCATGTCTAGGCTTATAAAGGCCCTGGTGGTCATTAGCCTATATATACCCATGAACCTCTCCTTCTTTCAAGTATTCCAACATGGAAAATAAGTTGCAAGGGTATGGGTTTGCTAGAATCTTTTTTTTTTTTTTTTGTTATCATCACTAAGCTTCAGTGATTTGTTCAGGTGAAACTCATGGAACTACATTTTACCACAGTCTGCTATTGCATTTCATTTTTGTTTTTTTCCTTGAGATTTACAGATAATTTCTTCCACTGTTCTACAAGTTTCAGCAGCCCCCATACTCTGTCTTTTCACCAACATAGCTACCAAAACTCGGGAGGAGATAAAATTGTAAGCTACAAAGAAAACTTTCTTCCATTTGAACACTAAAGAAAGAAACTAAATCTAAAAGGTGTAAAATGTCAGAAGAGAAAAGTACAGTTGTGTACACTTACCATAAATGTAGATGTTCGAGTGTATTCACTGTTGCAGTCATCACATTTGGGTTATCTACTTGCAGGTAGCCCTCAGTCAGCCTGATTATTAAACTCTTGGGACCTGCGTTGGTTGGTGTCTCATCTTCCATGACGTCAGAGAGTCAGGAGTATAAAGCATGCAGCCGATGCCATTAAATCAGTTTTTCTTGCCCCAGATGTCAGGTGCCCCCATAACGGGAAGCAATTATATACATGGTTACACCTCCAACAAGAAAGAAAATACACCAAAAAGCTTAAAGCATAGTAAACAAGAATAGGTATAGTCAATAGAAGTCAGGGGGCTGGAGGGAGGGTAACCAGGACTGCAACAGTGAATACACTCGAACATCTACATTTATGGTAAGTGTACACAAATGTACTATGTTCTTCATGTTTCACTGTTGCAGTCATCACATTTGGGTAGATTCCCAAAGCTAAAGGATGGGAGGAAGTAATTAGATAGCATTAGGACCAGCTATAAGGCCCTGCAAGACTGCAGTGGCAAAGCCAGCTCTGGATTTAGAAAAAATTGGCAAGTGGTAATGCTTGGTGAAGGTATGTACAGAACTCCAGGTAGTAGCTTCTAGGATGTCCCTGGTAGGGACACCTCTGAGAAAGGCTGTAGAGGTAGATGCAGCCCTGGTTGAATGTGGTCTTATCCCCTGTGGGGTAGGTTTTCCATGGTGCTTATAGCAATAATTAATGCAATGGCCTATCCACTTAGAAATAGTTTACTTTGAAATGGCCTTCCCTTCTCCTCCTGCAGCAAATGCCATCAGCAGCAGTTCAGATTTCCTGAGAGGCTTAGTCCTGTCCAAGTAAATTCTAAGTTGTCTGTGCACGTCCTAGGAGTGCAGTATTCATTCCCCTTTGTTCTGTGGATTAGAAAAGAAAGTTGGCAAATGAATGGACTGATTAATGGCCACACTGGATACCACCTTAGGCATAAAGGAGGGATTGGTCCTGAGGGACACCCTGTCCGCATGAAAGATGATGAAAGGCTCCACTGCCATGAGGGCCTGTAATTCAGACACCATTCTTGCTGAAGTGATGGGTAGAAGGAAGGCTGTTTTCCAAGAAAGGAATTTCAACTCTGCATTTGTACCTAGCTCAAATGGTGGTAAAGTGAGCTTTTCCAATACAAAGTTAAGGTCCCAGCCTGGAGTAGGGGCTCTCCTGGGTGGTCTTAAGTTTTTGGCCCCTCTGAGGAATTGCTTCAGCAGTGGATGAGAGAAGAGTGGTGGTTCTGTATTGTAATGAGCTGAAATGGCTGATTCATGAATTTTCATGGAGGAAAAGGAAAGGCCCTTGTGAAGCATCTCAGTTAAGTATTGAAGAATATGAGGTAAATTGGGCACCGCTGTGCCCATCCCGAGTTTGGCTCCAGGAAGAGAATCTTTTCCATTTTTCAGCATAGGATTTTTTAGTACTAGGCCTCCTTGCCTCCAGAATGACATCCATCACTTGCTTACTGAGGGATGGTAACAGAGGGATCAGGTAATTAGCCAGGCTGCAAGGTTCAAGGTTTGAAGCTGTGGGTTCAGAATTCGGCCCTCCTGCTGAGACAGGTGCAATGGTTCCAGCAGTGACACACTGTGCAAGAGGGGGTACCACAGTTGGCGTCGCCAGTCTGGTGCAATCAGTATTGTCCTTGGTTTGTCCTGTTTGATCTTTAGCAGCACTTTGGAGAGGAGAGGCAGAAGGGCAAAGGTATAAACTGATAGGATTTTCCAGGTGAAGGACAGGGCATCCACTTTCCAAGCTTGTTTGTGGGGAGTCCTTGTGCAGAATTTGTCCAGTTGGTAGTTCTGAGGGGAGGAAAACAGGTCTATCTCTGGGCTCCACCATTTGTTTCTCAACATATTGAATATCATTGGTTCCAGTTTCCACTCATGTGGGTCCAAGAGAAATCTACTTAGGTCGTCTGTCAGTGTATTTAGCTTTCCTGGCAGGAATTGAGCCTGTAGATGCACTTGGTAGCTTAAGGCTGTGTTCCACAGAGCCATGGCCAGCCTGCAGAGAGGGTATGAGTGGGTTCCCCCCTGCTTATTTATGTACCACATAACAGTGGTGTTGTCTGTCTTTACCAATAATTGTCCTGGAAGAATGTGGTCCTTGAAGGCTGTCAGAGCATTCTGTACAACTAATATTTCTTTTAGATTGCTATGCAGGTGCATTTGACTTGGGTTCCATTTGCCCAGAATGCACTGCTCTGCCAAGTGAGCCCCCCATGCATAATTTGATGCATCTGTTATTAGGGTTTGGGTGGCAGAGGGTAGAGTGAATGGCAGTCCCTTGTTTTGGTGACAGGCCTCTGCTCACCAAAGGAACTCTATCTTTAGACAAAGTATGACAGGAATCATCGATTCTAGATCCTGAGAATGTTGACAGCATAGGCTTTTTAGACACCACTGTCGTTTCCTCATATGCAGTCTTGCATATAGAATTAGTAGAATGCAAGAGGCCATGAAACCCAGGGCTTGCAGTATTTTCCTTGCAGATAGCTGGGTCTTTGTGGCCAGTAGTCTGAAGTAGGCTGTCAAATGAACTTGTTTCTCTGGCATGAGGTTGGCCATCTGGGAAGTTGTATTCAAACTTGCTCCTAGGAATACAATTTGTTGGCAGGGTACAAGATGTGATGTCCTGGCTTTCTGCCTGAATTAGACAATCATCCAGGTATGGGTATATCTGAATATTTCTTTGCTTGCAAAATGCAATGACTGGAGCTAGGCACTTTGTGAATACCCTGGGCGCAGCAGATAAGACAAAGGGCAGTGCAGAGAACTGATGGTGCATGTAAGCTACTCTGAAGCGTAGGTATCTTCTGCAAGATTCCCTTATTGGGATGTGCAGGTAGGCTTCCTTTAAATCCAGTGTTGCCAACCAGGCATTTTTGCCTAGCATGGGAAGCAGCTAATGAAGAGTTAGCATCTTGAATTTTGGGATTACCAAAAATGTGTTTAGGATAGACAGGTCCAGGACAGGACGCCAGGAAGTGTGTTTTTCTGGGTACCAGGAACAGTAAAAACCTTGCCCCCATTCTTCTTCTGGGACAGGCTGAATAGCCCTGATGCTTAAAAGAGAGAACTCGCTCTTGAGCTTCTGCCCATTGATGGGTAGGTCTGACCATCAGTTTGGGGTTGGTAAGAAGTGGAAGTGGAATCTGTATCCTTGGGAAACTATATTTAAAACCCATTTGTCCTGGGTAATGAGTTCCCAATTTTATGCATGCCGGGCGATCTTTCCCCCTAAAGGAACAGTCAGTTGAACAGGGCTTGGAAGGTTTAAAGTTAAGACATTGAGACAGTTTACCATAGAGGGGAGTGTTACTACTCCCTGCTTTTGAAGTGGGAGCCCCCACTGCTTAGGCCTTTGAGTACCTTGGGACTGAAGCCTGGGTGTTCTGCTGGTTCTGGGTTTGGACTGAGAAGGCCTGGAAGAGGCAGGAAAGGACCAATTCTTAGAGGGCCAATGCCTACTAAATCCGGGAGGCTGTACTTGCAGGAAATCTTTAACAGTTTGCATAGATTTAGCTTTTTCCTCCATCCTTCTAAGTACTTCTTCTGCTTTGTTGCCAAACAGGCAGTCTTGGTCTAAGGGAGCATGCAGTAATTTAGCTTTAACATGATCTGGCAAAGATTGCTCCTTAAGCCAAGCATGCATTCTCAGTACAGACCCAGTAACAGCAGCCCTGCAAGATGCCTCTAATGAATCAAAACCACATTGCAAAGTATGTTTTCCAACTTGTTCAGCAGAATGCATTAAATCCTGTAATTCTTTATTTTCAGCACAGTCAGGAATCAACATCATTTTCTGTTTAAGCAATCCAATAATATGCTGCTGATACCTTAACATATGAAACTGGCAGTTTAAGGTCTTAATGGCCAAAGTTACAGAAGTGTATACCTTCTTACCCCATCTATCCAGCGCCCTGGAATCTCTATCACAGGGGGTAGGGTTTTTGGCAGTAGTAGCCTTAATGCCCTTGGGTCCCTGTGAAATGGTGTCAGGATCCGCAGTAGGATTTTTAAAGAGGAACTTGTGAGAATCAGGTACCCTATAATACCGATCAGATTTTCTGGGAGCAGGAGGTAAAGAGTCATGGGCCAGGCTAGATTCCGAGAAGGCATCATCTACAATGTCCAGTACAGGAGGGATAGCTAAAGGCCTGTGTTGAGGCAGGAGTAAGAATTGCCTACGCCTTTTTTTTAGAGTCAGAGTAATCCTGGCTTTTCCAGCAGAAATGCTCCCTAAGAGTATGCAAGGTTTCACCAAAAGAGAAGGGGAAGCAGAAGGAATGGAGTCCTCTGCATCAGAATCCTCATAGGTAGATAAGGGCAAATCCTGATCATCAGAGAAAACAGAAATTTCAGAATCCTGATCAGAAGAATCAAAAGGAAAATCAGTCCTAGGTCTCTTAGAGGGAGAAGGGTGGCTTCCCCTGATTAGAGTAATAAGGTCTTCAGCCATTCTTATCATTTGTTTTTTAGGCACAGGGGCCTGACCATGTGGTCTGGGTGTCGGTTTTCTGAGCATGGATCGAGTTTTAGGCCTTGAAGAAGAAGATGGCGTTGGTTTAATATGCAAGTCAGTAGGCCTGAATACACCCTCAGAAACCGGTGCCTGCACAACGGCTCTGGACCCATCCAAGGTAGAGACATCCACAGGTTCCAGAGTTGAAGAAGCATCTAGCGGCATACCAGACTCCGAATGGGTCTCAGTAGAGGCCTGCGTAGCGGGTATCAGGGGCTGTGAAAGTGCTTCACTGAGTACTGGCGACTAGATTAGGAGAAGCGGCGTCGGCAGCTTTGGACCTATGCCGTCTGTCTCTGTCTTTATCTTTGCATTTTTTCAGAATGTCGGTAGTCGGGTGGCTTACCAAAGCCATTTCTGGATAATTGAACAGAGTACCAAAGTATTTAGATGCGAAAATGAACCAACGACAAATAGCATGAGGTTTGAATAAGGCAAAAAAAACGACAGCGGGGTACGTCGTGGTCTGGGCCTAGGCAAGGAATGCAGTATGAATGAAAATCTTTATGAGGTATTTGCTTTCCACAAGAAATACAACTGTTAACTTTTAATGAAATCGGTTTAGAGCAAGAAAAAGGATCCCCAATGGGGTACTTAGCTTAGTTGAAGACTTAGGATTTGAAACTTAAAAATGAAAATCTCAGGAGTCGGCCGACTGGCACTTGCGAACTGCTTCTGCTTCGGGCACCGCATAGCAAGAAAGACTGATGTAATGGCGTCGGCTGCATGCTTTATACCCCTGACTACCCGATGTCATGGAAGATGAGACAGCAACCGACACAAGACACAAGACTTTGATAATCAGGCCGACTGAGGGCTACCTGCAAGCAAATAACCCAAATTTGATGACTGCAACAGTGAAACACGAAGAACATCAACCAATTTCAAAATCCATTTCTAAAAGTAACGTTCCACTGGCTGAATTAAAAAGAACATTACAGACACTGCAGTTAGCAGTGGAGAAAACATCTGCACACCTTAAAGGTATGCTTAATACTACTATGGCTGAATTAGTATCTAGGATTTTGGACACAAAGAACAAGGACTTAAACCTCTAAGGATATGCATTCCAAAGAAAATGCATCTATGAAAGAGAAATTGACTGACCTAGTAGCAAGAAGATGTAATATCCGCCTCACAGGCTTGCCTGGAAAAAGTGACTAACAACATATTAGGTGTTATTTAGGACAGTCACTTCAAGTTTAACGAGGAACCAAACAAAAAAAAAAAAAAAAAGAATTCCTCATAAAAGAAATGGTACACAGAGCACAATGCACAAAGTCTGCTTCTCCTAAGCTGGTCTACATCAAATTGTTAAAACTCCGAAGATACTGTAAAAAAATCCTTAAAGATTGCCAAGAATAAATCAGACAACTTGGCAAACGCTGAGCTAAAGTTACCTGCAGACATTCCAATGGAATACAAATCAGCGAGAAGGCAATTTTCTCATTTTTTGCCAATCCCTGATTAAAAAGAACATTCACTTCCAGATGCTCTTTTCAGCTAAACTGAGTTTTTCCAACAACAGTAGCGAATATCAAATGGCCAATTAAAAAGACTTGCATTCAATCCTGACTGAGAAAGTTTGTATAAGCATCAGCTCAGTTAATAAAGCCTTATAGGTGCTCGCTTTCTAGGCTGTTTGCTGGATGCCGGTTTCACACTTTGCACGTACTATGCTTCTGGTGAAGTTATTACAATTCCTAAAAGACAAGGTTTCCATCAGCAGGTCCTGCAAACTGTTGTAACAGTTTTAATTAATCTTATTTTTACCTTATGTATGTTAGTACATCACTCAGCGACGTCTTACTTTTATATACTTAACCTGGTGAACAAGTAAACAAACAGTCAGCTTTTCTAGCGAGAGATGTATTAACTTGTCAGGAGTAGTGCCTCAAGTACATGCTGCATGAGTTAAATTACAACATATACATAGATCTATAAATATAGTACAGTTGTGTACCTACCATAAATGTAAATGTTCGAGTGTATTCACTGTTGCAGTCATTACACTTGGGTTATCCTGCTGGCAGGCGACCCGCAGTCGGCCCGAGTAAGTCTTGGTCCGACGTCGGTTGCTGTCGCCTCTTCCCTGACGTCAGTGCGCCAGGGGTATAAAAGTTGTAACCGACGCCATTTTCTTCAGTTTTTCTTGCCCCAGATGTCAGGTCCGACGTCAGTTGCTGTCGCCTCTTCCCTGACGTCAGTGCGCCAGGGGTATAAAAGTTGTAACCGACGCCATTTTCTTCAGTTTTTCTTGCCCCAGATGTCAGGTGCTCCCAGATAGGAAGGCTGGAAAGATAAAATTATGCCAAAAAACACGCATATATTACTATAAACAATTCATTCATCTACAAGCAAATACACCACATAGGTTCGAGCCCTTGTGCCTGGTTCCAAGCACAGAATCTCTTCCATTTTTCTGCATAAGATTTCCTAGTGCTGGGCCTCCTGGCTTCTAAAATAACATCCATAACAGCTTTAGAGAGAGGTGCAGTCTGAGTGGCTACATTATCTGCCATGCTGCCAGGTTTAAGGTTCTGACTTGACTGTGCAGAGTATGATTGTTTATTTGTGTCAGAAGATGAGGGATTTGAGGTAGAAGCCAAGCTGGGCTTTGGGACAAACTTTTTAGGATTGGGTACCAGTGCTGGCGTGGCCAGTTTGGTGCAATCAGGATCATTTTTGGCCTTTCTTGTCTGACTTTTAGTAGCACCTTGGTGAGAAGAGGCATCGGACGGAAGGCATAGACTGTCAGGCCTTTCCAGCTGAATGATAGAGCATCCACTTTCCATGCTTGAGAGTGATAAATTCTTGTGCAAAATTTCTGTATTTGGTAATTGTGAGGGGAGGCAAAAAGATCTATGTCTGGGCGTCCCCATTTCCTTGTTATCATGCTGAACAGTTGTGGATTTAGCTTCCATTCGTGAGGATCCATGAGATTTCTGCTTAGTTCGTCTGCCAGTGCGTTTTTTGTTCCTGGCAGGAATTGTGCTTGCAGATGTACTTGATAGGTCAGTGCTGTGTTCCACAAAGTCATGGCTTGTCTGCATAGGGGGTAGGAATGTGTGCCCCTTTGCTTGTTTATGTACCACATAACTGTGGTATTGTCCATCTTTATTAATAGTTGTCCTGGATGTATTAGTTCTTTGAAGGCTGTCAGGGCATTCTGTACAGCTAGCATCTCTTTTTGATTGATGTGTAGATGAATTTGTTCCTTGGGCCACGTGCCCTGAATACATTTTCCTGCCATATGTGCTCCCCAGGCATAATCCGATGCATCCGTTGTTATTGTCTGCCTGGCTGTGGGTAAGGTGAAAGGCTGTCCCTTGTGGTGACAGGCCTGTGACCACCATCGAAACTCCTGTTGTAGGCATGGAATTAAGGTAATGACTGTCTCCAGGCTGTGACAATGCTGAGTCCAAACACTTTTTAGATACCATTGTAGTTTCCTCATATGCAGTTTTGCATATGGAATTAGCAGAATGCAGGATGCCATGAAGCCCAGGGCCTGCAGAATTTTTCTTGCAGGGAGCTGGGTTTTTGTTGCCTTTGTTTGTCTGGCGTGAGATAAGCCATCTGGGCAGTTGTATTTAAGCTTGCACCCAGGAATATTACCTCTTGAGAGGGCATTAGTTTTGATTTCTTTTCGTTTACTGTGTACCTTAGGCAAATTAGCAATTTTTTTACAAACGCCAGGTGATTTAGAAGAATGTCCTTGCTCTCTGCTTGAATAAAGCAGTCGTCCAAGTAGGGATACATTTGAATTTCTTTTTGTCTGCAAAATGCAATTACTGGTGCTAGGAATTTTGTGAAGACCCTGGGCGCAGTAGATAAGCCAAAGGGCAGTGCAGAGAATTGGTAATGCATTGAGCCTGCTATGAATCTGAGGTATCTTCTGCACAATTGTCTGATTGGGACATGCAGGTATGCCTCCTTGAGGTCCAAAGTAACTAGCCAAGCCTCCTTGCCCAGCATGGGCAGAAGTTGTTGTAGTGTTAACATTTTTGAATTTTGGAACATCCAGGAAAGTATTTAGGATTGACAGGTCCAGTATTGGTCTCCAGGCTTTGTCCTTTCTGGATACTAAGAAAAGTCTTGAGTAAAATCCTTGCCCCTGTTCTTGCTGTGGAACTTTTTGAATAGCTCCCATGCCCATAAGAGCAGCAATCTGTTTTTGTGCCTCTGCCCATTGGTTTTGTGGCAGGTCTGGCTTTGGAAGTGTGTGGAAGTGGAACCTGTAACCCTGAGAAACAATATTCAGCACCCATTGGTCCTGGGCGATCATGTGCCAATTTTTTGAGAAAAGTGCTAGCTTTCCCCCTAGGGGTGCTGTCAACAGGTAAGTGCTTGGCATTTGCAGAGGGAAGTCATTGGGACTGTTTCCTATAAGGTTGTGATTTGTCTTCCCCTCCTTTGGGGCTGAAGCACCCCATTGTTTAGGTCTGTAGGAGCCTTGGGGCTGAGATCTGCCTCTTGGGCGTCTGTATCTGCCTCTTTGTGGCCTGTCTGACACTGGAAAAGTACAGTTTTGTACCTACCATAAATGTAGATGTTCGAGGATCCACATTGCTGCAGTCCTAACTATTGGGTAGTCCGCTGTCCAGTCGGCCCGAATACCAGAGTATATGGCTGACGTCGGTCAGGGCGCATTAGACTGACGTCAGTACGTCAGGGTACTAATGCGCATGACCGACGTCATATCCTCAGTCTTTTCTTGCCCCAGATGTCAGAAGACCCTAAAAAGACAAGGCCCAATATACCTGTACCAGAAATATGTACAATATATACAAAAATATATACAAAAATATCAGCATATAACCTCACCTACACAACCACCCCTAAACACAGAGGGGAAGGAGGGAGGGTAAATTGGACTGCAGCAATGTGGATCCTCGAACATCTACATTTATGGTAGGTACAAAACTGTACTATGTTCTTCGTTCCACATTGCTGCAGTCCTAACTATTGGGTAGAATCCCAAAGCAGAGGTAAGGGAGGCTGGCAAATCATAAAGAAGCAGGAGCTGACAACATGCCTTGCAAAATAGCTGTGGCAAAACCAGCCCTAGACTTAGAGTAGAGAGGAAGGTGATAATGCTTAGAGAAAGTATGCACTGAACTCCAAGTAGCTGCCTCCAAAATATCCTTAGTTGCCACCCCTTAGAAATGCTGTTGAAGTGGCAGTAGCCCTAGTGGAATGAGGCCTAATCCCAGCTGGAATCTCCTTGCCATGATGGGAATAACAAAATGCAATGCAAAACCCAATCCACCTAGAAATAGTTTGTTTTGACACAGGCTTGCCCTGCAAACTCAAAGCAAAAGAAACAAACAACTGCTGAGACTGCCTAAAATCCTTAGTCCTGCTTAAATAATAACGCAATTGCCTATGTACATCTAAAGTGTGCAAAATCTTTTCCCCTTTATTTTGGGGGTCTGCATAAAAAGTAGGCAAATGAATAGTTTGGTTTAAAGCCACACTAGAAACCACCTTAGGCATAAAGGAAGGATTAGTGCGTAATGATACCCTATCCTTATGGAAAATCAAAAGGGCTCTACTGCCATAAGGGCCTGCAACTCAGACACCCTTCTTGCAGAAGTAATAGCCAACAGAAAAGCAGTCTTCCATGACAAGTATTTCAATTCAGCAGTAGCCGCAGGCTCAAATGGTTGTAGAGTAAGTTTTCCAACACAAAATTGAGATCCCAAGCAGGAGTAGGAGCTCTACGTGGGGTCTTATATTCTTTGCCCCTCTAAGAAACTGCTTGAACAAAGGATGCGAAAACAATGGTGGGTCACAATCATAGTGAGCTGAAATTGCTGCAGCATGAATCTTAATGGAAGAGAAGGACAAACCTTTGTCCAATAACTCAGTAAGATATTGAAGAGCCACATTCAAATTAGGCTCAGAAATCTCCAAATTCTTTGCTGTACTCCAAAATAAAAACCTCTTCCATTTTTCTGCGTACACTTTCCTTGTACTAGGTCTTCTAGCTTCCATAATCACATTTAAAACTTGTTGAGGAAGTTGAGACCTGCTGTGTTTCAACACAGAATATGCCAGGCTGTTAGATGAAGTGAGTGAAGCTTGACATTGAGCAGATGACCGTCCTTCTGAGATAACAGATGTGGAATCAAAGGTAAAGGCCATGGAGGCTTCCTTACCAGACTCCTTAGTAGTGGGTACCAGTGTTGCCGAGGCCAATCTGGAGCTATTAAAATCATCCTTGGCTTGTCTTGTCTGACCTTTAAGAGCACCTTTGGAAGAAGAGGCAGAGGTGGAAAGGCATACACATGAAGATTTTTCCAACTGAAAGAAAGAGCATCCACTTTCCAAGCTGTGTGATGAAACCCCTTTGTGCAAAACTTTGGCAGCTGGTGGTTTAGTGGAGAAGCGAACAGATCTATGTCTGGAGTTCCCCATGACACTGTCAATTTCTGAAATACATGACGATCCAGTTTCCTCTCGTGGGGATCCATGATTTGTCTGCTTAACACATCTGCTAAGGAGTTCTGTGCTCCCGGCAGAAACCTTGCCTGAAGAGTTAGTTGCAAGCTGAGCGCAGTCTCCCATAAAATCATTGCTTGCCTGCATAGAGGATAAGAATGTGTTCCCCCTTGTTTGTTGATGTACCACATGACAGTTGTGTTGTCTGTTAGAATCAACACCTGCCCTGGAAGAAGTAACTCCTTGAAAGCCATTAATGCAAACTGGACTGCTAACATCTCCTTCATGTTGATATGTAGATGCTGTAGTCTGGCAGGCCACTTGTCTTGTATCCACTTTCCATTTAGATGAGCTCCCCAAGCAATGTCCGAGGCATCTGTCGTTAAAATCTGACTCGCCTCTGGCCGGGTCACAGAGAGTCCCTTGTTTAGGTGACATTCCTGAGCCCACCACAAAAATTCTTTTGAAGGCAAGGTATTATTTGAATGACAGTGTCCAAATCCTGGCAGTGCTGTGTCCATACATTTTGAGATACCATTGCAGCTTCCTCATATGCAGTTTGGCATTGGGAAGCACCAGAATACAAGATGCCATGAACCCTAATGCTTGAAGGACTGTCCTTGCAGTCAGCACGGACTGATGAGATAGTTGATGGAAGTAAAGGGATAGACTCTTTTGTTTGTCCGGGGTTAAAAGGCCATCTGGGCTGCTGTATTCAGTCTCACACCCAGAAAGCACATGTCTTGAGAGGGTACTAGACTGGACTTTATTTCGCTCACAGAATACCCTAGGCATCTTAGCACTGCTATAACATATTCCAGATGCTGTAGAAGGTCTTCCTTTTCTTGAGCCAGAATCAGGCAGTCGTCCAAGTAAGGATAGATTTGAATTCCTTTTAGCCTGAAGTAAGCTATCACTGGAGCCAGAACCTTTGTGAATACTCTGGGCAGTAGATAAGCCAAAGGGCAATGCAGAGAACTGATAATGAGAATTTCCAGCTCGAAAGCAGATACTTCCTGCAACTTAGTCTTATAGGCACATGAAGGTAAGCTTCCTTGAGATCTAAAGTTACCATCCAGTGATCTTTGCCCAGCAGAGGTAAAAGCTGTTGTAACGTCAACATCTTGAACTTTGGAATGTCCAGATAAGTGTTGAGGATAGATAAATCCAAAATTGGTCTCCACGTGTTCCCCTTCTTTGGTACTAGGAACAGGCGAGAATAAAATCCTAGGCCCCTTTCTGATACAGGGACTGGCTGAATGGCCCCTATTTGGAGTAACAGAGAAATTTGCTTGTGAGCCTCTTTCCTTTGTGGAGGAGGAACGTCTGGCATGCCTTTGAAAGGGGCAATGTATGGAAATAAAACCTGTAACCGTGGTGAATGATATCCAACACCCATCTGTCTTGAGTGATTAAATCCCAATTTTCTTTGAAAAGAGACAGTCTTCCTCCCAAAGGAGCTGCCAGACGAGAATCTACTGGCAGCTGAAAAGGCAGGTCATTGGGTCTGTTTACGAAAGGACTGACCCCTGCCCTCACCAGAAGTCTGAGCAGGTGAACTCCTGTTCTAGGCCTAAAAGAACCTTGAGCTCTGCCCCTACCACGTCTAGACCTACCCCTAGACTGGGAATCATAAGCAGGATATGTCCATCCCTTAGTAGGCCAATTTCTACTAAACTTGGTGGCTGCACCTGCAAAAATCTTTAACAGTTTGCATAGACTTAGCTTTGTCCTCCATTTTCTTTAAAACTGCTTCCACAGGCGAACCAAACAACACATCAGACTGTAAAGGAGCATCCAAAATCCTTGTCTTAACATGCTCAGCTAAATTCTGATCCCTCAACCAGGCATGCCTGCGAAGAACAGAACTAGTGGCAGCCACCCTCGAGGAGGCCTGTACAGCATCAAAACCACATTGCAAAGAATGCTTACCCACTTGTTCAGACACATGAACTAAATCCAGCAACTCTTTACACTCAATACCTTCCGCCAAAGCATCCACCTTAGATTTCAGTTGTGAAAGGAGATAATTTTGATATTTTAGCATGTGAAACTGACAATTCAACGCCCTCATGGCTAAAGTGGAAGAAGTATACACTTTCTTTCCCCATCTATCCAAAGCCCTTGCCTCTTTATCAGTGGGAACAGGGTTTTTAACCACAGAGGCCTTAACACCTTTAGGTCCCTGAGAAACAGTTTCGGGTCTGCCCTAGGACTCTTAAAAGATACTTATGAGCTTCAGGCACCCTATAGTACCTATCAGGTTTAACAGGAGCAGGAGGCAAAGAATCAGGGTTCAGGAAGCCTCTGCAAAACATCTTCCACCACATTCAACACAGGAGGTATAGCTAAGGGCCTATGCTGGGGTAAAACAAGAATTCCCTAAGCCTTTTCCTGGAATCAGAGTAATCCTGGCCTTCCCATTTAAAGTGCTCCCTCATGGAATGCAGAGTCTCTGAAAATGAGAAATCCTCAGGAGGAGAAGCTGTAGGAGTGGAATCATCCACATCAGAATCAGAATAAGGAGGATACTCCTGCAAATCTTCCGCAGAAGACTCAGAAGCCTCTGAACACTGTTCAAAACTATCAAACTCAGGTTCCACCCTAGGCCTCTTTTCAGGAGAGGGCATAGAACATCTAATCATAGTAATCAAATCTTCTGCCATTTTAAGCATATGTTTCTTAGGCACAGAACCTGAAGTGCTAGGAGACACTGAAGCTAAACTTGGCCTACCTCTCAAAGAAGTTTTGGAAACAGAAGGAGAGGCTCTAACTCCTTGGGAAGAGAGGGAAGAACAGTTACCTGAGAAGCCCCTCAGCCTGGCCTACCTCCTGAGAAGGCACATCCTGTAACAGTAAAGTCTCTGCCTGAGACTCCAAAGAAACTCCTGGCAAAACCTCTGGCTCCACTGAGCCTTCTAAAGAACCGACGTCCGGGACTGCCGGTTCATCAACCCTAGGCTTCGCTGTTTTGTCCTTGCGCTTCTTGGGCGAAGCGGGCGTCGGAGCATCCGACGGCATTTTATAATTGCAACGCTTCCCAAACACTAACCTGGCACAGTCTAACCTTCTCTTAATAGTGCGTTTGTTAAACCTAGCACAAGAGCGGCATCCAACAACGTCGTGCTCAGGCCCTAAACAAGGTATACACAAGGTATGGTAATCCCTATGAGGTATCTGTTTCCCACAAGAAATACAGTTATTCACTTTTTCTGACATCCGGTTAAATACTGAGGCAAGAAAAAACCAAAATGTTCCCCAATGGGGTACTTAGCCAACTCTGATTCGGTCTGAAACTCCGACTTCAGAAAATTTCAGAACGCCAACCTGCACTCGCAAAACTGCTTCTGCATCGGACCATGCGGCAAAAAAGACTGAGGATATGACGTCGGTCATGCGCATTAGTACCCTGACGTACTGACGTCAGTCTAATGCGCCCTGACCGACGTCAGCCATATACTCTGGTATTCGGGCCGACTGGACAGCGGACTACCCAATAGTTAGGACTGCAGCAATGTGGAACGAAGAACATGGACCAATTTTTAGAAGGCCAGTTTCTGCTGAATCTAGGTGGTTGAACCTGTAAAAAAATCTTTCACTGTCTGTATTGATTTTGCTTTATCCTCCATTTTCTTTTACATCTCTTCTGCCTTAACACCAAACAAAGTATCATGCTGTAATGGAGCATCCAATAATTTTACTTTAACATGGTCAGGTAAACTGTTCTTTCAACCAATCATGTCTTCAAATAACAGAGCCTGTAACTGCGGCTCTACAAGAAGCCTCTAATGAATCAAAACCACATTGCAGAGTATGCTTTCCCACTTGTTCAACTGCATGCAATAAATCCTGCATTTCCTTACTGTCAGGACTTTCTGTATTTGAAACCATTTTCTGTTTTAACAATGACATGAGGTACTGTTGATATTTAAGCATGTGAAACTGACAGTTTAAAGCTCTTACAGCTAAAGAAGCAGAAGTAAACTTTTTTCCCCCATCTGTCCAGAGCTCTGGAATCCCTATCTGAGGGGACAGGATTTTTGGCAGTGGAAGCCTTAACCCCTTTAGGACCCTGAGAAATTGTTTCTGGGTCTGCAGTGGGGTTTTTGTAAAGAAATTTATGAGAGTCAGGGACCCTGTAGTACCTGTCTGGCTTGACTGGTGCAGGGGGTAAAGAATCAGTAGACAGACTGAATTCAGGAAAAAAAAACATCATCTACAATGTCAAGCACAGGAGGGATAGCCAGGGGCCTGTGCTGAGGCAATAAAAGGAAATCTCTGAGCCTTTTCTTGGATTCTGAATAATCCTGGCTCTCCCAATGGAAATGCTCCCTCATGGTGTGCAGGGTTTCCCCAAAAGAATAATCCTCAGGCAGTGAAGCTGAAGGTATGGACTCTTCTGCATTGAGTCCTCATAGGGAGGGAGGGAATATCCCTGATCAGAAGAGGAATCAGAGGAATTGGAAACCTGATCAGAGGAATCATAATCAGTGTCTTGCCTAGGCCTTTTGTCAGGAGGGGTATGGGAACCCCTGATTAAAGTAATAAGGTCTTCGGCCATTTTAAGCATCTGTTTCTTTGGCATGGATGACTGTTCTGGAGAATGCTGTACTTGTTTCCTTGTCTTTAATGGTGTTTTTGACTTTGCCTTTGCTGCTGTAGTGGGCTTAATTGTAAGCTGTGAAGGTCTGAAAACACCCTCAGAAGCCGATGCCTGCTCAGCGGCTCTGGACCCATCTGAGGGTATAGTTTCCGTAGGCCCAATACCTTGAGTTTCCACAGGCCTCGGTGTCTCCACGTGGCTGTCGGTTACAGCCTGTGGCTCTGAGGTTTCGGGTGTCAGGGGCTGCGAAAGCGCCTCACTGAGAACCGGCGACTGGCCTAGAAGAGGCTCCGTCGTCGGTTTTGGACCTCGGATGCCTGTCCTTTTCTTTGTCTTTGCGTTTTTTATAAATTCCGGTCATTGGCTGTTCCGATGGCATTATGTCATTAAACCGTCAGCCAAAATAATGTAAAGCAAAATCAAACCGACGTTTAATAGTGCGTTTATTGAATCTAGCACAAAACCAACAACTAGTAACGTCGTGGTCAGGGCCTAGGCAAGGAATACAGTAAGAGTGAAAATCCTTATGAGGTATTTGCTTCCCACAAGAAATACAATTATTAACTTTTACTGACATCGGTCTGGAGAAAGAAAAAGTTTCCCCAACGGGGTACTTAGCTTTATTGAAGACTTCGGTTCTGGAACTCAATTTTGAAAATCTCAGGAGTCGGCCTACCGGCACTTGCAAACTGCTTTTGCTTCGGGCACCGCGCGGCAAGAAAGACTGGAGAAAATGGCGTCGGTTGCAACTTTTATACCCCTGGCGCACTGACGTCAGGGAAGAGGCGACAGCAACCAACGCCGGACCAAGACTTTGGAACTCGGGCCGACTGCAGGTTGCCTGCCAGCAGGATAACCCAAGTGTAATGACTGCAACAGTGAAACACGATGAACATCTAGAGATACCCCTCTCTCCACATATATATATATATATATATATATATATCTAGATATAAATTTATATATATATATATATATATATATATATATATATAGTTATATATATATTCTTTCGGCTGCTCCCGTTAGGGGTTGCCACAGCGGATCATCTGTTTCCATTTCTTCCTGTCCTCTGCATCTTGCTCTGTCACACCAACCACCTGCATGCCCTCTCTCACCACATCCATAACCTTATCTTAGGCCTTCCTCTTTTCCTGTTACCTGGCAGCTTCATCCTTAGCATCTTTTTCCCAATATACTCAACATCCCTCCTCAGAACATGTCCAAACGAATGCAATCTCACCTCTCTGACTTTGTCTCCAAACTGTCCAACCTGAGCTGACCCTCTAATATACTTATTCCTAATCCTGTCCATCCTTGTCACACCCAGTGCAAATCTTAACAACTTTAACTCTGCCACTCCCAGCTCTGACTCCTGCCTTTTTGTCAAAGCCACTGTCTCCAACCCATATAACATAGCTGGTCTAACTACCCTCTTGTAGACCTTCCCTTTCACTCTTACTGGTACTCGTCTGTCACAAATCACTCCTGACACTCTTCTCCACCCACTCCATCCTGCCTGTACTCTCTTCTTCACCTGTCTTCCGCACTCACCATTACTCTGAGCTATCGATTCCAAGTATTTAAACTCATCCACCTTTGCCACCTCTGCTCCTTGCATCCTCACCATTCCTCTATCCTCCCTCTCATTCACACAAATATATTCTTGGTCCTACTGACCTATGTATATGCTCATATACTTATTTATTTTTTTCCCATTTGTTTACCGGGTTAGTCCGACTGGACACAAGGTGACAGTTTTCAGTGGAGGCCTGAGAAGAAAAGCTCCAATTACATAGTAAAAAAAAAAAAAAAAATATATATATATATATATATATATATATATATATATATATATATATATATATATATATATACACACATACACATATATATATATATGTATATATACACACACAATATATATATATATATACGTATACACACACGTCTCTCTCTCTCTATATATATATATATATATATATATATATATAATTCATATACATATATATATATATATATATATATATATATATATATATATACACACGTATATATATTTCTCCATCCCCCCCCCAGATATATAGCATCCGCGCTCAGTTAAATACCCTCTTGACAACAATCTCGTTACTACTACCCAACATGGCTTTAGACCACATCATAGCACAGCCACTGCATTACTTTCCTTTACTCAAACAGTAGTTTAAGCCCGTGGCAATAACTTGCTCGTCTCCTGTCTATCCCTTGATCTTTCAAAGGCCTTTGATACCGTCTCTCACTCTAAACTCCTTACTAAACTTTCTGATCTACATCTCTCTTCCTCCTCCATCAACTGGTTCTCTAGCGACCTCTCCGGCATAAAGCAATCTATCCGCTGGCAAACTGTCCTCCCTCCATTCCTCCCTGTAAATACTTGAGTTCCCTAAGGATCGATTCTAGGCCCCCCTTCTGTTCAACATATTCACGAACAAACTTCACTCTGCTACTAAGCTCTCTACACTTCTACAATATGCCGATGACTCCACCCTTATCACCTCTGCCACAACATCTCTGAACTCCTAGCTCTCATGACGCAAACCTTCACCTCTGTCAAAACTTGGGTCTCTGATAACCAATTAAAACTAAATCCAAAAGAACTAAACTCCTTCTCTTCTTCCCTAAAACACTTACCCAGCACAAACCCTCTTTCTCTATCACCTCTCTTAATAACACCATCACCAAACCCAAACTCCATACCAAACTACTTGGAGTAATTATTGATGATGAACTAAAATTCGATTTTCATGTCCAACAATGTATAAAAAAGACCCACCAGAAACTCAGACTTCTCTATCACAACCACAAATTTCTGTCACCTTCTGCCAAACCTTCTCTCGCTCAGTCCCTTCTTCTACCCTGTCTTCTCCATGCTGCCCCTGTCCTTACTAATGTTCAGACTTCACTTATCACTAAACTAGTGCAAACATATCACAAAATAGCCAGGTTTGCCTCCATCTCCCCCCTATAAATCCCACCACTTCTCGCCCTTAAATCACTCCAATGGCCAGAATTCTCTAAACAACTACTTCTACTCCAACGTCACATTACAAACTCTATCCTGAATGACCCCTCTTCCTGCCCTTCCATCTCCAACCTAGTCTCCTACTACAACCCCCATCGTCACCTTCGTACTTCCAGCAAACACCTCCTTGACATATACCCAATAAAAATATAGGAAATTCCCTCTACAAATCCTCTGTTGCATATGCTTGGAACTCACTCCCTCAAAACATAAGCCTTCATCAAAAACACCTGTTCAAAAATGAACTTACCATTTTTCTTCAAAGTACATGGTCCTGCCCTTGTCTAACCCCCACTTGATCTCGACGTTAACCCCTTTTCTCTATTCTGCTCGTTACTCCCTTGTACTTGCCTCGTATACCTTTACACCTCCCTCTCCCCTCACTTCCATAGCACATAAATTCATATACATCTTTAATAAAACAAAAAAATGGTTAATCTATTTTATGTACTTCATGTGTGACACTCTCTATACCTGTCAATTATTTAACCTACGCTATGTACAGACATTCTCTACTGTTGAACTTCTTATTATGTTTCATGGTGGTTTTAATTTTTAAAATTTTTTTTTATTTTTGATTTGATTTTTATTGTAAAAATTTGTAATAATTCTGGAGCTATTCTCCTCAGGTCTCCACTGAAAATGGGCTCCTGGTTCGTGTAGACTAACCCAGTCAACAAATGTCAATAAATAAATAGCAATTATATATATATATATATATATATATATATATATATATATATATATATATATACATACACATACACACACACACACACACACATACATATATATATATATATATATATATATAAATATATATACACACAGATATATATATATATCTATACATACACACACACACACACACATACACACACATACGAGTCCCCTTCAGATAGTTGAACTTTTAAAAGCTCGACTTTCACATGGCCGAGACCATATGATCGAACTTTTAAAAGTTCGAACGGTCTGAATGGGGATCTCCATAGACCGTGGAACGGGAAGATTTCCCTTAACCGCAATGTAGTGTGATCTCGGAGTTGGTATATTTAACTAACATGGAGTGTGGGGGTTGCAGCCCACCTGCTAGCACCGTTTATTTTTTTTTCACATTTTTCAACATTCAAATGTTTGATTATATGGTCTCTCTATATGTATATGTATATATATATATATATATATATATATATATATATATATATATATATATATGGTTCCCCTTCACAAGATTGAATGAATGGAAGTTCGAAATGCATAAGCTCGAGACCAGAATCTCAAACTTCCATTCACTCGAAATTGTGAATAGGACGTTTAGGGTTAGAAAAAAAAAAAAGAGTTCAGTTACCTTTTTGCAGGGGGCTATGTCCCCCTGCACCCTTGCAGCTGTCATCTAATAGCTGCGTGACCGCACTATAGCGAAGGACTGGGAAATCTTCCGTTTTGCACTTATGCATATAGCGCGGAAAGTACAGTTGTGTACACTTACCATAAATGTAGATGTTCGAGTGTATTCACTGTTGCAGTCATTACATTTGGGTGATCTGCTGGCAGGCTGCCCTCAGTCGGCCTGATTAACAAAGTCTTGGGTCCTGCGTTGGTTGCTGTCCCTTCTTCCATGACGTCAGGTCGTCAGGGGTATATATACATATATATAATTTAAAACACAAAAAATATACCTCCAAACAAAAGCAAACACACCAAAAAGGCTTTTAAGCATAGTAAAAGAAAGGAGAATTATAGTAAGAGAAAAACAGGGGGTTGGAGGGTGGGTAACCAGTACTGCAACAGTGAATACACTCGAACATCTACATTTATGGTAAGTGTACACAACTGTACTATGTTCTTCATGTTTCATTGTTTGCAGTCATTACATTTGGGTAGACTCCCAAAGCTATGGCTGGGAGGATGGATTTATACAGCATTAGAAGCAGCTATAAGGCCCTGCAGGACAGCAGTGGCAAAGCCAGCCCTGGACTTAGAGATGAGAGGTAAATGGTAATGTTTGGTGAACGTATGAACTGAGCTCCAGGTAGCAGCTTCTAGAATGTCTCTGGTAGGAACCCTTTTGAGAAAGGCTGCAGAGGTAGATGCAGCCCTGGAGGAATGAGATCTGATCCCCTTGGGGACAGGTTTACCATGGTGCATATAGCAGAAACAAATACAATGGCTTATCCATTTGGAAATAGTCGGCTATGAAATAGCCTTTCCCTCCGCCCCTGCAGCAAATGCCACCAACAGTTGTTCAGATTTCTTAGAGATTTTGTTCTGTTTAAGTAGAATCTAAGTTGTCTGTGTACATCCAATGAATGCAGAATCCACTCACCCTTGTTCTGTGGATTGGGAAAGAAAGTTGGCAGATGAATGGTCTGACTAAGAGCCACACTGGATACCACCTTAGGCATGAAAAATGGATTGGTCCCGAGAGCCACCCTGTCCGGATGAAAAATAATGAAAGGCTCCACTGCTATAAGAGCCTGTAATTCTGAAATCCTTCTAGCTGAAGTGACTGCTAAAAGGAAAGCTGTTTTCTAGGAGAGAAATTTTAGGTCTGCAGTAGCAGCTGGCTCAAAAGGAGGGAGAGTGAAGTCCCATGCAGGAGTTGGTGCTCTCCTTGGAGGTCTTAAATTTTTGGCCCCTCCGAGATACTGCTTTAGCAGAGGATGAGAGAAGAGGGGAGATTCTGTGTTGTAATGAGCTGAAATGGCAGAGGCATGGATTTTTATGGAAGAAAAAGATAGGCCCTTGTGAAGCATCTCAGTTAAGTACTGCAGAATCTGAGGAATATTGGGCATTGCTGTGCTTATTCCTTGTGATTGGTTCTAGGCACAGAATTTTTTCCATTTGTCAGCATAAGATTTTCTAGTACTAGGCCTTCTAGCCTCCAAAATGACATCCATCACAGGTTTGCTGAGAGATGGCAAGGGTGAATTTAGTTGATTAGCCATGCTGCAAGATTCAAAGTTTGGAACTAAGTGTGCAGAATTTGGTAGTTCTGCTGAGACAGTAGGTAAGGTGTCTGAGGCAGGTGCCATGGAGGAAGGTGTGACACATTGCTTAGGAGTGGGTACCAGTGTTGGCGAGGCCAGTCTGGAGCAATCAGAATAATTTTTAGTTTGTCCTGTCTGACTTTTAGCAGAACTTTGGAGAGCAGAGGCAGAGGGGGAAAAGCATAAACTTTTTCCAGCTGAATGATAGAGCATCCACTTTCTAAGCTTTTTTGTGATGAATTCTTGTGCAGAATTTGTCCAACTGATAGTTCTGGGGTGAGGCAAAAAAATCTATGTCTGGGCTCCCCCAGTTGCGTGTCAACATGTTGAAAAAGTACAGTTTTGTACCTACCATAAATGTAGATGTTCGAGGATCCACATTGCTGCAGTCCTAACTATTGGGTAGTCCGCTGTCCAGTCGGCCCGAATACCAAAGTATATGGCTGACGTCGGTCAGGGCGCATTAGACTGACGTCAGTACGTCAGGGTACTAATGCGCATGACCGACGTCATATCCTCAGTCTTTTCTTGCCCCAGATGTCAGAAGACCCTGAAAAGATAAGGCCAAAACCAAAAACTCCAAACATACCTGCACCAAAGATATATACAATATATACAAAATTACCAGAATATAACCTCACCTACACAACCACCCCTAAACACAGAGGGGAAGGAGGGAGGGTAAATTGGACTGCAGCAATGTGGATCCTCGAACATCTACATTTATGGTAGGTACAAAACTGTACTATGTTCTTCATTCCACATTGCTGCAGTCCTAACTATTGGGTAGAATCCCAAAGCAGAGGTAAGGGAGGCTGGCAAATCATAAGGAAGCAGGAACTGACAACATGCCCTGCAAAATAGCTGTGGCAAAACCAGCCCTAGACTTAGAGTAGAGAGGAAGGTGATAATGCTTAGAGAAAGTATGCACTGAACTCCAAGTAGCTGCCTCCAAAATATCCTTAGTTGCCACCCCTTAGAAATGCTGTTGAAGTGGCAGTAGCCCTAGTGGAATGAGGCCTAATCCCAGCTGGAATCTCCTTGCCATGATGGGAATAACAAAATGCAATGCAAAACCCAATCCACCTAGAAATAGTTTGTTTTGACACAGGCTTGCCCTGAACTCAAAGCAAAAGAAACAAACAACTGCTGAGACTGCCTAAAATCCTTAGTCCTGCTCAAATAATAACGCAATTGCCTGTGTACATCTAAAGTGTGCAAAATCTTTTCCCCTTTATTTTGGGGATCTGCATAAAAAGTAGGCAAATGAATAGTTTGGTTTAAAGCCACACTAGAAACCACCTTAGGCATAAAGGAAGGATTAGTACGTAAAGATACCCTATCCTTATGAAAAATCAAAAAAGGCTCTACCGCCATAAGGGCCTGCAACTCAGAAACCCTTCTTGCAGAAGTAATGGCCAACAAAAAAGCAGTCTTCCATGACAAGTATTTCAAGTCAGCAGTAGCCGCAGGCTCAAAAGGTTGTAGAGTAAGTTTCTCCAACACAAAATTGAGATCCCAAGCAGGAGTAGGAGCTCTACGTGGGTCTTATATTCTTTGCCCTCTAAGAAATTGCTTGAACAAAGGATGCGAAAACAATGGTGGGTCACAATCATAGTGAGCTGAAATTGCTGCAGCATGAATCTTAATGGAAGAGAAAGACAAACCTTTGTCCAATAACTCAGTAAGATATTGAAGAGCCACACTCAAATTAGGCTCAGAAATCTCCAAATTGTTTGCTGCACTCCAAAATAAAAATCTCTTCCATTTTTCTGCGTACACTTTCCTTGTACTAGGTCTTCTGGCTTCCATAATCACATTTAAAACTTGTTGAGGAAGTTGAGACCTGCTGTCTTTCAAAACAGAATATGCCAGGCTGTTAGATGAAGAGAGTGAAGCTTGACATTGAGCAGGTGACCGTCCCTCTGAGACAACAGGTGTGGAATCAAGGGTAAAGGCCATGGAGGCTTCCTTACCAGACTCCTCAGTAATGGGTACCAGTGCTGCCGAGGCCAATCTGGAGCTATTAAAATCATCCTTGGCTTGTCTTGTCTGACCTTTAGAAGCACCTTTGGGAGAAGAGGCAGAGGTGGAAAAGCATACACATGAAGATTTTTCCAACTGAAAGAAAGAGCATCCACTTTCCAAGCTGTGTGATGAAACCTCTTTGTGCAAAACTTTGGCAGCTGGTGGTTTAGTGGAGAAGCGAACAGATCTATGTCTGGAGTTCCCCATGACACTGTCAATTTTGAAATACATGAAGATCCAGTTTCCACTCGTGGGGATCCATGATTTGTCTGCTTAACACATCTGCTAAGGAGTTCTGTGCTCGGCAGAAACCTTGCCTGAAGAGTTAGTTGCAAGCTGAGCGCAGTCTCCCATAAAATCATTGCTTGCCTGCACAATGGGTAAGAATGTGTTCCCCTTGTTTGTTGATGTACCACATGACAGTTGTGTTGTCTGTTAGAATCAACACCTGCCCTGGAAGAAGTAACTCCTTGAAAGCCATTAATGCAAACTGGACTGCTAACATCTCCTTCATGTTGATATGTAGATGCTGTAGTCTGGCAGGCCACTTGTCTTGTATCCACTTTCCATTTAGATGAGCTCCCCAAGCAATGTCTGAGGCATCTGTCGTTAGAATCTGACTCGCCTCTGGCCGGGTCACAGAGAGTCCCTTGTTTAGGGACATTCCTGAGCCCACCACAAAATTCCTTTTGAATGCAAGGTATTATTTGAATGACAGTGTCCAAATCCTGGCAGTGCTGTGTCCATACATTTTGAGATACCATTGCAGCTTCCTCATATGCAGTTTGGCATTGGGAAGCACCAGAATACAAGATGCCATGAATCCTAAGGCTTGAAGGACTGTCCTTGCAGTCAGCCCGGACTGAAGAGATAGTTGATGGAAGTAACTGGAAAGATTCTTTTGTTTGTCCGGGGTTAAAAAGGCCATCTGGGCTGCTGTATTCAGTCTCACACCCAGAAAGCACATGTCTTGAGAGGGTACTAGACTGGACTTTATTTCGTTCACAGAATACCCTAGGCATCTTAGCACTGCTATGACATATTCCAAATGCTGTAGAAGGTCTTCCTTTTCTTGAGCTAGAATCAGGCAGTCGTCCAAGTAAGGATAGATTTGAATTCCTTTTAGCCTGAAGTAAGCTATCACTGGAGCCAGAACCTTTGTGAATACTCTGGGCGCAGTAGATAAGCCAAAGGGCAATGCAGAGAACTGATAATGAGAATTTCCAGCTCGAAAACGCAGATACTGCCTGCAACTTAGTCTTATAGGCACATGAAGGTAAGCTTCCTTGAGATCTAAAGTTACCATCCAGTGATCTTTGCCCAGCAGAGGTAAAAGCTGTTGTAACGTCAACATTTTGAACTTGGGAATGTCCAGATAAGTGTTGAGGATAGATAAATCCAAAATTGGTCTCCACGTGTTCCCCTTCTTCGGTACTAGGAACAGGCGAGAATAAAATCCTAGGCCCCTTTCTGGCACAGGAACTGGCTGAATGGCCCCTATTTGGAGCAACAGAGAAATTTGCTTGTGAGCCTCTGTTCTTTGTAGAGGAGGAATGTCTGGCATGCCTTTGAAAGGAGGCAAGGTATGGAAATAAAACCTGTAACCGTGGTGAATGATATCCAGAACCCATCTGTCTTGGGTAATTAAATCCCAATTTTCTTTGAAAAGAGACAGCCTTCCTCCCAAAGGTGCTGCCAGGCGAGAATGTACTGGCAGCTGAAAAGGCAGGTCATTGGGTCTGTTTACGAAAGGACTGACCCCTGCCCTCACCAGAAGTCTGAGCAGGGAACTCCTGTCCTAGGCCTAAAGGAACCTTGAGCTCTGCCCCTACCACGTCTAGACCTACCCCTAGACTGGGAATCATAAGCAGGATAAGTCCATCCCTTAGTAGGCCAATTTCTACTAAACTTGGAGGCTGCACCTGCAAAAATCCTTAACAGTTTGCATAGACTTAGCCTTGTCCTCCATTTTCTTTAAAACTGCTTCCACAGGTGAACCAAACAACACATCAGACTGTAAAGGAGCATCCAAAATCCTTGTTTTAACATGCTCAGCTAAATTCTGATCTCTCAACCAGGCATGCCTACGAAGAACAGAACCAGTGGCAGCCACCCTCGAGGAGGCCTGCACAGCATCAAAACCACACTGCAAGGAATGTTTACCCACCTGTTCAGACACATGAACTAAATCCTGCAACTCTTTACACTCAATACCTTCTGCCAGAGCATCCACCTTAGATTTCAATTGTGAAAGGAGATAATTCTGATATTTTAACATGTGAAACTGACAATTCAACGCCCTCATGGCTAAAGTGGAAGAAGTATACACTTTCTTTCCCCATCTATCCAAAGCCCTTGCCTCTTTATCAGGAGGAACAGGATTTTTAACAACAGAGGCCTTCACACCTTTAGGCCCCTGAGAGACAGTTTCCGGGTCTGCCCTAGGACACTTATGAGCTTCAGGCACCCTATAGTACCTATCCGGTAACAGTAAAGTCTCTCCCTGAGACTCCAAAGAAATACCTGGCAAAAACATCTTCCACCACATTCAGAACAGGAGGTATAGCTAAAGGCCTATGCTGGGGTAAAAACAAGAATTCCCTAAGCCTCTTCCTGGAATCAGAGAAATCTTGACCTTCCCATTTAAAATGCTCCCTCATGGAATGCAGAGTCTCTGAAAATGAAAAATCCTCAGGAGGAGAAGCTGAAGGAGTAGAATCATCCACATCAGAATCAGAATAAGGAGGATACTCCTGCAAGTCTTCAGCCGAAGACTCAGAAGCCTCCGAACAATGCTCAAAACTCTCAAACTCAGGTTCCACCCTAGGCCTCTTATCAGGAGGGGGCATAGAACCTCTAATCATAGTAATCAAATCCTCTGCCATTTTAAGCATATGTTTCTTAGGCAAAGACCCTGAAGCACTAGGAGAAACCCCCACTGAAGCTAAACTTGGCCTGCCTCGCAAAGAAGCCTTGGAAACAGAAGGGGAGGCTCTCACCACCTTAGGAAGAGAGGGAAGAACAGCCACCTGAGAAGCCCCTCAGCCTGGCCTACTTCCTGAGAGGATACATCCTGTAACAGTAAAGTCTCTCCTGAGACTCCAAAGAAATACCTGGCAGAACCTCCGGCTCCACTGAGCCTTCTAAAGAACCGACGTCTGGGACTGTCGGTTCTTCCACTCTAGGCTTTGCTGCTTTGTCCTTGCGCTTTTGGCGAAGCGGGCCGGAGCATCCGGCGGCATTTTATAATTACAACGCTTCCCAAAACTAACCTGGCACAGTCTAACCTTCTCTTAATAGTGCGTTTGTTAAATCTAGCACAAGAGCGTCATCCAACAACATCGTGCTCAGGCCCTAAACAAGGTATACACAAAGTATGGTAATCCCTATGAGGTATCTGCTTCCCACAAGAAATACAGTTATTCACTTTTCTGACATCCGGTTAAATACTGAGGCAAGAAAAACCAAAATATTCCCCAACGGGGTACTTAGCCAACTTTGATTCGGTCTGAAACTCTGACTTCAGAAACTTTCAGAACGCCAACCTGCACTCGCAAAATTGCTTCTGCATCGGACCATGCGGCAAAAAAGACTGAGGATATGACGTCGGTCATGCGCATTAGTACCCTGACGTACTGACGTCAGTCTAATGCGCCCTGACCGACGCCAGCCATATACTTTGGTATTCGGGCCGACTGGACAGCGGACTACCCAATAGTTAGGACTGCAGCAATGTGGAATGAAGAACATCATGTGGTTCCAGTTTCCATTCGTGTGGGTCCATAAGATTTCTGCTTAGTTCGTTTGCAAGAGTATTTAGCTTTCCTGGCAGGAATTGAGTTTGTAGTTGTATTTGAAAGGCCAAGGCCGTGTTCCACAATGCCATGGCTAGTATGCAAAGGGGGTAGGAATGTGTACCCCCCTGCTTGTTTACGTACCACATAACTGTGGTGTTGTCTGTTTTTATCATTAGTTGTCCTGGATGAAGATAGTCCTTGAAGGCCGTCAGTGCATTCTGTACAGCTATCACCTCTTTCTGATTGATATGTAGGTGCATTTTATGTGGGCTCCATTTGCCCACCATAGGAACTCTAGTTGCAGGCAAGGTATGATAGGAATCATTGTTTCCAGGTTGTGACAATGTTGACTCCATAAACTTTTTAAGTACCACTGAAGTTTCCTCATATGCAGTCTTGCATATGGAATTAGAAGAATGCAGGAGGCCATGAAACCCAAGGCTTGCAGAATTTGTCTTGCAGATATCAGGGTTTTTGTGGCCACCTGTGTGAAATAAGTCACCAATTGAATTAGCTTTTCTGGCATAAGGTAAGTCAACTGGGCAGTTGTATTCAAGCTTGCACCCAAGAATGTAAATTTTTGAGAGGGTACCAGTTGTGATTTCTTTTCGTTTATGGTGTACCCTAGACAAGTTAGAACCCTTTTTACAAATGCCAGATGCTTTAGAAGAATGTCCTTGTTTTCTGCCTGAATTAGACAATCATCCAGGTATGGATATATATATGAATATTTCTTTGCCTGCAAAATGCAATTACTGGTGCCAGGAACTTTGTGAATACTCTGGGTGCAGTAGATAAGCCAAAAGGGCAGTGCAGAGAACTGGTAATGCAAGTAGCCTGCTTTGAAGCGGAGGTATCTTCTGCAAGATTCCCTGATTGGGATATGCAGGTAAGCCTCTTTTAAGTCTAAAGTTACCAACCAGGCATCTTTGCCTAGCATAGGTAGTAACTGTTGAAGAGTCAGCATCTTGAATTTTGGAATGTCCAGAAATGTGGTTAGAGTGGATAAGTCCAGAACTGCACGCTATGATTTGTCTTTTTTGGGTACCAGGAAAAGTCTTGAATAGAAACCTTGTCCTTTTCCTCTTCTGGTACTGGTTGAATAGCCCCCATGTTCATGAGGGACAGAACTTGTTTCTGGGCCTCTGCCCATTAATTTGGGGGCAGATCTGGCTATCCGTTTGGCATTGGCAACATGTGGAAATGAAATTTGTATCCCTAGGATACTATATTTAAAACCCATTTGTCCTGGGTAATAAGTTGTCAATTTCATGCATGAAGTGCCAGTTTTCCCCCCAAAGGGGCGGCTAAAAGGTAAGTGCTTGGTAATTATAGAGGGAAGTTACTGAGACTGTTAACCATAGGGATGTGCCTTGTTGTTTCCAGATTTGGAGGTGGAGGCACCCCATTGTTTTGTTCTAAAAGTTCCTTGTGATTGAAACCTGGAGCCTTTGGAATGCTTTGATTTGACTTGAACGGCTCTCGAGGGGGCTGGAAAGGACCACTCTTAGTAGGCCAGTGCCTACTAAATCTTGGAGGTTGCACTTGTAAGAAATCTTTCACAGTTTGCATAGATTTAGCTTTATCTTCCATCTTTTTTAACACTTCTCCAGCCTTATTACCAAAGAGACGGCCCTGTTGTAAAGGAGCATCCAACAATTTTGCTTTAACATGGTCAGGCAAAGTCTGCTCTTTGAGCCAAGCATTCCTTCTTAGCACAGATCCAGTTACAGCAGCCCTGCAAGAGGCCTCCAAGGAATCAAAACCACATTGCAAAGTATTTTTTTCAACTTGCTCAGCTGAATGTAATAAATCCTGCAAATCTTTATTTTCCACACAGCCAGAGATTAACATAATTTTCTGTTTAAGAAGTCCCATGATATGCTGTTGATATTTAAGCATATGAAATTGACAGTTTAAAGCCCTGATTGCCAAGGTTGCAGACGTGTAAACCTTCTTACCCCATCTATCCAGCGCCCTGGAATCTCTATCAGAAGGAGTAGGATTTTTAGCAGTAGAGGCCTTAATGCCCTTGGGACCCTGAGAAATAGTTTCAGGATCAGCAGTAGGATTTTTGAAAAGGAATTTGTGGGTGTCGGGAACCCTGTAGTATCTGTCTGGCTTCCTAGGAGCCGGGGGCAGAGAATCAGGAGTCATACCAGATTCTGAAAAAACATAATCAACAATGTCTAGAACAGGAGGTATAGCCAAAGGCCTATGCTGAGGAAGAAGAAGAAAAACCCTAAGTCTCTTTTTAGATTCAGAGAAATCCTGACTTTCCCAGTGGAAATGTTCCCTTAAGGTACGTAAAGTTTCTCCAAAAGAAAAATCCTCAGGGGGAGAAGCAGAAGGAAAGGAATCCTCTGCATCAAAGACCTCATAAGTAGGTATAGATAAATCCTGTTCATTAGAAGAATCAGAAGAAATAGAATCCTGATCATAAGATTCATAATCAATGTCTTGCCTAGGCCTCTTAGCAGGAGGGGGTTGGCTACCCCTTATCAAGGTAATTAAATCTTCAGCCATTTTGATCATTTGCTTTTTAGGCATAGGGACCTGCACACGTGGCCCAAGCGTCGTTTTTTTAGACACAGAAGTAGATTTTGGCCTTAGTTTTGAAGATGGCGTCTGTTTAATATACAAATCTTTAGGCCTGAAAACATCCTCAGAAGCCGGTGCCTGCACAGCGGCTCCGGACCCATCTAAGGTAGGGACATCCACGGGTTCAATACTTAAAGCATCTCATGGCATACCGGACTCTGAATGGGTCTCAGTAGAGGCCTGCGAATTAAAAGTAGCGGGCATCAGGGGCTGCGAAAGCACCTCACTGAGTACCGGCGAACTAGCGACTGGCTTAGGAGAAGCTTCGTAGTCAGTTTTGGACTTCGAACGCCTGTCTCTGTCTTTTTCTTTGCGTTTTTTTAGGTATTCCGGATAGTTAAATCATGAGCCAAAATATTTAGAAGCAAAAATGTACCGACGTTTAATAGTGCGTTGATTAAATCTAGCACAAAACCGACAGCAAGGTACGTTATAATCAGGGCCTAGGCAAGGAATACAGTACAAATGAGAATCCTTATGAGGTATTTGCTTCCCACAAGTAATGGAATTATTAACTTTTACTGACATCGGTAAGGAGCAAGAAAAAGTTTCCCCAATGGGGTACTTAGCTTTTAGTTGAAGACTTCAGTTCTGAAACTCGAAAACGAAAATTTCAGGGGTCGGCCGTCCGGCACTTGCGAAAGTACAGTTTTGTACCTACCATAAATGTAGATGTTCGAGTGTCTTCACTGCTGCAGTCATTACACTTGGGTTATCCTGCCGTCAGGCGGTCCCGCAGTTGGCCAGAGTTCCAAAGTCTTGGTCCGGCGTTGGTTGCTGTCGCTTCTTCCCTGACGTCAGTGCGTCAGGGGTATACAAGATGCAGCCGACGCCATTTTCTTCAGTTTTTCTTGCCCCAGATGTCACGTGCCCCCAAAAAGGTAGGCAATACATATTGCTAATAAAACATACAATAAGGTAAAAACAAAACCTTCAGTAACCAGCAAATACACCACATAGGTAGTATAGTGTAGAATGGCATAGATATGACCCAGGTAAGAAAGAGGGGATGGCAGGTGGGTAACCTGGACTGCAGCAGTGAAGACACTCTAACATCTACATTTATGGTAGGTACAAAACTGTACTATGTTCATCGTATTTCACTGCTGCAGTCATTACACTTGGGTTGAATCCCAAAGCTGAGTCAGGGTGGCTAGTTCTATAGAGGATTTGGTTTGGCCATGAGGCCCTGCAGCACTGCAGTGACAAAGCCAGCTCTGGATCTAGAATAAAGAGGCAAGTGGTAATGCTTGGTAAAGGTGTGCACTGAACTCCAAGTTGCAGCTTCCAAGATATCTTTGGTAGGTACTCCTCTAAGGTAGGCAGTAGAAGTGGCAGTTGCCCTGGTGGAATGTGGTTGAATGTTACTAGGTACAGGTTTCCCATGCTGTGTGTAGC
The DNA here is from genome assembly GCF_019279795.1 of Protopterus annectens. NCBI lineage: Eukaryota > Metazoa > Chordata > Ceratodontiformes > Protopteridae > Protopterus > Protopterus annectens. The sequence continues at coordinate 1,118,790,421 of NC_056737.1, read as the reverse complement.
AGAACCGGATACAGTGTCCTATCCACTTTGAAATGGTCTGCTTTGAAATAGCCTTTCCCTGTGATCCTGCGGCATATGATACAAACAATTGTTCAGTTTTTCTGAAATTTTTTGTTTTGTCCAAGTAGAAACGTAATTGTCTGTGTATGTCCAGGGAGTGCAGAAGTCTCTCCCCTTTATTCTGGGGATTTGTATAAAAGGTTGGCAAGTGAATAGTTTGGTTACGACCACACTGGATACCACCTTAGGCATAAAAGTAGGTTTTGTTCTTAAGGAAACCCTGTCTTGGTGAAAAATGATGAAAGGCTCCACTGCCATTAGTGCCTGTAGTTCTGAGACTCTTCGTGCTGAGGTTATTGCCAGAAGCAGAGCAGTTTTCCATGATACATATTTTAATTCTGCTGAATTGGCTGGCTCAAAAGGAGGTAAAGTGAGTTTTTCCAAGACAAAATTGAGGTCCCAAGTAGGTGTTGGTGCTCTCCGGGGCAGTCTTATGTTTTAGCCCCTCTGAGGTACTGCTTTAGCAATGGATGAGAGAAAATAGCAGGACCTGTGTTGTAATGAGCCGAGATGGCAGAGGCGTGGATCTTAATGGATGAGAAGGATAGGCCTTTGTCCAGCATCTCTGTTAGGTATTGTAGTATCTGAGGAATGTTTGGGACAAGAGGGTCAAGGCTTTGAGCCTGGTTCCAGGCACAGAATCTCTTCCACTTTTCTGAATAAGATTTCCTGGTGCTAGGCCTCCTGGCCTCTAAAATGACATCCATAACAGCTTTAGAGAGAGGTGTTGTCTGTTTGGCTAATGAACCTGCCATGCAGCCAAGTTTAAGGTTTTGAGCTGACTGTGCAGAATCTGATTATTTTGTTGAGTCAGCAGGTGTGAATTTGAGGCAAAATCCAAGGTGGGTCTTGAGCAAGTTCTTTAAGATTGGGTACCAATGTTGGCGTGGCCAGTCTGGAGCAACCAGGATCATCTGTGTTTTTACTTATCTGGCTTTTAGGAGTACCTTTGAAAGGAGAGGCAGTGGTGGGAAGGCATAAACTTTTAGGCTTTTCCAGCTGAATGAAAGAGCATCCACTTTCCATGCTTGTGTGTGATAAGTCCTTGTGCAGAATTTTTGTAGTTGGCAATTCAGTGAGGGGGCAAAAAGATCTATGTCTGGGCACCCCCATTTTTGCATTATCATGCTGAAGACTTGTGGATTTAATTTCCACTCGTGAGGATCCATGATGTTTCTACTTAAGTCGTCTGTCAAAGTATTTTTCTTTCCTGGCAGGAATTGTGCTTGCAGATGGACTTGATAAGTTAGAGCTGTGTTCCACAAGGTCATGGCTTGTCGGCATAGGGGGTAGGAATGAGTGCCCCCTTGCTTGTTTATGTACAGCATTACTGTGGTGTTGTCTGTCTTTAATAATAATTGTCCTGGATGCAGAAGGTCCTTGAAAGCCGTTAGGGCATTTTGTACAGCCAACATCTCTTTTTGATTGATGTGGAGATGCATTTGGTCTGTGGTCCACTTGCCCTGAATACATTTTCCTGCCGTGTGTGCTCCCCAGGCGTAATCCGAAGCATCTGTTGTTAAAGTCTGCCTGGCTGTGGGTAGAATGAAAGGCTGACCCTTGTTGAGGTGACATGCCTGTGCCCACCATCAAAACTCCTGTTGTAGACAGGGAATTAGTAGTATTACTGTTTCCAAGCTGTGACAGTGTTGAGTCCAAACACTTTTTAGGTACCATTGTAATTTCCTCATATGCAGTCTGGCATATGGAATTAGTAGTATGCAGGATGCCATGAATCTCAAGGCCTGCAGAATTTTTCTTGCAGGAAGTTGGGACTTTGTAGCCATCGATTGAAAATACTGAGTCAGTTGTCCTTGTTTGTCTGGCGTGAGATAAGCCATCTGGGCTGTTGTATTTAAGCTGGCACCCAGGAATATTATCTTTTGTGAGGGCACTTGTTTTGACTTCTTTTCATTTACTGTGTACCCTAGGCAAATTAGCAACCTTTTTACAAATGCCAGATGCTTTAGAAGAATGCCCTTGCTCTCTGCTTGAATCAGGCAGTCATCCAGGTATGGATATATTTGAATTCCTTTTTGTCTGCAAAATGCAATTACTGGTGCCAGGCACTTTGTGAAGACCCTGGGCGCAGTAGATAAGCCAAAGGGCAGTGCAGAGAATTGGTAGTGCATTGAACCAGCTATGAACCTGAGGTATCTTCTGCAATTTTGTCTGATAGGGACATGCAGGTATGCCTCTTTGAGGTCCAAAGTAACAAGCCAAGCCTTTTTGCCCAACATGGGAAGTAGCTGCTGTAGTGTCAACACTTTGAATTTCAGAACATCCAGGTAAGTATTCAGAGTAGAAAGGTCTAATATGGGTCTCCAGGCTTTGTCCTTTCTGGGGCCGAAGATTTAACTAAACCAGGAAAAGTCTTGAGTAAAATCCTTGCCTTTGTTCCTGCTGTGGCACTTTCTGAATAGCTCTCATGTCCATGAGGGCTGTAATTTGCTTTTGTGCCTCTGCCCATTGATTTTGTGGCAGGTCTGGCATTCCTTTTAGCCTTGGTAAAGTGTGAAAGTGGAACCTGTAACCTTCAGACACAATATTCAGAACCCATTTGTCTTGGGTGATTGCTTGACAATTTTGAGAAAAAAAGTGCTAGTTTTCCCCCTAAGGGAGCTGCCAAAAGGGAAGAGCTTGGCATTGGAAGGGGAAGTCAATGGGACTGTTTCCTGTAAGGTTGTGACTTGTCTTCACCTCCTTTTGGGGTTGAAGCACTCCACTATCGTGGTCTGTAAGAGCCTTGGGGCTGAGATCTGCCTCTTGGGCATCTGTACCTGCCTCTTTGTGGCCTGTCTGACACTGGAAAGGACCAATTTTTTATAGGCCAATTTCTGCTAAATCGAGGTGGCTGTACCTGTAAGAAATCCTTCACTGTTTGCCTAGATTTTGCCTTATCCTCCATTTTCTTTAATACCTCCTCTGCCTAAACACCAAATAAAATATCTTGTTGTAAAGGAGCATCCAATAATTTTGCCTTAATATGATCTGGTAAACTTTGTTCTTTTAACCAAGCATGCCTTCGAATCACAGATCCTGTAACTGCTGCTCTACTAGGAGCCTCCAATGAATCAAAACCACATTGCAAAGTATGTTTTCCCACTTGTTCAGCTGCGTGCAATAAATCCTGCATTTCCTTATAGTCAGGATGTTCTGCGCTTGTACTCATTTTCTGTTTTAACTGAGACATTAGAAATTATTGGTATTTAAGCATGTGAAACTGGCAATTTAAAGCCCTCACTGCTAAAGTTGCAGAAGTGTAAACTTTCTTCCCCCATCTGTCTAATGCTCTACAATCCCTGTCAAAGGGAATTGGATTTTTAGCCGTGGAAGCCTTTACCCCTTTGGGACCCTGGGAAATAGTTTCTGGGTCAGCAACAGGGTTTTTATAAAGAAATTTGTGAGAGTCAGGGACTCTGTAGTACCAGTCTGGTTTGACTGGAGCAGGGGGTAAAGAATCAGGATTTAAACTGGATTCAGAGAACACATCATCCACAATATCCAACACTGGCGGAATAGCAAGGGGCCTGTGTTGAGGCAATAAAAGAAAGTCTCTGTGCCTTTTCTTGGATTCTGAGTAATCCTGGCCCTCCCAATGGAAATGCTCCCTCATGGTATGTAAAGTTTCCCCAAAAGAATAATCCTCAGGAGGAGAGGCTGAAGGGATTGATTCTTCAGCATCAGAGTCCTCATAGGGGGGTAAAGAGTATTTCTGGTCTGAAGAGGAATCAGAATATATGGAAAACCTGGTCAGAGGAATCATAGTCTGTATCCTGCCTAGGTCTTTTATCAGGAGGGGGATGGGAACCCCTGATCAGAGTAATTATGTCTTCGGCCATTTTGAACATCTGTTTTTTAGGCATGGAGGCCTGTCCAGGTGAATGCTGTACTTGCTTCTTTATCTTTAATGGAGTTTTAGACTTGGCTGTTGTTGTAATGGTAAGTTGTGATGGTCTGAAAACACCCTCAGATGCCTGCTCAGCGGCTCCGGACCCATCTGAAGGGTTAGTCTCCGTAGGCCCAACACCTTGAGTATCCAGAGGCCTAGGCACCTCCACGTGGGAGTTGGTAGCGGCCTGTGGCTCTGAGGTAGCGGGTATCAGGGGCTGCGAAAGCGCCTCACTGAGAACCGGCGACTGGTCTAGAAGAGGCTTCGTCGTCAGTTTTGGACCTCGGATGCCTGTCCTTATCCTTGTCTCTGCGTTTTTTGTGTATTCCGGTCGTCGGTTGTTCCGACGGCATGGTATAATTAAATCTTCGGCCAAAGTAATGGCGAGCAAAATCAAACCAACGTTTAATAGTGCGTTTGTTAAATCTAGCACAAAACCTACAACTAGTGACGTTGTGATCTGGGCCTAGGCATGGAATACAGTAAGAATGAAAATCCTTATGAGGTATTTGCTTCCCACAAGAAATACAACTATTAACTTTTACTGACATCGGTCTGAGGCAAGAAAAAGTTTCCCCAACGAGGTACTTAGCTTTATTGAAGACTTCGGTTCTGAAAATCGAATTTGATATCTTAGGAGTCGGCCGACCGGCAGTTGCGAACTGCTATTGCTTCGGGCACCGCGCGGCAAGAAAGACTGATGAAAATGGCGTTGGTTGCATCTTATATACCCCTGACACACTGACGTCAGGGAAGAAGTAACAGCAACCGATGCCGGACCAAGACTTTGGAACTCTGGCCGACTGCGGGACCGCCTGACAGCAGGATAACCCAAGTGTAATGACTGCAGCAGTGAAACACGATGAACATCTGCTTTGCGCACCTCGCGGCAAGAAAGACTGATGTAATGACATCAGCTGCATGTTTTATACCCCTGACGACCTGACGTCATGGAAGAAGGGATAGCAACTGATGCAGGACCCATGACTTTGTTAATCAGGCCGACTGAGGGCAACCTGCCAGCAGATTACCCAAATGTAATGACTGCAACAGTGAAACACAAAGAACATCGGGAGATTTCCCTTTCCTTCGCTGTAGTGCGATCTCTGAGTAGGAATATTTAAGTAGGGTGGGTGTGGGGGGTGAAGGAGGGGCGAAGCCCCCCTGCAAAAACATTAGAAAGGTGTTTTGGGGGTTTTTTTATTTCCCCTTCACATTTTCGAGTTTCTATAAACTCGAGATTCTGGTTTCGGGGTTATGAATTTCGAATTTCTAGGAATTTGATCTTGTGAAGGGGAACTACATATATATATATATATATATATATATATATATATACATATATGTATATATACACACACAGTGTATATAAAAAGTTTACACACCTCTGTTAAAATGGAAGGTTTTTCCGATATAAAAAATGAGAACACAATAAATCACTTCAAAAATTTTCCACCTTTAATGTGATCTATAACCTGTACAATTCAATTGAAAAACAAACAAATCTGTTAGGGGGGAAATTGTTGTTGTTTGTCTTTCGGCTTTTCCCGGTTAGGGGTCGCCACAGCGGAACTCCGGTCCGCTAATGATTGGCAGTAGACTTTCACAAACGCCAAGGTACCAGCTCAACGTTCAACCTTCAAAGGCACGCCCATTTAAGCATGTCTTTCGAACGTCCACCCAACCGCGGGAGAACCTGTTGCTGTGAGGCAACAATGCTACCGCTGCACCACCGAGGATGTTAAAAAAAAAAAAAAAAATTTACAATAAGCTGGTTGCATAAGTGTGCACACCCTTAAACTAATACTTTGTTAAAGCACCTTTTGATTTAATTAAAACATAAAGTCTTCTTGGGTACACACCTGCCATCAATTAAAGAAACTCTGATTAACACCAAATAAAGTTCAGCTGTCCTAGTAGGAGTTTCCTGACATTTACTCAGTTGCCCTTGCTAAAGCAAAAGCCATGATTCTCAGAGAGCTTACAAACCATCAAAGGGATCTCATTGTTGAAAGCAATCAGTCAGGAGAAGGATACAAAAAAATGTCCACAGCATTGTATATACCATGGAACACAGTGAAGACAGTCATCAAAAAGTAGAGCAAATATGGGACAACAGTGACGTTGCAAAGAACTGGACATCCCTCCAAAATTGATGAAAAGACGAAAACTGGTCAGGGAGACTGCCAAGAGACCTACAGCAACACTGAAGGAGCTGCCGGAATTTCTGGCAAGTACTGGCTGTGTACTACATGTGACAACAATCTCCCGTATTCTCTACATGTCTGGACTATGGGGTAGGGTTGCAAGACAGAAGCCTTTTCTTATACAGAAAAACATGTAGGCCCAGCTAAAATTTGCAAAACAATACATCAAGTCTCCCAAAAGCATGTGGAAAAATGTGTTCTGGTCTGATGAGACCAAAGCTGAATTTTTTGGCCACAATTCCAAAAGGTACATTTGGCGCAAAAACAACACTTCCCATCACCAAAAGAACCACATCCCCACAGTGAAGTATGGTGGTGGCAGTATCATGCTTTGGAGTTGCTTTTCTTCAGTTGGAACTGGGGTTTTAATCAAGGTGGACAGAATTATGAACAGTTCCAAATACCAGTTAGTTGTGACCCGAAACCTTCAGGCATTTGCTAGAAAGCTGAAGATAAAGAGGAATTTCACCTTTCAACATGACAATGACCCCAAGCATACATCCAAATCAACAAAAGAATGGCTTCACCAGAAGAAAATTAAAGCTTTGGAATGGCCCAGCCAGAGCCCAGACCTAAATCCAACAGAAAATCTGTGGGGTGACCTGAAGAGGGCTGTGCACAAAAGATGCCCTCGCAATCTGACAGATTTGGAGCACTTTTGCAAGGAAGAGTGGGCACATATTGCCAAGTCAAGATGTGCCATGCTGATAGACTCCTACCCAACAAGACTGAATGCTGCAATTAAATCAAAATGTTCTTCAACAAAGTATTAGTTTAAGGGTTGCACACTTATGCAACCAGCTTATTGTATGCTTTTTATTTTTTTATATTTTCTCCCCTAACAGATTTGTTTGCTTTTCAATGGAATTGTACAGGTTATAGGTCACATGAAAAGTTTTGAAATGATTTATTGTGGTCTCATTTTTCTATATCACAAAAACCTGGCATTTTAACAGGGGTGTGTAAACTTTTTATATCCAGTGTGTGTGTGTGTGTGTGTGTGTGTGTGTGTGTGTGTGTGTGTGTGTCTATATTTATAGTTATGACCTACAATGCACAAACTGATAAAAAAGAACAGGAACACAAATCTAAAATACTCGGCCATTTATTTTATCTGTCAAGGCATGCTATGCCATGCCAAATATATAATATATATAATTACATATTACATACACACACACACACACATATATATATATATATATATATATATATATATATACATATTTTAGGGGCTCTGACGTTCACACCAACAGATGCAGAGAAACAAAAACACTTATTTGAAAACATTTTCGCACATTTTATAATTTACCCTAGCAGGTTAGACCTTCCATTCATGGAGCTATGTCAGTGTTCAATCACGGTGGCAAACAAAAAGAAGAAGCAAGCATACTCTTTAAAATGGCCACCCTTACAGGCCACAGCTACCTGTCCATTATAAATGGCAGAATTTACTGCGTCCTTCAGTATTTCTCCATTCAGCACGGTATGTTGATATTCCATTTTAACACTTGCAAATCACTTGTGACTGGTGCATCACCAAGTCTTACACTGATAGTTACACATGCTGCCATGTATGCTACAATATAATGCACTGTCTGTTTTTCAATGCAATTGCCGTGAAATGGACTAGAAAAAAAAAACACACACACACTCTGTACTTTAAAGGTAGGCCAGCCAGCCATGTTTCAAATTGCATCCCGGTACACTATCAGCCAATTGCATTTCCCTAATTCATGTCTTATCCAGGTTAGGTTTCACTTTGCCCTAGCCAGGAATGAAAGGTATTCTTTTGCAGGGTTCAGAACAGTCCAATGCACTCTGTATCTAGCCATTGCTACTACAAAGTTATCTACATGGCTCCAGGGGATCCTAGATCAAGTCTCTGCATGTACTCTAGGTATTCCAACGTGAACTATAACCTTTGACCTTTGACCTAGCCAGGAATGAAAGGTATTCTTTTGCAGGGTTCAGAACAGTCCAATGCACTCTGTATCTAGCCATTGCTACTACAAAGTTATCTACGTAGCTCCATGGGATGCTAGATCACGTCTGTGTGCATGTACTCTGCTCTAGGTATTCCAACGTGATCTATAACCTTCGACCTTTGCCCTACTGCTAGTAAACACACAGTACCATACTGATGCAATGCTTTCCAGGTCCCAAACAGACTGGAATCTATTTTTTTTTAGCTTTTATAACTGGTTAAGCACCCAGCAAACATAACTATTCTTTTTTTCAGGGTTGACATGGAAGGTAAGAATATCATCTCTCACTTGAACCATTCCAACACTTCCATATCAGTGAAAGTCACTCATGCACATGTAAGCAGTCCCAAGTAAGCAAAAAGCAATGTCTTTCGGCTTTTCCTGGTTAGGGGTCGACACAGTGGATCACCGGTCCGCAGATTGACTGGCAGTGGAGTTTTTACACTGTCGACTTTAGAGCCTGGCACCCAACATTCACAGAAGGCACACACATATACACGCACCTACCTGCATGTCTTTAAAACTCACTCGTCTGCAGGGAGGACATGCAGACTCCACACAGAAGGCGCTCCAACCGAGAATCGAACCTCTTGCTGTGAGGCGACAACGCTAACTGCTGCAACATATGCAAGCAGCCCAAGTATTAACAGAAAAATTCAGTGAAAGGCACTGACAATAAAAGTAGAGACACCACTACACTGTGCAGCAGTATGTTAATCCTGCAGGTGACCTGCAAAGTGTTGCAAACACAAAAATTCAGTGAAAGGCAGTAAGAATAAAAAGGAAAGACCACACTATAGCACATCATGGAATTCTGTTAATCCTGCAGCTAGTTGACCTACAAAGTGTTATAAATAAAAAAAAATTAATGACAGGCATGAACAGTAAAAGGAGAGATGACAGCACTTCATGGGATGCGTCATAAATCCTACAGCCAATACAGTAGCTGAAGTACAACCACAACTTGTAACATTGTGCCATCACACTGACTTTCAACTTTGACACCCTTCTTTTTAAGCTACTGTACTACCTGTACCTCTGTATAATTAGGTATTTATGGATTACTTGATTGGCTATATACTATACGTTACACAGTGATTACACACCAAGTCAAAGGTTTTTCAGGGTGCCCCCCAGTGCCCCACATACAGAACAAAAGTCAAACTACAACCTGAATGTACACAAAAAACAGCAAAACCTACGCACTGTTGATCTAGTGATAAATAATCAATAATCAACTTTCACAATCAGCATTCAGTTAGAATAAAAGAAGACACGGTGAAGTTAAAACATGTAACAGACTGGTCAGATACAGGGAAAAAGGGCATCAAAAGGCATGAAACATAGTAATTAATACATGCATTATTATACAGTACAAAATGAAGGACCTTGTGTGTTAGCTGTGTATTTTAGTAAACCCTTTGTACAGATGTACTGTACATGTAGCAGGCGGTTTCAAGCAAAAAGGGAAAATACGGACAAAGAGGAGGGTATAACAACTGTAGCAAAGAAAGCAAAATCAAGTTTTAAGTGCGGTCTTTTTTTTGCCACTTTTTTAATTTTTAAAGTATAACCCCAAATTTGCCCAAACAGACAAACATTAACTATCAGATGCTTGGCCTGAGAAATGGCACAGAGCCTAGCATCTCGCATACTGGTTATGTGCCTTCCACTACATCAAGAGCAGACGACACCTGCTGCGACATCAGTGTTACTGAAAAAGGACCGCTGCTGTTAAAAGGCAGCTGCTTTACTGACGGAACATAATCAGAAAAGCCTGCCGGTCCACACATCCACCTACTCAGTAAAATAAATGAAGAAAAACATTTAGAAGCCAGGGCTTCCTCTGCTGTTTTATAACAACTTGATCCTGTAATGTAAACAATCGGAATTCAATGTTTTAACTACAGTATAAATGACCTGGAGGTGAAATAAGTTTGTATAATTTGACTTCCTGGCAGTACTGATTGCAACTGTGTCCTTAGACCATGACACATCCCTTAGTACATAGTTATCTTATTTTAACTCGTACCACAAGCTATCCAGACTACTTATCAGTCATGTCCTGATGGCTGTGTGGGTCTCTCTCTCAGTTTTACACACACCAACAGCTAATGACTAATACGTCAAGCTCATTTTTTTCTTTATGCATACAGTTTCCTGTTCAGCATGAGATGCAGGAAGTAACCACCCTGTTCTAACATTAACAAGAGGTTAAGATACCCTAGGCTTGCTACTATGGGAAAATAGTTACAATGATAATCCATAACCCTAGCAAAGAACACTTTAGCATGGTTTTATTTTGCTGACTCTACACTGCCGCATGAGGCAGAACACAGTGGACTACACAGTCCTTTCAATCAAGACTTATACAACGCTTTGTCCATTTCATGTTCAGTTCTGCCACAAGTCAGTCTTCCTACACTGTTCAGCAGCAAAGAACAGTGTTTATTCATGGCCACATGTTGGCCAGTTAGCAATACAGATATCAGAAGCACTTCAGGCAAATGAAAGGTTCACAATCGGAAGTGGGATTTCAAATGGTACAGAGGAGCTAGGAGGGTATTCATGTCAGTTCTTATTCCTCCAGTCAGCACAGAAAAAAGATCTAAAAGCTATAAATACGCTGAAATTTCCTTTCAAGCACAGTGATTCATTAAGTTGTCAGTGTACAATCTTAGCACCAATTTCAGGTGGAAACCTTTACATTGTGACTTAAAAAATGATGGGAAATTACTTAGAGAAAAAAGGAGAGACAGACAGACTGTAAAAAGCTGAAAGCCTGCACTGAACCTGTTGCCCTTGGAACAACAGCTGAAGACGGATATATTCCACAGCTTGGGTATCACGCACGTGGTACATGCAAGCCTCCTGTCAACACGAAAGAACCTAAACTTTAAAAAATAAGTTGACTCTTGCTGTAAAAACATGAACACAATTAAATGACAGCAGAGGAAAAACGTAAGTAACTATGAAGTCCTAAAACAGGAAAATTCTTCCTGCGTCTTACACAGTCTGAATTACCTCAAGCTGGTATGATTGTGTGTCTAAGTTTATGCTATGTTTTTAAAATATAACAGTCTCTGTCTCCTTCAGTATAACACTTGTCCACTGCCCTTTCACCGGTCTTTGTAATGCTGATGTACACCCTTAGCCAGACTACCAACATCCAAGCCACAGCCAGTATGACAGAATGTACTGACCCTGGCATGCATACCAGTTAAATTAGACAGCAAAATGCCTTATCCTGGTAAGGTGACACAAAGAAAGGGCATAAAAAAATTAAATTTTTGGGCAAGACACGAGTTTTATGAAAACACCAGCAACTAAAATATGACAACAAACTTAGCTTACTAAGAAGCATCATTCAAGGTCGAAACTGGCTGGCAACGACTCGCCTATCCCAAACGTTTCTTAGCTGCAACCATAAAAAGTATCCCAAGGGAAGCATTTAGTAATCAGACTTATTATGCACAAAGTCGGTGATTTGATGTGTGATACACCAGTATACACAGACCAAAACCAAGGAAGAAGAAGTCATAACTCTCCCCAGCAGGGTATGCTGGGTAAACCAGGAGACTGGCCAGAGGTAACGGAAGTACGGAATGGGAGCAACTAATGGTCAGTGTAGAACCATCTATGCACTCACTATGGCACAATACAGAAAGCAATAATCCCCAAGTAAGAATTATTTACAAGTCAGTAGTTTAAATAATGATGCAATGAATATATAGTTTACATTTATACCAGACATCCTTCACAATATACTGAAAAACACATATCCCAGATGAGAGGAGAACAAGCACTCAGTGCCAGTGGACAAGAACAAAGGTGACCATTCCCAACTGTTGGTAGTTCAGAGCTATCACACTCCTGTCACACTTCATGAAACTGCTGGAGAACATGATGGATAAACAAATGCAGAACAGTAGAAAGTAAGATGAGAGATAAACAGTTTGGATTCAGCTAAGGATGCAGCACAACTGACTTGATGTTTGCAGAGAGATAAAGAGTAGAGAAGAAACTGAAGACAAGTAGTGAGTCCAATGTAGGCAACTCTAGACTGTGAGAAATCATAAGACAAGGCCCCAAGAAAGCTGACGTGGGCATCCCTGCTACGTTTCAAAGTCATAGAAACATCAGCAGAGTTAGTGCTGGCTATGTACAAGGACCAAATGAATCAAAACAGTATTTGGATTCACAGAGAGGTTCCCAGTAGAATTAAGCGTGCATCAGGATTCAGCTCTGAGCCCACTGCTGCCCATACTGGTGATGGACTACACTACCAAATGGATCAGAAGGGACAGACTAACAAAACTGCTGTATACAGTGTGGTATTACAATCAGACTCTGAAGAGGAACTACAACAAATGATAGAGGACTGGAATCCAAAACTGAAGACACATGGGATGAAACTGATGATAGAAAATATAATGGTCATGTCAGCAAAAGAGTACATCAGAAGAAGCTGAAACCTGAGATAAAAAGGCAAAACAGTGGAGCGAGTTAACAGGCATTCGGTATTAGGAATGGATGATTGAGGAGAGGGGAAATTAAGTCCAAATGAGGAGGCCAGAACAAGAATCAGAGGGGCTGCAGCCAACTGGCACAGTGTGTCAGGGGTTGTGTGTGACAGAAGAATGCCAAAAAAGAGTTAAAAGATAAGGTGGACAAATTAACAACATTGTGACCAGTGCTTCTATGTGGCACAGAAACCAAGGCATTGAAAGTAGAGCAGCTGAAGAAGCTAGAAGTGAGAGATGAAGAGCCTGAGATTGGTGGTAGGATGATAGCCGTGGGACAGCCCTACCCCACAATGGTCTGTGAGATGGCTACAAATGATGGTAGGATGACAGCCATGGGACAGACCTACCCCACAATGGTCTGCAAGATGGTTACAAATTTTTAGAGAAGAGTAGCATTCTTTTCAGAATGGGTGAAGCAAACCCTATGTTTCCCACGGAAATTACGTTTAACCTGGAATGTTTGGAGAATATGTGTATCGAGGACCAGGTGGCTCTCTCCAATATATTCTAATTACCAAATGAAACAACAATGAAAACCTGATAAAGTATACCCCGATTTGTTTCTTGCAGGGGTTTATCAAGGGATGTGTGACAGAAAATGATATGATGAGCTATACACTCCACAACAGTCTGCCTGGGGAAAGGCAATCACTTCATATTTTCAGCAAAGGATCTAACTTCCTAAAACCCTTAATCCCATAAATGTAGTAACTATGTTGCATGTGGACATCCAAGGAATGCAAGATCTTTTCCCCTTTATGATGAGAGTTTGGAGTGCTAAAGTACAGCTGTGTCATGCTCAGTGTAACTGTAGATGTTCGAGCAGATCAGCATTTTAGTACTGATTCTTGGGTTTCCTGCCATGCAAAAACCTGCAACCAGCTTGATTTTCAGAGTTGTTTCATCATAGGTTCATAGGTTGGTACTAGGCTATCAGCCCTAGGGCCTATACAAGCCTAGCCATAACAATTCCCTGGCTATTTCTTCCCACACCAATGGATGTCTGTTGGCTGCCATTGAGACATCAGGGTATAAGATGGACATCCATCAGTGCAATCTCCAGCTCTTTCTAGGCAGTGGGCAGCAGTCTGATGCACAAGGACAGCACGATGCTTCCAGATGTCAAACTTTTAGTCACGAAGAGGGGAAGATTCCTACTGTGTGAAAGAAGATAAAGGGGATGACAGTGGATAAGAATGACCCATTTGAAAAGTTTCTCCCCCAGTATGGGGTCGAGGGCAGCAGACACAAGAGTAGGACAGAGGCAGTTTGTACTACAATACTGATCTACTCAAACATCTACAATTATGGAAAGTGTAACGCAACTGCACTATGGTCTTCATAATTAATGCTGCAGTACTGATTCTAGGAATGACTCCCAAAGCTATAAGTTGGGGGGAAGGTGGTATGCTGGCCTCTGGGTAAGCCGGTTTTGTAGGATATCAGTAGCAAAACCTGCCCTAGCCCTGGAGGCATTGGCTAAACGGTAATGTTTAATAAAGGTGTCATGTGATGTCCATGTTGCAGCTTCCACAACAGCCTGTGTAGGGACACTTAAGGAAGGCAGTGGTGGTCACACTGTGCCTGCTGTAGTGGACCCTGACATAGGCCAACACTGGATAACCATGACTGGCATTTCAGAAGATAATGCAGTTGGCTATCCATTTAGAGACCGTCTGTTTGGAGACTAATCTGCCTTCTTTTCCTTCTTCAGATGCCACCAGTTGTTAGTTTGCTCTGTTACACAGTTTTGTCCTGTCCAGGTAATACCTGATCTGTAGATGGAACTTGCAGGGAGTGCAAGATTTGCGCTGCTTTACTCTGTGGTTAGAAAAGAACACTGGCAAGTGAACTGCTCAATTAAAGCAGAGTTCTGGTACTATTTAGCGCATAAAGAAGGAGTTAAATCTAAAGGTTACCCTGTCCTATGGAACACAGTGAAGGGTTCTTTGCACATCAGGGTTAGTAGCTCCCAGATCCACCTGGCTATAGTGATGGCTGCTAGTAGGATTATCTTCCAAGTGTGCATCTTTAGTGGAGAAGAAGCTGATGGTTCAAAGGGTAGCTATGTAAATTCTTGTAACACTTAAATCTCACGTAGGGACAGGATTCTCCTAGGGTGCTTCTGTCTTGTAGACAACTGATGTAAAATGAAAGAGACCACTCATCTACCCATGTTGGATGTTCTTCAAAAAATAACCAAAAGGAAGACTTTAGTGATTTTATTCAACTTTTGAAATAGGAAAATATGAGATTGTAGATTGAGGACTGGGTTTATTCTCCTAAACTGACTTGGAAGCTTGTCAAGCTAGATTGAGTTCATCCGTTGGAATTCAATCTGTGTTTGTGTATTTTTTAACATTACTCAAAAGAAAAAAATCCCCATTGGGGTTCTTATCTGAAAACCATTTGTTAGAAATGATGGAGAAGAATGAACCAGATGACGGACAGCTATAAAGAACTGAAGATGGCGTTGATCGACAGACACCATAAACTTATCACCCCGACATCTGCCACCGGACATCCTTCAGCTACGGATAATGAAAAGACTCTGGAAATCTGCCCAGTCATAGGCCTCTGCATGGCAGAAAGAGCCAAGAATCAGTACAGTAAACCTGACTAAAAAGAACTTGGGTATAACCTGAGTCAGAGCCGCTTTTGTTACAACTTTGGACATGAAGGAGAATTTAGTCCACATGGTATTTCTAGTCTTTGGAAATGTAAGGAAAAGTTGTTTGCACATCAAGGCTTGGGGATCAGATTATTTTCCTGGCTGAGGTGACTGCTACTAGAAAAACTGTCTTCTAGGACAAAAACATTAGGGAAGCCACAACTGCTAGCTTGAAGGGGGTGCGGCGTTACCAGGAGTGGCACTAATGTCAGTCTAGGAGGTCTAAGATACAGGATGTTTTTCAAGAACTGCTAAACTGGTAAGCCAGATGCCAGGAAGGAAGGGGGTCTAGAGGCAGATAAGTTTAAAAAAGTACGCTTTCACAAAAAAGTGTAAGGTACTTCAGTGAAGCACAACTCAGAAAGGTACAGAAGAAACAGAGGAGTTCATCTGTGCAGTGTAGAAGTTTCTCCTCTGGCACCACCTTGGAAAAATCTTTTCTATTTGGCTAGTTCAGATCTCCTTGCACTGGACCTCACCTCTTAGCCTCCCTCATAATTTCCAGCAAGTCCTTAGGACAAAGGTGCCCAAAGGGACTCGTATCTCCTCCAAACATCCAGGTTCAAGATGGCGAGATGAACAGTATGAATGACCCATCTCCAAACTGCCCTTTACAGGTCCACATGCTACTGGGGCAGCAGACATGGAGTCTCGCTCGCCAACTGAGGCAGGCAGGACAATCAGTGCTACCTAGGCCAGAAGGGACCAATTAGGACAATATCCCGTCCCTCCTCCTTGATTTTAATAAAGATCCCCAAGCAACATGGAAATACGAGAGAAGTTGCACAAAAACAGGCATCTCCAATTCAGGGAGATCTGATGCTTGAGCACTTGTTGCTCAAGCATCCCCTCAGTGAGCTCTGGAGCACTACTTCTTTAGCTGTCTGAAGAGGTAAAGAGATTTGTCCCTGGGATACCCCACTTGATGAGTATCAGCAATGTCTCCCGAATGGAGATGATGGACGGACACACACGCACACACACACACACACACACACACACACACACACACACACACACACACGCGCACGCACACACGCGCACACACACACACACACACACACACACACACACACACACACACACACACACACACACACTGCATTGTACAGCCTTTTCCCATACCTGCACTGAGAGCCTGCACAGGTGATATCAGTGGGTTACCACCATTTATGTACCACATCACTGTGCTGTTGTCTCTAATTAGTTTCAAACTTCCTCCTGGCACCCATACTGCTATTAATGCTTTCAGGCAAAGACGACTGCCACTTGATATTTTATGTACACAGCGCTCTGTAGTACTGACCAAATGCCTCATACTTTTACATCTAAGCTGTGAGCACCATAGGCCTGGTCTGAGGTATGTGTGTTCAGGGTGCGAGATTGAATAGTTGTTCTGAGGAGCATCCCCTCATTTATTCCTGATCTGTACCACCCAACTACCTGGTTCCCTTCTGGCACAGAGCAGCACTGGTATGGTATTTCCAAGAGGTGTGTCTGTCTGTCCTATGTGGTCCTCAGGAAGCATTTCAGTTTCTTCATGTGTAACCTAGCTAAGGCAATCACCAAGATGGTGAATGCCATGTGAACCAGGACACTCATGGCCTCCCTGGTGGTCCACTGGAGTCCGTTAGCCACCATCTGGAATATGCTGGTCAGACAATTCACTGAAGAAAGATTCTGCAGAGACTGGTATCCAGAAGGGTCCCAGGAAGACTGCTCTCTGGGAATTCACCAGGCTGAATAAAGAGAAGGTCATGGTGAGCTGCCTGTCGGGTGCTAGGATCCGACACATAACGCAAGCACTCAGGTTACTCCAAAGCAAATACAAATATGACTCAGTCATTGTACATGCTGGTGTGAATGACCCGAGACGTACCTCCCTGGACTACATGAAAAGAGACATAGAGGAGCTCTCTGATCATGTAGCCCAGGCTGGTATGACCCTGACCTTGAGCAGCATCTTACCCTCACCTAGAATGATGCCACAGTACAAAGACAAAATGATCAATTTTAACAATTGGCTAAAATTTTGGTGTCATTCAAAGGGGATCCAGTGTCTGTCAGCCTGGGATGACATGCTCGACAAGCCACATTGCTTCGCTAGGGACAGCTTGCACCTGTCACCACTGGGCTTTCGGATATTGGCAATGGCTTTTGCCACCCCCATAGTGCCTTTTTTAGGCAAGGCTCAAAAGTCAAACCCACCCCCATGGACAGCACAAGGAACAAGAAACTAAGGGTAATGCTTCTAAACGCCAGAAGTCTTAACCTCAAGATGCACGCACTCGAAGCTCTCCTCAGTATGGAGAACATCGATATCTGTGCAGTGACAGAAACCTGGTTCAAGGCTCCAGAGAGCACCCCAGCACTACCAGGCTATACCTCGTATCATACTTTTCGGCCCCAAAACCCGGACCGAACCACAAAAGGAGGGGGAGTTTCCATATTTATCAAGGATATCCACACCTCCAGGTTAGTGGCATTGCACGAAGTATCGGAGACCATCCATGTGCAACTAACAGTGGGCAAGACTGCTTTTCAGTTTATAGCATCCTACAGACCACCCTCTCAAAGTCAGGAATCCCATTCGGCCTTCCTGAAAACATTGGAGAACATGAACACCATTATATTGGGCGACTTCAACTACCCAAACATTGACTGGGAGCACTACTCAAGCCCCAGCACCTCAGCCCAAAGATTCCTGGAAATTATAAACTCAAATGCTATGAAACAACTAGTCACCACTCCCACAAGAGGGGACAACATACTAGACCTGATCATTACCAACATGGGGACTCTATGCTCCACACCAGAAGTATATCCCTCATTGATAAGATCAGACCATAAATTAATTTCACTGGATGTCCACATCCCGACCCCACCCCCAGCCCAGAAAACCACAGTGAAAAACTTCTCAAAAGCGAACTTCTCACTTCTCAAAACAGAAGTGGAATCCTTCAAGGCCCCAGGGCCAGTGGAAACTACAGCCCAAACTGCAGAATCCTATATAAATGCATTCTACGGACATCTCCAGGAATGCATGGATCATGCTATCCCAAACAAAACCAAGACCCAATCATCCAAAGGCAGGCGTCCAGTCTGGTGGACCCCTGCCATAAATAAACTGTACAACAGAAGGAGGAAGCTACTACATGATAGAGCAAAATCCCTAATACGGAAGGCATCTCTGATCAGTTCTAGCAAAAAATTACGATCCCTCATAAAATCCTCCAAGGCCAGCTTCGAGAGAAAAATTGCACAGGACACCAAAGACAATCATAAGGCTTTTTTCAGTTATGTTAGAAACCTGGGATGCAACTCCCAGACTTGTTCTGAGTTGATTCTAAATGACAAAAAATATACTGAACCCACAGACATCGCCAATATCCTGGCAGACAGGTTCAGTGCAAACTTCTCCACCCCCCCCCCCACAAAGAGCAAGTATCTATTCCGGCAGAGGGCTGCCTCCCAAACATCTCAGATGCTCAGGTGAAGGCTGCCCTCTCCAAAGCAAAAAACACTACTTCCATGGGACCAGATGGCGTCCCAGGATGCGTCCTACATGAACTACAAGAGGAACTAATCCCTCAAATAAAACAGCTATACAATCTCAGCCTCACTACAGGATATGTGCCCACAGAATGGCGTACAGCAACAGTGGTCCCACTCCACAAAGGTGGAGCCTCTACGGACCCTGGAAACTATTGCCCCATAAGCCTGACTAGCTTAGTCTGCAAGGCTATGGAGAGGATCATCATGGAGCTCATAAGCAAAGACATTGGGGACCTACAGACACTAGATCCTACCCAGTTTGGCTTTGTCAAGGGCAGATCCTGCTTTTTGAACCTGGTTGACTTCTTTGAAACAGTCACCAAAGCCATAGATGAAGGGAAGGTAGTCCACACAGCCTATCTGGACCTTGCAAAGGCATTTGACACAATACCCCACTCGGGCATCATAGATAAGCTATCCAGCTTAAATATAAACCCCTATGTCACAAGATGGGTCACAAACTGGCTCAAAAGCAGAACCCACAGAGTGAGAGTTGCTGGAGCCATGTCAGACTCGGAACCGGTCACAAGTGGCGTCCCACAGGGTTCTGTCCTGGGACCACTCTTGTTCGGTATATACTTTTCTGAGGTACAGGCAAACGTGGGAGGACTATGGCTCACCAAGTTCAGAGCGACTGCAAACTGGGCGCCATAATCAACTCTCCAGCTGACACAAACATCCTTCAAAAAGGTCTCACAGAGACAGATAACTGGTGCCAGCGCCATGGTTTAAAGCTAAATGCCAAAAAATGTATAGTCATACCCATTGGCAAAAACAATGTGCCCACAAATTACCACATAGGCGGAAACCCATTAAGTACAGAGAAAGTTATTAGGGACCTGGGGACCCAAGTTGATAGCAATCTCTCCTTTGAAAACCACATTGCCAAAGTGGTTAGAAAGACCTTCTACATAGCCCACCTCATCACGAAGGGTTTCACATCTAGATCAAGAGAGGTAATCGTGCCCCTTTATTCATCCCTCATCAGGCCCATCATAGAATACAATGCCCCTTTTGGGATGTACCTTACCCGACACCTGCAGCAATTAGAAAGACCCCAAAAGTATCTCACCAAGAGGATCAAGGGTCTTAAACAGATGCCATATGCTGCTCGGTTAAAAAAACTCCAGCTCTACTCAGTTGCATACCGCCTACTTTGAGGCGATCTATGCCTGACATACAAAGCTATGTCAAATCCAGAAATAATGGACATGCTCCACCTCAGTAAATCTAAATCCCTTAGAGCCACACGCTCGAGGGACTTGAACCTCAGCACAGAAATAAATAGAACTTGCTGGAGGGACAGGTTCATAACCCAGAGGCTCCCTTCGCTCTGGAATAGAATTCCAGTTCATGTGAGGCAGAGCACCTCACTGAATCTCTTCAAGAAGAATCTCGATAAGTCGATGGGGGATCGTAGGTTTGTCGCAGGGATTACTCCCGTGTCACTATTAGACAGAGGCACAGTAAACTAAACCTTAAAAAGGGCACAGTATACTCAAATCAAGGGGTGGCGTAAGCCATACAGAATCGGGCTAGGCTTATAATTGCCCCAGGGCAGATAGCCTAGTATGAACCTATGAACACAGACTCTGTTTTTGGCAAGTTGAGAGTAACCCCCAGGCTACCTAGGCAATGAAGAGGATGCTCTAGTGCTTTTTTTTCATTTCCTATACAGTCTGAAGCCAGATAACACATGTAAAGGTATACACAGATGCCCAAGGTATTGCAGAGTGCTCTCAGTGGGGTCAAGCATTTTGTAAATATCTTAAATACAGTAGTAACTCAAAGGTCAAAGCAAACTAATAATTAGATACCCCCTCAGAAACCACAAAAACCTTCCGTGTCCCTTAAACATGGGGCCATGCAGGCGGGCGGCCATCTTTGTGATCGAACATAACAAGATGACTGAGGGTCAGAGTGCCTGCAGAGTTAACACACTAAATGTTCATACCTTTGGCAACTTCTTTAGCTCCAACACGTCCAAAACTGGCATCCCAGGTCTGCCCTTCATTGGTACTAGGCACAGTCTTAAGTAGAATCCTTTTCAGTCCTGATTTGTGGGGACCTTCTCTAGTACTCTGAACCAGCAACTCTACCAGAATTAGTGCCACTATGTTTTCTTGGTCCTTTGGCACAGAAAAGAGACATCTTTTTCCATCTTTGTGAGGAGCTGCAGTTTGCAACCCTTGGAGACAGCATCTAGGATGCACTGATCCCTTGTTGCTCAATAACTCTGCTGTGAATATGAGACCAGATGGCCCCCCTATCTTAAGAGTCCTGAAGAAGGAGGCGGTGTACTAGATATGGTAAATGATGGGGTGGGGATTTCTGAGTACAGGAAGGAAGGAGGTTGGAGTAATTACAGCTGTTCCCTGCTGGGAGGAACACCCTTTAGGGCTCCCCTGTCTCCCGATGTGATTTTACTGCCATCGCCTCTTCTGAAAGGCATTCTTACTTTGGCTTGTTTACCTTTCTCTTGCCCCAGTAAAAAGGACTTTAGTTATTTGGACAACTCTAGTTATATTTGGGAAAAGGAGGACAGAACATGTGTCTGGTAGATACCACAGTCTTCCTGTTATTCTCCAGTTTTATGAGACCACTATATGCTTTGGGTCTAAACAGCAGTTCATCTTTTAATGGGGCATTAAGAAGCTGCACTTTTATATCTTTGGATCTGTCCTCAGCCAAGTGTTTCTCCTTAACACAGATGCTGTAGCTGCAGCCCCACATACTGTATCCTCAGCAAAAAAAAATCACACTTTAAGGTATATGTCCCCATGTGGAGTAAGGTTTGGATCTGATTCAGGAGAGTCACCTTGCTAGCTTCATCCCACACTACCCCACATTTTTGCAAAAGTTGATGAAAGATGTACTAATGATATTTTAAGAAAACAGTCTAGCAATTCAGACCAGATTTAGATTAGCAGCAATAGCACTTGACAGAAGAGGTGTGCCCACCCTGGGTATGAAGAATAGGGGATCCTAGTCAGCCACACCTGCAGCTCCAGAAAAAGACAGACCTCATGCTGGTAAGCATAGGGAGAAGCTATGGTGGGATACAGGTAGATCATCCATGCCAGTACCTGCATGTGTGAGGAAGCATACAGGTTGTGGGACACAGGCAGTCTATACACCAACATCAACACTGACAGGAGGGAAGTTAGAACATACACAAGAGGTCCTCGGTTGTCAGGATGCTGATGATAAAGCAAACTCCCTCATCTCTGCCAGGATGATGGCAGCTCTGGATGTCTTTCACCCCAGGGGATCTGGGTACCACCCCCACCCATGAAAGGGCAGGGGTACAGCTGGTCAGTGCTCAATGCTAGTCACAGCCATAGAAGAAAAAAGAAACAGAAAAAAATAAGTTGGCTTCCTAAAGAAAACACTGTTTCTTGTGAAACATGTTCATGTGCAAGGGTTCAGAATTAATACTGAGATATTGCACGTAAATCACACTAATTACTGATAAACAGTTCTCTAACATCGATTACCTGAAAAGAGGCTTTTATGCCCTATTACCCATGACCACAAAACCCAGATGTAGAAAAAGGGGATGTTCAAACAGATAGTTACACACTAAAACTAAAGATCACACAGCTCAATGTCGCTAACTACCAGCCCAGGCCATATGCTACCGATACCCTTCTCCACTCTTCCATTCGTTGAAATTTAAAAAACACTTCTGCTCATAAAGGTGGGTCCAAGTAGCAATGGATACTTCTCCCAGTAAGCTTTCATTTCAAAAGTGCTAGGACATTCAGATGTCACCAAAGCCTAAAACTAGGCCATCTGGGTTTATACACTCTCCTCCCTTAGAAAGGGTGACATAGTTACAATGAAGCAACAATCTTTTGTTAGAAGTGTTAAAAAGACACTAACTTCACAAGATGAATATCCCACTAACAGTACCATGTTAAACCTCTCTTATTAATCCTCCCTTATACTTGCCGGTGCAAAAGCACAGTGACAGTTTAAAATGTTGGGATTCAAAATGACAGCTCCCAAAATGAGGAGACTGAATTATTGAAAATCTGCATATATATATATATATATATATATATATATACACACACATATATACACACATATATAATAAGTCCAAGATCATCAATTCTCCAAGGAATGGGAATCCCACTGTTGGTATAAAGTCTGGGGTTGGGGGGGGGGGAATGCAGGGGGGGGGTTGCCTTCTTACTAAAAACAAGTTTAAAGGATAAGAGCAAAGTGTGATATTTGCTCTCCTCCTATACTTCACGTCTTTTTTCTTTCATTTGTCCAGACATGGCATTGCGAGTCCAGACATTTCTACAGGACTGCCAAGGGCACAACTGTGTACTCTGTCCTTTATCTACAAGCAATTTGCTGAGAAAAATTTGGAAGAGGTTGATGTTGTTCTTTATTATTATTATAACACTTTTATGCCTCTCAAGCCACGACAGCTTCGTTCTGGACTTCAGTTACTGACAGCTTCACAAGTAATTCACACAACAAAAAAAACAACACTCCACTCGGAAGAACAGCCAAGTAACAGCAATGGGTGTGACACCGACATCCGTTTTACACAGGACCCTACAAGTTCTTGGCAAACAGAAACCCCCATTTAAAGTTTAATCTTTGTTCATAAACATGGGCAAAGTCCACCAACACAAACACACACACACACACACACACACACACACACACACACACACATAGCACCAACCCCCACTAGGAAGTGCCTACCACTAACCCTGTTCTACTTCAGTGGCATACAATAATCCAAAAATTTGTTACCACGGTAACAGGCACATATCACCATCATTAGTCTCTCAGCTAGGCCTCTTCTGAAAACTACCTGCAACACTCCATCATCAACTTTAGAAACATTATCGCTCATACTTTTGCTCTTAGTAACTTGTATACCAACAGCTTCTGACATAAAATACTAATTTTGAGGCAGGCAACATTCATTTCTAGCTGCAGCTTCCCTAAGAGGGCCTGGTTCTGGTTCTTTCTTCCCTTTACCTCTTGAATCGAACACTTTCCACAGATGTCTGCAAAATCCAGCAAAAGACGGTGTAAGCTAATGAGTTTCCTACCACAAAAACACATCTTCAAGAGGATTCCCACTGCAATTCATGGAAACAGGATGACTGTTGTTCTGATTTTGGACTTTTAGTTTTAAACCTTTCCACAAGCGGTCATCTGGAGCAATGATCTCTCTCCTCAAAAACAGCACAAATGCTAACATTCCTAACAGTTTACAGTGATGTTTCATGATAATACAGCCTTTATTTCCCTACATTATTTTAATAATTAAAAAGATTTAAATTCTGAAAAGTATTTTTCTTCTGTCTAAATGTGTTGCCCTGTTGCACTTAAAGGAAAAATGTGAACATCAGTTGGGGTAATGAGAGAACCTTCAGGATCTATTGTTGCAATATCTTACTGGATTTATAGGCAAATACTACACTATCAGTCTGCATGCAATTACAAACCTAGCCAATAATCAGAGCTCAGAATTGAACCCTGCACCTTGTATCTGTGAAGTAAAGACCTTAACCAATATGCCATCTCCTTTTCCCCATCATAACTTATGCAATATGCCTATCAAAACAGGTCTGACAACAGTAAGGACAACAATGCGAAGCAAAGCTTTTTCTAATCTCAAGCATATTTTCACTTTTATACAGCAAATATTAATCCATTTTTCCATATGTATGGCATTTCTGTGTTACTCAGCCATGAACCACTTACATCATGTTAGGCTTATTAACACCTACAGGCACTACACCACCTCAAACTTCTCATTACAATTCGGACTTGCAGCCCAGGAAAAGGACACAGAACCTGTTCTTCCACTGACATCAGGACCCCATACAGTATCACAACAGACTCGTGTTAACTCAAACTTGTCTGACAATACACCTAAATGACTGGTTAATATTATTCTGCAAAACATGTGCTGGTCTTTTGGACAAAATGGAATCTGGCATGTGTTCATGGGGGGAGGGGTTGCAGACATGCATATAGTGGGAAGTGGTAGGGCTGAACTACTTTTGGTTAGGTTCTTCAGTTAAAGAGATGAACTTGAGGACAGCAGTGACATTCTGCATTGCTCTCTGCCCCTTATGATCTAGGAGACGAAAACAACTCAAAGTCGTGCCGTTCAAATAACATGGTTTCCTTAGCTAGTGCCATTACTTTTATATGCTACTGGCCTGTCAGGACAGCATAAGTTATGCTGTATGAGGTAATTAATATTCTTCCACAAAAATAATATGTGTTGTTTATTTAGATCAGTTATAAAGACTGGCAATGTGCCCCAGAGTTAATTCAATGTCCTACTCACAGGAATTTGGTGAAGAAAAGTACAGATGTGTACACTTACCATAAATGTAGATGTTACGAGTGTATTCACTGTTGCAGTCATTACATTTGGGTTATCTGCTTGCAGTAGCACTCAGTCGGCCTGATTAACAAAGTCTTGGGTCCTGCGTCAGTTGCTGTCCCTTCTTCCATGACGTCAGGGGTATAAAACATGCAGCTGATGCCATTACATCAGTTTTTCTTGCCCCAGATGTCAGGTGCCCCCTAATGGAAAGCAATTAAATAAAAAAGTACAAAGATATACCTATAACAAAAAAGCAAATACACCAAAAAGGCTTTTAAGCATAGTAAAGGAAAGGAGAGGTATAGCCAAAAGAAGAAAGGGGGCTGGAGGGAGGGTAATCAGGACTGCAACAGTGAATACACTCGAACATCAACATTTATGGCAAGTGTACACAACTGTACTATGTTCTTCGTGTTTCACTGTTGCAGTCATTACATTTGGGTAGATTCCCAAAGCTATGGTTGAGATGAGGAATTTAGATAGCATTAGGGCCAGCTATAAGGCCCTGCAAGACTGCAGTGACAAAGCCAGCTCTGGATTTAGAGAAAATTGGCAAATGATAATGCTTGGTGAAAGTATGTACAGAACTCCAGGTAGCAGCTTCTAGGATGTCCCTGGTAGGGACGCCTCTGAGAAAGGCTGTAGAGGTAGATGCAGCCCTGGTGGAGTGAGGTCTGATCCCCTGGGGGAATAGGTTTTCCATGGTGCTTATAGCAGAAATGAAAGCAATGGCTTACCCATTTAGAAATGGTTTGCTTTGAAATAGCCTTCCCCTCTGCCCCTGCAGCAAATGCCACCAGCAGTTGTACAGATTTCCTTTCAGGTATAGTCCTGTCCAAGTAGAATCTAAGTTATCTGTGAACATGAAACAGCCTTCCCCTCTGCCCCTGCAGCAAATGCCACCAGCAATTGTACAGATTTCCTTTGAGGTTTAGCCCTGTCCAAGTAGAATCCAAGTTGTCTGTGCACATTTAAGGAATGCAGTATGCGTTCCCCTTTATTCTGTCGATTGGGAAAGAAGGTTGGCAAATTAATGGACTGATTAAGAGCCACACTGGATACCACCTTGGGCATGAAGGATGGATTGGTTCTGAGGGACACCCTGTCCGCATGAAAGATGATGAAAGGCTCCACTGCCATAAGGGCCTGTAATTCAGATACCCTTCTAACTGAAGTGATTGCTAAAAGGAAAGCTGTTTTTCAAGAAAGAAATTTTAAGTCTGCAGTAGCAGCTGGCTTGAAAGGAGGTAGAGTGAGTTTCTCCAAGACAAAGTTAAGGTCCCAGGCTGGGGTTGGAGCTCTCCTGGGTGGTCTCAAATTTTTGGCCCCTCTGAGGAACTGCTTGAGCAGCGGATGAGAGAAGAGGGGAGGTTCTGTGTTATAATGAGCTGAAATGGCTGAGGCGTGGATTTTAATGGAGGAAAAAGACAGGCCCTTGTGAAGCATCTCAAAATTATTGTAAAATCCGAGGTAAATTGGGTGCTGCTGTGCTCATCCCTTGAGATTGGTTCCAGGCACAGAATCTTTTCCATTTCCCAGCATAAGATTTTCTAGTACCATGCCTCCTTGCCTCTAAAATGATATCCATCACAGGTTTGCTGAGGGATGGTAAAGGAGAGATTAAGTAATTAGCCAGGCTGCAAGGTTCAGTGTTAGAAGCTGAGGGTGCAGAATATGGTTCTTCTGCTGAGACAGCAGGGAAGGAGTCTGAGGCAGGTGCCATGGAGATAATCATGACACACTGCAGAGGAGGGTGTACCAGTGTTGGCGCGGCCAGTCTGGAGCAATTAAAATCATCCTTAGTTTGTCCCGTTTGATTTTTAGTAGTACTTTGGAGAGCAGAGGCGGGGGGGGGGGCATAGACCGATGGGTTTTTCCAGCAGAAGGACAGAGCATCCACTTTCCAAGCTTGTTTGTGGGGAGTCCTTGTGCAAAATTTGTCCAATTGGTAGTTCTGGGGAGAGGCAAACAGGTCTATATCTGGGCTCCCCCATTTGCTTGTCAACATGTTGAAAATCCTTGGTTCCAGTTTCCACTCATGTGAGTCCATGAGGTTTCTGCTTAGTCCGTCTGCCAGTGTATTTAATTTTCCTGGCAGGAATTCAGCTTGTAGGTGCACTTGGTAGCTCAAGGTTGTGTTCCACAATGGCATGGCTAGTCTGCAGAGGGGGTAAGAATGTGTACCCCCCTGCTTGTTTATGTACCACATAACAGTGGTGTTGTCCACCTTTACCATTAGTTGTCCTGGAAGAATGTGGTCCTTGAAGGCTGTCAGAGCATTCAGTACAGCTAATATTTCTTTTTGATTGATATGCAGGTGCATTTGACTTGGGTTCCATTTGCCCTAAATGCACATCCCTGCCAGTTGAGCCCCCCTTACATAGTCTGATGCATCTGTTGTTAGGGGTTGGGCGGCAGGGGGTAGTGTGAAAGGTAGTCCCTTGTTTTGGTGGCAGGCCTCTGCTCACCAAAGGAACTCTAGGCATAGGCAAAGTATGATAGGAATCATTGTTTCTAAGTCTTGAGAATGTTGACACCATAGGCTTTTTAGATACCACTGCAGTTTCCTCATATGCAGTCTTGCAGATGGAATTAGAAGAATGCAGGAGGCCATGAACCTCAAGGCTTGCAGTATTTGTCTTGCAGATAGCAAGGTTTTTGTGGCCACTTGTTTGAAGTAGGTTGTCAAATGAATTTGATTCTCTGGCATGAGGTAAGCCATCTGGGAAGTTGTATTCAAGCTTGCTCCCAGGAATATAATTTGTTGGCAGGGTACCAGGTGTGATTTCTTTTCATTTATGGTGTTCCCCAGACAAGTTAGAACCCTTTATACAAAGGCCAGATGATTCAAAAGTATGTCCTGGCTTTCTGCCTGAATTAGATAATCGTCCAGGTATGGGTATATTTGAATATTTCTTTGCCTGCAAAATGCAATAACTGGAGTTTGGCACTTTGTGAATAACCTGGGAGCAGTAGATAAGCCAAAGGGCAGTGCAGAGAAAGTACAGTTGTGTACACTTACCATAAACATAGATGTTAGAGTGTCTTCACTGTTGCAGTCATCACTGTAGGGTTCTTCCTGCC
Organism: Protopterus annectens; assembly: GCF_019279795.1. NCBI lineage: Eukaryota > Metazoa > Chordata > Ceratodontiformes > Protopteridae > Protopterus > Protopterus annectens. Next base: position 1,118,762,059 of record NC_056737.1, on the reverse strand, counting down.
GGCAGGCAGCCCTCAGTCGGCCAGAATCCCAAAGTCTGGGTCTGGCGTCAGCTGTGTACTCACCCTCCCTGACGTCAGAGCGCCAGGGGTACAAAGCTCCCAGCCGACGCCATGTTCTCCAGTTTTTCTTACCCCAGATGTCAGGTGCCCAAAAGTGAAGGCTAAAAGTAAAACAAAAATGCAACATACAACAAACCCCATACCCTGTAGCAAATACACCTCAGAAGAAGGGTGAAGTAGGGAATCATACCAATAAAATTATAAGAGGGGATAGGAGGGTGGGTAACCCAGACTGCAACAGTGAAGACACTCAATCATCTACATTTATGGTAAGTGTACACAACTGTACTATGTTCATCGTGTTTCACTGTTGCAGTCATCACTGTAGGGTTGAATCCCAAAGCTGAGAAAAAGGGTGGTGGTTACTGACTAGAAGGGGCAGCTAGAAGGCCTTGCAAGACTGCAGAAGCAAAGCCTGCCCTAGACTTAGAATAAAGAGGGAGACTATAGTGCTTAGAGAAAGTATGCACTGAACTCCAAGTTGCAGCTTCCAAAATATCTTTGGTAGGTACTCCCCTGAGAAAGGCAGCTGAAGTAGCCGCAGCTCTGGTAGAGTGAGTCCTAACTTTTCCTGGGATTTGCTTTCCATGATGAGAGTAACAAAATCTGATTCCATGAAAAATCCATTTAGAAATGGTCTGTTTTGAAATAGCTTTGCCTTGGGAATTTGCTGCATAAGAAACAAACAGTTGTTCTGTTTTACTGATATCCTTGGTTCTGTCCAGGTAAAAGCGAAGCTACCTGTGCACGTCCAAAGAATGAATGGTTTGGTTTAAAGCCACTTTAGAAACCACTTTAGGCATGAAAGTAGGGTTAGTCCTCAAAGAAACACTGTCCTGATGAAAAATAATGTAAGGTTCCACAACCATGAGTGCTTGTAACTCCGAGACTCTCCTGGCTGAAGTTAAAGCCAGTAGGATAACAGTCTTCCATGATAAATACTTTATATCAGATGTGGCAGCAGGCTCAAAAGGAGGCAGAGTAAGTTTTTCCAGTACATAATTGAGGTCCCAGGCAGGAATGGGTGGTGTCCTAGGGGGCCTTAAATTCTTTGCTCCTCTGAGAAATTGTTTTAGAAGTGGATGTGAAAAAATTGGAGGGTCTGTATTATAATGTGCAGAGATAGCTGAGGCATGTATTTTTATGGAGGAAAAAGATAAACCCTTATGCAACATATCTGTTAGGTAATGTAGAATCAATGGAATATTTGGAATGTGAGGATTTGATTCCTGAGCATGCATCCAGGTGCAAAATCTCTTCCATTTACCTTCATAAGATTTCCTAGTGCTAGGCCTTCTGGCTTCTAAGATAACATCCATGACCTGTTTGGAAAGGGTAGGATTAATCATAGGCCCTGAATACGCCAGGCTGCCAGGCTGAGAGTTTTGATATGAGAGTGCAGGACCTGGCCCTGATGTTGAGACAAAAGATTTGGAATCTGAGGTAGAATCCAAGGAGGTTCCTGGGATAGATTTATCAGTGTTGAGTACCAAAATTGTCGAGGCCAGTTCGGGGCTAGTAAGATCAGCTTTGGTTTGTCCTGTTTTATTTTTAATAACACCCTTGGTAGAAGAGGTAGTGGTGGAAAGGCATACCCCGAGAGGTTCCTCCAACTGAATGAGAGAGCATCCACTTTCCATGCTATCTTGTGATATCTCCTTGTGCAAAAAGTCTGTAACTGGTAGTTGTGGGGAGATGCAAATAGATCTATGTCTGGCCAGCCCCAGGCTTCTGTAATCATCTTGAATATTTAGGTGTCTAGCATCCACTCGTGTGGGTCTGACAGGTTCCTGCTCAGGCTGTCTGCCAGAGTGTTTTGTTTCCCTGGCAGGAATTGAGCTTGTAGGTCCACTTTGCAAGCTAGTGCTGTGTTCCATAAAGTCATGGCTAGTCTGCAAAGGGGGTAGGAGTGAGAACCCCCTTGCTTGTTTATGTACCACATTACTGTGGTGTCTGTCCGTATCAGTAGCTGCCCTGGCTGTAAAAGATCCCTGAAAGCCAAGAGGGCATTCTGCACAGCTAACATCTCTTTTAAATTGATATGTAGATACTTCTGATCCTCTGTCCAAAAACCTTGCAGGCCTTTCCCCTGCAAGTGGGCTCCCCATGCATAATCAGAGGCGTCCGTGGTTATCACTTGGTAGGCTGGAGGTAGACTGAAGGCTTTCCCTTTGTTTTGAAGACACGCCATAGCCCACCAATGGAATTCCTTTTGCAGGCAAGGCAAGACAGCACAGCAATCACTGTTTCCAGACTGTGACAATGCTGGGACCATACGCTTTTTAGGTACCATTGTATCTTCCTCATATGCAGTCTTGCATATGGTATGAGTAGGATGCAGGAAGCCATGTAACCCAAAGCCTGCAGGAATTTCCTTGCAGTTAGCTGAGACATCAACACCAGGCTTTTGAAAGTTGAAGCCAGCTGTAGTTGTTTTTCTGATGTCAGGAATGCCATCTGGGTTGTTGTGTTTAAAAGAGCACCCAGGAAAGTTATCTGTTGAGTGGGTGTCAAATTTGACTTTTTTATGTTCACAGTGAATCCCAGGTACTTGAGTAGATTTTGAACAAATTCCAGGTGCTGGAGTAAGACATCCTTGCTGTCTGCTTGAATAAGGCAGTCGTCCAGATAAGGGTAAATCTGAATTCCCTTGAGCCTGCAGTAAGCTACTACTGGTGCCAGGCACTTGGTAAAGACCCTGGGTGCAGTAGACAAGCCAAAGGGCAGCGCAGAGAATTGGTAATGTTTCGAGCCTGCCTTGAACCTGAGGTATCTTCTGCACTCCTGTCTGATAGGAATGTGTAGGTAAGCCTCCTTTAAATCCAGTGTCATCATCCATGCATTTTTGCTCAACATTGGCAGGAGCTGCTGCAGAGTAAGCATCTTGAACTTTGGAATATCCAGGAAAGTATTTAAGACTGACAGATCCAGGATGGGTCTCCAAGTATTTTGCTTTCTGGGAACTAGAAAGAGTCTTGAATAAAAGCCTTGTCCCGTCTCTGAATTTGGAACCAGTTCTATGGCCCTCATAGCCATGAGGGACCTCACCTGTTTTAACGCCTCTGCCAATTGAGTTTTTGGTAGGTCTGGCCATCTGTTTGGTAAGGTGTGAAAGTGGAATTTGTAACCTCTTAAAACTACATCCAGAACCCACTTGTCTTGGGTTATGTAAGTCCAATTTCGGTGAAAAAGAGAAAGTTTTCCTCCCAGAGGAGCTTCCATTAGAGAGGTTCCTGGAGCCATGCAGGAGGAGTCGTTGAGCCTGTTTCCTGTAAGGTTGAGACCTATCTTCTCCACCCCTGGGGATGGAAGCACTCCACTGTCTAGGTCTATAAGAGGTCTGTGCTTGGGCCCTCCCTCTGGGGCGCCTATATCTACCCCTCTGAGGCCTGTCCGAGCTGGGAAAGGACCAATTTTTAGCTGGCCAATTTCTGCTAAATCTAGGAGGCTGAACTTGTAAGAAATCCTTAACCGTTTGCATGGATTTTGCCTTATCCTCCATTTTCTTTATAACCTCTTCAGCCTTAGACCCAAACAAAACATTATGTTGAACAGGAGCATCCAGTAACTTTGCTTTCACTTGATCAGGCAAATTTTGTTCCTTTAACCAAGTATGCTTTCTAATGACCATGCCAGTGGCAGCTGCTGCAAGAGGCCTCCAAAGCATCAAAACCACAGTGTAAGGTATGTTTTCCCACCTGCTCAGTAGCATGCATCACATCATGTAATTCCGTATTGTCTACACATGCAGAAATGGTACTCATTTTTTGTTTCATAACAGACAAAAGGTATTGCTGATATTTCAACATATGAAATTGACAATTTAAAGCCCTAATAGATAAGGTAGCAGAAGTGTACACTTTTTTGCCCCATCTCTCCAAAGCTCTAGAATCCTTATCTGACGGAATGGGGTTCTTAGCAGTGGCAGCCTTAACACCCTTAGGACCCTGAGAAATGGTTTCTGTATCAGCAGTAGGATTTTTTATAAAGAAACTGGTGGGAGTCAGGGACTCTGTAATATCGATCAGGCTTAGCAGGAGCCAGAGGAAAGGAGTCAGGAGTTAAATTAGACTCGGAAAAGACATCATCCACAATATCCAAAATAGGAGGAATAGCCAGGGGTCTGTGTTGGGGAAGAAGAAGGAAATCCCTAAGCCTTCTCTTAGATTCAGAGTACTCCTGTCCTTCCCAGTGAAAATGTTCCCTCATGTCATGTAAAGTTTCCCCAAAAGAATAATCCTCAGGAGGAGACGCTGAAGGGATGGATTCCTCAGCATCAGAATCCTCATAAGGTGGGAAAGTATAATCCTGTTCAGAGGAAGACACTGAAGAGATAAATGCCTGATCAGAGGATTCATAATCCAATTCCTGTCTTGGCCTTTTGTCAGGAGGGGGATGTGAACCCCTAATCATAGTTAACAAGTCCTCCGCCATTTTAAGCATTTGTCTTTGAGATTTAGGTCCCGGATCAGAGGAGGCCTAGGCTTGAGTCTTTGTTTTAGAAGGAGTCTTTGCCTTTGTCTTTGCCTTTACCTGAAGCTGCGTAGGTCTGAAAACCCCCTTGGAAGCCGGTACCTGCACAGTGGCTCCGGACCCATCCGAGGGAGCATTATCCGAAGGTCCTGCACCTGGAGTATTCGAAGGCCTAGTTGGCTCCTTGTGGGAGTCCATTTCGGCAAGCGGTTCTGTAATGGCCGATGACAAGGGCTGCGAAAGTGCCTCACTGACGACGGCCGAACCAGCAGCTGGCTCTGATTGTAAACTGTCATCTGATTTGGACCTCGGAGGCCTATCCTTATCCTTGCGCCTTTTATGAACTCCGGTAGTCGGAAGCGTGTCCGACGACATGTTAAAATTAAATCGCCTCCCAAAGTAATGAAAGGCAAAATCGTATCTCCGTTTAATAGTACGTTGATTAAATCTAGCACAAAACCGACAACTAGCTATGTCGTGGTCATGGCCTAGACAACGAATACAGTAAGAGTGAAAATCCTTATGAGGTATTTGCTTCCCACATGAAATACAATTATTAACTTTTTCTGACATCGGTCTGGAGCAAGAAAAAAAAAGTTTCCCCAACGGGGTACTTAGCTTTGAAAAGAAGAATGTCTTCGGTATGAAGCACCAAAAACAACAGGAGTCAGCCGACCGGCACTTGCAAACTGCTTCCACCGCGCGGCAAGAAAGACTGGAGAACATGGCGTCGGCTGGGAGCTTTGTATCCCTGGTGCTCTGACGTCAGGGAGGGTGAGTACACAGCCGACGCCGGACCCAGACTTTGGGATTCTGGCCGACTGAGGGCTGCCTGCCAGCAGGAAGAACCCTACAGTGATGACTGCAACAGTGAAACACGATGAACATCTGATCATGTGTGTAGCCTGCTTTGAAGCGTAGGTATCTTCTGCAAGATTCCCTGATTGGGATGTGCAAGTATGCTTCTTTTAAATCTAGTGTTGCCAGCCAGACATCTTTGCCTAGCATAGGAAGTAATTGGTGAAGAGTCAGCATCTTGAATTTTGTAATCTCCAAAAAGCTGTTTAGAGTAGACAGGTCCAGGATACGATGCCATGAATTGCCTTTTCTGGTTACCAGGAAATGTCTCGAGTAGAAACCTGGTCCTTTTTCCTCTTCTGGTACCAGCTGAATAGCCCCCATGCTTAAGAGAGAAAGTACTTGTTTTTGGGCCTCTGCCCACTGATTTGGGGGTAGGTCTGGCCACCTTCTTGGTGTTGGCAACGTGTGGAAGTGAAATCTGTATCCCTGGGACACTATATTTAAAACCCATTTGTCCTAGGTAATGAGTTCCCAATTCTTTGCATGAAGAGCAATCGTTCCCTCCCAAAGGGGCAGTCAGAGCAATCTTTCCCTCCAAAGGGGCAGTCAGATGATAAGTGCTTGGAAATTTTAAAAGGAAGTCACTGAGACAGTTTACCATAGGGGGGAGTCTTATTATTTCCAGACTTGGAAGTGGAGGCCCCCCACTGCTTAGTTCTGTGAGTCCCCTGGGACTGAAACCTCGGGTTTTTGCTGTGTCTGGGTTTGGCTTGAGAAGACCTGGTAGGGGCTGGAAAGGACCAGTTCTTAGAGGGCCAGTGCCTACTAAATCTAGGAGGCTGAACTTGTAAAAAATCTTTAACAGTTTGCATAGATTTAGCTTTATCTTCCATCTTTTTAAGAACTTCCTCAGCCTTGTTGCCAAACAGGCGGTCCTGATTTAAAGGAGCATCCAACAATTTAGCTTTAACATGATCAGGCAAATATTGCTCCTTAAGCCAAGCATGCCTTCTGAGCACAGACCCAGTAACAGCAGCCCTGCAAGAGGCCTCTAATGAATCAAAACCACATTGCAAAGTATGTTTTCCAACTTGTTCAGCAGAATGCATTAAATCCTGTAATTCTTTATTTTCCACACAGTCAGGAATCAACATAATTTATTGTTGAATCAGTCCAATAACATGTTGCTGATACTTTAACATATGAAACTGGCAGTTTAAAGCCCTAATGGCTAAAGTTGCAGAAGTGTAAACCTTCTTACCCCATCTATCCAGAGCCCTGGAGTCTATCAGAAGGGGTAGGATTTTTAGCAGTAGAAGTCTTGATGCCCTTGGGACCCTGTGAAATAGTCTCTGGATCTGCAATAGGATTTTTAAAAATGAACTTGTGGGACTCAGGGACCCTGTAGTTTCTGTCAGGTTTTCTGGGAGTAGGAGGCAGGGAATCAAGGGCCAAGCTAGATTCCGAAAAGCATCATCAAGGGGTTGGATGGGTGGCTTAATGACTAAGGTGTTTGCCTTACAAACACAAGGTGCAGGGTTTGAGTCTCACAAGGGATAATTGGCTAGGCTTAAAATGACTCACAAGGGCAGTTAGCTTAGTACTAAACTATGAACCTATGAACAATGTCGAGTACAGGAGGAAAAGCCAAAGGCCTATGCTGAGGTAGGAGAAGGAAATCCCTAAGCCTCTTTTTTGAATCAGATAAATCCTGGCTTTCCCAGTAGAAATGCTCCCTTATAGTATGTAAGGTTTCCCCAAAAGAAAAATCCTCGGGTGGGGAAGCTGAGGGAATGGAGTCCTCTGCATCAAAATCTTCATAAGTAGATAAGGGCAAACCCAGATCATCACAAGAATCAGAAAAAACAGAATCCTGATCAGAAGATTGATAGTCAACTTCAGTCCTAGGCCTCTTAGAAGGGGGGTTGGCTACACCTGATTAGAGTTATTAGATCTTCAGCCATTCTTATCATTTGTTTTTTAGGCATAGAGGCCTGAGCATGTGGCCTGGGCATCATTTTTTTTATGCATGGATCGAGATTTAGGCCTAAGTAAAGAAGGAAGCATCAGTTTAATATGCAAGTCCATAGGCCTGAATACACCCTCAGAAGCCGGTGCCTGCACAACGGCTCCGGACCCATCCAAGGTAGAGACATCCACAGGTTCCATAGTTGAAGCATCTCGCGGCATACCGGACTCCGAATAGGTCTCAGTAGAGGCCTGCGAATCAGAAGAAGTGGGTATCAGGGGCTGCAAAAGCACCTCACTGAGTACTGGCGAACTGGCGACTGGCTTAGAAGCGTCATCAGCAGTTTTGGACCTTGGCGGCCTGTCTCTGTCTTTATCTTTGCGTTTTTTTTTAATCCTGGTAGTCGGATGGCTAACCGACATTTCTGGATAATTAAACCTGGAACCGAAATATTTAGAGGCGAAAATATACCGATGACGGATAGTGCGCTGATTAAATAAAGCAGAAAACTGACAGCAAGGTACGTAGTTGTCAAGGCCTAGGCAAGGAATACAGTACGAATGAAAATCCTTATGAGGTATTTGCTTTCCACAAATAATTCAATTATTAACTTTTACTGACATCAGTAAGGAGCAAGAAAAAGTTTCCTCAATGGGGTACTTAGCTTTAGTTGAAGACTTCGGTTCTGAAACTCGAAAACGAAAATTTCAGGACTCTGCCGATGGGCACTTGCGAACTGCTTCTGCTTCGGGCACCGCACGGCAAGAAAGACTAATGTAATGGCGTCGGCTGCATGTTTTATACCCCTGACGACCTGACGTCGTGGAAGAAGGGACACCAACTGATGCAGAACCCAAGACTTTGTTAATCAAGCCGAATGAGGGATACCTGCAAGCAGATAACCCAAATGTAATGACTGCAACAGTGAAACACGAAGAACATCAGGGATGGCATATATATATATATATATATATATATATATATATATATATATATATATATAAATATAAATATATACATATGGCCTTACCCCATCAATCTAAAAGAGCATGTTATGTCAGAGTGATACAATATAGAAATAACCACCTAGTACTCTGTCCATCTTACTTGCATCCCAAAAGAGGGCACTTAATGGCAGACATCTTGGAAAAAAATATAATGTTAACAACTAAACACTGTGAGAAGTTGAAGAGTTTGTTTTGCACATAATCCACAATGGTTCAGAAACTTCCCCATACAAAATTGGTTGCTACCAACCAAATCACAGTGTGGGACATCTTCAAAAGGATGGAGATAAGAAGTGGTGTTCTCTACGACAACAATCCTATTTTGTACATATGTATCGCCAATTAGGTAAAATGTTTGCATGGATGTCTCATGCCTCTAAATAATGCAGATACAGAGTTAATTCAGAATCACTTAGCAGACAAACTCTTCCAGAGCCAATAACTATATTTTGTTTTGACACGATGATACATACAGAAAAACAGGCAAATACAGAAGTCGAGACTTAACAGTACAAACAAGTTTATTGCACATTGATGGCAGATTACACTTTACTGCATAAAATAGGATCTTTAATGAGTACCTAGCAAGGAAAGTCCAATTTCTTAGCGACATTGTCTGACTAAGTGACTCGCCCAGAATCACAAAGTAAGCAAATGAAGGTGAAGAAATCAAACCCGGTACCCCACAAACACGAAGAGTTCATTAAAAGCTCAGAACCTTAATCATCTGCACTACCTGCCAGATAGGTAGCAAAACATTAATTCTCAAGTACTAAAGTTAGAAAGAACTAGAGATGATATATGCAAGTGACCTTCTTATGCTACAAACATGCTGATGTCCATGTGGGAACCTGTCCACTCAGGCATGAGTGGGAAAGGTGCTAAGCTGTGTAAATCAGATCAGACACTGGGCCTTCTCTGGCAACAGTCCTCAAGTGTGGTACCACTGTATCAACAGTGAAAATTAAGACATCTTTCACTACACTTCATGTGTAACAAGGTTCATAGGTAGGTACTAGGCTATTGGCCCTAGGGCCTATATAAGCCTAGCCAAAAGGTAGCCTGGCTTTCGCCACCCAAGAAAATGATTTTCCTGTGCCACTGTCTAGCAGAGCCACAGAAGTGATCCCCGGGGTGAATTTCCTATCTCCCATCCAGTCATCAAGATTTTTCTTGAAGAGTGCTAATGAGAAGCTTTTTTTTTATATGGATAGGTAGTTTGGTCCAGAGTATAGGAAGTTTCTGGGACAGGAATCTATCCCTCCAGCATGTTTTGTTTATTGTGGTGACAAGGTTTAGGTCCCTAGAGCATGTAGCTCGTAGTGGAGCATGTCTAAAAGCTCCGGGTTTGACATAGCTTTGTGTGATAGGCACAGATCGCCTCTGAGTAGGCGATATGCAACGGAGTACAGCTGCAGTTTTCTGAGACGGTCTGCGTAGGGCATCTGTTTGAAGCCGGTAATCCTCTTTGTGAGGTATTTCTGCGGCCTTTCCAGTTGTTGTAAATGTCTTGTGAGGTATATACCAAAAGGGGCATTGTACTCTATAATGGGTCTAATGAGTGACGCGTAGAGGGGAACAATGACCTCTTTTTTCCTGGATGAGAAACCTTTTGTGATGAGGTGTGCCATGTAGAAGGATTTCCTGACTACTGTGGCGATGTGATTATCAAAGGAGAGACTACTGTCCACCTGTGTCCCAAGGTCTCTTATCACACTTTCGGTGTTAAGTAGACTACCGCCTATGTGGTAGTTCATGGGTACAGAGTTTTTACAAAAAGACATGACAACGCACTTTTTGGCATTGAGCTTGAGGCTGTGGCTTTGACACCAGGCATCTGTCTCAGCGAGGCCCTTTTGTAGGATGTCCACATCTTTTGGAGTTTTGATTATGGCTCCTAGGTTTCAGCCATCTGCGAACTTCGTTAGCCAAAGACCTTCTGTGTTTGGTAGGAGAGGACCCAGGACTGAACCCTGTGGTACTCCACTTGTCACTGGTCTGAAGTTGGATTTGGAGTCTGCTACTTTCACAGTGTGGGTTCTGTCAGTGAGCCAGTTGGCAACCCATCTAATTCCAGAGTGGGGGATGGTGTCGAAAGCCTTGGCGAGATCTAGATAGGCTGTGAGAACCACCTTACCTTCATCTACGGCTTTGGTGACTGCTTCAAAGAAGTCTATCAGGTTTAGGAGACATGATCTGCCTTTTACAAACCCAAACTGGGTGGGGTCCTGAGTTTGGAGATTACCAGTGTCATTGTTTAGAAGTTCCATGATGATATGTTCCATAGCCTTGCAGACCATGCTCATTAGGCTAATGGGGCAGTAGTTTCTGGGGTCCGTGGTAGCTCCCCTTTGTGGAGTGGGATAACCGTCGCTGTGTGCCATTCAGTGGGCACACAGCCTGAGGTGAAGCTATGATTGAACATGGTACATAGGTGGGGTGCCACTTCATTCTGTAGTTCATGTAGAACACAGCCTGGGGTGCTGTCAGGTCCCATGGATGCTGTGTTCTTGGCTTTGGAAAGTGTGTTTTTTACCTGTGCAGCTGTGATTACAGGAACTTTGTATTCTTCCGGTACAGAGATGGGCCCTTTAGGGGGTGAGAGGGTTAAAGTTAGCACTGAACCTACCTGCCAGGATGTTGGCAATATCAGTTGGTTCTGTATATTTAGTGCCATTGTGCTGTAACTCAGAGCAGATCTGAGTGTTGCCATTGAGATTCTTGACATAGCTATAGAATGCTTTGTGGTTGTTTTCGTAACTAGCTTTGCGGATTTTATGAGGGATCTAAGCTTCTTACTGAGCTGTGTTGCCTCAGTGGTTTCCTGCTTTGTTCTATTTGCCTGTGATAATTTCCTTCCCTATGACTAACTTTTTGGATCATGATCTAAAAATGTAAGCACAGTAATACTTATGAAAAGCACTTCCTGTTGCTGTACAACTAAGCTGATAAAGCATTAGATGTCTTAGAATACATTTTCAGTGTAATCTACAACATGCCAGTCGTGTTACTTTCTTTAAAGTTATGCATGTAGAGCAGGTCTAAAAGCTAATACAGGGAGGCAGCAGTACTGTTACCCACATTTTCTAAATATACCCAATGGTGGACAGTTTACAGCTGGTCCAAACGTATGCTGCTAATCGGCCAACAGCATGCAGAAGGTGTGCTGTTCTTTCTGACCAATCTGCAATTTCTAGAAGAATGCATTGGGCGAGACGGACATTTTTAGATCATGATCCAAAAAGTAAGTCATAGGGAAGGGAATAATCACAGGCAGATAAAACAAAGCAGGAAACCACGGAGGCAACACAGGAGCAGAAGCGTATGCACTAACCACATTAAATACAACCCATGCCGACATTAAAAGGGAGTGTACACAGGAAAAGGATCCAAGTACTATAAGAAACATTACACATTTCAAGAGAAAATAACAGAATAAACGGGGGGAGGGTTCAAGCACAGAAAAAAATAAGCTACACCTGAACAATGTAGTGTGTATGTGGTGAGGGGAAAGAAGTGAAAGTATGCAAAAAGTACAGTTGTGTACACGTACCATAAATGTAAATGTTCGAGTGCATTCACTGTTGCAGTCATTACATTTGGGTTATCTGCTTGCAGGTAGCCCTCAGTCGGCCTGATTAACAAAGTCTTGCATCCTGCGTCGGTTGCTATCCCTTCTTCCATGACGTCAGGTCATCAGGGATATAAAACATGCAGCCGACGGCATTACATCAGTTTTTCTTGCCCCAGATGTCAGGTGGCCCCCTAATAGTAAGAAATTAAATATAAAAGTACAATGATATACCTCCAACACAAAAGCAAATACACCAAAAAGCTTTTAAGCATAGTAAAGGAAAGAAGAGGTATAACCAAAAAAAGTTAGGGGGCTGGAGGGAGGGTAACCAGGACTGCAACAGTGAATACACTTGAACATCTACATTTATGGTAAGTGTACACAACTGTACTATGTTCTTCATGTTTCACTGTTGCAGTCATTATATTTGGGTAGATTCCCAAAGCTATGGTTGGGAGGAGGAATTTAAATAGCATTAGGACCACCTGTAAGGCCCTGCAAGACTGCAGTGGCAAAGCCAGCACTGGATTTAGAGAAAATTGGCAAATGATAATGCTTGGTGAAAGTATGTACAAAACTCCAGGTAGCAGCATGTCCCTGGTAGGGACGCCTCTGAGAAAAGCTGTAGAGGTAGATGCAGCCCTGGCAGAGTGAGGTCTGATCCCTTGGGGGACAGGTTTTCCATGATTAGTCCTGTCCAAGTAGAATCTAAGTTGTCTGTGCACATTTAAGGAATGCAGTATCCGTTCCCCTTTTCTCTGTGGATTGGGAAAGAAGGTTGGCAAATGAATGGACTGATTAAAAGCCACACTGGATTCCACCTTGGGCATGAAAGATGGATTGGTTCCGAGGAACACCCTGTCCGCATGAAAGATGATGAAAGGCTCCACTGCCATAAGGGCCTGTAATTCAGATACCCTTCTAGCTGAAGTGATTGCTAAAAGGAAAGCTGTTTTCCAAGAAAGAAATGTTAAGTCTGCAGTAGCAGCTGGCTCAAAAGGAGGTAGAGTGAGTTTCTCCAAAACAAAGTTAAGGTCCCAGGCAGGGGTTGGAGCTTTCCTGGCTGGTCTCAAATTTTTGGCCCCTCTGAGGAACTGCTTGTGCAGTGGATGAGAGAAGAGGGGAGGTTCTGTGTTATAATGAGCAGAAATGGCTGAGGCGTGGATTTTAATGGAGGAAAAAGACAGGCCCTTGTGAAGCATCTCAGTTAAGTATTGTAAAATCTGAGGTAAATTGAGCACTGCTGTCCTCATCCCTGGAGAATGGCTCAAGGCACAGAATCTTTTCCATTTTTCAGCATAAGATTTTCTAGTACTAGGCCTCCTTGCCACTAAAATGATATCCATCACAGGTTTACTGAGGGATGGTAAAGGAGAGATTAGGTAATTAGCCAGGCTGCAAGGTTCAGTGTTAGAAGCTGAGGGTTCTCCTGCTGGGACAACAGGGAAGGAATCAGAGGCAGGTGCCATGGGGGCAACCATGACACACTGCTCAGGAGGGGGTACCAGTGTTGGCGTGGCCAGTCTGGATCAATCAAAATCATCCTTGGTTTGTCCTGTTTGATTTTTAGTAGTACTTTGGAGAGCAGAGGCTGGGGGGCATAGACCGGTAGGTTTTTCCAGCGAAAGGACAGAGCATCCACTTTCCAGGCTTCTTTGTGGGGAGTCCTTGTGCAAAATTTGTCCAATTGGTAGTTCTGGGGAGAGGCAAACGGGTCTATATCTGGGCTCCTCCATTTGCTTGTCAATATGTTGAAAATCCTTGGTTCTAGTTTCCATTCATGTGGGTCCATTAGGTTTCTGTTTATTCCATCTGCCAGTGTATTTAATTTTCCTGGCAGGAATTGAGCTTGTAAGTGCACTTGGTAGCTCAAGGCTGTGTTCCACAATGCCATGGCTAGTCTGCAGAGGGGGTAAGAATGTGTACCCCCCTGCTTGTTTATGTACCACATAACAGTGGTGTTGTCCGTCTTTACCAATAGTTGTCCTGGAAGAATGTGGTCCTTGAAGGCTGTTAGAGCATTCTGTACAGCTAACAATTATTTTTGATTGATGTGCAGGTGCATTTGACTTGGGCTCTATTTTCCCTGAATGCACTTCCCTGCCAGGTGAGACCCCCCCCCCCATGCATAGTCTGATGCTTCTGTTGTTAGGGTTTGGGCGGCAGGGCTTGGTGTGAAAGGTAGTCCTTTGTTTTGGTGGCAGGCCTCTGCCCATCAAAGGAACTCTAGGCGTAGGCAAGGTATGACAGGAATCATTGCATCTAGATCCTGGGAATGTTGACACCATAGGCTTTTTAGATACCACTGTAGTTTCCTCATATGCAGTCTTGCATATCAAATTAGAAGAATGCAGGAGGCCATGAACCCAAAGACTTGCAGTATTTGCCTAGCAGATAGCAGGGTTTTTGTGGCCACTTGTTTGAAGTAGGCTGTCAAATGAATTTGTTTCTCTGGCGTGAGGTAAGCCATCTGGGAAGTTGTACTCAAGCTTGCTCCCAGGAATATAATTTGTTGACAGGGTACCAGGTGAGATTTCTTTTCATTTACTGTGTACCCCAAACAGGTTAGAACCCTTTGTACAAAGGCCAGATGATTCAAAAGTATGTCCTGGCTTTCTGCCAGGACAATCGTCAAGGTATGGGTATATTTGAATATTTCTTTGCCTGCAAAATGCAATAACTGGAGCTAGGGACTTTGTGAACCCCCTGGGCGCAGTAGATAAGCCAAAGGGCAGTGCAGAGAACTGATAGTGTGTGTAGCCTGCTTTGAAGCGAAGGTATCTTCTGCAAGATTCCCTGATTGGGATGTGCAGGTATGCTTCTTTTAAATCTAGTACTGCCAACCAGGCATTTTTGCCTAGCACAGGAAGCAACTGGTGAAAAGTCAGCATCTTGACTTTTGGAATCTCCAAAAAGGTGTTTAGAGTAGACAGGTCCAGGATAGGATGCCATGAATTGTCTTTTCTGGGCACCAGGAAAAGTCTCTTGTAGAAACCTTGTCCCTTTTCCACTTCTGGTACCAGTAGAATAGCCCCCATGCTTAAGAGAGAAAGTACTTGTTTTTGGGCCTCTGCCCACTGATTTGGGGGTAGTTCCGGCCACCCGTTTGGTGTTGGCAACGTGTGGAAGTGAAATCTATATCCCTGGGACACTATATTTAAAACCCATTTGTCCTGGGTAATGAGTTCCCAATTCTTTGCATGAAGAGCAAACTTTCCCCCCAAAGGGGCAGTCAGTTGATAAATGCTTGGAAATTTTAAAAGAAAGTCAATGAGACAGTTTACCATACGGGGGAGTCTTATTACTCCCAGATTTGGAAGTGGAGGACCCCCACAGCTTAGTTACGTGTGTCCCCTGGGATTGAAACTAGGGGTTTCTGCTGTGTCTGGGTTTGGCTTGAGAAGACCTGGAAGGAGCTGGAAAGGACCAATTTTTAGAGGGCCAGTGCCTACTAAATCTAGGAGGCTGAACTTGTAAGAAATCTTTAACAGTTTGCATAGATTTAGCTTTATCTTCCATCTTTTTAAGAACTTCCTCAGCCTTGTTGCCAAACAGGCAGTCCTGATTTAAGGGAGCATCCAACAATTTAGCTTTAACATGATTAGGCAAAGATTGCTCCTTAAGTCAAACATGCCTTCTGAGCACATACCCAGTAACAGCAGCCCTGCAAGAGGCCTCTAATGAATCAAAACCACATTGCAAAGTATGTTTTCCAACCTGTTCAGCAGAATGCAGTAAATCCTGCAATTCTTTATTTTCCACACAATCACAAATCATTTTCTGTTTAAGCAATCCAATAACATGTTGCTGATACTTTAACATATGAAACTGGCAGTTTAAAGCCCTAATGGCCAAGGCCGCAGAAGTGTAAACCTTCTTACCCCCATCTATCCAGCACCCCGGAGTCTCTATCAGAAGGGCTAGGATTTTTAGCAGTAGAAGCCTTAATGCCCTTGGGCCCCTGAGAAATAGTCTCTGGATCCGCAATAGAATTTTTAAAAAGGAACTTGTGTGACTCAGGGACCCTGTAGTATCTGTTGGGTTTTCTGGGAGCAGGAGGCAAGGAATTAGGGGCCAAACTAGATTCCCAAAAAGCATAATCAACAATGTCTAGTACAGGAGGAATAGCTAAAAGCCTATGCTAAGGCAGGAGTAAGAAATCCCTGAGCCTCTTTTTTGAATCTGAAAAATCCTGGCTTTCCCAGTGGAAATGCTCCCTTAGAGTATGTAAGGTTTCACCAAAAGAATAATACTCTGGAGGGGAGGCAGAGTGAATAGAGTCCTCTGCATCAGAATCCTCATAAGTAGATAAGAACAAATCCAGATCATCAGAAGAAGCAGAAAAAACAGAATCCTGGTCAGAACATTGATAATTTTTATTATTTTATTTTTATTTTACATTTGTTGACCGGGCTAGTCCAGCTGGATTTATGTCCATTTTCAGTGGAGGCCCGGGGAGAAAAGCTCCAGAGGTAAAAACAATTTTACAAATACAAATAATACATAGTACAAAATGTGTTATGCAGTGGGAAAAATAAAATGTAATCACATATATTATAGATCTTAACGAACTAAAAAAGCTAACTTAGAAAGTGAGGCCCGGGGAGAAAAGTTCTAGAGGTAAAAACAATAAACAACTTCAGTCCTAGGCCTCTTAGAAGGGGGGGATTGGCTACCCCTGATTAGAGTTATTAGATCTTCAGCCATTCTTATCATTTGTTTTTTAGGCATAGAGGCCTGAGCATGTGGCCTGGGCGTCGGTTTTTTAGGCATGGTTCGAGATTCAGGCCTAAGTGAAGAAGGAGGCATCGGTTTAATATGCAAGTCTGTAGGCCTGAATACACCCTCTGAAGCCGGTGCTTGTACAGCGGCTCCAGACCCATCCAAGGTAGAGACATCCACGGTTTCCATAGTTGAAGCATCTCGCGGCATACCGGACTCCGAATGGGTCTCAGTAGAGGCCTGCGAATCAGAAGTAAACGCCTCACTAAGTACTGGCGAATTGGCGATTGGCTTAGGAGAAACGTCGTCGGCAGTTTTGGACCTTGGCAGCCTGTCTCTGTCTTTATCTTTGCGTTTTTCGGAATCCTGGTAGTCGGATGGCTAACCGACATTTCTGGATAATTAAACAGAGAACTGAAATATTTAGAGGCGAAAATATACCATGACGGATAGTGTGTTGATTAAATAAAGCACAAAACCAACAGCAAGGTACATCGTGGTCAGGGCCTAGGCAAGGAATACAGTACGAATGAAAATCTTTATGAGGTATTTGCTTTCCACAAGTAATGCAATTATTAACTTTTACTGCCATCGGTAAGGAGCAAGAAAAAGTTTCCCCAATGGGGTATTTAGCTTTAGTTGAAGACTTTGGTTCTGGGCATGGGGGGGGGGGGGGTCGGGCTTTGGGTAAGGCATAAATGGGGAAAAAAAACGGATGAAAGTGCAGATGAGCTGAGCCCCTAAGCCACCCTTAGGATTTACAACTGGCCCCAGCAATACCACAGTAAGTACAGGATGGGGGTAGAAGGATGACCAATATGGATATGGAGCATTAGGGACCGGGTCTGTACAAATGAGGTCTGAGGAGACCAAACGTTTGAGGTATTTATGCACAACTAACTCTACCACCTGGAGGATGACCACAATGTCCTGCTGTACCTTTTCTTAACTAGTGGCCACTTCTCCAAATGTAGCTTGCAAGAGCATCTCTTGTCTGTGACGTTTGCCATGCAATTTCTCCCTAAAAGGTGTCATTAATGCAGTACAGTAGACCACCACACCACCACCCCCCCCCCACACACACACACACAATGGGCAAGCAAACCTTGCCTGCTCACTACAATTTTCTGTTACAAACCTCTCCGACACCTCAACTACCACATGACCGCAAGTCATCTAGACTGCATTTTGGACCTTATCCTCTAGGCACAGTGTCAGGACTGTGATCTGTATTATCCGCTTCACAACTCAAAAATTGATAGTTGCAGAATTCAGTGGTTAAATGACTTTCTACCTAAAGAACTTCCAAAGAGAGACATGCAAAATTATACAAGTCCTACAGACGTTGACTAAAATTGCAGCCATGCATGCAAGGCACTCTAGTGGTAATTAAGACGTCTGGAGCAAACTGAAGATGTTAACATAACTGCAGATAAACAGGAATCTTTGGAATTACATTCAGATACGTTTACTTCACAGTTAATGATGTACAGAAAGAGAAACAGAAATGTTCCCTTTTTGCCTGTGCTCTGACCAAGTTAGCTTTATTGGCAGAGAATGTCCTTTGGATAATTCCATCTGCGTTGTGTAATGTAACTTGCTGTGCTTCCTGTATAGTAAAGCATTCTGCACGATTGCACAAACTAAAGGTCATAGAAAGCAGGCTGAAAGAGCCGTCTGTTCTTGACTTTGAAAGTTTGCTAATGGAAAACAGCAGGGGAATGCGTTATATGCAGAAAAAGAAAGCAGAAGAAACGAAAAAAAATGACATTAAGGATTAAGAGAGAAGGGCCCCATTTTCAAGGGACAAATGCTTACTTCACAGGGGCTCCTGTTTCTAATGTTGCTGAAAATTTTTAAAACTATAAGACTATAAATAAATTGGATTTGTGCAAATCCATTTCTGACACTGCAAAGGAAAAAAATCACAACATGCGTGATAAACACTGAACATCATCATAGACAGACAGCAGAAACTTGTCAACATTTCTATAAAACCTGAAGCAGAAGTGAAGTAATTTTACTAGTCAGCAGGACAAACTAGAAAAATATAACAGTGAAATCATCATCTGAGTCAGCATTTTCAACTGCAAAGATACTGAAGTAGCAACAAAGCATGAAAATTCTCAATTTCACATTTAGCCTGTAAACTGGAACATGCAGGAGGAGTTGGAAGGAATATCTAAAAAAAAAAAAGGGGGGGGGCCCTGTTTAAACTCTGTAGCACTATCTGTGTACATGTTACAGGGACCAGCAATGGAGAGGTATGGAATGAGGCCTACAGACAGTAAAGGGCATTTCAGTACTCTCAGAATGGTCTTTAATTGGTGTTTCCATTTCTAGGCCTAAAGGATCTACCTGCTAATGGCTTCAGTCGAATACGATACTGATATCCAGTGTAGAAATGGGCGAATTAAAGGAAAGCTGCTCTAAAATAGTGAGGAAAAACATTATTCATTTTTAACATGGCAGCCTCTAGAAACATTCACAGCGTAAAGTCTGAAAAAGTTTACACTTAATTTTAGAGAATAAATGCTTAGTGAATTGCATTCATTTTATGGCAATAATGTTGATGGTCTTTTTATTTTTCCCTTTCTGAATGGTCAGTGTCCTTTGTTTTATCATTTGACCAGAGACTTTGCTACAGTCCTCAGAGGTTTTTGACTTACTTCTATTGACGAATAAAAATTGCCTGATTAACCAGTCCACACTGCTTTATTTGGTGGTAGACATACATGTACATTTATACAAACATACAGGCTTGTTACATTGCTACAAATAATGCTGTAGAGACAACTGACAGATAAAACATGGCGTCATCATGTAACAGTTTAGCGTTTAAGATGAGCTGCAGACAAGGTCTTGTTTACATACTACTATGGTACTGAGCATGTCACACGGCTTTTGCTTGTGTTGAAATTGTTTCTGAGCTATGAAACAGACACCTTAGTACAATTATGCATGTCAGAACACAGAGATTCATGTAAAAAGGAAAGGACAAGTGGAGCAGTCATAAATAACTGGAAAGGGCTACATTACCTGGTATACCTTCTGAAATCCTGTCAATGCAAGGAAGAAGATATTCAGGTGAGACAAGAAAATACAAGCCCCAACTTCAGGGAAAAAAAGAGAGAGAGAGACAAATGACAAAGTTATTGAATTTGATGGGGATCAGCACAGAGTTTGCTCCCAACAATGGATGGACCTAAACAGAGCAATGCTACCATGAAATGGAAAGCAACAACATCGCTCACAGCCTGACCTTTTAGCACTGTTCAAAGAATGGACACCTAACAGTCAGCTGTATTAACAGAAGCATGAACTTTGTAAAAATGGCAGGTAAATGTGAACTTATCAGGCTACAAAATATACAACATAGGACAGAAGTGACAGAAAGGAAAACCTCTCATTCTACGCAAGTCAACAAAACAAAGGAGGTTACCCTCACAGCAGGAAAAGACACAAGTCGTGCAAAGTCACTCATAAAGCACAGAATTTAGGAAGAATGGAGAGATGGGCTGGCAGAATGGTTAGGGCGCTTACTTCATAGACACAGGGTACAGGGCTTGATTCCATAAAGTGGCTAGTCTTAAAATAGTCTGCAAGGCCATCTAGCCTAGTATGTACCTATCAACAGGAAAATGAGGAGAAATACAATCGCGGATGACAATTAAAAATAAGACTCATGAATGCTTGCCACATCACCATTATGATCTGGGTATATGTTTCTTATGTTCACAGTTATTTTTTTCTCTGATCCTCTCCTCAGTATGATACACCCACAATATGCTCATCGGGCCCGTTTATTCCTCCTGGGGTGAGAGTCAAACACCAGGAGTAGTGGCATCGTAATCTGCAAACAAGTGGATTTGTTTACTGCTTAACCCTTTTCTATTGAGCATTACTGCTGGCACTCAACAGGTGGGTATGCAATGCACTTTTGCAAGGGTATATCACTCAAACCTGCAAGCAATGTAACACCTCAAAAGCTACTGCCCCCCCCCCCCCCCCCCCATCCAACCCAGCAGCTCCAAGTGATGTCTGGTCTTCACTAGAGATTCTAGCAAGAAAAAAAAAAAAAAAAGAGTTTCCGGCATGTGCACTCTCCCTCCCCTTCTGACAGAGATAAGGAGGCATTGCCTCATAACTCTCCTCCCCTCCCAGAAACTCCTCAGTGTCAAGGCTGTGTAGGACATAGTCAGGGCCCCTGCCCCCAACCCAAGAAACTCTTCAGTGCTACGTCTGTCTAGGACACAAAGCTACACTCCTTTCTGCCTGGAAACTAGCTCCACTTAATGGTGCAGATGCCTCCCCATGTCCCACAGCTGGGTGTCTACTTAATCACCACAACTTTACAGCACTGAGCACAGACAAACATCTCCAACTAAAACAAGGCAGAAGAATACAAAACACGAACCTGTAATATTTAATGTTCATGTTCAACCATAAACTTAAAGGGGTCTGTATTATGTCCTCGAAGAGGTGTTCCATTGAACACCTTTTTACTGACCCTTAAAATGCGAACTGTCATAACAGTGAACGGGCACATCAGCGATTTCTTTCCCTGGGAAAGAAATCGCTTGGCCATCCTTGTTAGTTTGCTGGTTTCCCCACTGTGGTGTGATCTCGGAGTTAGTATATTTAGTTGGGGGGGGGGTGTTCTTTTTAGGGCAATCAGTTAACATGTCTGCTCAGATAGTAGAAAGTAAAGTAAACAGCTAGGAAATGACAGCACCATAGTTGAATGTGTCTTATTTGATCATATTTTAATATACTAGAAATGTAAGCCAAAGGTGTTTGTTTCAACATACGTTCATAGGTAGGTACTAGGCTATCTGCCCGAGGGCATTATAAGCCTAGCCAGAGTGTGTCAGCTTTCGCCGCCCACTGATTAATTAACTGAGCCTCTGTCAAGAAGAGCCAATGAAGTGATCCCAGAGGTGTACTTTCTGTTACCCATCCACTCGTCAAGGTTTCTCTTGAAGAATGTTAGTGAGGGGCTCTGCCTAATGTAGTTAGTAATTTTGTTCCAAAGCATGGGGAGTCTCTGTGACAGAAATCAATCCCTCCAGCATGTTCTATTTATTGTTGTGGCGAAGTTTAGCTCACTAGAGCGAGTGGCTCGATTTCTTTAGGTGAAGCATGTCCATCAATTCTGAGTTGGACATGGCTTTGTAAGTCAGGCAGAGATCACCTCTGAATAAGCGATATGCCACTTAGTACAGCCGGAGTTATTTCAGTCGGGCTGCATAGGACATATGTTTGAGGCCAGTAATTCTCTTGGTGAGGTACTTTTGTGGTCTTTCCAGCTGTTGGAAGTGTCTTGTGAGGTATATCCCAAATGGGACATTGTACTCTATGACGGGTCTGATGAGTGACGAGTAGAGGGGCACTATAACCTCTTTATTTCTAGACGCGAACCCTTTAGTAATTAGATGGGCTACATAGAAGGATTTCCTAACTACTTTGGCAATATGACTGTCAAAGGAGAGAATACTATCTACCTGGGTCCCCAGATCTCTTATTACCTCTTCTGTATTAAGGGGGCTGTCACCTATGTGGTAATTCATGGGTGTTTTGTTTTTCTCAAATGGGATGACTATGCATTTTTTGGTATTTAGCTTGAGACCATGACTGACACCAGGTGTCCTTCTCAGTAAGGCCCTTTTGGAGAATGTCCGTGTCAGCCGGACAGTCAATTATGGCTCCCAGTTTGCAGTCATCACCGAACTTGGTTAGCCATAGTCCTCCTGTGTTTGCCTGTACTTCTCAGAAGTATATGCGGAACAGTAGGGGTCCCAGGACTGAGCCACTTGTGACAGGTTTAGAGTTGGACCTGGAGCCTGCTATTCTTATTGTGTGAGTTCTGTCTGTAAGCCAGTTGGCAACCCATCTCATGACGTAGGGGTTTATGTTCAGGTTGGTAAGTTTTTCTATAATTCCCGAGTGGGGAAAGGTGTCAAAAGCCTTGGCGAGGTCAAAGTAGGCTGTGTGAACCACCTTCCCCTCATCTATGGCCTTGGTGACTGTTTTGTAGGAGTCAACCAGGTTTAGTAGGCATGATCTTCCCTTAAAGCAGAACTGGGTCAGGTCAAGTGTTTGGAGGTTCCCAATGTCTCTGTTAATGAGTTCCATGATGATGCACTCCATAGCCTTGCAGACCAGGCTAGTCAGGCTTATGGGGTGATAGTTACTAGGGTCAGTTGTGGCCCCTCCTTTGTGGAGCGGAATAACCGTTGCTGTATGCCATTCTATGGGCACAAAGCCTGATGCGAGGCAACATCAGTAGGTTCACTATATTTTGTGCTATTTTGCACTAGCTTAGAGCATATCTGCAAGTTGCCACTTAGATTCTTGACATAGCTAAAGAAGGCTTTGTGGTTATCTTTTGAATCCTTGGCTATTTTCTTTCGAAGTTAGCCTTGGAAGATTTTATGAGGGTCCTTAGTTTCTTACTGATACTGATCAGGAATGTCTTTCCTTCTTGGGATTTGCTTTTTTTCTGAACTAGTTTCCTCCTTCTATTGTACAGCCTATTTATGGCAGGGGTCCACCAGACTAGTTTCCTTCTCTTAGGGAAGTGAGTCTTGGTTTTGCTAGGGATGGCACGATCCATGCATCCTTGTAGGTGCTCATAGAGTGCATTTGTAAAGGTTCCTGCATCTTTGACACTGTTATCCTTTAGCATGGGGGCTGTAAAACGTACCACCTCCTTCTTAATTGAGGTGAAGTTTGCTAAAGAAAAGGTTTTCACTGTGGTTTCCTTGGTTGGGGGTGATGGTGTGGTGTGGACATCCAGAGTGATTAGTTTATGGTCTGATCTAACCAGTGATGGGCTGACCTCCGGTGCGAAACACCTGTTGCCCATGTTGGTGATGACCAGTTCCAATATGTTTTCACCCCTGGTAGGGGAGTTTACCAGCTGATCCAGGGCATTTGAGTTGATAAATTCCAGGAAGCGCTGGACCTGGGAGTTTGTACTTAAGTAGTTTTCCCAGTTAACGGTAGGGTAATTGAAATTGCCCAATATCAGGGTGTTCGGTAGGACCTTCATGTTTTCCAGTGTTTCCAGAAAGGCGGAGTGGTGGTCCTGGGTCATGAAGGGTGATCTGTACCAGGCCACAATTTGCACTGCAGATTTGCCCGATGTTAGTTGCACATGGATGATCTCAGAGGTATCATGCTGCGCCACTAACCTGGAGATGTAGGTATCCTTGATGAATATGGATACACCCCATCCTTTTGTGTTTCAGTCCATGTTCTGTGTGTGATACGAGTTGTAGCCCGGTAGTGCTGGGGTGCCCTGTGGTGCCTTGAACCAGGTTTCAGTTACTGCACAGATGTCAACGTTCTCCATACTGAGGAGCGCTTCGAGAGTGTGCATTTTGAGATTTAAACTCCTGGCGTTGAGTAGCATAACCCTCATTTTTTTATTTGTGTTGTTTACGGAGGTGGGTTTGACTTTTGAGTCTTGCCTAAAAAAGGCACTATGGGGGCAGCAAGAGCCTTGGCCAGTATTCGAAAGCCTAGGGGGTGACAGGTGCAAGCCATCTCTTGTGAAGCAACGAGGCTTGTCGAGCATGTCGTCCCAGGCTGACAGATACTGAATCCCCTTTGAATGACACCAGAAGCTTAGCCAATTGTTGAAATTGATCATTTTTTCTTTATACTGCAGTATCATTCCTGGTGAGGGCAGGATGCTACTCAGGGTCAGGGTTATACCAGCCTGGGCTACATGATCAGAGAGCTCTTCCATGTCTCTTTTCATGTAGTCCAGGGAGGTACGTCTCAGGTCATTCACACCAACATGAACAATGACAGAGTCATATTTGTACTTCTTCTGGAGTGACCTAAGTGCTTGTGTTATGTTGCGGATTCTGGCTCCCAACAGGCAGCTAACAGTAACCTTCTCCTTGTCCAACCTAGTGAGTGGGACGTCAGTGTGCCTGACTATAGAGTCTCCTATTACTAGTGTGTTAGGTATGTTATTTCGCCTTAAGGGCTGTGATTGTGCGGCACACTGATTTTGTGTTTTATGTGTTGTCTGGTTTGTGATGGAAGGTGCAGGTTTTTGGGTGTCTGCTCTGGAGGTCTCTGATGCTTTTGCAGGTTTTTATTTAGAGCCTCAGAGTATGATTTTGTGTATTTATGTGTATTTTTTGCCAGTGCTGGTTTAGTATGTCTATGTGAGGCTGGAGGTGTGGTGCAAGTGTTAACCTTCTCCTCATGACTGCCTATTCCAGTCTTGGGTGGAGAGAGCTTAGCCTCCAATTTAGCTATATAATTGCATTACTCGCATATGTTAATGTTTTGTGGTAGGAGGAGAGGGTTGTCTGTGTACATGAGACAGTTGTAACATTGCCTCAGGATACCCAGGTTCACCAGCTGGACTGCAGAGTATACCTGAAATTGCCCTTTGGTCATGTCTGAATAGTAGGGTGAGCTGCTTAGTCGCTTGGTTGGGGAGGGGTGAATAATGAGACTTGCCCTGCTGGGCAATCAAGTGTCGGGGTATATTAGTGCTTGCTATTAGGTCTGAGCAAGTGCTGGACTGTAGGCTGCTTTTTAAGTGCTTAGGTTGAGAGTTAGACTACTTTCAAGGGAAAAACTGAAGAGGAGACTTGGTGAAGCCTGGAATAATTTAGCCCTAGTTAACCGTCACTACCCGGACGTGCAAAACCGTGCAAACGCGGTTTTTACAGCAGGGGAATTAAAGAAATAGAAATTAGCCCAAAATGGCCTATAAACTACTAACTTCTGGGCTGGAACCACTCCTCCAGGGACAGATGGCTGCTCAAAGCTCCCTCTCTCACAGGTGAACAGAGAACCCTCCTTCTGTCCAAGTAAGGTATGGGCAACTCAGAAACTTGTAACACAGCCCTGAATTCAGCACTAGCCTGAAAACTGGACTACACTAGCTTTGAAAGGTGGGAAACAAGGAAAATTTTTTTTGAAAAGATAAGGCAAAAACAGTAAAAAAAATACACTTAGAACAGCTTTAGATGACTGCAAGCAATCAGAAAAGGCTTTTAAACAAATTACCCAATTAACCAGTAAAAAAATCTCAAAACTGAGCCCTGTTCCTGTAGTATTCAATCAGACAAGTTCTAACTGCACACTCCTGCCACTGAACCTTCAACAAAAAAGAAGGCCTGGATTAGTGCTCAAGTTATACAAACAAAGCTAGATTCAACAGGCCTGAATCTAGTTTATGCGACAGCAAATAAGGCACACCAATATCAGTAAGAAACAGTTCAAATATGCAGGCACTATAAGCCTCTAACCAGAAATTCCCAGCTCAGAAGGGCAGAGTCCAGCCTCTCCTCCCACAAGAGTGCAGATCACAAACCTTCTTAATGTAAAATGACTGGCCTGAAGCCCAAGTACTTAAACCAGAAGTAATACACTTTTAGAATAACAGACACTGAGCCTTCAATCAGCAGTTCCCAACTTAGAAGGATGTAAGCTACCTGTCCTGCCACAACAGTGCAGACCACAAACCTTCTTAATGTAAAACAACTGGTCTGAAGCCCAAGTGCTTAAACCAAAAGGTTTAGAATGATAGCTACACTTTAATCAGGTTACTACCAAGCAGTCATAAATACAATTGAATACTTTTAAGAAGGCCTGGATTAGTGCTCAAGTTCTACAAACAAAGCTAGATTCGGCAGGCCTGGATCTAATCTATACTACAGCAAACAAGGCACACCAATTTCAGTAAGAAACCGTTCAAATATGCAGGCACTATAAGCCTTTAACCAGAAATTCCCAGCTCAGAAGGGCAGAGTCCAGCCTCTCCTCCCACAAGAGTGCAGACCACAAACCTTAATGTAAAATAAGTAGCCTGAAACCCAAGTGCTTAAACCAGAACTAATACACATTTAGAGTAACAGACACTGAGCCTTCAATCAGCAGTTCCCAACTTAGAAGGATGTAAGCTACCTGTCCTGCCACAACAGTGAAGACCACAAACCTTCTTAATGTAAAACAACTGGTCTGAAGCCCAAGTGCTTAAACCAAAAAGCTTAGAATCATAGTTACACCAAGCAGTAATAAATACAACTGAGTACTTTTAAGATGACGCAAAAGCAAAATAAAGTAGGAAGAAACACAAATACTGTAAAAGCAGATGAATAAAGTGCAATACACTTCAATTTTGCTCTGTTAACATTTTAATACTTTAAAATGTACTCTTTCATACATGGATTGCCTTGAGGTAACAGGACTCAAAATTCACCTTTTCCCTCTCCATGTATTTCCCCACACCTTCCCCCTTTGCGCCAACTCTGTGTGCCCCTGGAAGTTGTACACAGCATAGAGAGATTGAGGGCACAGAGCTGGTAGCACATTATTCCAACTTCTTGTTGATGGTTTGAGAAGCAATAATTTATTTTAGCCATTTTAGTATAAATGTTTTGCAGATCTATTTAGAGAGAGACAGAAGATTATGGATACTAAATCCTAGGAAATGTGTAAAAATAGCATAGCAGTTACAAAGTAATAATAACAATAACAAAGAAAAATCTATCAAATCAGGGGAGCAGTAGACAAAGTGAAATGCAGGGGTTGTACATGGAGAGCAATGTGCATTTTTAAAGTGAAATATCATGACCAGGGGCACCAGCTATAGTCGGATTTCCTGCTTGGTTTAATGCTTACACTAATCAACACATAATGCAAATGTTACGGATATTAACAAGTACTGCATGGCCTGAACTAGCGATCTCAGGGTGAAGTCGTGTGATAACAGAAATGTTGATGAGAATTTATTTGAGAAGCTAATCCTGACTAAATGCTATTTGCTGTTCCTTATCTATGTACTGTGGATCTTGCTACAAAGCTTGACAATAGACAGTTAATGTTCCTGTTACAGAACCAAATGCTCCCAAATGTATTCTAGTTTACTCTCTGAAGATTATTCTTCTGCTTAACTGCCTTTGGCTTTCCTTACACGTAGGCCTATGGCTCTCAAGTCATCGTGCTTATTCTTATGTCTTTGTCACTGCAGATACGACACAGCCTGGACTGCCCTACTCAAATTCTTGTAATCAATGACCAATGGAATTAGGTGGCAGAAAAGCATCTTTCTGCCAACTGTTGATGCAGTTGTGCGAAAAAAAATCAATTCAGTTGCACATTACCTGAGGATATTAGCCCATTTCAGGCAACTCCCAAACACTGTGTGTTCACCTTAAAGGACAAGTACACACTAAATGCAACCTTTCCTTTCCTCACTGAATGTATTTCTATCCTTACAGGCTGAGCCCTGCACTTTCACATAGTAAAAATGCACAACTTAGCAGTTTTTCCATCTCTATGGCATTTCTATCCAAGACTGCTTTCTCAGTGCACACCACACTGAGGATAAATTAATCTCATGACGCTTTTCATTAGGAATTTGTATACTTTCCTAATGCATCGCAATGTCGACCACTGCTGAAAACATTTTGCAAGGTACTTATAGTCGTTTTATTTCGTACCAATTAAGGTCATAAAGGTATCAGGCTCAAAATTTACAACTCCGATTCTGCAGTCGTGTACAAAACTGCATTTGTTCCCCTTCCTGAGGCCATAAACCTGTTAATCCTTTAACAGTTTGAAGACAAATAAACCTGATAACCAGTGAGCGCAACTTCACTAATTAGCTGAGCTTTGCAACTCAAGAAATATAACACTCTGGCTGACTCAGCGAAATAAGCTAAAAGGGACAACCTGGACAAAATCTTTTTAAAAAGGCTGAGTTACCTCAGTGATTTCTTTATCCTTTATCAAGAACCTTTTCCAGATGGTGCAACACATATGTAAAAGGAACACATTTAAGGCTCACTGGCCTTTTTACTACGGATTCCCAGATGTGACAGGACTTCTCACTGCTTCCACTCTAACTAAATGAGATTGTGATCTGACAGCACAGGAGGAGAGCAACAGAAGTTCATCAACTGTGCCCACACAATGCATTATGGGCAAGAAACAGCTTTCTAAGCAAACAAGCTGAAATCGGCATATCTGTTGTCCTAGGAGGGCATTCATGGTTAGGAAAAATTTAAAATTAGTAGCAGTTAATGTGGTGCTAATAGGTTTGGATTGTGTATACATTTATAGTAAAGTTAAACAGATTTTTTTCAGGTTTTTCCCATTCATTTGCTAATAAAAGCACAAATGCCTCCTTTCAGAAGGCACTCAAGTGCACCATCTGGATAAGTCGCATATTCAGAGTCGACAACTAGAAAATTACAGTTGTGTACACTTACCATAAATGTAGATGTTCGAGTGCATTCACTGTTGCAGTCATCACATTTGGGTTATCTGCTTGCAGTAGCCCACAGTCGGCCTGATTAACAAAGTCTTGGGTCCTGCGTCAGTTGCTGTCCCTTCCTCCATGACGTCAGGGGTATAAAACATGCAGCCAACGCCATTACATCAGTTTTTCTTGCCCCAGATATCAAGTGCCCCCCTAATGGAAAGCAATTAAATCTATAAATATACAAGGTTATACCTCCAACAAAAAAGCAAATACACCAAAAAGCTTTTAAGCATTGTAAAGGAGAGAAGAGATATAGCCAAAAGAAGTCAGGGGGCTGGAGGGAGGGTAACCAGGACTGCAACAGTGAATACACTCAAACATCTACATTTATGGTAAGTGTACACAACTGTACTATGTTCTTTGTGTTTCACTGTTGCAGTCATCACATTTGGGTTGATTCCCAAAGCTAAGGAAGGGAGGAGGAAGTTAAAGAGCATTAGGGTCAGTTATTAAGCTCTGCAAGACTGCAGTGGCAAATCCAGCTCTGGATTTAGAAAAGATAGGCAATGTGGGGGGGATCCACACTCCATAAGGGGGGATCCACCTTGGATCCCAGAAACTACCGTCCCATCAGTCTGACGAGCCTTATCTGCAAGGCTATGGAGCGTATTATCGTGAACTTATAAACAAAGCCACTGGCAACCTTCAAACACTAGACCCCATCCAGTTTGGGTTCGTGAAGGGCCGATCTTGTCTCCTGAACCTGACTTGACTTCTTCAAATCAGTCTCCAGAGCCGTGGACAAGGGTAAGGTGGATCACACAGCCTATCTAGACCTTGCCAAGGCCTTTCACACCATCCCCCACTCTGGAATCATAGATAAACTTACTAAGTTGGGCATTAATCCGTATATCACCCAATGGGTTGCTAAATGGCTTACTGATAGAACCCACACTGTAAAAGTAGCCGACTCCAAATCCAGCTCCAGACAAGTGACAAGTGGAGTACCTCAGGGTTCAGTCCTGGGGCCGCTCTTGTTTGGCATCTACTTCTCTGAAGTACAGGTCAACACTAAGGTACTCTGGCTAACAAAGTTTGCAGATGACTGCAAATTGGGAGCCATTATTGAATCCCCAAATGATGTAGATACTCTACAAAAGGGCCTTACAGAAACAGATGCTTGGTGCCAGAGCCATGGGCTCAAGCTCAATGCCAAGAAATGTATTGTTATCCCCTTTGGGAAAAAACATGTATCCATGAATTACCATATAGGTGGCAGTACACTAAACACAGAAAGTGTGATAAGAGACTTAGGGACACAGGTGGACAGTGGTCTCACCTTCGATAACCACATCGCCACAACAGTCAGGAAATCCTTCTATGTGGCACTCCTCATCACTAAGGGCTTTTCATCCAGAAAAAAGGAGGTCATTGTCCCACTATACTCATCCCTCATTAGACCCATTATAGAATACAATGCCCCGTTTGGTGTGTACCTCTCAAGACATCTGCAAAAACTGGAAAGGCCACAGAAATACCTCACTAAAAGAAACACAGGCCTAAAGCAGATGCCCTATGCTGACCGCCTTAAAAAACTCCAGCTATACTCTGTCGCATATCATTTACTCAGAGGCGATCTCTGCTTAACATACAAGGCCATGTCAAACGCAGAGCTGTTGGACATGCTACACCTAAAGAAATCCCAATCCCTCACAGCCACACGCTCCAGGGATCTAAACCTTGTCATCACAATAAACAAAACATGCTGGAGGGATAGGTTCCTGACCCAGAGATTCCCCAAACTCTGGAATAGATTACCCATACATGTCAAGCAGAGTGCCTCTTTGGCCCTCTTCAACAGGAACCTTGACGATTGGATGGGAGAAAGGAAATTCACCCCGGGGATCACGTCTGTCGCCCTGCTAGACAGGGGTCCAGGGAAGTAAACAGTGTGGGAAGAAACAGCCAGGGCATTGTTATGGCTAGGCTTGTATAGGCCCTAGGGCTGATAGGTTCATAGGTTGGTACTAGGCTATGAGCCTATGCTTGTCGAAGGTATGTACAGAGCTCCAGGTAGCAGCTTCTAGGATGTCCCTGGTAGGGACTCCTCTGAGAAAAGCCGCAGAGGTAGATGCAGCCCTGGTGGAATGAGATCTTATCTCCTGTGGGGTAGGTTTTCCATGGTGCTTGTAGCAGAAATGAATGCAATGGGCTATCCCATTTGGAAATAATTTGCTTTGAAATGGCCTTCCCCTCTGCCCCTGCAGCAAAGCCAACTAGCAGCTGTTCAGATTTTCTGAGAGGCTTAGTCCTGTCCAAATAAAATCTAAGTTGTCTGTGCACGTCCAGAGAGTGCAGTATTTGTTTCCGTTTGTTTTGAGGATTAGGGAAAAAAGTAGGCAAATGAAAGGACTGATTTAGGGCCGCACTAGACACCACCTTGGGCATAAAGGAAGGATTAGTCCCGAGGGAAACCCTGTCCGCATGGAAGATAATGAAGGGTTTGCACTGCCATGAGGGCCTGTAATTCAGACACTCTTCTTGCTGAAGTGATGGCTAAAAGGAAGGCTGTTTTCCAAGAAAGGAATTTCAACTCTGCTGTTGCAGCTGGATCAAAGGGGGAAGAGTGAGCTTTTCCAATACAAAAGTTAAGGTCCCAGGCTGGAATGGGAGCTCTCCTGGGGGGTCTTAAATTTTTGGCCCCTCTAAGGAATTGTTTTAGCAAGGGGTGAGAGAAGAGGGTGGCTCAGTATTATAATGTGCTGAAATGGCAGAGGCATGAATTTTAACTGACGAGAAGGATAGGCCCTTGTGGAGCATTTCTGTTAAGTACTGAAGTATATGAGGTAAGCTGGGCACCGTTGTACCCATCCCCTGAGCATGGCTCCAGGAACAGTATCTTTTCCACTTTTCAGCATAGGATTTTCTAGTACTAGGCCTCCTTGCCTCCAGAATGACATCCAGCACCTGCTTACTGAGGGATGTTAGAGGAGAGCTCATGGAATTAGTCAGGCTGCAAGGTTCAGGGTTTGAAGCAGAGAATGCAGAGGGGTCTGAGGCAGGTGCCACGGTTGCACCAGTGTCATACTGCGCAAGAGGGGGTACCAGTGCTGTCGTGGCCAGTCTGGTGCAATCGGTATTGTCCTTGACTTGTCCTGTTTGATCTTTAGTAGAACCTTCGAGAGGAGAGGCAGAGGGGATAAGGCATAAACCGAGAGGCTTTCCCAGGTAAAGGACAGGGCATCCACTTTACAAGCTTGACTGTGGGGAGTTCTTGTGCAGTATTTGTTCAACTGGTAGTTCTGAGGGGAGGCAAACATGTCTACCTCTGGAGTCCGCCATTTGGTCAAGAGGTTGAATATTTTGGGTTCTAGTTTCCATTCTTGTGAGTCCATGAGATTTCTGCTTAAGTCGTCTGCCAGTGAGTTTAGTTTGCCTGGCAGGAATTGAGCTTGCAGGTGTACTTGGTAGCTCAAGGCTGTGTTCTACAGAGCCATGGCTAATCTGCAGAGAGGGTGTGAGTGGGTTCCCCTCTGCTTGTTTATGTACCACATAATTGTGGTGTTGTCTTTCTTTATCAATAGTTGTCCAGGAATCTATACGGTCTTTGAACGCTGTCAGAGCATTCTGTATAGCTAACATTTCTTTCTGATTAATATGGTGGTGCATCTGTCTCGGGTTCCATTTGCCCTGAATGCACTGCCCTGCCATGTGAGCCCCCCCCCATGCATAGTCTGATGCGTCTGTTGTTAAGGTTTGGGCGGCAGGGGGTAGAGTGAAAGGGAGTCCTTGTTGTGGTAACAGGCCTCGGCCCACCAAAGGAACTCTGTCTTCATACAAGGAATGATAGAAATCATTGTTTCCAGGTCTTGAGAAATGTTGACACCATAGGCTTTTTAGATACCATTGGAGTTTCCTCATATGCAGTCTTGCATATGGAATTAGTAGAATGCAAGAGGCCATGAACCCCAGGGCTTGCAGTATTTTCCTTGCAGATAACTTGGGTTTTATGGCCAATAGTTTGAAGTAGGTTGTCAAATAAACTTGCTTCTCCGGATTGAGGAATGCCATCTGGGAAGTTGTGTTCAAGCTTGCTCCCAGGAATACAATCTGTTGGCAGGGTACTAGGTGAGATTTCTTTTCATTGATGGTGTACCTCAGCGAGGTTAGAAGTTTCCTTACGAATGCCAGGTGTTGTAATAGCAAGTCCTGGCTTTCTGCCTGAATCAGACAATCGTCCAAGTATGGGTAAATCTGAATATTTTTCTGCCTGCAAAATGCAATGGCTGGAGCTAGACACTTTGTGAATACCCTGGGCGCAGCAGATAAGCCAAAGGGAAGTGCAGAGAACTGATAGTGCATGGAGCCTGCCCTGAAGTGTAGGTATTTCCTGCAAGACTGCCTTACTGGGATGTGCAGGTAAGCTTCCTTTAAGTCTAAGGTTGCTAGCCAGGCATCCTTGGCTAGCATAGGAAGAAGCTGTTGAAGAGTTAGCATTTTGAATTTTGGAACTACCAGAAAGGTGTTGAGAATAGAGAGGTCCAAGATTAGACGCCAGGAGTTGTCTTTTCTGGGTACCAGAAAAAGTCTTGAATAAAAACCTTGTCACCTTTGTTCTGCTGGGACAGGATGAACAGCCTTGATACTGAGAAGAGAGAGAACCTTCTGTTGGGCCTCCGCCCATTGATTTGGGGGTAGGTCTGGCCAACCATTTGGGGTTGGTAGTGTGTGGAAGTGGAGTCTGTATCCTTGGGAGACTATGTTCAAAGCCCATTTGTCCTAGGTAATGAGTTCCCAGTTTTTTTGCATGCAGGACGAGCTTTCCTCCTAAGGGAGCAGGTAGCTGAGCAGGGCTTGGAAGTGTTAAGGATAAGTCATTGTGCCATTTTTCTGTAGGGGGGTGGCTTACTACTCCCTGCTTTGGAAGTGGGAGCTCCCCACTGCTTAGGTCTGTGCATAGCCTAAGACTATAGCCTAGGTGATCTGCTGTTCCTGGGTTTGGACTGAGAAGGCCTGGAAGGGACTGGAAAGGACCAGTTCTTTGAAGGCCAATGCCTACTGAATTTGGGAGGCTGTACTTGTAGGAAAATCTTTAACAGTTTCCATAGATTTAGCTTTTTCCTCCATCCTTTTGAGGACGACTTCTGCTTTGTTGCCAAAAAGGGGGTCTTGGTTTAAGTGAGCATCCAATAATTTAGCTTTAACATGATCTGGCAAGTTTTGTTCCTTAAGCCAAGCATGCCTTCTAAGTACAAAGACAGTGACAGCAGCCCTGCAAGATGCTTCTAAAGTGTCAAAACCACACTGCAAAGTATGTTTACCAACTTGTTCTGCAGAATGCAATAAATCGTGCAATTCTTTGTGTTCAGCACAGTCAGGAATCAACATCATTTTCTGTTTAAGTAGTCCTATAATATGCTGCTGATACTTTAACATATGAAACTGGCAATTTAAAGCACTAATGGCCAAAGTAGCAGAAGTGTACACCTTCTTACCCCATCTGTCTAAGGCTCTAGAATCTCTATCTGAAGGGGTAGGATTTTTGGCAGCAGTAGCCTTAATGCCTTTTGGTCCTTGTGAAATAGTCTCTGGATCCGCAGAAGGATTCTTGAAGAGGAACTTGTGAGAGTCAGGTACTCTGTAGTCCCTGTCAGGTTTTCTGGGAGCTGGAGATAAAGTGTCTGGGGTAAGGCTAGATTCCAAGAAAGCATCATCTACAATGTCCAGAACAGGAGGGATAGCTAAAGGCCTGTGTTGAGGCAGGAGTAAGAATTCCCTAAGTCTCTTTTTGGACTCAGAGTAATTCTGGATTTTCCAGCGGAAATGCTCCCTAAGAGTATGCAAGGTTTCACCGAAAGAAAAATCTTCTGGAGGGGAAGCAGAGGGAATGGAATCCTCTGCAACAGAATCCTCATAAGTAGATAAGGGCAAATCCTGGCAATCAGAAGGAGCAGAAATATCAGATTCCTAATAAGAAGAATCAGAAAGAAATTCAGTTCTAGGTCTCTTAGAAGGGGAAGGCTGGGTTCCCCTAATTAAGGTAATGAGGTCTTCAGCCATTCCAAGCATTTGTTTTTGAGGCATACGGTATTGAGCCCGCAGTTTGGTCATCGGTTTTCTAGGCGTAGTGCGAGTTTTTGGCCTAAGGGATTTGGAACTTCTGGATGGAAACGATGTCATGGGTTTAAAATTAATGTAGGCCTGAATACACCTTCAGAAGCCGGTGCCTGCACAGTGGCTCCGAATCCATCCAAGGTAGAGACATCCGCAGGTCCCATAGTCGAAGAAGCATCTTGCGGCATACCGGGCTCTAAATTGTTCTCATTAGAGGCCTGCGAATCTAAAGTAGTGGGTATCAGGGGCTGCGAAAGCACCTCACTGAGTACAGGCGGGCTGGCGACTAGCTTAACGGAAGCGTTTTTGACCTATGCGGTCTGTCTCTGTCTTTATCCTTACTTTTTTTGGAAGATCAGTAGTCGGATGGCTTAACAAAGCCATTGCAGAGTACTGAGATCAAATACGAATGTAATTGGCTGCAAAAATAGCCAGACGATGAATAGTTCGGGGGCTGAACAAGGCACAAAACCGACAGCGAGGGACGTCATGGTCTGGACCTAAACAGGGGATGCAGTAAGAATGAAAATCTCTATGAGGTATTTGCTTTCCACAGGCAAGACAATTGTTAACTTTTACTGACATCGGTTGGAGCAAGAAAAAGGATCCTCACTGGGGTACTTATCTTTTTGGAAGACTTCGGGTCTGAAACTCAAAAATGAAAATTTCAGGAGATGGTCGACCGGCACTTGTGAACTGCTTCTGCTTCGGGCACCACACGACAAGAAAGACTAATGTAATGGTGTCGGCTGCATGTTTTATACCCCTGATGACCTGACGTCATGGAAGAAGAGACAGCATCCGGCAGAAATCCAAAGACTCTGGTATTCAGGCCGGCTGAGGGCTACATGCAGGAAGATAACCCAAATGTGATGACTGCAACAGTGAAACATGAAGAACATCATCGGTTTGGGACAAGAATGTAATATAAATGAACTTGAGAAAGAGGGAGTGTTTAAATATTTAAGAATTGATAAAGGATCAGCAACAAAACATGCACAAATGTGAATAAAAGTTAGCAAAGAATACTTTAGAAGACTTAAATTAATCCTGAAAACAGCACTGACATCTAGGAACAAAATCCAAGCTATAAACCAATTTGCTCTTCCTGTCCTAACTTACAGTTTTGGAGTGAATGACTGGCACAAAACATGTTGAGAAAGATTAGATAGGAAAAAAAGGAGGATGCTTCATGCCCACCAAATGATTTTAAAAATCAGTGCATACCAAGATTATATATTCCCCATTCTGAAGGACAGATGGGCCTCCTTGAAATTGATTACATGCATAAACCTGCAGTTGTGTGACTCCGCACATATCTACTGACCTCACAAGACCCAAATGTAGTGAAAGTTTTGAAGCATGAGGATAATAAGTCTCAGATGACTTCCCTGCTTAGTCTAGCAAAAGCATATCAGCATCAAGCAGAAATGGAAATCAAACCACAAGTAGATAAAAATCAGGCAGCAACTGAATGTGCCAAAAAACAAAAGAAAGAATATAAAGCAAAGGACTGAATGAGTAGGCAAGAAATGTGGAAAACGCACAAATATAGTTGCAAGTATAGAAAACTTCTGGAAGAACCTCATGATCAGGAACGAACGCAGGAATGGTTAAGGTGAGGCAAATAAAAAAAAAAAAAAAAAAAAAAAAAAAAAAACAAGCTATGAAAGGTTAACATTGGTAGCAGCATGAGGGCTACATACACATTGGTTTACAAAGTCCATTGAACGTGTGGGAGAAACAGACAGATCTAGGTTTTGCAAAACAGTAAGTCGAAACAGTTGCACACCTCGTTGCTGGTTGTGACAAACTAATGGCAGAAGGACTGTATACTGAAAGGCATAATAATGTGGCAAGAGTGTTGCACTGGGGATTGTGCAAACATTATGGTACTGAAGTGGCTGAAAAACACTGGAAACATAAGCCACAAAGCGTCACAGAAAATGATGAAGTCTACATTACATGGGATCAACTATTACCAACAGTTCAAAAGATAGATGTGAGAAAACCAGATATAGTGGTCCATGAAAAGAAGACAAAAGTAGCATTGATCATTGAAATTGCCACACCCAATGACCAAGTGTCTTGCGTACAGAGAGACACAAAGTCATAAAATATTAGGATTTGCAGGCAGAAACAAGAGCAATGTGGAAGAAAGATACCCAGACAGTTCCAATAGTAGTAGGAGCAACGTGTCTTATAAAAAAGAATCTACAACTGTATTTAGATATGTTACCAATACAGGTAACTTCATACAAATTGCAGGAGGAGTCATTACTAGGCACACTGCAGGTGCTGCAAAGAGCAATTCTGACTGACATCACAGATTGAAACAATACTAACTTCATGAACTTTAATCGTACTTTGACTTAGGAATGGTGTCCATTCCTGTCATGGTATTAGAAACCAAAAAGAAGACTTGGAGAAGTAAAAAGGGATGGTCATATATAGGATGGAACATATCTGCTAGACAAGGATGGTCATATGACGGAACACATCTGCTAGGCAGGGATGGTCATATGACGGAACATATCTGCTAGGCAGGGATGGTCATATGACGGAACATATCTGCTAGGCAGGTACCCAGGAATGTGCACTACCTTACAAAAATTCGCTGAAATGCACTGTGCTTGTTACTCACTCCCATATACTAGTAAACATTTACATCTCCTCTGGACTTTGTGCTCCACAGCTACAGTCACCAAAATACAGAGTTATGTTAAAATAGGGACAGCAGCTGGCTTATGCTGATGTTAGTAAAGGTCCAACCATGTGCAAAAGTCTTACAAATGCAGTGTGAACATGACAAAGATGATGTGACACCAATGTAATTCTCTTTGACTTGTATGTCTAACACCACACATCTATATGCAGGTGTTTTCTCCCACCATCAGCCCCCTTTTCCCATTTTCTACATGGTATTGGGGTTTCATGTTAACTGTTGCCATCTTTCCTGATTCAATGCTACATTCCTGCCTTCTTCGACACTCATGCCTGACTGTCACAGATCTTCTCTCACACAATACATCCACCTCTTTGCTGGCTGCCCTCGTTTCCTCTTACC
Organism: Protopterus annectens; assembly: GCF_019279795.1. NCBI lineage: Eukaryota > Metazoa > Chordata > Ceratodontiformes > Protopteridae > Protopterus > Protopterus annectens. Next base: position 1,118,724,028 of record NC_056737.1, on the reverse strand, counting down.
TTCTTCCTGTGTGTCCCAAATCTTCTTCACCAGATTGTCTTCTGCTTTTCTGCACATGTCCAAACCACCGTAATCTGTTCTCTTTGATCTTTTCTGCAACTGGAGCCACTTTAGCTTCTGCTCTTATGTCCTCATTTCTTCATCTGTCCCACAGTGTACATCCGACCACCCGGTACTTCATTTCATTAAGAAACTAAGAGTAATGCTACTCATCGCCAGAAGTCTAAACCTCAAGATGCATGCACTCGAAACTCTTCTTAGCATGGAGAACATCGATATCTGTGCAGTAACAGAAACCTGGTTCAAGGCTCCCGTGAGCACCCCAGCACTACCAGGTTATACCTCATACCATGCTTTTCGGCCCCAAAACTTGGACCAAACCACAAAAGGAGGGGGAGCATCAATATTCGTCAAAGATACCCAAACCGCCAGGTTGGTGGCACAGCATGAAGCATCACAGACTATCCATGTGCAACTAACAGTGGGTAAAACTGCCTTCCAATATATAGCCTGCTACAGACCACCCTCCCAAACCCAGGAACCCCACTCGGCCTTCCTGAGAACACTGGAAAATATGAAGGTCTCTCCAAACACTATTATATTGGGTGACTTCAACTACCCAAACATAGACTGGGAGCATTACTCTAGCTCCAACACCCTAGCCCAAAGGTTCCTGGAATTTATAAAAACTCAAACGCTATGGAACAACTTGTTACCACTCCCACTAGAGGGGAAAACATACTGGACCTGATCATCACTAACATGGGGGCTCTATGCTCCAGACCAGAAGTGTATCCCTCAGTGGTAAGATCAGACCATAAACTAATCTCACTGGATATTCACATCCCGACCCCACCCCCTGCCCAGAAAACCACAGTGAAAAACTTCTCTAAAGCAAATTTCACACTCCTCAAAACAGAGGTGGAATCCTTTAAAGCCCCCAGGCCTGTGGAAAATATGGCCCAGACCGCAGAATCCTTTATAAGCGCATTCTATGAACACCTTCAGGAATGCATGGATCATGCAATCCCAAATAAAATCAAGACCCAATCTTCCAAAGGCAGGCGTCCTGTCTGGTGGACCCCAGCCATAAACAAACTATACAATAGAAGGAGGAAGCTACTACATGATAGAGCAAAATCCCAAAAAGGGAAGGCATCTCTGATCAGTATTAGCAAAAAACTACGGGCACTCACAAAATCGTCTAAGGCCAGCTTCGAGAGAAAAATTGCACAGGACACTAAGGATAATCACAAGGCTTTCTTTAGTTATGTTAGGAACCTGGGTGGGAATTCCCAGATATGCTCAAAATTAGTCCAAAATGACAAAAAATACACCGAACCCACAGACATTGCCAACATCCTAGCTGACAGGTTCAGCACAAACTCCACCCCCCCCCCCTCCCCACCAAAAGGGCAAATATCTATCCCAGCAGAGTGCTGCCCCCCTGACATCTCAGATGCTCAAGTAAGAGCCACCCTCTCCAAAGCAAAAAACACAGCATCAATGGGACCAGACGGTGTCCTGAGCTGTGTCCTACATGAACTCCAAGAAGAGCTAAACCCAAACATAAAACTACTGTTCAATCTCAGCCTTACTACAGGATATGTACCCAAAGAATGGTGCACAGCAACAGTGGTCCCTCTCCAAGGTGGTGCCTCAACGGATCCTGGAAACTATCGCCTCATAAGCCTGACTAGCTTGGTCTGCAAAGCTATGGAAAGGATCATCATGGACCTCATAAATAAAGATATTGGGGACCTACAGACACTGGATCCTACCCAGTTCGCCTTTGTTAAGGGCAGATTCTGCCTCTTAAACCTGGTCGATTTCTTTGAAAAAGTCACCAAGGCCATTGACGAGGGGAAGGTGGTCCACACAGCCTACCTGGACCTCGCAAAAGCCTTCGATACAATACCCCACTCAGGCATTATAGATGAGCTCACCAGCTTAAATATAAATCCCTATGTCACTAGATGGGTTGCAAACTGGCTCAAGGACAGAACCCACATGGTTAGAATTGCTGGAGCCATGTCAGACTCCAAACCAGTTACAAGTGGCGTCCCACAAGGCTCAGTCCTGGGACCTCTCTTCTTCGGTATATACTTCTCGGAGGTACAGACCAACACGGAAGGACTGTGGCTGACCAAGTTCGCAGATGACTGCAAACTAGGCACCATAATCAACTCTCCAGCCGACACAAGCATCCTACAAAAGGGCCTCTTAGAAACAGACAACTGGTGCCAGAGTCATGGCCTCAAGCTAAATGCCAAAACGTGTATAGTCATCCCCTTTGGCAAAAACAAAGTGCCCACAAATTACCACATAGGTGGTAATCCATTAAGTACAGAAGACGTTATTAGGGACCTGGGGACCCAAATTGATGGCAGTCTCTCATTTGAAAACCACGTGGCCAAAGTGGTTAGAAAAACATTTTATATAGCCCACCTAATCATGAAGGGATTCACATCTAGATCAGGGGAGGTCATTGTACCTCTTTTACTCATCCCTCATCAGGCCCATAATTGAGTACAATGCCCCTTTTGGGATGTACCTTACCAGACACCTGCAGCAACTGGAAAGACCCCAAAAGTACCTCACCAAGAGGATCAAAGGGCTCAAACAGATGCCATATGCTGCCTGGTTAAAGAAACTCCAGCTCTACTCAGTGGCATACCGCCTGCTCAGAGACAATCTGTGCCTGACGTATAAAGTCATGTCCAACCCAGAATTAATGGACATGCTGCACCTCAGAAAATCCAAATCCCATCGAGCTACACGCTTGAGAGATTTGAACCTCAGCACTGAAATAAATAGGACATGCTGGAGGGACAGATTCATAACCCAGAGGCTCCTTTCACTCTGGAATAAAATCCCAGTCCAGGTTAGGCAGAGTCCCTCATTGACTCTCTTCAAGAGGAATCTTGAGTGGATGGGAGATCGTAGGTTCACCCCGGGTATCACTTCTGTGTCACTGTTAGACAGAGGCACAGTATACTACCTCGAAAAAGGGCATAGCAAAAGTCATTTAAAATGGGTGGTGAAAGCAAACACACTCTGGCTAGGCTTATAAATGCCCTAGGGCAGATAGCCTAGTATGAACCTATGAACCTCTAGTTTCTTCATCTGCTCTGCTTTTATTGGCCAGCTTTCTGTACCATACAGTAGTACCGGTCACCCCACTGTTTTGTAAACCTTACTTTTCAGTTTCTTTGGCATTCTTCTGTCATATACCACACCTGACACTCTGTGCCATTTGGATGCAGCCCCTCTGATCCTAGCTTTGATCTCTTTGTTCAGACTTCCCTTCTCCTCAACCACCTCTCTCAGATATTTGAAGGTATTAACCTGTTCCACTACCTTCCCTTTCAACTCAATTCTCAATTTCCCCAATTTGCTGCCATTACCACTGTCTCATCTGTACTTAGTTTCATACCATGTGCCTTCAGTTTTGCATTCCATTCCCCCATCCTTTGCTGAAGTTCTCAAAGTCTGTCTGTAATTGTAATACCATATCATCTGCATACAGCAACTTTGCTGATCGGAGGGGACAGACCGGTTTACTAATGTAGTCCGTCACCAGTTTGAACAGTTGTAGGCACAGAGCTGAACCCTGATGTACACCCATTCCCACTGTGAGACTGAACACTGTTCACACTTGAGTCATTGGGTCCTTGTACACTAATTCTGACAAGGTTTCTGGGACTTGGAACCACCACAGTACTGCCCAAATCAGCTTTCTTGGGACACTGTCATATGCTTTCCTCCAAGTCTAGGGATGCCCAGTTGGACTCTTTCCTCATTTCTTCTCAAGTATCTCTCATTGCAGACATCGGGTCAGCTGTGCTGCAACCTGATCTGAATCTGAACTGCTCATCGCCTGTCTTACTTTCTACTACTCTGTGTATCCATTTATCAATCACCCTCTCCAGAACACTCATGCAATGTGACAGGAGTTTGATACCTTTGTACTGTCTACAGTTGTGGATGTCCCCTTTGTTCCTGTAAACTGGCATGAGTATGCTTATTCTCCAGTCATCTGGGATACACTTCTCTCTCCACACTGCTACGAGTACCCTCAGGAGCCATTTCTCCCCATCTCTCCCAGGATCTTTATCATATCTGCTGTGACCTCATCTGAGCCTGCTGCTTTCCCTGACTTAATTTTCTTTAATGCTGTTCTTATTTCTTCTATAGTGGGCTCATCCTCTTCTTTCATCGTACACTGTGTCTGGGGCAGTACAGCTTCTGTGGGGTCTTCTTCATTTAGAAGCTGCTGGAAGTACTCCTTCCACCTGCCTTTGACGTCCTGTGGACTGGTGAGCAGGATATTGCTGGGATCCCCTATGAAGGATGTCTGACTATCGCTTTATTTTTCTGTCTTCACCTTGCAACCTGATATAGTTTCTTTGTACCACCTAATGAGTCACTTTCCAGAAGATGGTACAGTGCCTCTGATGCCCTGTTTTTTGGTATTGCAACTTCTTTCTTAGGCTCGGTTAGCCAACTAGTTATTCCTTCCTAGCCTGGTCCGTCTTTTCTATCACTCACTTTTCCTGCACTCCTTTCTTTTGATCACTTTCTGGACTTCTGCATTCCACCACCAGCTTTCCTTATGTACCTTATTTCCATACCTGGCTCGGCCACATATCTGTTCTGTAGTCCTCGCACATGCTGTTTTAAGGCACTTCCATTCTTCTTCAACTCCACTTATTTCCACCTCTTCTTGGTGTGCTAGTGCCCTGAGTAACTCCTTGAACTGTTATACTTTCTCTCCAGTCAACTTCCACGTCTTCAGCCTAGTCTCTGTTGACCTTAAAGCCTTCTCTGACCACTGCTTGCAGCTTATTGTAGCAACCAGTAGTTTATACTGTGGGCCGACTGTTTCACTAGGAATGACTTTGCAATCACTGCTGATTCTACACCAGTGCCCTTTCCTTACTAGAAGTCTACCTGAGTTGCATGTTGGCCACTCTTGTACGTGATCTTGTGACTGTCTCTCTTTCTGAACCATGTGTTGGCTACTATCAAGCCATTTGCCAGACAGAAGTCTAGACCCAGGCAGTCCTCATATCCTGTTTTGTCTGTCGCGAGACGTGTGCTCAAGTCATCATTATCAAAACCAATTCATATTGTCCTGCTTTACCTAGCAGGTCCTGCAACTGCTGTATGGATGTAATCTTTTCCTCTCTATCACAATTCTGCTGGGAGGCAAAGGTTGAGATTATGAATACTGCCCTATCATTACACTGATTGCCATGAGACTGTTACAAATTCTAATGGCATCCCTTGCTGCTTTCTGATGCTTCTCTCTCAACACAATTCCAACACCATTTCTAGTCTGTCCTCCTTCTGAGCTTTGGATCACAAGCCAAGTGACTTGGCTGCACTGCCCTTCCATCTTGGGCATATAGGATGTCCATCTCCCTCTGTTACCAT